>NC_054601.1:16459080-17659080 GCF_004785595.1 Juglans microcarpa x Juglans regia | reverse complement strand
AATCCTTTACAAAATTCATAACGTGTAATAAAATAACATATGAACCTGCTGCGGAGCTTGGCATACTTTAGATAGGGGGCTTCAGCCTAGTTATCCCTAAAGTCTATAGGACTCTTTAACCTTTGCTCTGATACCAAGATTTGTCACAACCCCGTCCTATTACTAGAATGGAATCGCGACGCGTGACCTGTTCTTTCCTTATACATACAGCAATAGCTGCATGCTAAATGAGGAACGGATTAGAAACGTTAGGAAGACTGTAATAGTAAAGAAAATGCATAAATGACTACGAGTTAAGTTAGGACTGAAACAGAAAACGAGATGACGACTTCAAGTTTCGCCATCGAAAATGTTAGAGTGGAAGGTACGAACGCTATGTGATGAAGGGACTCAAGTACTATGGACTGACACTAAGCATGTCGATGGAGGAATGACAAGACGTGAAGGCAAGTATCGTACAAGACATGACGAGATACCGAACGTACGCGGTGACGCGTCAAAACAACGGGATGACATGTACGAATGGATCCCTAATAAAGATGAGCAAATCCTTAAAATGCTGCGCAAATTCCTAGAATGCTAAGCAAAATCTTAGAGCGTTAAGCAAACTCCCTATAACCTTAAGCAAATTTCGAGGATGAAATTTATATAAGCTGGGGAGAATGTAACCCCCGCTCCTTTCTTCTTACGTAAGCTTCTCTCTTTTTTACGTAAAGCTCCTCATTTCCGACGTAAGCAAATTCCGATGACGGAATTATGCAACAGTTTGCCATTCTTTTTGGCGACTGTGAGCATTGTCATGTGTGCCGAACCATGACGACGTGCCTCTCGAGATATTAGGTGACTTCTAAGGCATGCCTAGTGTTTAAAATGTAATGAAAATATTTATATGAGGTATTTCCAGTATAGTTAAGTTAAACTTGTTTTTAAATGAGACAATTATAATATTATGAAGAGCTCCAAAATATTATAATTGTCGGAGATCATTTTAATATTAATTATTAAAATGATTCCCTTTATTTAAAATATTAAGAGATTTAAATTATGTTGAAAGCTCTAATTAATTAAATGGTTTCATCCTTTTAAATATATTAAATAAGACTTCATCATTTTATTAATGATGAAGAAATATTATTTTATAAACTAAAATTAGTTTAAAATAATATTTACCTTAATTCCTCTAAGTGCTTTTAATTAAGTTAACGTTTAAGCATTTTTAAATCAGTGTTTTAATATCTCAACGTTAGATCATTTTGAGGACCCCCAAGACGAAGGGACTGGATTATATACCCAGACCCCTCTCTCTTTCCCTCACTTTTCCCTCCCCTTTCTCTCTCCTCCCTCTCGGCTTGCACAGCACGCAGTACCCCTCTCTCCCTCGCCGAATGCTCCATGCCTCAGCCAGGCGCCGCCGTGCGTCGGCAACCTTCACCGTCGACACCACCAGCTCCACCTCACTCCGGTGAGCTCCCCCATCCCGGTATCTCTCCCTCAAGCTCTCTCTTCCTCTCCCTTGGAAGTGCAAAGCCCAAATGGGCTTGATGCACGTAGCACCGCCGTGCGCCGTCCTTCGGCGCCACAGCTTCCACGGCAGCTTCCTCTGCCACCAGCCTTCATCCTCCACCGAAGCTAGCCCCTGTTACGCAGCCCTCCCTCTCCTTCGACGGCAAGTACCCAAAATGGGTTTTAACCCATTTCTCCACCGTGCGCGACTCCCACGGCCACCAGGCACCACCGTGAGCCTCCCCCTTCCTCCTCCCTTGGACCCGAGGCCCATAGCCTCTCCTCCATGCACGGACACTCCTCACGCACGCACGACTTTGCACTCCTCCACCATCGTGCACCGCCACCCACAGAAGATGACCGCCACCTTCAGCCTCCTCAGGCCACCACCAAGCCAACCCAAACACCCACGGCCCCGATCTGTCATCCATGCACGCACACTCTCTCTCACTCTCCTACGGCTTCTCCTCCACTTCACAGCCTTGAACCGCCACCATGGCGCCACCTCGATGCTCCACGAGTTCCACCGCATTTCCCTTAGCCAAGCCCAAGGTCCCAAACCACCACTTTATGTTGTGGGTAACCACTGCACATGATGGACAGTCACTGCGTGTGACTGACCGGCACTGTACACAGCTAGAGCCGCCATGTTATGCCCGTCACCACTATCATGAGGCTATCATGAGCCCTTCCAAGACCACACTTAGCTATCCAAACGCTCAAACGGTTCCCGTACGTGGTGTAGCCACCCCATACATCTTTTTCGACGTCATCGACCGTGACGGTCAACGGGCAACGCACGGGTTATCCCGTCAATGGTATAACTCTCTATCCCTTTTAATTATGTTAGATATTAATTAGTGGACTAGGTTGTGGACTGTGCTGTTAGTATTAGGGGATTGACTGTGTAGTATGGAGATGTGTTGTGTAGCGAAGTGATGGGCGTTTTATGATGTGTTGTGTAGTGAAATGTTGGGCTTATCTATGTAGTGCGCTGTGAAGTGTGGAGTGTAGTTGGGAATTGTGCTGTGCAGTGTTGTGGACTATGCGGTGTTGTGGCATGTGGAGTGGGAACAGTACACGCTGAGTGTACTTTGTGTGTGACGTAGGGTGGGATAAGGAGAGTATATGTAGAATATACTCTCTTGGCGTAATGTGGGATGGGAATAGTACACGTAGAGTGTACTTTGTATGACGTGGTGTGTGAATGGAGTACACGTGACATGTACTCCATGTGGTGGAGTAATGCACCATATGGAAGATATGCCATAATGGTGAGTGGCGTGGTGTGTATGAAGGGAGTACATGTGGAATGTACTCCATATGGTGGAGTAATGCACCATGTGGCGGATATGCCATAACGGTGATGGGTCGTAGCGTGTATGAATGGAGTACACGATGAGTGTACTCCATGTGGTGGAATGATGCATCGTATGACGGTTATGCCATATTAATGATAGGTTGTAGCGTGTGGAAAGAGAGTATACGTGGAGTGTACTCCATGAGACAGCGACACTCCATGTGACGTGTTACAGAAATAAGGATGGTTATGCAGTTGATGGGCGTAAAACGTGGGAAATAGTGTCGAGAATTGTGGAACAATGTCCCGAAGTAGTTATGGCGTAGCCTATAGTCTATGGTGACAAGTGTCATCGTGATGGACTTATGGTTAGGAGTATGCGTGAAGTAGCAGAACAAGTATAAGAGTACGCAACGGAAGCATGACTGGGCAACGTCACGAAGTGACGTGGTTCCTGACAGTTAGGCTTATGATGGGTGAAGAGTTATTGTAGAAATGGCGTAACGGGAACGTGACGAGATGTCATGATGTGACGAGAGTGCGTGAGAAACCGTACTCGTGATGAGTAAGAAGTTGGCGTAGAAGTGACGTAACAGGATGTCAGGTGACGTGACAAGGTCACGGTGTAGCTTGAGAGTAGTCTCGAGCTATGTGATGTGACGCAAGGTGTAGTTGTGAACAGAGTCTGTCGCGTTAAGTGTTAAGATGAACTGTAAGAAGGGACTGCTAGCTTGAAGAGTCATGCTGGCCAGGTCAAGAGAATGTTGGTATCGGAGTATGGTGCTTGTTTACACAAGCAGATGATCAACGTGTTATATGTTGATGTTAGGCGATAAGGGCAAAATACATGTGTAATCTGGTGAGACACGTGTACCAGACGGATTCGCTATATGTAATGGGTAATCTGTCCACAGCATAGTTATACGATGCTTAAGCCTCAGAGTTGGCTTAGAGCTGTGTGGCTTGTATGAATGGGAATGAGGATTAGTATGGGCTAAGATGTATGGAGGTAGTGATGGGTGTATTGTCTAGGATTGGGATGCGTGACTTAGTTGATCTAAGTCATGCATCAAGATAAGTTCAATAAGGAGAATAAGACGAATGTCTTAGTGTCTTAATCCTAAGGTGAATCATGGGTTCACTTTAGTGAATGAGCACTCGAGGCAAGACGTTAAGTAGGAAGATGCGGTGACCACAATGGGTCCCCGAAGGTTCTAGCATAGTAAAGGGCACGTAAATGCATGAGATAGAAGGAGAGTGTTCCAAGTATAGCGTAGTTCTATTTATAGTTAAGTTGCTTATGCACTAGATAGAGAATGATGTTAAGGTTATATATGCATGTAGGTTGCCAGCTGACACGGGCATGAATGGACTGCATGGTATGAAAGTAGCATGGAGTCCAGGTAAGTATTACATTCATGCCCTTCTGAAGTTTTCTAGAAATTACGAAACGAAAACGAAAAGCTCTTCTCTTTAAGAAAATGTTCACGAAACAAGATGCCAAGCTTTCAAACGTATAAGTACGTACAGCCCCTCCATGAAAGCCCCTTTTTACACACCTAAAGTTATTAATTGTATGCATGTAAATGGATAACTATAAGATGTATCTATTGTATGTATTTTCAAATAAACGAACTGATGAAAATGCACGAAAGACGAGCTTGACCCGACACCTTCACGGATCCTACGGACCGACACTGTCGCGAGCGCCGTGAGATGATGCTCGTGGACACCGCGAAGGTCGACGTTCAAGCTGATGCTTACGGATGCCGCGAAAGGAAAAGTTTGAGCCCGTGCTTTATGTTTTATGGATGGTGCGAACTGACACTTTTGTGAAGGCCGCGAGGTGATGCTCGTGGATCATGAAAGAGGATGTTCAAGCCCATGCTCACGAAATGACATTTTCTCATGAAAAGAAATGTTTTCTCATGTTAAATGAAAGAAAGAATTGAATGAAAGCTCCAGCTCTTCAGAGCTAGCATGAATGAATGAATGAAAGAATAAAATAAAAGTATGAAATGTATGAAGATACGTAACGGCCACATGAATGAATGAAATGGTACCAATGAATGGGCAGATTGCAATGCCAGGCAGTAGTACTGGTAGTGCACCCAGTGCTGCACCCTAATGGAATGGGATTCCAACCGTGGCCACGGGCGAATCTATTGGCCATAGGGCCGCTAACCCTAACACACGGGGCGTAACAGTGTGTATTGGCCTATGAAAGTGAAAAGAAAGAATGTATGTATGTATGTATGCATGCATGAATGCACGAATGCACTTTAAGAAATGAAGGCACTGACGGGTGACACGTTTTACGAAAAAAGGAAAACTCCGTCCAGTGACGTTTTCAAATGAATGCACGTATGCATGCATGCATGTAAGTATAGTATGTACGAATAATGAATGCATAAATGAAAACCTACGTTATTATATTTTAACTGCATGAAGTAATGCTTATGAGTCTTCGACTCATTTTAATTTTTATGCATGTTCATCCCCCCACAGGGAAGGAAATGAAGCACGCGTCGGGACGGACACGGCCCATGGGGAAGAGCATGGAAGTCTAGGCACGAGCATTTAAATGTAAGAGAGGCCTTTTTATTATTAAAAAATGATATTTTCCGCTGTAAACCTCTTTTATTGTAAAAGCACATTTTATTTTATAAACGTAGAGTCTTGCACCCTGGGAAGAAGCAAAAAGTTTTAAATCGGACGGTAATTCCCGTCGTCTTTTCTCAAAATATTTTACCAGAAAACCCACCACAAGGACAGGCGTTACAGTTTGGCCTCCTATCCTCCTTTCATGTCAATTTCATATCTATTTTCTACAAAATCCCACACGGATCAATTTTCAGGTCTAGAAAATATAATGAATATATTAAAAATAAGTAATATCTATTATTAATTTAAAAACTCATAAATATTTTGACTTTCCCAAAATATAGTTTTTATACTTGGCCATGATTATTTCAATATTCCTAAATATGAACGCATTTCTTTGTTAAACTAAATTATTCTAATTATGACCTTTTTATTATACTATATTTTACAAAATTTGAAATATATTTTTCTAATTATATATTACAATAAAATAAAAAATTCTAATACATAATTATATATATTAAAAATATGGTAGTTAGCATTATTGTAGCGGTTCTGTAAAGGTAGATGAAACTTTGTAGCAGATCAAGTGTAGCGATGGTTGAAAAATAAGAGATGTGATTAAATTTTGTATTCTACCACGTGGATAGGCAGATGAAAGATGAAGTACAACTCAGATTATCTCATCTGGGCATCCAAACTGAGCCTTAACAAAATTAAATTTAAAAATTAATATAATTTCCTGTGGTGCATTAAATTGAATCATTTTATTTTTTTTATAGTAAAATAAATGTGATGTATCATATTAGACCACATTAATTTATAAAATTATTTTATATATAGATGTAATCTTTCTAAAAAACTATACCTACTACAAGGTGTGATTTGTAGATCCTTTGTCATATATAACAAAGGGAAACGTTTATCAATAACACCTCGGGGATGACATTGAAATGTTTTATTTTTTGAAAGAATAATGTGGAACATGATTATAGGACACAATATAAATCGAATTCGATATTGACTTAAAAAATGATCATTGGTCGCAATTATATATAGAGAGAAATACTTTATCTAGATACATTTTATTATAAAAAAAAAAAAAAAAACTTACAAAATAACGTGGTTTGATATGATATATTGCTAAGAATATAATAGAAATAATTAAATCTATCTTAAGTTTTTGGGACAAGTAGTGCTTTAAAATGGTATCGGAACAGAGGTCTTGAATGTACTCTTGATTTTGAATCTTGATTCTATACTCTATACCAATTAATTATAGATTCCATGTGTTGAGCTCACTTATTGAGATAAAGTGTAATGACCCAGCCCAATAATTTTAAGGTTGGAATATTGGTAATTTTACTAGGCCTAAATTATATTTAATGGGCCATATTGGATAAGCTCACGAGCGATAAATTAGTGAGGTTGGTTTGGAGTTTTAATTAGGCTCAATAATTAGGTTAAATCTCATTTATTATTTATTGAATGAAATAGACTTTTTTTAGAATTTAAAGATCGGCCATTAAAAATCTATTTCAATTTAAAATCATCACTGATTAAAATCCCCTATGCAGTCTTAGTCATTGCTAATCGTACATTGAATGAACTACTTGATTATATTTTTAAATTCAAGCTCTCTTCTTGAATGATCATGACTGAGTCCAACTCAAACTCGAACTTGTGGCACCCTCTCTCAAATTTCTCTTTAAATGTCTCTATTCCGTGTATTATTTGGAAAAAACCATAACCCTCTGTAAGTGCAGCGCCTGAACCCAAGATACCCAATCCAGCACCGTGCGTCTCGCACGTTCACGGCGCCAATAGTTGACTTCCCCATTCCTCTCACAACATCCCTCACATTTTCTCTCTCCTTCTAGTTCACATGATCGATTTCATACCGAAAATATTGGATTAATGCTATAAGATAAGTAGTTTGATTATAAATTAGGATTAACATACGTTAACTAGTTATGTGTATATATATATATTATTATTAAAGCTAGTTTTTTGAAAGCCAATGTTTATGTACCACGCACGTCATGATATTTGCAAGCCTGTCAATAATCATGTTTTATTCTACACGTTATAGTTATGTATGTATTGTTGCATAACACATGCAAGCTTTCATAAGATCAAGTGTAATATCAGAATAGGTTGATAAGATGATCATTTAGATGGTACCGATGCAATTTATGGGTGGATGTACAAGCCACGGAGCTAAGTGTGGTTTACCATAATATGCTTGAATACCATCAGTGGCTCCCTTTGCGGTCGCGGGATGTGAGGTTTGTGCACAACTTTGCACACATAGCTAAGTGTGTGAGAAAATATGATTAGTAAGATAAGTCAGATAAGCCAAGATAAGTCATGCATGTCATAGCATAACATGCATGTTAAGTATGATTTTAACATGTCATAGCAGAACATGCATGGGTGGATGTACAAGCCAAGATAAGTCAGTTATGATTTTAAGTTCTCAACATAAAATATTTTATGAAAAATCTTATGTTAAGTATGTTTACGTCATAGTGGGTTTCTTACTGAGTAATCAACTCATTTTAGTTTCTTTTTATGTTTTTAAACCACCCAAAGTTGGAATATTTATTAAGGTAGAGTGGTAGGATGAGACTTAGATCAGGGTGGAGTGACAGTGGCCTAGATCATGTGCACAGATGTGAAGTTATGATTTTATAGCACATAATTTGATAAATTTTAATAACTGCTTCCGCGCACTCTCATTTATAATTTCTGTATTTTTAATACAAAAAGAATCTATTTATTATAGGGAATGTTTGTATCTGAAATTTCTGTAAGAAAAATTTTTAAAGTCATGGTCAATACTAGCACTCTGGTTCCCGAGAATTTTAAAAGTGACTTTACTCTTAACCTTGGGGGAGTGGGGTGTTACAATTGGTATCAGAGTTAGGTTGAAGGTTCTGTAGACTTTTCTAAAATAAAAGAGGAAAAAGTTTTCAAAGAAAGAAATTTTAGGAAAAAAAAGAACTTTTGTTGAAAAACCGAAAAGAAAAAAAATAAAATAAAATCCAAGGCCGAAGTCTCCCTATAACATGTCCTGCTCTGCAGTAAGTATTTTTAACTGTTACTATTTTATTTTTTTAATGAAAATTATGAATGAAAATGTTTTCAATACATGCATGTCAAAGTGCATTTACTACCTGAAAGGGTTTTAACGCATAAGGTAAGGAAATTTCTAAATATAAGGTTAGGAACATTTAGTTTTAAGATTGATGTTGCATCTTGTTTATGAGGAAATAGTCTTATATTTTGTAGATTTTTATTTGAAGAAATTAGTAATGAATTAAGTAGGTTTTGAAGTTATGATATAGATTAATGTATAGTGTTTGGTATTTCATGATGATTGGTTATACTCTTATGTTTTATAGGTAACACGATTCTATTGCCAAGTATGAGTTGTAAGATTTAGGACTCAGACTTTGGAGAGTCTAAGACCCTGTACGGATACAGAGATGGTTTCATCTCATCTTATCTCATCATTACAATTTTTTCAAATTTTCACACAAAATATAATAAACAATTCAACTTTTTCAAATCTCAAAACAATAATAATGTTATAAAATAATATTTTAACAATATTTTATTCAACTCATTTAAAACCATCTCATCTTATCTCATTTCATCTCACTATCCAAGCGAGCCAGGTTACGATTTATTGAGATTATTATTTTAGGTGGAGAATTTTATTATTATTATTTCATGTGGAGAGTTTTATCTATGTGAAGATCGATACTTACTATTGTACGTGGAATTAAGATGATTTTTGGGTGAATCTATTATTAGGCTTTTAAATCAATCTCATTGTTATGGTTGATATTTGTTGAATTGAATTTGGAGTGTATGATGGTTGACACGTAGCGTGCTAATGTGTGCGCCTAAAGGATTGGTAAGACATCGGATCAAAATATGAGACGATCATAATTTTTTTTAATATTAGGTTCGACTAAATGATTGAGGAGTCAAGAGATATTAAAAACATCTGGTAGATAAGTACGTAAGTTATTTGAGGTAAAGAAAATTCCAAGGACATAATTTCTATAAGGAGGGGAGTTTGTAATGACTCAACCCAATAAATTTAAGTTTGGAATATTGATCATTTTTATTGGGCCTAAATTATATATAATGAGCCATATTGGATAAGCTCACGAGCGATAAACTATTGAGGTTGATTAAAAGTTTTAATTAGGTTCAATAACTAAGTTAAATCCCATTTATTTTTTTATTGAACAAGTTAGACTCCTTTTAGAATTTAAAGACCGGCCATTAGAAATTTATTTCAATTTCAAATCATCACTAATTGAAGTCCCCTATGCAATCTCAATCATTGTCAATCCTACATTGAATGAACTAATAGATCATGTATTTAAATTTAAACTCTCTTCTTGAATGATTGCTACCGAGTTCAACTCGAACTCGAACTTGCAGCACCCTCTCCCAAATCTCTCTTTAAATATCTCCATTCTGCGTGTTAAATGTCTACAAGAAATAAAGCATCTTGTATTTCTTCACCCATCTTGTTCATGGCATCATTTTTAGTACTTTTTTTTATTTCGGCAGTCTCTCTTGATGTGGCCCGGCTTGCCACAACTCCAACAAGTGATATGCTGCCAATATCTCATCCTGCTCCTGCCCTTATTCTTGGACTTGACAAGTTCCTGGCCCCGATCGTAACACTTAAAGCCAAGCCGGTACCAGAAAACTCCCTAGAGTCCTTTCTACATACATCATTTGCAAGGATCATGTCACGTACGTCATCGTAACTCAGTTTCATCTTGCTGGCTGGGTTACTTATTGTCATCCTCATGGTCTTCCAACTAATAGAATCAATGCTCAAAATGTATCATCAAACTCAATCTCGACCGACGACAATTGATTTGTGATAGTGTTCAATTCATTCAAGTGTCAGGAAACAGGCATACCTTCTGACATCTTCAGACTGAACAACTTTTTCATTAGATGCACCTTGCTATTCGCATACGGCTTTTCGTACATACCAGACAAAGCCGCCATGAGATTCGCTATGGTTATCTCCTTGATAATGTTGTACGCCACTGATCTGGACAAAGTCAGCCGAATAACCCCGAGAACCTATTGATCCAACAGATTCCACTCAGCATCATCCATGCTCTTCGACTTCATTCCCAATAGAGGAAGGTGGAGCCTCTTACCGCATAAATAATCCTCGATCTTTATTCTCTAAAAACCAAAGTTCGTGCCGTCAAACTTCTTGATCCCAATCTTCATGTCACGTCTTTTCTAGACATCGTTAAGCCCCAAACTCCAACTTTGGAGCTTTGATACCAATTGTTGTGGTATAAAACACCAGAGTTACCACACCCACACACAAAGATATCGAGATAGACAATGAAACAAATTTGAAAACACTGGAATCGAGCACACACACACGACACACAGAGCTGTAAGAGATTTTTTTCCAGAGGATATTACTATCACATAGTAAGTTACAAGAGCATTTCTCTACTAAAAAAAAAAAGAGCATTTCTCTACTCACACAATCTAAACTCTCTCTTTAAGGCTTTTTCTCTCGCACAAAATGCTCTCACACCTTTGTCTCTCTTTGTTCTCTGTGAAATTGCTGAAATTCATATACAAGAGATCAAAACATTATATATTTATAGAAAAATGCATTGGAAACCCTAAAACGGCAAATTGGGATTCTTCGCTCGAGTGGCGTTTCGAGCGCGTCTCGAGCGAACAACCAATTGAACATTAGCTTGAGCAATCTATCGAGCATTGCTCGAACGAACACTAGGGTTAGTGCTTTGCTTGAGTCTACTGTCGTGCAAAGCTTGAGTGAACAATCTGTCTAACCTTCGCTCAATCCCACTGTCAAGTGCACCTCGAGCGAACTCATGGGTTGAGCTTCACTGGAGCCAATGTCATGGGAAAATCGAACAAACTCTATGTTTGTGCCTTTTCTACTCACAAACTAGACTCCACATACAACCCAACATAGGCCACACAATAGGGAAATTGATAAGAATATAATACAAATAATTAGATTTTTATTTTTCCATTAATTTAAACTTTTAGAATAAAAAATAAATTCACAAAATGATAAATTGTAAAATATATTTTATTATAAAATAAATTTAATGATTATTAATATGTAAATTTACTTTTATAATATCTAACACTTTTTGAATATATCGCAACTGTCATTAGTCTTTGAAAATTATATCGTAGGCAACGACTTTTTGGTTTGATGGGTGGTTGTTAATTGCAACCAAAAAAGAACCAAAACAAAAGACTGGTGGATGGTATTTTTTTCTCCATTGACTCTTTGGTTTTTGTTGGTCGTGATCTGCTCGTTTCTCTCCCTGATTCATTGTTCACGTTGGCTGCTATAGCCATTTTACCCTATGCGCTGCTCCAACAGTTGGACTTGCGAACACTGACCCTTGGCGTTTTAAAATCGATTCCATTGAGCGTCATTGTTTGGCAGTCTTGATATTTCAGAGCAGCAAAAGAGAGGTACGTACGTGCTTCTAATTTTGTCCATCTCTATAACTTGCTTTGGTTCCCAAATTTATTGTAGTCATCACCAGATTTAATATATCGGTCGAGTCCTTTAAATAAAATGAAAAAAAAAAAAACAACATGCTTTTCTTCGATCGATTGGGCTATAGAGTTTTTCTAGATTACTATATAACTCAAGTTTGTTTTTTGTTTTCTATATATGGTGATACCTTGATTGAATGTGTTAAAGTGATCGCAAAAACCACAAAAAAAGTACTAATTTAGACTTTTGCCTCAGTACAGTTCCCATCGGTGAACATGTATATAAGTTACATGGATTTGTGGGTACAAACTTGTTTTCAGAGATGAACTTCTACAGACGTTCAGGGGAGTCTTTGTTGCATGCCTCATAGCTCGTTAATTAGTGAAATACTTTCACCAACTTCTTCCTGGAAGGGAAATCCTGATTATATGAGGCTTCACCCATGCAGTACCATTCCCCGGCCCCATAGGCAGACTCAATTGCAGATCTAGTTTGTGAATATATATATATATATATATATATATATATATATATATTAGGTGTTTTATGCCTACTTATAATGTCAATTTAAATTATTCAACACGTCAGTCTCTATAACATATGTAAATATCCAAGCAGAAGCTCAACTTTTGTTGAGTAATGCAATAAATTATCATGAATTTGGTTATTTATGTTTAAAAGAACTTGAAAATTCATGTCAATAAATATTAAACAAACTAGAATTTTGAAAGTTTGATCGATTAATTCATATATTTTTTAACTTAATTATGAGCTCTAACCCAACTCACGACAAAAAGAGTGTTAGATTAATACAAACTTAAATTTATCTCTTCTCAACATACTGTTAGGACAAGTGATGATTGTTTACATGGTATTAAAACAGGAGTTTTGAGTAATCCTGAGGCCTCGTTTGGTTATGCAGATGAGATGAGATGAGATGAAAGTTGAATAAAATATTATTAAAATATAATTTTTATTTTGAAATTTGAAAAAATTGAATTGTTTATTGTATTTTGTTTGCAAGTTTGATAAAGTTGTAATGATTAGATGAGATGAGATAAAATGATTTGTGTAAACAAATTACCAGGCTTGACTCTATATTTTACTCTATTTAATTAAATATTTCACTTGTCTTGAACCAACTCATTAAGTAGTACTTCATGTGCTTCTCACAGCTACATCAAAAAGTTAGCAAATAATGACCCTTTGGTATAGCTTTCCAATTCAAAGGGTTATTCAGCTGTTTATTGCCCCCCAAGCATTACAACGTTCTTTGAAATTCTTTTAAGGACACCATCAACTCTCAAGTTTGGATTGAAGGAATCATACACAACTTTATTTCTGGAAATTACCATATACTGTCCGTGGCAACAATAGCAAAAAGTTGAAACTGGTGCTCTTCAAGTGAAGGGATGTCGAGGGAATTTGAAGGGCTTAATAAGCACTTTAACCAAGTAATAATCCTTAGAGCTGCAAAACAGGAAATGTCCAGGGACCCTTTAGAAACAAATGAGTGGGAGTTAAATGTGTGAGTACTCTCGCTTATGGAAAAGTAATTTTTCAACAAAGACTTTGTAGGAATAATATTGAGCTGAAACAATTAACGAAAGTAATTAACTGCAACAAATAATAATAATAATAATAATACGGTCATGACCTTGTTTTCGTTGGCATCCTCCGTAATCCTTAGCTTTTAAATTATATTCTCGTATTACCAATAGATTGTTTTTTTTCTTGGAGCATATTTCATTACATATATATATATATATATATATCGAATTCTAGTGTTTATAATTTTGCCACCAGCTTGATTTCTGAATTACACACTTTGAATCTACAGAGCTACTCTGGATTGAAGGGGATGACGAAGAATTGATGGAGTACTTCATGTGAAAGTCAAGTTCTGTACCGTGTTCTAGTATTTGTTTTTTGTTTACTAAAGAAAAGAATTACAAAAGAGATCAAAAAAAAAAAAAAAAAGAATGGAGATTTTTGTACAAATTGTAGCAAAAATGGCCGAGTACACGGTGGCACCAGTTGGACAGTGGCTAGGTTATTCGTTTCGCTACAGCAGCAACGTTGCGAAGATGAAGAATCGGGAAGAGAAGTTGCGGGGTGTTAAAGATAGCGTGCAACATTCCATTGACGCTGCTGTCAGAAACGGTGAAGAAATTGAAGATGGCGTTAAAAGGTGGTTGACGGAGGTAGATGACATTACAGAACAGGCAAAGAAAGTTCATGAAGGCCAAGGAGAAGTGAAGATGAGGTGCTCTGAAGGGGTGTACCTGAGCTTGAAGTCACGACATCAGCTAAGTCGGAAGGCTAAAAATCTAGTGAAAGTTATTGGCGAAGCCCTGGAAAACGGCAAATTTGACAGAATTTCATACCGACCTGCTCCACAAGGGATAGTGACTACGAGATACACTGAATGCATGGAGTTTGTGTCAAGAATGCCAACTTTGAAAGGACTTAAGGATGCACTCGGAGATGCTAATATCAACGTTATTGGTTTATGGGGGATGCCTGGTGTGGGAAAGACTACATTGATGAGAGAAGTTGCCAGGCAAGTCAAGGAAGATAAGCTATTCGACGAGGTGGCTCTGGCAGATGTCACACAGAGCCAAGACCTGGGACGAATTCAAGGAGAAATCGCAGACATGCTAGATCTCAAGCTTGATGCGGAGACAATACGCGGACGAGCGATTCGTCTACGGGAGAGGTTAACAAAAGAAAAAAGGATACTTGTTATCCTAGATGATATATGGGAGAAACTCAATTTGGAAGCAATAGGTATTGATCCTTATAAGGGATGCAAAGTAGTGCTGGTATCCAGACAACACGATTTATTATCTTGTGAAATGGGTACCCAGAAGGATTTTGGAATTGAAGTGTTACCCAAAGAAGAAGCATGGGAATTATTTGAGAAGATGGCGGGTGATTCTGTTAAAGACCCCAATTTACGATTTATAGCAACCGAGGTAGCTAAAGAATGTGGAGGTTTGCCTATTGCACTTGTAACAGTTTCTAAGGCATTAAGAAATAAGAGTTTATATGAATGGAAGGATGCCTTACAGCAACTCCGGCGTCCTGCTCCCGAACATCTCACAAGAATGCAGTCAACTATATACTCTTGTATAGAGTTGAGTTATAGACATCTTGAAAGTCAGGAGATTCAATATTTATTTTTGCATTGTGCTGAAATGGATTTTTGCATTGGCCGTCAGGACTTGTTGAAATATTGTTATGGTTTAGGTCTATTTCATGGAATTAACACATTGGAAGATGCGAGAAATAGACTATATAGACTATTTCGTAACTTGAAAGATTCTTGTCTGTTGCAAGATTGTCCTCACGAATCTGAGCTTTGCCATATGCACGACGTTGTTCGTGATGTTGCTACGTTAATTGCTTCAAAGGATTGCGATATGCTTTTCATGAGAGATGATGGAGGGCTCAAAGAATGGCCAGATATGGATGCACTAAAAAGATGCAAGGCATTTTCTATTCGTGGTGGAGATATTCATCAACTTCCAAATGAATTGGAATGTCCTGAATTAAGATTTCTTTATGTTAATGGCAGAGATCGTTCTTTACAAATCCCAGCCACTTTCTTTCAAGGGATGGAAAAGCTCAAAGTTTTGGATTTGACGGCAATGAAACTTTCATCACTTCCTTCGTCACTTCTTCTTCTTAGCAACCTGCAAACATTGTGTCTTGATCAATGTGAGTTGGGAGACATATCTGGGATTGGAGAACTTAAGAATTTAGTAGTACTTAGTCTTCTCGATTCCGACATTTCAACATTGCCAAGAGAAATAGGGTTGTTGAGTCATTTGCGGTTGTTGGATCTGACTGATTGTTCCAAACTTAAAGTGATTCCACCTAATGTCCTATCTAGCTTGGTGGAATTAGAAGAATTGTATATGGAAAATAGCTTTGTTCAATGGGAGGCTGAAGGACTCATCACTGCAAGATCAAACAATGCTAACCTTGCTGAGTTAAAGTATATGTTACGTTTGACTACTTTGGAGATACATATCCGAGATGCCTGCATGCTACCGAAAGATCTGCGGTTTGGAAAATTAGAAAGATACAACATATTGGTAGGAGATGTCTGGGACTGGTCTGATAAGCATGAATGCTCAAGAACATTAAAACTCAAGCTGAAGACAAGCTTTCAATCAGAGGTTGGAATTAAAATGTTGTTGAATAGAACAGAATGTCTTTATTTAGATGAGTTAAAGGGTGTTAAGAGTGTTCTACATGAATTAGATCGAGAAGGTTTTCAACAACTGAAGCATCTTCATATACAAAATAATGATGAGATCCAATATATAATTATTAGCTCTCCAATGCATATCTCAATCATTTCCTTTCCTGCCCTGGAGACATTCCTTCTAAAAAATATGACTGGTTTGGAAGATATTTGTCATGGCCAACTTCATTCAACATCCTTTCGTGACCTGAGAGTTGTAAAAGTGGAAAATTGTGAAAAACTAAAATTTGTCTTCCCATCATCCGTAGCAAGGGGCCTTTCACAACTCCAAGAATTGCAGATAAGAGAATGCAGCATCATGGGTGCAATAGTCGTGAAAGAAGAAGGCGAAATAGAAGACACGGATATGATCTTTTTCCCTCAACTGCATCACTTGGCATTAGAGCATCTTCCAAAGCTTATGAGCTTCTTAAGAACAAAAAATTCATTGGGAACTGAAGCTGGAGAAATAGTTTCGGAGGGCACACTTGATTTTGACATGCCAATTCTACAAGAACAGGTATGCTAATGTTTATTTTCCCAAGTAATAATTCCACATGCACAACATCTGTCAAAGAAAAATGCTACAAGCCACACTCAGTTTTAATTTAGTCTTTTTCTCAAGGCTCAAATGGAAGAACCTGTTGTGGTATAAAGCACCAAAGTCACCACATCCACAGACAATGATATTAAGATAAACATTGAAATAAATGCAAAAACACAGGAATCAAGTGCGCACACATGACACAGAGTTTAACGTGGTTTGGCAACAACGTGCCTACATCGATTGAGCGGCAGGGGATTTTATCCCAGATGAGATTACAATCACACACAATTAGTTACAAGAGCACCTCTCTACTCACACAATTCCAACTCTCTCTCTCTAGAGCTTTTTCTCTCTCACAATATGCTCTCACACTTTGCCTCTCTTTGTTCTCTCTGAAACTATTGAAATTCATATACAAGAGATCAAAACATTACATATTTATAGAGAAAATACGTTGGAAACCCTAAAATGGAAAATTTGGATTCTTCACTCGAGCGGCGTGTCAAGCACTCCTCGAGTGAACAACCAATCAAATATTGGCTAGAGCGGTCTGTTGAGCGCTGCTCGAGCGAATAATAGGGGTAGTGATTCGCTCGAGCCTAGCATCGCGTGAACTTTGAGCGAACAATCTATCTTACCTTCACTCAAGTCCACTGTGAGCGCACCTTTAGCGAACTCACGGATTGAGCTTTGCATCTAGTGCGAACTCAGGGGTTGAGCTTTGCTCAAGCCAAGGTCAAGCAAACTCTATGTTTGTGCCTTTTCTGCTCCCAAACTAGGCTCCACATGTAACCAAAAACAAAGTTTTTATGGATATAAAAATTAAATGTTGTTGCAGGTTGTGTTCCCCAACTTGGAAAGGTTGGAACTATCCTCAGTAGACTTGGAAGAGACACATCACAACCAACATGGGGCAAGTTTGTCTTGTAGATTAACAACCATGGAAGCAATGTTGAGGTTTCAGAATTTGTCAAACTTGGAGGTGCAGGGCTCTTGTAATATGAAATATCTACTGTCATTCTCTACAGCTAGATTTATGGTGCATCTGAAACATCTTCACATATCGGAATGTAAGGCTATGGAAGAGGTCTTAGTCACAGAAGAAATAGCAGCTGCTGGTGAAATTACAAAGGAGGTGTTCCCTCGACTAGAATGCCTGAGGCTAATAGATCTTCCGAACCTCAAAAGATTCTGTGTAGGATGTAACATCCAATTTCCATCCTTGGAGAACCTGTGGATAGACCATTGCCCTAAATTAGTGACATTTATATTCAATCCTGCTAGTTCAGGCGCAACAACCTGCCAGGAGATCATTCAAACCAATGCAGAGGAGAGGCCTCCAACTGCTGTGCAACCTCTCTTCAATGTAGAGGTAATATCTGGCTCCTTTTTTTTTTTTTTTTTTTTGGATAGATATCGTTTTAGATCCTGGTTACTTATTAGATCCTCTATTATGTGAGATATTATGCTCAGGTATATTATATCATTGATATATGGGATTAACCTTGCAGGTTGCATTCCCTTGTTTGAAGAGAATGGCAATCCGTCGCATGGATTACCTAAAACTCATATGGCAGAACCAATTTGTGGAAAATTCCTTTGGCAATCTACAAATAATAAAAGTTGAACTTTGTGAAAATCTTGTGAGCATCTTTCAATCTGATATGCTGACAAGATTCCAGAGTGTAGAGGAACTTTTCGTAGCTGATTGCACCTCACTACAGCAAGTATTTGAGCTGCAAGAGCTAAATGTTGATGAAAATCAAGCTGTAACAACCATACAGCTGAAAGAGTTGTCATTGGCTCGTCTTCCACAAATGAAGCATGTATGGAGTAAAGACCCCAAAGGAGTTTTCAGCTTTAAAAATCTAAAACGAATACAGGCTGGTGGATGTGAGAGTTTGAGAAGTTTCTTTCCAGCCTCTATTGCTAGAAGTCTTATGCAATTGGAGAATCTTGTGATTATAGATTGTGGGGTGGAAGAAATTGTTGAAGGTGAAGGGAGAGAAGATGTAATAGAAAGGTTTGTGTTCCCTCAAGTAACTCTCCTAACTCTTGAGAGGCTACCAAGACTCAAGTGGTTTTATCCAGGAGTGCATACTTTAGAATGTCCAATGCTGAAAGAGATGTGGGTGGAAGGATGCCAGAAAGTTGACATATTTGCTTATGGACTTCTGAGCTTTCAAGAAACACTTCGAGAGAGCCGGCATGTGATCTCCACTCAGCAACCCCTTTTCTTGGTTCATGAGGTAAAAAGGGCTTAATTAATTAATCTCTATTAAGGTAGAAATCTTAGAACTGACAATGTTTCTAAACGTAAGAAAAGTATAGAAAGAAAAGTATACTCATAAATCTTGAACATAATAAAGGGCCACAAAATTGAGCAAAATTTACTTGCATCGAACTTGATAATGAATTAAAATGTCATATTTTGTCATCAACATGCAACATCACACAACTATGGAAGAAATTTATAAGCCAAATTTGTAATCAATGAGAAGACGGTACTCCTTTTGCCAATCAACAATATTATAATACTATTTATTTTATTGAAGTAGCATAAACCTGTAATCCACTGTTATCAGTTTTTATTTGTCTAGATCTAAATTATCTAATACGAGAGACAGAAGTATGGCTGGGTTTCTTAGGAAAATTGAGGAACGGGGAGGAAAAAATAGAGGAAATGCTTGTAGATATATAGCTAGAGGTTTTTTGAATACTCCAAACCTGTCTTCAGGGGTTTTTCCAAAGAGATTTTCAGCCAACAGAGTTAAGAATGCTTGAACACTCCATAACTTGGGGGGTGTTTGCTTGAATACCGATCAAATCATCAAGAAACGGTGGGGAAAAAAGACTTCGATTAATGTAAAAATTAACTGAATTATCAAAAAGTAATTCAGTTTCCGTTTGGCATTTTATTTCGGATTCCAACACTTCAATGTCTTGTTTATTTTGATGTCATGGCTAAAAGAGATCAAAATTAATCAAATCGATGCTTTGGTGGATGGGAATATATAATATTTTAACACATTAATTGGGATGAATTCACAGGTGGCATTCCCAAGCTTGGAGAATTTAGTAATTTCACATATGGATAACTTGATAACCATATGGCACGACCAAGTCGCAGCAGATTCCTTTTGCAATATTCAAGAACTTGTGATTGAGTTTTGTGAAAATGTTTTGCACGTATTCGACTATGATATGCCTAGAAGATTCAAACACCTAACGGTTGTACGTATTAGTGACTGTGCTTCATTGGAGGAAGTATTTGAAGTAGCAGTGCAGGGGCGGAATAGTAGTGTCGAAGCGCATGCTGTGACAACCACTTATTTGAGCAAAATGAATTTGGTGCGTCTACCAAGATTGAAAAATGTATGGAATAAGGATTACCCAAATATTTGCAGCTTTCAAAATCTACGTAAAATTTATGCCGAGGGATGTGAGAGCTTGAAAAGTTTCTTTCCAGCAGTCTCGATGGCTACAAGTCTCACGCAATTGGAGGATCTTCAGATAGTCAATTGTGGGATTGAGGAAATTGTCGCAAGAGGACTAGGAGAAGAAGCAACACCAAGGTTTGTGTTCCCTCGTATGACTACACTAAATCTTGGAGGGCTGGCAAAACTCAAGTTGTTTTATCCTGGAGTGCATACTTCAAGATGGCCATTACTGAAACATATGAGGGTGGATGGATGTCAAAAAGTTGAGATATTTGCTTCAGAATATATGAGCTTTCAAGAGGCACTTGAAGAAAGTCGACAAAGCAAGATCTCAAGTGACCAACCCCTTTTCTTGGTTGATCAAGATCAGGTAATAGCTTCTCAACTAGTACTCTTTTAAGATGTTCACATTTGAGTACAAGATGTAACAAGAATGATGAAAAACGCAAAAAATGATTATAAACTTCGAAATATTTGGCCCTTTTAATGTTATATATATTGATTTATGTCAAGTTATGCAAAAAAAAAAAAAAAAAAAAAGATTTATATGAAGTTATGATGCATGCTTAGATTTGTCACTATTTTGACACCTATTGGATGAATCCTACTCCTACAGGTCGCATTCCCTAGTTTGGAAATACTGATAATCTCCCACATGGATGACATGAAAGTTATATGGAATACCCAATTCGCAGCAGATTCCTTTTGCAAACTTCAGATGATGAGAGTTGAATCTTGTGCAAATCTTAATAGTATCTTTCCGTTTAAGATGCTTAAAGTCTTCCAGAGTCTGAAGTTGGTGAATGTAGTCGGTTGTTGTTCTCTAAAACAAGTGTTTGACCTACAAGGGCCAAGTTTTCAAGAAACAGGTGCCGTAACAGTCACGCAATTGAATGACTTATATTTGAGTGATCTGCCAAAGCTGAAGCAAATATCGAATAAGGATCCCCGTGATATTTTGAGCTTTCAAAATCTACGTGATGTGCGTGCCAACGGGTGTGAGAGCATGGAATGTCTCTTTCCAGCTTCCATGGCCAGAACACTCACGGAATTGGAAACTCTTGAGGTAATTAATTGCGGGGTTGAGGTCATTGTTGAGAAGGAAGAAGCAGAAGGGAGACTTGTGTTCCCTAAACTAACTTCTCTGGCACTCGGGGCATTGCCAAAACTCAAGTGGATTTCCCCTGGGGGGCATAATTTAGAATGGCCAGTATTGAAAGAATTGAAAGTGTGGGGATGTGATAAAGTTATCATATTTGCTTCCAAATTCTCGAGCTTTCAAGAAAAAAGTCAACAGTGTCTACCTGAGAGTTCCATTCAACATCCTCTATTCTTGGTTGAAGAGGTAAGATGCCAATCAATTAACTCTTTGAAATAGCACGAGTCATATTGTATTCTTCCCTCTCTCGAGAAAAAGAGTCCCGTAATGGATAGTTCTCTAGAAAATTGGATGCTAACTTCATTTTTTTTTACAGGGTACATTCCCGAAATTGGAGGCTTTGAAATCGAACGTTCATCAAACCACTTGGTGTGACCAGTTTTTGGTAGAGTTCTTCTGCAAGTTAAAAGTTTTAGAGGTGAAATGCAACCATGATACATCGGTTCTTTCTTTGCCTAATTTACTAAAAAGATTACAGAATTTGGAGAAACTTGTTGTGAGCTGTACATCCTGGCAAGAAATAATCCAGTATGAAGATTTTATAGGCCCAGAAAAGCATGCTAGGATATTCCCACAACTAAAAGAACTTAGGGTGTCTAAAGCACCAATGCTGACACATTTGTGGAAAGAAGATGTCCAGGAATCTCTAGTTTTTCATGAAGTACTGGAAATTCTAGCAGTGTCAGAATGTCACAAATTGAAAAGTTTAGTGCCATCATCGGCACGTTTCCACAATTTGACAGATCTTGAGATATTGAGTTGTAATGGATTGATCAGTTTAATAACATACACGACAGCCAAAAGCTTGGTGCAGCTGAGAAAAATGAGTGTAAGTTCATGCGAAGGAATAACAGAAATTGTGGCAAGGGGGGATGATCAAGCCAAAGTGGTGATTACATTCAGCAAATTGACTTGCTTAAAATTTGATTGCTTACCAAACTTCACAAGCTTTTGCTCGGGAAGTTATTCTATTATGTTCCCATATTTGGAGGAAGTAATTGTGGGAGAATGCCTTGTGATGAAAACTTTCTGTCACGGAGTCCTAAGCACACCAAAGCTAAAAAGTGTACAAGTAACAAGAGGAGAAAAATCACATACCCATTGGAAGCATGACCTGAATATCACAATACATTCGCTTTGGGAGGACAAACCAGTTTGACAGCCAGCATGTAGTCTATTCGAAGAAAGGCAAGTCGTATTAATATTTAATGCATTTCATATTTCCAGCACCACTAATTTTTTTTATAATCCTTAATCCTCCCAAAACATGCCATGGTACTAAAAATATTGTAATATTTTGAATTTGGACACTTAAATTAGGTAGCAAACATAAATTTGTAGGGTGTAACCGGTCAGGTCCGGTCCGGTCCGGTCCGGTTTTAGACAAAATTTAGGACCGAACCGGTATGTACCTGTTTTGTATTTTCCAAAACTGATTACGCACCAGTTACCCTCCTAAACCATTATCTCCGGTTTTACCGATTTCCGGTCCAGTCCGGTCCGGTTTTTCGGTTTTTTAAAATGTAAGTTTGTCATTAAAAAATAAAAATATGTTAATAAAAAAAATTGCTTCAAAAAATCTGTTCCTATTACAAAATCTGCACTACTAAAAAAATATGTTTTAATAAAAAAATCTGTTTTAGTAAAAAAATTAGTATTAGTTATAAACTTATATTTTAGTATAGCTATATAATACATTAGACTATATAATAGTATTAATATTATACTATTAGTATAGTTATATATTAGTATTAGTCATAAACTGAAATATTAGTATAGTTATATAATATATTAGACTATATATAATATAATTTAATATATATATTTTATATTTAAAGCATATGATCAATTAAATTTTCATCTTCAAGATTAAACTTTTATTTTATAAATTATAATAACATTATCTTATATATAATTATATTAATAACATATAATCAAACAGATTACAAATGTTCATATTTAAGATTAACATTTTATATTATAATTTATAAATTATAATATGAAATTATTTCATATATGATATATAATTATATATATTATATATAAAAATTTCACATATAATTATATATTATATATAAAACTTATATATAAAATATTAATTTTTATATTTTTTTCCCCCAACCGGTCCGGTCCGATCCCGGAAATCGTAAAACCGGAACCGGACCGGTTCCTGCCGGTTTGCATAATTTAAGAACCGGTTCCGGGCTGGACCGATTCAAAACCGGTCCATTCCGGACCGGTTTTCCGGATTAATTTACACCTCTATAAATTTGTATCTTTCTCCGACTTCTGAGGAAATCAACGAAATTAATAATTACACGGAGGATTTCGATAGTTGGGGCATGGGAGCCGATGCACCTATCATTCCTCTTATTGTTTGGCTCACTGTTAACACTTTTTTTTCTAAATAAATATTATTTAAAAGATTAATTATTCTTGAATATTGTTGGAATTTTATTGATAAATTATGTATAAATCAATTGTGTTATACAAGGCAGCCTATATATAGGAGGCCAAAGACTATACACGAGCATTACTAAACCAATGTGGGACTCACATAACACATATACACTAACAGCCCCCTCAAACTCAAGATGGATGGGAAACTACATTGAGGTTGTCAACCAAATAATGAAACCGAGCTGTAGAATGAGACTTTGTAAATATGTCGGAAAATTGATCTTGAGAGGAGACAGAGAGTAACTGAAGAAAACCCTGTAGCAAATTATGATGAACGAGATAACAATCAATTTCAATGTGCTTGGTCCACTCATGAAAAACATCATTATGAATAATCTAGATGGCACTGCGATTGTCACAATAAAGAGAAGTGGCAGAGGCAATAAAGAGGAGTGGCAGAGGTAAGAGGTACCCCTAAATCTTGCTATAACCATTGGAGCCGAACGAGTTCAATGGTGGTGTCTACCAAGGCACGATACTCGGCCTCAGTGCTGGATCGAGACAGATTTGGAGATGTTGGTTGTGTTATGCTTTTCTAATTGTTTAAGTGTGGTGACTTGGGTTGATGTGTGGCGAATGGAGTTGATTGGTGGTTGTACGGGGTGAAATCAGGTAGCCGGGGTTGTTCTTGGTTGCTTGTGAGATGATATATTTTGGGTTGTTTGTGTTGGACGTGTGGTAAGTTGGGTGGATGCTTGCAGTCAATGAATTGGTTGTTTTGGGGGTATATGTGGGCTGTTGAGTTGACGAGTGGTTGGGTTTATATGTTAGTAGTTGAGTTGATGAGTGGTCTTGGGTTTATATGCTGTTTGAAATGATGTTGGTTATTTGGGATTGATATTCATGGTTGGTTGATGATTAAATAAGGCGGTTGTTGGGCTGTTTATAAGTTTAACGGCTTATACGCTTGTTTTGCTCTATTCTTAGAATGATGGAATTCAGTTAGCTAAGGTTATGTGCTGGTATGGGTTAATAACGTGTGTACAAATATTTTTGATTTAGGTTATCATGATGCAACTAGACTACGGTCTCAAAACATAGAGAATACACTACCAGAGTTAGGTAAGCGAGTTTCCTATACCAGTATTTGCATAAAAGAAAAGGATTGAGGTTGATTTCAAAAATATGCATGTTTGTTTTGAAAAGAAACATGAAAATAACCTCAGATATGTGTTCTGCATACTCATGAAATTTGTATAAGAATGAAGTACTTTCTGCCATGACTGATGTAGACATGAGTTTATTTTAGCATTTTGTTTTCTAAACTGCGAAAAAGGGCGAATATGAGATTTAAAATGTTTTTGCTTTGATTAAATGAAAATGCTTTGATTTCTATTATTTTGAATATGTGAAATGATCTAAAACTATTCAGTACTCTATTTTGATATGATGTGTCATATGGAAAACCTTGGCAAGAATATCTTATTTATGTTGCTTCCATTCTGTTTCTTTAAAGCTCTGCCACAAGCATAATAGTGGTATACGGCCTTGTTACGGGTATAATAGTGGCATATGGCCCTGCCACGGGTATAATAGTGGCATACGACCCTGCCACAAGTATAATAGTGGTATGCGACCCTATCACAGGTATAATGATGGTTTATAACCCTACCATGGGAGTTAAACATGGTATACGGCCCAGCCACAAGTATAATAGTGGCATACAGCCCTGCCACGAGTGTAATGGTGGTTTATAACTGTACCACGGGGGTTAAACATGGTATCTAGTCCGATTTGATGCTCGGATACGATATTGTGGATGACATTTCAGTTTGATATGGGAAATGATTTTTGAAATAAGATTGTTTTTTGAAAGTTTTCTCTTTGATATTTTGTAACATTTTTTATTCTGCATTCTGGAAGTAAATGTTTTGTTTCTCATTCTGAACATTATAAATGCTCATGTTTACATACTAGTATATGTTATTTGCTTACTGAGTTGTTCATAACTCACCCATTTATCTTCATAATATTTTAGATGATTTTGATGGTTCAGCTGAGGATGAGTGATAGAGGGCATGGGCAAGATTAGCTGAGGATAGTAGTTGAGTACCTCGGGGTAGTATTGCTGTAGGGTGATTTATTTTATTTAGTAGATGGGTTTTAGAATGTTTAGATAGTTTTTGGATACTTATGTAAACTCTATTTCAACTTGTTATGTAAATTAAGACATGGAGAAATTGATATATTTTATTTGGGTTACTGTAATTGAGGATCTGATATATGGAATTAAATTAGAGGTATTTATTTTTTATTTTGGAGTCTTTAGAAGTATATGTATAGATTTGAAAAATATACATTAGCATTGTTGAAGTTGATTATCAGGTGACAGGAGTTAACTCCTTAGATCTCTAGGCTCCGAGAGTGCCAGAGGACGAAAGAAGGAGAAACAGATATGATAGCAGAAATACCAACGGGTGGGCCAGGAGGAATTGAAGGAAGATGCAAAGTGTTAATTGGAAACATACGCTCCACTCTAGAGCCTGTCTTAAGTGCCTGTCTCGTCCGTGGATCCTGCATAGTACAACCAGAGTAGTAAAAAATAACACGGTAGCCAAGTTAAGCCAATTGCCCCCACAAACATCAAGTTATAAGAGAGTTTAGGAACATGAAGCATTTTAGAAATGGAAATGTTGGATGTAGAGATAGAGCCTATACTAGGAGCAAGCATAGTGGATCCATTGGCAGTGTGTATAGCAAGTGGTGGAAGTGCATAATGCATTTTAAAGAACAAGGATGATGAGAGTGTTATATGATTGTGATAGGCAGAATCCATAAGCCAAGAGAGAGACTTACCAGACAGAACAGAAAGAGTAGAGGAGGATGATGCATTACCAGACCGGATCAGGATCTAATTAAGGAGGTTCTCCAAGTCAATTATGGAGAGAGTGACAATGGATCCAGAAGATTGAGGCGCATATCTAATGGATTTAGAGACCTGAGGAATGTCTGAACTAGCAACAACAGTAGTAGGAGTTCCTTTCTTCTTACGACGGAAACAGGTCTTGATGACATGGCCAGGATGTTTACAATAACGACAAAAAAACTTATTGGAGCGGTGGTGGCTAGGACCATGCTTTCTAGAACCAAGAAACTGAGTTTGTTCTGAGTCTGTAATATATGCAAACGAGTTTCCTCATAGATAAGCTCATTGACAATAATATATAGAGAAGGAATCGGAGTATGATTAAGCAGTTGAGCACGGATCGACTCAAATTCATCCTGTAGGGCCTTGGGAAACTAGTAGAGACGATGCTGATGAGATGAATGGCATACATGTCAGAATTAGTGGGATTCTTCCAGAGTGGGTCAGAGAGATCAATCTGATTCCAATATGACATAGACGATCAAAGAAGTCATTGATGGATCGACTAGGCTCCTGTCTAAGCTGATATAACTCAACCAGAATTTGGTACTCTCTAGACCCATGAGGAGTAGCATAACGCCTGGCTAACATGGTCCAAGCAGTTAGAGCATCATCATAGCTACCAAGTAGATTGGAGATAGTCGAAATGGAGGTGTTGCGCATCCAAGTAAGGATATGGTGATTATGGCTATCCCATTTAAAAAGGAACTATAGAAATTGTTATGCACGTTATCTCCTTTTTGCAATGATTTTTTTCAATCACCCGTGCAATAAAACCAAAGTTCACGGCCTTTAAGAAAGCTGTGAAAGGACTGAGACCACACCAAATAATTTCTACCATCTAATATAACATGAATAACACAAAGAATCTCATTTTTTTTTAGCCATTATGAGGCCAGATGTGCAAAAATAGACTAGAAAAATGAGATTAGCAACCAAAAATATGCAGAAAACACCTGGATAGGAAACATCAACGTAGTAGTCAAAGTCAAAGGTCAACAGTGCTGACGTGGACGACTGCTGATGTGGCACTTGGCGGCTGATGTGGCAGCTGACAATACTAAGGTTGACGTTAGCGACATGTGGCGGGTGTGTGCATGTGTGGCTCGTGGAAGTAGAGCTGCAGAGCGCATGTGGCGCGTGGGCAGCACGGCAGCAACTTCCGTCTGCGCATGGTGGCGGGTGTGAGCTCCAATCTAACTGATTTTTTCGGCGTTGAGTCGGTCTCAACGAGATCTTTCCAAGGATATTTTGCGTAATCAAAACAAAGCTCCAGGCAAGATGATTCCGAAATTTTGTAGTAGTCCTCACAACAATTGCAACTATCTGACAACAGTAAGCAACACTTGAATGGCTTAGCCATAGAAGACAGAGGAAGCAGAAGAATGCTTAGAAGGATGAAAACTAGTTTTACTAAAGGGATCAGAGTAGTGGCTCTGATGCCATGTTAGAATTGTATTGGTCAATTCTATATATATCAATTGTGCTATACAAGGTGGCCTATATGTAGGAGGCCAAAGACTATACAAGAGCATTACTAAATCAATGTGGGACTCACATAACACATATACACTAACAAAGATTAAATCAATGTGGGACTCACATAACACATATACACTGACAAATAATTGTAAGCATTTGTTTCTAGATAAGGAGAATTAAACTACAGTCACTACAATTGGTTGTTGACTTTTTTATTTTTTAATTTTATTGCAGAAAGGTTCCTGCATGAATATAACATTTGGAGTTTTGGGTGAAATTCTTTCAAATGTGCAAGCTTTGTATCACTTTATTTTGTAATATTCTTTTGTGCAATTATTTTGCCTCTGTTTCGAAGATGAACATATTATTTATTCCCCCTTTTTCTAATATCCTGAACTGGAGGTAACCAGGCCTTGTATTTCAATGTAGGTAGGTAAAATGAAACTTTTTCATATGCTTGGGAAGTTCAACCATTCGTTACATCTCCTAGAATATGCAAGCACAAGGGTGGAACTATAAGAGGCTTGGGGAGCAGCTTGGCTCCACAAAATTTTACTTGTTTGAGGGGTTTCATTGAGTTTAGGTGAGCTTGAGGCAAATTAGAAGGTCGAAGTGGTCTTCAACTAATGAAAAGAAAAAATGGTTTGGAAATGTGATTTCAAGGTTGCTGCCTCTACTTGAGCCTAGAGGCAATTTGAGGCAAATTGGATCTTATTAAACCTAGATCCAAATGTGCTTCTAAGTGTAGAAGTGTCAAGTTGTATCAAGGATAAGTCTAGGATCGTATTCCACAGGGACAAAGGATTATCAAAGCATTTGTGAAATTTAATTGGAAAGTATGATGATGTATGAGAACTGTGAAGAAGTAAAATGAAGTATAAACTCTTTCTTTTTGTATTTTTTTTTTATGTATGTATAAAAAATGGGCAAAAAGGATTTTAATATATTTCTTTGAAAAATGATTTAAGAAGATAAAAAAAGTATGAATTTAATTCCCGTAAAAAATAAATCAAAATTGAAATTAAAGTTTCTAATCAAAGAGGCAAATTAACAAACACTTGAGTTGGGTATGAAACTCTCCTTGTTTCGGTTTCTGAAATATTTTCTCGATTAACAATCCACTCAAGGCATTGATAAAAGGAAGATAAAAAGTTATGCTCAAGTTTTGCAATATTTCCCTAAGGGATTCACAACTTTACTAACCAAACACACTTTAACAATCAACTGAGAGAAGCCTTGATAATTTTCAAGCATTTGATGTGCCTTACGTCAACAACAAATCAAGAGCAAGAGCCGCACTCTATTTTCAATTCAAATCTGACTAGAAACAAGTGAAATCAATATTCATCAACAAAATATTGCATTAAACTAGAACCCAAAACAAGTCAAGTCTCATTCCACAACCCAAACTTCAGAAATTAGCTACACATGGTATTTCTAATAGTAAAAATTAATCTAAATAAAGTCATCACAAAATCTGAAAGCAAAAGAAACCCAAATGAATTAAACCCTAGAATGCATAAATTAACTTCTCAAAGAAAATGTTCTGGTTAAAATGAGCACGAAAGGAAATGAGATCCAAGTCGTGAAACTCAGTTGTCCGAAAAGAACCAAAGTGAAATATGAAGAGCCCCCTTTCCCCCAAGAGGAAACCGACGTCCAGTGTATGAATGAAAAGAAAAACTCTAAAAAAGATAAAATCCTTTCAGGAATCCAAAGGCAAAAAAAGTAAAAAAACAAAAAACAAAAATAACTATGCCCCAGGCCTGATTTTTTTCTTTTCCTTTTATCTCTTATCTCCGTGTGTTCGTTGCGTCTGTCGCTGCTTCTCCAACGTCCAGCCACGAACATACACATCCGCACCTCCCAGTTGCAGTCCAGGACTTGAGGCATTCCCTCTCCTACCGCACGTTCCATTCCCAAAGTGCAGTACATCAGCAAATCAATTAGGCCTTCACGTAGTAGTGAATTGTGTCTATCATGTCTGGTAGTAAGTTGGTCCTTCACGTGGCCTTCAAATCAATTCCTTCTCAGGTTGCCTTCTCCACATGGGCTTCAAATAAAATCACGTATGGGCTGCTTGTAACAAGCTTGAACTTAGCAATTGACTTGAGCTTCTCATGGGTTGATTTATTCACAGATGTCATTTGTGGGCCACAATCCTGCATGAACCAAAATAAATCTTAACTTTAGTTAAATTTTAGCTAGCCCAAAAAAAAAACATAAACCCATCTATATTTAATTAGAGGTAAAATATTATTTCACATGCCAAACAAAGTTAATTCATATTATCTAATTAATACTCTTATTTTAACACATAAAACTCTTTTAACCCAAGATATTTAAGAGTATTAATACCGCATAATTGACAATTTATCACACCCCCCAACTGACTTTTTGCTAGTCCCTAGCAAATAAAGTGAATGAAACATACCAAAGGAAAGTTACTGACCACAATTTCAATAAATCTGAAAATCACATATTATGAAATAAACTTGTTGAGTTTAAGAACACTGGAGATAGATTAATCTGAATTTTTGTATCAACTGGAAGATTTATACACTATTTGGTTAATCAACCAAGGGAATTAAATGTAACAAAGTTGCTTTCCTTTAAGTGCATAGGAATAAGGTTAGAATTCTAGGATCGACTACCAAGAGGCATTAACAGTTTCAATCACAACATCTAATCTGAAATAACCACATGGTCTTACTCTAATTCAAAACTATTGTAGTGGTGGCTTTCACGCTATTACACTTTAAAATGCACCTATTCTTTTATTTAATAAGGACCCCGGTAATAGGCAAACTTTTCCAAAACACAAATGTAAACCATGTATGAAAAACTTTTTTTTTTTTTTTAATCCCTAGCTTGTCCATTTTCTCATTTAATACACTTCAGATTTCTTCCTAAGCCATTAGAATATAGTTCATTAGAGTCTCAAATAACCGAAGTGAAAATCAACAAATAATGACCCAATGTAGTCTTTCTAAGCATTTGGGCATGTGTTATGTGTTTTAGCAAAGCTTTTGACATCTTTCCCTTGGTTTAAAAACTAAATAAAATGGATAAGTCCCTCTTTTGACCTATACTCAGATTTGCACTACATTCCACATGTTCCATGACCTCAACAAATAATTTTTCAGTTCACTTTCCAGCATGTAAAATTCAAAAATAGGGAGTGCACAGCCCGAATGGGCTTGGTGCTCACTGCACCGCCGTGCGCCATCCTCCGGCAACACCACCTTCATGGTAGCTTCTCCTCCCACCGGCAATCACCCTCCAGCGAGCTTCGCCCCCTCCATGTGTATTTCATCAACAATACATGACATTAATCCTGCAAGTTGCCTTCCCTAATCTGAAAATACTGCGTCTGGATGGTGGATCCAAAATAAAGTATGTATGGAGTAAAGACGCCCAAATAAGTTTCATGTTTCAAAATTTACAAGTAGTAAATGCTTGGAGATGCGAGAGTTTGATAAGTTTATTTCCAGCCTCTTATCGTTAGATCATGTCTCGAGCAATTGAAGGAAATTGTGATTGTTGACTGCGGGATGGAGGAAATTGTTGCAGCTGAAAGAGGAGAAGTAGCAGTAGCAAGGTCGTTGGTGTTTCCTCGAGTAACTTGTCTGCATCTTATGCAATTATCGAGACTCAAGTGGTTTTACCATGGAATGCATATTTCAAAATGGCCAATGCTGAAAACGTTGTTGGTCATTGAATGCGAGAAAGTTGAGATATTGACTTCCGGACTAGTGAGCTTTCAAGAAACAGTTAAAGAAAGCCCGCCTGAGACGTGCATTAAACAACCCCTTTTCTTAGTGAATGAGGTACGAGATTAATTTAATTAGCTTTCTCAAGCTTTAATTTCCACATAAAGGACATAGAAGATGTAGAACGTTTTCAAACCGAGCGGAATGATTTTTACATCCCAATATTATGAAATCATTTTGAGTTGATAAATTTAATTAATTAGTGTTTATATATTATATATTGAATTACAATTTTCATCACTGAAAGAAAAAGATTTTTTAAATTTTTTTTATTAAAGTTAAATTTCACTGCAAATAATGCCTTATTTGCAATCATTTTATCATCTAAAATAGCATTTAAGACCACATGTTTGTACTATTCTGTGGTGCGATTAACGCCTCGTTTGTATTTTTGCCTAATTTTGTCTAGTTTTGTGATTTTTCTCGGCGATCTCCGGAAAAAACCCTTTAGGGTGCGTTTGGAACATAAACTACTCTCAACTCATTTCAACTCATCATTATAACTTTTTCAAATCTCAACACAAAATATAATAAACAATTCAACTTTTTCAAATCTCAAAATAATAATAATATTAAAAAATAATATTCTAATAATATTTTATCATCTCAACTCAACTCACTTCAACATCCAAACTCACCCTAGTGTTATAGTGCATACTCATTAAAGAATACTTTAATCTCGTTTTTTTGTTTATAACATGCCCAAACTGAAAGTCACCTCTAGGAGTACATGCAAGAAAGTATTTATTTCCATGAACAACCGAATGTAATACGTATACTAAAAGAATAATGCTACTTGTCCTGGGTCCCGACAAATTTTTTTTATTTTTTTATTTTATTTAATGATTAAAGAAGTATTTTTTAATTATGTTATAATTTTTTTTAATGTGTAAAGTATAAAAAAATGAATGAAAAACATTTAAAAAAATAAAAAGGCCTAATTAATTGCCTTATCAGGACCCATCTTCGGGCTACTGGTGGGTGTAGCATTGACTCATACTAAAAGGAAGTCGTCATGTATTCCTTACAAGAAATGGTTCGTCTATAAAGAATTGTTATAAAAACTAGTAGTGATGAAACTGGGGACAAAATATATATGGTCATTTTATATATATATATATATATATATATATATATATATATAAAAATAAAAATAACAGAATTGCATTATAAAAAATATATATTTTTTCTTACAAATTTATAAATCATATAACAATAAAAAGTTATAACCTAATTGGAAAAAAAAATCAAATGTGAAAGAAAACAAATAATATATACAAAAGAAGCTTGATACCAACCTGAAATGAAAGGCCAAAACCAATTAGTCATAATAACATTAAATAAAAAAGACAACAATTTAATAAAACAAAAAAAAAAAAATATATATATATATATATATATATATATTCTACATTTGTTCAATATATATATTACATATAAAAAAATCAATTTTAAAACTTGAAACAAAACCATATATTTCACAACATAGCAAAAGAAAAGAACCCATGTATTTCTTCCACAAACAAACAAATGAAATATAAAATCCATGTAATAAATATACATAGATTTATTACATGTATATAAATCCAATAAATCCAACAAATATATTTATTACATGTAATAAATATAAAATCCAACAAATCCATGTAAAATTACCAAACTAACAGCATCCAAAAAATGCACAATAAATGAATAAGAAGAAATCTTGATAGATAAGTAACCGCATATTTCTAGAATGAAATATAAAATTATAACAACAAATCATTAAAGATTTATATAGAAATGAAAAAATCTATAAACACAATCCTCAAACTAAATAGCTCAAACCTAAAAAATCTTAGGTTCTAATATAATGAATCAAAATTCAAAAAATCAGCAACTCAAGAAATTTACATGTAATGCAAAAAAAGCTAGAAAAACCACAACATGAAAGCAAATAACATATAAAAGGAAAGCAAATAACCAAACATAAACTGACTTCCATCTAACTACACAACCAAACAAAATCTTCAACGCACAACATTCAAATCTACATCGAAAAAAACCCACCAAACATAAAAAACAGAGAAAAAAATCCAAAGACAAAGCTCACAACATGCAAACCTACAAGGAAAAAAACCCATCAAACATAAAATAATAATAATAATAATAATAATATTTTTTCAAAAACATCTAAATAACAAAAGCAGAGAATAGAAAATAACTCAACATGAAAATCTACAGGAAAAAAAATCGACAAAGACAAATCCAATGCTGCAAATAATAAACGTAAAAAGAGAAAACTCAAACTCAGAGAATCCACAACATGTAAAATCCACAAAGAAAAGAAAGAAAAAAAAAACCACCATCAAACAACTAAAAAAGCCGAAGACAAACTATCAACAAAGACAAAAAAATAACTCACAACATGCAAATCTACAAGAAAAAAAAATAAAGAAGACAAACCCAATGCTGCAAATAACAAATTCGAAGAGAAAAAACCCAAAACAGATAACTCACAACGTGCAAATACACAAAAAAAAAAAAAAAACCACCATCAAACAACCAAAAAAGCCGAAGACAAACTATCAATGAAGACAAAAAATAACTCACAACATGCAAATCTACAAGAAAAAAAAATAACGAAGACAAACCCAATACTGCAAATAACAAATCCGAAGAGAAAAAACCCAAAACAGATAACTCACAACGTGCAAATACAAAAAAAAAAAAAAAAAAAAAAAAAAAAAAAAAAAAAAAAAAAAAACCATCAAACAACCAAAAAAATTATATCTTTTAAAAAAACGAAATGCAAAGAAAAAAAATCGAGTTAAAATAACATGCAAACTCACAGGGAAAAAACTCTCATCCAACATAAGAAAAAAAATATAAACAAAAGCAAAGAATATAAAATAGATAACTCACGACATGCAAATCCGAAGAAAAAAAAATCAAAAAAATTGCATCTCTTAAAAAATCTGTAAATAACGAAATGAGAAAAAAACCATCAATGAAACGGAAAATACAAAAAAATAAACAACAAACAACACCAAAAAAAACCTAACAAACCTACAAAAAAATATATTTTTTCACAAAAAACACAAAAACTCACAACATGCAAATCTGAAGAAAAAAGTTAATATTTTTGCAAAAAATCAAAAATACAAAAAATCCACAACATGCAAATGTGAAGAAAAAAGTTTATTTCTTCACAAACAAACAGTACCCCAACATGCAAACTCATGTAAAATCTCCAAACGAACGGCACAAAAAAAAAAACCCAACAAACCATTGTAAAATCTCGAAACTAACAACACCGAAAATGGAAAAAAAAATGCAAAAAAAAAACCAAAGAGAGAAGCCAAAGAAAGTGCGTCGCTTTCGGAGATAAAAACCAGAAAGAGAAGCCATGAGAATACAACGCAAATGCAGAGAGAGAAGAGAGAGCGTCGCTTTTGGAGAAGAGAGAAGAGAGAAGAGAGAGCTTTTCGGGAAGGGAAAATGGTAGAGCGAGAGTTAAAACAGAAGAATAAATGCAGAGAGAGTTAAAACCGAAGTATATATCTCGAGAATGGAAAATTAAAAGACTAAAATACCCTCGAAGATTAAAATACCCCCAGTTAAACGGACACAAAACGCTAAAATAAAAAGAGAAAACACACAAAAAACGGATTGCAACACGGAAGACGACAAAAATTACTGTTCATGGCTATCCACACTTATTATATATAGTATAGATATGCTTATAAACAAACGTGACTTGATGGAATAAGTTAGACGTAACATTGTAAGAATCCTCGAATGATTTGAGTTTTTCTACCCAATCATTAATTCTACTATATATATGGAAAAATGCCAATCTCTATAAAACATTGTTAAACACTCAAACACTCCTCAGGGTGGGTTTAGATACACAAAACATCTCATCTCATCTCATCATTATAACTTTATTAAATTCTCATATAAAAATATAATAAACAATTTAATTTTTTTCAATTTTAAAATAAAAATAATACTAAAAAATTATATTTAATAATATTTTATTTAATTTCTAACAAAATATCTAATCTTACCTCGTATGAATTATGTATCCAAACCAATGCTCAGGAATCATTTTTAGTTTCTCGCATTATGTGCACTATTAAACTTTGTTAAAGCATGGTTAAGTGATGCACAGCCAGATAAAGGATAAGGCTGCAAGCTGATCATAAAGAGATTTTGCCTAATCAAAATTAACGATGATGATGAAACTATTATTCTACCTTCAATAAACAATAATTTTTTTCTCAGGTTCAATAAACAAAATATTGTACCTAGATAATATATATATATATATATATATATATATATATATACACACATTAGGCCTATGCAAAATATATATATATATATAAACATTAGGCCTATGCAAAATATCTGCTGGGCCGCACAATCCGCACAACCCAAATCTACTCATAGGTGTAGATCAAGATCAGCACCTTGCAGGGTGGCTCGCAACCAATCCACGACAAGGGGTTTCCTCTCCCCAAAGATTTATTATTATTTTTTTAATTTTAGATTATATATGATTTAATAGTTTTTAGATCTTGAAATAAATTTATATTTTTATTATAATTAGTTAAATATATTAACGTATTGATAACAAAATGTGGCATGCCAAATGTAACACTCCGTATTTTAGTGTATTTTTAATTGAATGATTATTTTTATTAATTCAAAAATTTATTCTCTTGTTTTAAAATTATCGGATTTTTAGTTGGTTTATTTTTATGATTTTTAATTTTGTGAAAATTATTTTGATGTGCTTTCTTAATATTAATTACTGTTATGCATTTAAATTTTTTTTTATTTTAAATTAGTTTATTGTTGGGTTTAATTATTTTATTTTCATTTTATCATTACGTTTAAATTATTTTATTTAACTCGTTGTTTTGAAATCTTTCTCGTTGAATCATTTTTGTGACCCAAGATGTAAGGATTAAATCTCATTTCTTTCCCTCCATTTTTTCTTTCCTTCTTTTCTTTTCTTTTCTTTTCCTTCATTTTCTTTTCTCTCCCCTGCTCTTCCCGCACGCAAAGGCCCTCTCTCCCTCTCTCCCCGTGCGTGGCTTCTCCTCCACCCAGCCACTGTCGTGCACCGTCGTATGCCTCACCGCCCCTCTCCTTCGCTTCCCCACCAGTCGGCGACCACCTCCCTCCATTCTCAGCTCTTCTCGCGCTGCCGTTTATCCCCATGCTCAACGCGAAGCCGTTGCCTCCATTTGCTCCAGCGCCACCGTTGTGCCACTTCCGGCCACCATTTCTTCACCACTTCATCCTCGACCTCATAGCAACCAAATGCACCCATCCTCAGCCCCGATCCGCCACCGGTGAAGCTCTACCATCCACATTTCCATTTTGTGCATTTTGACCTTAAACTGCCCTTTACGCTGCCACCCACGGCCAATCACTACCACCATTAGCTTCACCGACATCCCTAAGCCCTACCCTATCAATTTTGGGTTTTGGTTTGTCCCTGTTGAAAAGTGAGTTTTTGAGACCCACGGCCACAGTGCATTCGGCACTATTCTGTTGCTGTGTTGCTGTTTCTTGCACCTCCAAGATCCTTCAAAAATTATATTAAAGCGCTGTAAGTATTTTTTCAAAGAATTTTCGTGATTTAAATGTATTTTTGTACTAACCCATTTTTATTGTGAACTGGTTGGTTATGCCGGACTGAGTCCGAGGAGTAAGGGGGTCGGATGGATTGGAGGATGGAGTTGTTTGGGTGTTCTGGATTGTGTTGGTAATTGTTGGTTGTTGGTTATTGGTGTCGTTTCATGTACATGGCATTTTACATGCATGTTCATGTTTGTAAATGAAAATTGGGTTTTCGTGTAATTGTATTCATGTTCATGTATATTTTTTATGAAAACTGAGTTTTCATGTGATAAATAGATTTTGGGTGCATATGTATCACGACCCCAAGCCGAGATTGGGTATTATCTCGGTGGAGCTCCTCTGGTCACTCGGGAGCGGAATATACTGAGTGACGTCCCTGGGTTGTCGCTGGGCGACAACGGAATCGGACGGAATGGTCTCGTGCTGACTCCATGGCCCCTTTGCTGGCGGGGGCTAGAGGATGCTTGGCCACGAACTCGCTGGGCGCGGAACTGGGCATCGCTCGTTGCGTAGAGGATGCTTGGCCATGAACGCGCTGGGCGCGGAACTGGGCATCGCTACGAAGTCAGGACGTGCGGATGGTCCCTATGGGAGATCATGGTGCATATGGTAAAAATGGATTAATGGGCTATTTTCTGAGAAAATAGCGTGTGTTGAATAAATGGATTTTTATGTGATTCATTTTCTGGGAAAATTGATGGTTTATTGATTTGGGTCATTTTCTGGGAAAATGACAAATTATTATTTTTGGGCCAAATGGAATTTTGGCGTGTGTTAGAAAATATTCATTTTCGAAGAAAATGATGTTTTGAGAATAATGCATATTTCATCATTTGCATGCATGTTGGTAGCATTAATGCATTTTTATTCTCGTGAGTTGTTTGGTTTATACTTACCTAAGGTACCGTTTTATGGTAAAGCAGATTTTGATGCAGAGGAAGTCGAGAGTGAGCCTGAGGATTCAGCTCCGCCCGATGAGTGATTATGATCACTCGTATTTGTTTTGGACTTGTATTATATTTTATTTTAGGATGACTGTATAACTCTTTTTAATCGTTTTACTTATGTAAATTTGTATTAAAAATTCTGGTACTTAGTTGACTTATTTAAATTATCCGTTGCGTTGTTTATTGTACAATATTGCATATATACACACTTAGCACTATCGTTGGGATGCGTGCCTGTGTTGTCATAATTCGAGTGTCTCGATTTCCGTGTTCCCGTATATGGGGTCTGGGGCGCCACACCAAATTTTATCAACTCACATGCCAATTTTTAGACCAAAATACTTGATTATAAGTTTTTTTCTTTATTAAAAAATAATAGACATACAATTATTTCAGAACCATTTACAAAACCTTATTTTAAATATGGGCATTTTTGTAAAATAACTCATAAAAATAGCATTGTTTTACAAAATTACTTTCAATTGAAAACATGATTATATAAAAAATTAAAAAATAAATTGCACGTATATCACTACTCTTTCTAAAACTAAAGACTACTCTTTTGTGAAAGTCGAAAACTTATCTAATTTTCCACAAGAAGGTATAAAGCCAAGCCAGAAAATATACAAGTGGCAGATTTTTAACCAAAGGTCATCGAGTAACAATATAGATTTTAACTCTTTTGCAGCTCTATTTTAAATTAAGGATATTTTTATAAAATAAGTTAAAAAATAGTTATAAGAGCATTATATTTTGTAAAAATATGCTTAATTTAAAACAAAATGTAAAAGGATTGTGCTCATTCATTTGATCAGAACTAACAACAGAAGTATACTGGCAAGTTCACAATACTCTTGACATCAGCCTGTGCCGACCAAAGGGAATGAAACAGTATAGGATGAGCACAGAAATACCTCAGTGTAAGAAATTAGTTCTAATTGCTGAAAAAGGAAAATTTTTTGGATATTTTCAACTGGCCCCAAATTATATATTGATAAAATTCCTATGACGGGCTTCCAAGAAAAAAAAAATTAAGCTACAAATTTTGAATAGGATGGAAGAAAAAACAAAAGAAAAATGATTGTCTATAGTATGTTACAGCTCTCCAAAGTCTCTACAATGACCATCTTCTGCAGAAGGGAGAACAATTTACATTATATACATATTGAGCATGCCAACATGCCATTCGTCTGTACTAAACCCTCTTCTGAAGACCTCTGCCTTGTAGTAAAGTAAATGAAGAAGGCTTTTGGACAATCAGACATAACCCAGATAAAAAATCCAAATCTTCTTATGCTAGGCCACCATCTCCTCCCTATCATTCACTTTGTCATTCCGCAACTCCAAAATCATACACGGTATTGAGATATTACCATAAAATATTAGATCATCTTACAATTCATTCTCACCATTAACTTCTCTGAAAGTACCAACATACTCCAAAGTTGTTTCTCATTCTTCATATACCCATTCTCAAATTATTAATCCTTCACTATTATTCCAGCCTTCTTATCGCCTATTATCATTAAGACTCACTGGCGTCCAGTCTTCCCTATTGAGTCTGAAATCCAACACATGTCTGATCCTCAAAAATTATTTGATGTCTTTCTCTTACCAGACTGGCATTATGTTCCACAAAATATTAAGAAAATCCAAAATTTTTATGAATTCATATTAATAGACACAAATTCCATTATTCTTTTTGAAATCCTTGTTCTCTTCAAACTCAACATTCTACACCTTCATCCCAATTATTGTCTTTTACAAATTTACTATTAAATAAGTTCTCACATTGAAATAATGAGAAAAAAATTCCAATTTAACAAGGAAATTTTCTCAACCTTATGATCCTCCATATTATGATTATTATGATTACTAGCAAGAATTGACAAAAATGTTTCTTAAACAAAACAAAAATTTGCGTCATTCTTAGTTTTTCCACTTTAATAAATTACAAGAAATCAATACACTCCCATGATAGTTTTTACTATGGTGGGATTATTATAGACATGAGCCCCTTCTTCTTCCTATCTCTCTCCAAGAAAGTCTTTAGATTTTTTTTTTTCACAAAATGATTATCTACTCTCATTAAAGTATTGTTCACCACTTATTCTTTTCTTTCTCAAAACAAAATTAAATTGGATTATGAAGTGGGAATACGTCATTAAACCTCACCCCTCTCTCAAAAACATTATGTTTTTAACTCGCCAAGTCTCTGTCAAATGGTGGGAAAAATATAATTATGATCATGTCTTTAAAATGTTTTCAAAAATTAACAAAGCCTCTGAAGTTCTAGTCCAGCGGAGTAGATTTCATGCTCAATTAGCATCCACCAGCAAAAATGACTTGAAAAAATTAGTTGAGGCAATGTCACAAGTCTCAGACAAGGATGATGAAGAAGACGTACAACATCACGTCAGATTATCTCCCTTACAACAACCCAAATTATTACCAACAGGCATCTCCTTTTCAAGACAGCTCATCCTACCATCCAGTACATCTGATGGATTCTCAAGACCCATTTTATCTGAAACTCGCAGATTATGACCCTCATATTATGTGATTTTAAAAAATTACTACTTTCTCAATTATTCAACATGACAGATGAAAACTATCAGAAGTATTATCTCTTCAAATAATAAAGATAAACAACTTCGTTCATGATCAGATTATTGTGTACTGTTCAAAGTCAAGACAAAAGTTACTATTCAAGGTCAAGATTATTGTCTACTAAAAGACAGACAATTTTATATATACTATTGAACTCCACTTATTATTAGTTGACATAAGAAGATAAAATGTCAAGCACATATTATTGATAATTACTATTTTAGTGTCTACAAAAGGAGTTTATAAACAAAGGAGGACATTTAGAAACTTTCATTTGAAACCAATATTTCCCTTCTCTCAACTCTCACTTCCGAAATACTTTTTCTTTTATGTAAACTTTCATTCATGTATTTTGCTTCCAATCCTTCTGAGAACAATAATGTATCCCAGGTAATATAATTAATGATAATAGCTTAACAATAATAATATGCGGTATAATCAGCCCTATGCATGATAGCAATTAATACAGGCGGTATAACCGACCAATAACGTATCCCAGGTAATATAATTAATAATAATAGCTTAACAATAATCATAGGCAGTATAACCAGCCATATTCATGATAGTAATTAATACATCAAATATAACCGACCATATGTATGAATAAATATAAAAGATGGAAATTAAAGATGATAAAATTGACTTTATTAAAAACATAATACTTATAATGAGATTAATTCTCAGAAGAATTGGAAGCAAAAGACATGAAGGAAAGTTTACACAAAAGAAAGAGTATTTCCGAAGTGGGAGTTGAGAGAATAGAATATTGACTTCATATGAAAGTTTATGAATGCCCTCATTTGTTTACAAACTCATTTTTATAAACACTAAAACAGTAATTATCAATAATACATGCCTGGCATTTTATCTTTTTACGTCAACTAATAATAAGTGGAGTTCAATAGTATATACAAAGTTTTATGTCTTTTAGTAGACAATAATCTTGACCTTAAATAGTAACTTTTGTCTTGACCTTGAACAGTACATAATAATATGATAATGAACGAAGTTGTTTGTCTTTATTATTTGAAAAGATAATACTTCTGACAACTTTCATCTGTCATGTTGAATAATTGAGAAAGTAGTAATCTTCTGGAATTACATAATATGAGGGTCATAATCTGCGAGTTTTAGATCAAATGGATCTTGAGAATCCATCAGATGTACTGAATGATAGGATGAGTTGTCCTAAGAAGGAGATACATGTTGAGAATGAGAGGCCTGTTGATCTGGTGATAATCTAGGTTGTTGTAATGGAGATAATCTGACTTGATCTTGTGCGTCTTCTTCATCGTCGCTGTCTGAGATTTGTGACATTGGCTCAACTAATTTTTTCAAGTCCTTTTTTCTTGTAATGGATGCTAATTGAGTCTGAAATCTACTCCGCTGGACTAGAACTTATGGGACTTTGGTAATTTTTTTAAACATTTTTAAGACATGATCGTAATTGTATTTTTTCCACCATTTAATATAGTATTATCACTAACATATTGTTATAGTAATACTACTAGTATACTAGTATAGTTATTAGTTATAGTACTATATAGTAGTCTATACTAATAGTGTAGTACTAGTATATATTAATATATTATAAGAGTTATAGTATAATAGATCATATATATATAATAGTATAGTTAGCTTAATATGTTAGTATTAATATCACTATAACTATATAGGGTATTAATATCATTATAGTATTAGTATTAGTATTACTATTAGTATTGGTATAGTCAATAGTTATTTAGTATTACAATATATATTAATTTTGATAAATACATTAGTGTATTAGACTTTAGTGTATTACAAATATTTATATACATTAATATATATTAATATGTATATATCAAATAAAAAATCATAGTATAATATACTATAAATTTTAGAGTGTATACAATATATCTATTTCTATTATATAAGAGCCTATCTCGTGTGAACAGTAATGAACAGTAACTTTCTTGTTTTTCAGTGTGCCGTCTGTGTGTTGTATGTTTATATTCTTTTGTGTCTGTTTATATAAGGATATAAATGTCTTTTAATTTATTTTTTTTTCAATTTGTATCAATGGGTCAGTAAGTCAGTGTCTATGTATTATTTTAATTATGGGAAAGGGGATGGGTTGTGTCAGTGATTTTATGTATCCGAGTGCTTGTGTTAGTGTAAATTTTTTTTATTTACTTCTTTTTTTCCAGTAAGTGTCAGTGCATAATTTTAATTATGGGGAAGAAAATTGCTTATGTTAGTGATCTCTATATCCGTCGAGTGCTTGTGTCAGTACAATTTTTTTTTTTATTTACTTCTTCTTCTCTTCTTTTCACTTTATGTTTTCTCCGTTTGAGAGCATACACAAATCCCTCTCACATTCACGATTCCCTCCCTCCCCTGAGTTCTCTCTCAACCTAACATGCTCTCTTCTCTCTCTCTTTTCAACTCGCAACCCTTGCCACCATTAGCAACCACTTTTATTTGACTCCTGAGCAAACAGCCACTGTGGAATAGCTTATTGACACACTACAAGGTATTTCTCTCATGTTATTATGTTATTTAGGTTATCTATGGCAGTATCTTGTCATACTTGCCAGTATATATAATGGAACAACACAAAAATATATATTATTTTTTTTTGGCAGGTAAGTTATTAACATAAATAGAACATTAGATTTTGTTGCCTGCATTCTCTTTAGATAAGTATTTTCTTATTTGCAGCTTAAGTGATCTTAATATAATATATGCCTATACAAATGACAAAACATTAATTTAGTATATGTTTTAATGCAGGTCCTACAAAGACAATCACTCCCCTGCTCCCTGCTTTGCTGGTCCGCAATCTTCCCCTTCACACAGGGTCTATTTCTTTCTTCTTCAAGTCTTTTTTCCACGACTTATAAAAAACAAAAAGTCTTTTTCTCAAGACAAATTTTGTATTATTATCATGTTGGTGTTGTCTGATTGTCGTAATATTTTGTATTATTATCTCAGCTTCTCATTTATATGCAGTAAGTTTGCCATTCTCCTTTCTTTGATTCCTTTACCATAGCAAAGTCCTTTTTTTTCCTTTTATATGCAATAGGATCCTATCAATTAGCTAAGCTAATTGCAATTAGATTCGGAATCGATGAAAATTTTATATTATATCATTTGTCTATATTACTCTACTCCAACTTGTATTAAACTATAGCATATTTTGAACTAATCTTTTTTTTTTTTTTCTTATATATCCAAACATGTAATTATTATACTTTATTTATAATTTTTTGTAAAAAAGTTTTATTATCTTTGAATAATTATCTGTTTCACCCAACTAGGGAAACGTGCTCTTTGCACGATGCTTTCAGCCTAGTATATGTATCATGTATGTATATATAGTGCATTAAATATGTATATATTTATATAGGTATTAAAAAAGGCCAGCGGGCCAGAAAGCCAGTGGACTCAAAAAGCCCATCTGCCAGCAGCCCAAACTACAGGAAAGGGCGCCGTTTCCTCTCCAATAAACCCTAAAATCAGCCCCAGGGCCCCAGTCGATTCCCCTCAGTTCCCTTCCTTCCTCTCTGCCTCACTCGTCACTCACGCAGCCGTCGTCGGTCCGTTGCACATAGACCCTCACATCTCGACGTCGCCCCCTCAGCCTGTGTCCCCTCACCTCTCGCAGTCGCACCGCTTCACACAGACCCTTACTCTCGCCGTCGCACCTCCCCTCACCTCTCGCACCAATCGCCGTCTCACACAGCCCCTCTCACAGCCACGTATTTCTCACGGACCCACGGTACTTTCTTTTCCTCTCTCTCGCATTTCTCTCCCTCATCAGTCATCACATGAGCCACGATTATTTATGATTTTTTTGTTGTTGTAATGTAACTTATGATTATTTATGATTTTTTTGTTGTTGTAATGTAACTTGTATTTACTATTTAGTATTTACATAGTCATTACTCATTAATCTGCTACTCTGCTTGTTCATTTTAATTTTTGTCAATGATTCTTGAATTTTCTTCATTGTCTGTGACTGTGACTATGTTTGGTTGGTGAGAAAGCGTTAGAAATGTGACTTTGAGTCTGTGACAATGTTTGCATTGTTTGGTCCAACCTTGTAAACAATATATGATTGGATTAATGCTATCTACTAATCTTTCTGCCCCTTTGTAACAAAATGAAATTATTTGTAAAATTATTTAATTACCATCTGTTAATTTGTTTAAAAATGTGGTGTCATGACTGTTTTTAGTGAAGAAGGGTCAGTCATTAAATATGCTCGTAGGGACCCAAATTCCAAATATCTGTTTTTTGTGAATCATCACTGGACTGTTGTTTGATTATGCACTGTTATAGCTCTATTTTACTGGACCCCCCAATTTCAAATTCCATATGCCCTTCTAAATCAGTTATTGGATTTTTTAGTAAAGCAGATTTTTGTAATAGTAACAGATTTTGGAATAAAACAGATTTTTTAAAGCAGTGTTTTTTTTTTTATACAAATTTGCATTTTATTAAAACGGACCGAACTGTACTGGAACCTGTAAAACCGGAAGTACCGGTTAGGGGGTAATTGGTGCGTAATCAGTTTTTTAAAATGTAAAATCTGTATATACCGGTTCGGTCCTAAATTTTGTCCAAAACCGGATCAAACCGTACCGGTTATACCCCTGTTGATGGTGCACTTAGAAAAATGAAGGCTTTGAGGCTGGATGGAATACATAAAGAGAAGAAGATTTTCTGCAATTTGATATTTTGCTTTTATAAATGAGATTTTGATTATATACTGTAATGTTGATTGTGGTTAAATATAATTGTGGTCTTTATATACTCATAAAAAATATTGATATGTCTTTGCGCCTCTGCTGTATTCACTTCAATTAATATAAAATTTTGCTTTCCAGTTTTGCTCACTTTTGAAGGAAGTCCAGTTTCTTTGCCATCTTGCTGTTGTTGCTGGTGATTTAATTCAACATGTCGTCGCTAAGGAATGCTATCAGTAGACGAGCTCACAAAGAAAGATCTCAACCGTGAGTCGGCAAACTCACCCTTTGCTGTACATTTCAAATATATAAGGGGAAACTCTATTTTTCAAAATGAATTGTAAATATATTAGGGTGATTTTTTTTTCAAAGTTTACGGGTGCAAAATATATTTTCCTTGATATATATATATATTTTTCATTAACTAATAAAACACTTAATTGTTTCCAATAATTGTTGACGATCCCTGTTCTATTTTTTAGGCATTCAAGGAGAAAATTTGGTCTTCTTGAAAAGCACAAGGATTATGTCGAGCGGGCACAAGTTTTTCACAAAAAGGAGCAGGCTTTGCAGGTAAAGTTTCAAAGTTCTCCATGCTGTTTTCTTGATGTCTAGCTGGTCGATGGGCTAAATATATATATATATATATATGTTAACTATTTTTTATTTTGAACATATTTGCTCGACAGAAACTTAGGGAGAAAGCTGCTTTCAGAAACCCAGATGAGTTTTATTTTCGGATGATGAAAGCAAAAACTGTTGATGGAGTCCACAAATTAGAGTAAAATATGAATGAATTCTGATGCTTTAATGTTTTAGCTTCTTAGCTGTGAATTGTAGTTGATTTATAAGCTTCTGTTACAGGAATGAGGCAAACAAATATAATACGGAAGAGCTTATGCTTATGAAGACCCAAGATATGGGATATATTCTTCAGAAATTGCAGAGCCAGAAAAAGGTAAATGAGTACTTTTACTGTAAAGCTTATGGTTTTTAGATTACATTTGTTTTCAAGTAGGTTTTAATTATGAATTTTTATTGTCCAATAAAGAAACTTGAAAAGCTTACTGCCGTTCTGCACTCTCTTGATAGTCAGCCATCTAATGGACACGTTTATTATGCTGAAGACAGGTTTGAGCTTCCTAAATTATAATTATTATTTATAATGCTTTCATATCTCTTATTTGCATATTTAACAAAGTGAGGTGTTATTGGAAGCATGAGATTTTATTTTCTCTTTTTCTAAAATAACAGTGGCATTTGTCTTTACTTAGTTTTCTCTCCACCGTCTATCTGCTTTTCTTATACATGTAACATCAATCTGTTATAAATATCTGGATTTTTCATCAATTATCTATAATGGGATCTTTCCAATGATGCTGTCAATAAGAAGAAAGTTGCTTTAGGAGTGCCTTGGTCTTCCGTATACTCCATGGGAATGGGTTTGCATTATGCATAATGAGAGACCTGTAGAACAAGCTGACAGTGAACTTCCCTTCTTTCGAAGGACTCCCAATAAACCTCTGTTTCTCCCACCCTCACTCTTATCTTGTAGTTAGGGGAATCTTGTTAACAGAAGGTGCCCTATTGCTGGGAGAGTAATGCCTCCATGTTTGATGTGGAGCATTTGGTTTTAACAAAATTAGGCAGGCATCCCAAGCAAACTAGCAGTCTTGGGGGAAACTCAAAATGGGTTTCCTTGTGTTTGTTTTCTAGTTTTCTTGATGCTTTAAATCTTATTCCTTGATGGTGAACTTTCTTTTTGTTTTTCTTTGCAATTTTATTAGTTTCTCTTTTGGGGGTGTTAATTTTGGGTATTCGTGTCACTTGGTTGAGTTTTAAGTTAAAGGAAAAGAAATGGAAATTTATATCTTGGCTCACTTCTGTTGTCATTAAAGTCATTTCTAACCCTTCCTCCTTTTCCAAATTATTTGTGGTATCAACATTATTTTCAAATCCTGCCTCTTTATTTTGAAGTTGAAATGAAGTATTTAGATCTATTTATCCATTTCTTATCCTTGCAGGGAGGAGGCTAAAGAAATACAATCACGTTTAAAGAAAAGGAGGAAAATGCCTACTTCTGATTATGTTTTCAATGATGATATTAGAAGGTAAAGTCAAAATGTAACAAATTATTGATATAGATTGATTGACAGAATTATTTTTATTCATTTAGATTTTAAAATTTTGCTCCTCTTACATGTGATCATTCTAGGATCTAATTGATTAACATTGTATTTGTCTTTCAGTTACATGGTAAATGGAGTAGAATTGTGAATTTCTCTCTTTTTTTTTCTTGACTTTCTGTAGTGGAAGTTAAATTTCCCTTTAAGTGATTCCGTCAAACGTATTTTCCAATGATTCATATGCACCTCTTCTTTATGAGTACTGTCAATTAAAGGCTCTGTGAAGCTATGCTTGGTTCTTTATTAAATTAGCCAAGTTCAACTCAAAGTTAGGCCCATTTATTTTGTGCCTCAAGCCAAAGTCAAAATAGGCTTGGCTAGGAGGCTCATGAGCCATAATGGAAGTCTAAATATTCGAGATCTGACGTATAATGGGTTAAGTAACAATTGGTACCTCTCATTTTTTTCTTCTGCCACTCCAATAAAAATCCCTTCCTCTCCCTAACACCGAAAAACTCTAGCAACAAACTCATACTCTCTCTTACTCTCCATTGTTATTCTATCTCTCTCTTTTGCATGCATATCAAGCAAAAATCTCTTTTGCTTGATTTGTTATCCTTCTTTTCACTGTTGCTATCACCCTCTTCTTGTTTTGAGTGATCACATCAGTGTAAGGACATAGAGCTGGAGCAATGATGGTGGTGAGGTTTTGCAGATACTGTATGACTGGGTTGCAAGGATGTGTTCTGTGTGGTATGTAGTTGTGTAGGGTAGGACCGGTGGAGTGTTGGGATTGAAGAATAAAAAACAATGGAGAAGCTATAGGGTTTTCATGTTACTACTGTACCATTGTGGCCTTATCCTCATAAAGCTCCAACTTTCGATTAAAATTACTGCATGGCTAAAATGTATCTACGTATGGTGCATACCACACACGTGTATATGATGGTGAGGCAGTGGTAATGAATCCCGACAGTGTTGGTTGCTGCAACCATATTGGAGAGAGTGACCATAGGTGTTGGCATATGATTAGTGTTGATTGCCATAATTTTGTTTTGGAGTTATGTTTCCATTAATTTATGTTTTCTTTTTGTAAAATTTATTACATTTAGTAATTGCTTTTTGTTATCATTTGTTGCCTCGTTTCAATGAGTCGAAATGAACCCGAATTTGTCATTTCATAGGGGCAAAAGTTACATACTGTTCTTTAAAACCTTGAATTCTAATGTCTATTTGATGTGTGAAATGCTTCTTAAATTTCTATATTTCATTTCTCAACTCTGTTTAGCTTTATACTATTGTTGTTGTTAGCATGATGATTATTAGGAACAGTTGTTTGTTAGTGACATAACCTTGATTTCCACATGTAGCAAAACTGCTGCTTCCTATAGAGAACTGGAAGCAAGGAGGAATAGAGTGAGTCAGTTGGAGAAACTCTATATGGATATGGCATTGCAGAAGGAACTACAGGTATTTACATCTTAAACCCCTTGCCTTTAATTCTCTATTGGGTGGCAGGTCAAAGTTTTGGAAATAAAAACATCTCATTTAATAAACAGAAAAAGGGCCGGAAGCGCAAATTACGTGAAGATGAGCTTGCTTGTCCCACTTCTAAACCAGTATACAAGTGGCGGTCAGAACGGAAGCGTTGAAAAGGTATTTATATACTTATTTAATGATATGGCCTCTGTCTGCCTTTTTATCTTTGTCAAAATAATTGTTATATATACTTGGTACTAACCCCCAAGGGTTGGCTCAAGTGGTAAAAGTCTTGGGCTTCGGGATTTGCTCCCCCTAAGTCTAAGGTTCATTTTATCCTTGGGTGTAAACAATCTTTAGGGGCTATCGGACTGAGGGATTTTTCTCTTGAATTACCCGAGGTGCACTTGCAGAAAACTCCTAGACGAGGGCCTGTGCACCCCCGGGATTAGTCGGGACACTGTTCCCGGACACCCGATACCAATAAAAAAAATATATACTTGGTACTTATACTGATCTAATATTCTGAGAATGCAGTGTCTTTAGGCCACTGAGATTTGAATTGTTATCATTAAAAGAAAATGCAAACAATTAGATAAATTGGTTTGCCACAAATTTTTGCTTGCATTTTCTGTAGCTTACATCTCTAACTTAAATGTAGGTGTTCGGTGGGGTTTTTATAAGGATGCTTCGCGTTTAAAAGAGCAGAAGGCACCAGCATTTTGTTTGTCAGATTGGAGGTGTTTCAGTTTTTCCTTAATTTTGTAAAGTAGCTTGTGCATTTCTTGCGGCTTTTCAGAAACAATGATTGTCCAATCATCTGAGAATTCTCGTATTTTTATAGAGTAATGTTATTCATCATCTCAATTTTTCTTATCCTCTCATCATCTCATGACGTGGCATTAAATGATTGGAGACTATTTGTTATATTTCACTTGTGAACCTATCATCTAATGCCACATCATAGGATGATGAGAGGATGATGAATAGATTTTTTTTCTTTTTAAAATCTGCTAATCAAACTGCTTGGAAGAAACTTGAATATGAGTGATGCTTCTTCTATCAAGATTTTCATAGTTTTGATTTTGTGGGTTAATTTAATTGTCAAAAGCGAATTACATAGGAAGTGATTGTACAATTGGTCATCTTGGTGAGCTGTTCTTTGATTTGATGAATGCATTCAAGTCTGCAGTTAATAATATATTTAGGGGAAATTATAACTTGCCTCGAACTATTATCTCTTTTGCAACATGACTTCCTAACAAAATTGCGAATTTATTGTCTGTTAAAATAGGGAAAAATTAATCACTATATGGAGTAAAATCCTCACATAGTAATATTAACAAATTAAACTTATGTTTTGACTTGGAAACCCAAGTAGCTTATGTTTTGATTTGATTACACGAATTGCCTAGTTTGTTTTCATAATTTTTTTCAACTTATCTAATTATTATAATTTTTAAAAATTTTACATGATAAAATAAATAATTTTAACTTTTACAAATTTCAGAATAAAAATAATATTTTATTTAATGTTTAATTTTAATTTCACCGAGAATTTATTTTATGTTTATTTTTCTTGGAAACGAAGGTTGAGTAAAAACCCATGAGAAACAGAACAGAGATCACTTCCTCCTCCTACTCTATTTCTAAGTTTTTCGGCTGTCATGCATGACTTTGATTGTTCATTGGATAATTGTTAAGGTTTTCATATATCTCTTTGTACAGTGGATGATATTTTGTAGGGATAAGGAAAATGATTTATACACAATATTTTTTATAATATTTTATACAACAATATTTTAAATAAATGATATTTTTGTAAAACATTTTATAAAAGTAACATTATTTTATAAAAATACCTTCATTTTATAACATTGTTGTGTAATTGTTGTGTGTATATCATTACTCAATCCTATTAAGAAATCTTAATTATATATCTTTTTAAAACATTTTTAATCTCAGTTTTTTTTTTTTTCTAAAAAATCATTTCATCTAATTTTTATCCAGGGTATTTATGTCAAATTTTTATGGATGGGTATATTGTGATATTTTTTTTATTGTTTGAGGGAAATTGCCAAAATTGATAGCTTATGGGTGATTACAAATTGGTTGGTAGTTTGAGGATGTTATTTATATTTATCCATATTTTATTTATTTGATTATGAAAAATAAACCTTTTATATGCGAATTGTCATTGATTATGAAAAGATCACTACTTAGGCTATACCTCATAATATGAATGTTGGGGTTACAAAGGGAATTTAAGAAATGCTACTTATCATCCTCACACAACATATCAACATGTGATTTATTATTTTTGTCTTTCTATTTAAACATAAATATTTATACATTAATACGTATGTCCATGATGTCAAAGAGCAGTATAGGAAGGAAGCCTTCTATTAGTACTTCTAGCCGAGGTAGAGAGAGAGGCATTGGAGCGGACATTTAGGGACATTTTGGTTCATTTAGGATATGGGTATGCTGGGGATGGAGAGGATTTTAGAAGGAAGGCGGAGACGTTTGGTACTCGAAACGTGAGAGCCATTATCAGAGATGCAAAATGGGCTTGGTAAGGCACATATAAGAGCATTCACATCCCCTTCTTCATAAAATTTCCCAAATTTTAACTAGAATACATCATTCTCTAAATTTTATCCCAAATCGTCAACAGTAACATTTTTTGTATTTTATGCAATGATAACATTCTTCTCAATTTCTCTAACGGTAACATTTTGATAATCTTTTCACCAACAGTGACATATTTTGTCTTCTCTTTAACGTTAACTTTTTTTGTCTTCTTTACAACGGTAAATAAGATTTAACACAACACATAAGCAATGACACAACACATAGCATTGAAACAGCAAATAAGCATTGATACAACATAAGGGCATTGAAACATAACACAACATTAAAATAGAACATAGCAATGGGTTTACATAGACCAACCCAAAGCATTGATGAAACATAGCACATCATTGAAACAAACCATAGCAATAGGTATGCATAAACCAACCCAAAGCATTGAAACACAACACATAGTATTGAAGCACAACACATTGCATTGAAACAACACATAAGAGCATTCGCAGCCCATTCTGTATTGACACGACACATAGCATTGAAATAACAAATAAACATTGACACAACACATAAGATTGAAACATCAAATAAGCATTGACAGAGCAAAAGGGCATTGAAATAGAACATAGCAATGAGTCTGCATAGACCAACCCAAAGCATTGACACAGCACATGGCATTGAAACATAACACATCATTGAAACAAACCATAACAATGGGTCTGCACAGACCAACCCAAAGCATTAACACAACACATCGCATTGAAACACTGCACATAACATTGAAACAGCACATTGCATTGAAACAACACATAAGCAATGACATAGCACATAACATTGAAACAACAAATAAGCAATGACACGACACATAGCATTAAAACAACAAATAAGCATTGACACAGCACAAGGGCATTGAAACATAACAGAATATTGAAACAAAACATAGCAATCGGTCTGCATAGACCAACCCAACGCATTGACACAACACATGGCAGTGAAACATAACACATCATTGAAACAGACCATAGCATGGGTCTGCACTAATCAACTCAAAGCATTGACACAACACATAGCATTGAAACACACACAAAGCATGCAAACAGAACATAGCAATGAGTCTGCACAGACCAACCCGTGGGTGTACAAACTAGTCTTGGCATCAATCGAAACATCACATAGCAATCAAACCAAACAGAACATGAATAATCTTAGTGGATATAGCAGTAATACCCATTTCTAACAAGAAAAATGCACAAATCGAAATCACAGGTGAAACCCGAGAGAAATCTAGGGTTTTTTTTCAAAACCCTAGATCTCAAAATCCAGCCCTGGAGGAACTGTATAGGGGGTCAAATGGGGTAGAGAACCTTGGTGCAAACAACCATAGAGGATCCCAGATGGAGAAGAGTTCTCCATGGAGAAAGCTGAACAGTCGTGACTACACAGTGGGCATGGAGAACCCATGAAATGGAGGAAATCGAATGTGAGGAAAGGGATTGGACTTATAGTGATAAGAGGATGGAGATGAGGCCGTTGATGGTGGCCGCGGTACGAAGGAAGGGCCAAAACGACGAACGCAGCCAACAGTCGAATGAGGGGGACGCGGGAAAGAACCTAGAAACCAACCAACGAGAATGGTTTGGGAATGAACAGTTGATCCCCATATTTGGGGATCAATTGTAGCATCCCCATCCATTCACCACAAAATGGGGAATGGGATGGGGATGGGTTTGAGGCATAATCTCCAAAAATTTTTCCAAAATTTGGGGATTTAGAGAATGGATTGCGGGTGCTCTAAACAACGTCAAAACTCCAATTGAAAGAGGGAAAATCGCATTTAGGTAGACTAAACAATGTATTATTCCCATGAGACACTGGTGTCGATTTGTAATTTATATTTAGGAAAATGCTAGTCCTCCTACTTGCGGCTTTTGCTGGAATTTTTTTTAATTTTTTTATTTAATGATTAAAGAAGTGATTTTTAATGATATTGTGATTTTTTTAATATTTAAAAGTGTTAAAAAAGTACATATGAAAAAAAAAAAGATAAAATGTACTAGCGGGAGCCCCCATAAGCTTTCAACCTACATCTACCCTTACATTTAACTGCCTGGTGGAGCATTCGCATAATTTTTTAGCTAAAATTTAGCCACAAAAGCCAACTTGACTATTATATATAATCTATTTTCTATTAAATAGAGGTAAAGTGGCAATTGTATCATTTGGATTCTTGTCGAATTATTTGAGTTTGGGTCTTGAAAGTGTAAATCTTAAACAAACTTGAATAGCTGGCCCGTTTGTTTTTGGAGATGAGATGAGATGAGTTGGGATTAAAGTTAAAAAGTTGAATAAAATATTGTTAGAATATATTTTTTAATATTATTTTTGTTTTGAGATTTGAAAAAGTTAAATTGTTTATTTTATTTTGTATTAGAAGTTGGAAAAGTTGTAATAATTAGATGAAATGAAATGAGATATTTTCTGAAAACAAACGAGGCCTAAATATTCATACACGTACATTTATTTTTCAATAAATCTATTTAAAAACACAATTATCGTATGATTTAAATTATGGGTGAGGCTACTATGCCGCCCAGACTTTATTGCTGGGCGTATCGCCCAGGTATTTTTTTTTCTTTTTTCTTTTCACATTTATTTAATAAATTTAAATATTTTTAAAAAATAAAAAATATACCAATACACTTAAAATCACTTCCTTAATCAATAAGTAAATAATAATAATAATAATAATAATAATTTGACCAGTGGTCAAATAGGGCGGTCAAACAAAGTGGGCAAAGTAGTGTTTTGGCTTCTTAGCTGTGAATTGTAGTTGATTTGTAAGCTTATGTTACATGAATGAGACAAACAAATACACTAAGGAAGGGCTTTTGCTTATGAAGACCCAAGATATGAGATATATTCTTCAGAAATTGCAGGGTGAGAAAAAGGTAGATGAGTACTTTTACTGTAAAGCTTATAGTTTTTATATTACATTTGTTTTTAAGTAGGTTTTAATTACGGATTTTCATTGTCCAATGAAGAAACTTGAAAAGCTTACTATCATTCTGCACTCTCTTGATAGTCAGCCATCTAATAGACATTTACTATGCTGAAGACAGGTTTGAGTTTCCTAAATTATAATTATTATTTATAATGCCTTCATATCCCTTATTTGCATATTTGACCAAGTGAGGTATTATTGGAAGCATTGAATTTTATTTTCTCTTTTTCTAAAATAACAGCAGCATTTGTCTTAGTTTTCTTTGCGTCATCTCTCCGCTTTTCTTATACATGTAACCCTCCCTTGAATTATCTATTCGCCCACTTCTGTTGTCATTAAAGTCATTTCTAACCCTCCCCCCTTATCAAAATTATTTGTGGTGTCAACATTATTTTCAAGTCCTGCCTCTTTATTTTGAAGTTGAAATAAAGTATTTAGATCTATTTATCTATTTCCTATCCTTGCAGGGAGGAGGCTAAAGAAATACAATCACGTTTAAAGAAAATGGGGAAAATGCCTACTTCAGATGATGTTTTCGATGATAAAAAAAATAAACGTGATTGTATTTCTTTAGCCTTCTCCCTGAAAGGATAAGAAATAGATAAATAGATCTAAATACTTCATTTCAACGTTTTCTCTATCCTTTCCCAAAACCCAATAAATACTTAACTCAAACTATCTCACTACTATTCACAAATCTTCTTACTACTATTCACAAAATTCTCATCTCATCTCATTCCCCAAGTATCCCCTAATAAGCTTCTCCAAGTTATCGACTTTACGCATACAATTTGGAATTGCATCCATAGAAAGAATGCCATTTTAGATGGCAACCCTACTCACCATAAACAACTACAAGGGAACCTCTCTCTTGCAACAAATAAGTCAGATACAAACCATTAATCTCAAACCAACAAGCCCCACTCGGCTTCCAACTCAACACGAGACACAGTAAAATTTAATCATAGGGATTTTTTATATGATCCCAAGGTAGATAACATTTGTGAGTTTCCCTTATAGCCATTATAAGAAAAGAGAAAACTAAGAAAACACAAATGCCGTTGTTTTTAGAAAAATAAAATAATATCTCATGCTTCCAATAAAACTTCACTTTGTCAAATATGCAAATAAGGGATATGAAGGCATTACAAATAATAATTATAATTTAAGAAGCTCAAACCTGTCTTCAGCATAGTAAACATGTCTATTAGATGGCTGACTATTAAGAGAGTGCAGAACAGTAGTAAGTTTTTCAATTTTCTTCATTGGACAATGAAAGTCCATAATTTAAACCTATTTGAAAACAAATGTAATCTAAAAACCATAAGCTTTACAGTAAAAGTACTCATCTACCTTTTTCTGACTTTGTAATTTCTGAAGAATATATCCCATATCTTGGGTCTTCATAAGCATAAGCTCTTCCATATTATATTTGTTTATCTCATTTCTGTAACAGAAGCTTACAAATCAACTACAATTCATAGCTAAGAAGCCAAAGCATCAGAATTCATTCATATGTTACTCTAATTTGTGGATTCCATCAACAGTTTTTGCTTTCATCTTCTGGAAATCAAACTCATATGGGTTTCTGAAAGCAGCTTTCTCCCTAAGTTTCTGTCGAGCAAATATGTTCAGAATAAAAACTCGTTAACATATATATATATATATATATATATATATATATATAAGCAATGCTACACAACCTCCCCAACCTCCACACACCACATGTTTTTAAATTTTAATATTTTTTAAAATTTTTTTAAAATTTTTTTTGAGTTTATTCTTTTTAAAATAATTTAATTTTTTTATTCATTATTCATATATTAAATATTTAATAAAAGAAAAAAATAATAAAAATTAAAAAATATGTGGTGTGTGGAGGTTGTGTGAATCGTAGGATGTTGAGTAGATTTTTTCTATATATATGTATATAAAAAATCTACACAATCTCCTACTATTCACACAACCTCTACACACCACACTTTTTTAAATTTTTATTATTTTTTTCTTTTATCAAATATTTAATATATGAATAATGAATAGAAAAATTAAATTAGTTTAAAAAGAATAAACTCAAAAACAAATTTTAAAAAAAAAATTTTTAAAAAATATGGTGTGTGGAGGATGGGAGGTTGTGTAGCATTCCTCATATATATATATATATATATATATATATATTTACACATTTAGCCAATCTACCAGCTAAACATCAAGAAAACAGCATGGAGAACTTTGAAACTTTGCCTATGAAGTCCGCTCCTTTTTGTGAAAAACTTGTGCCCGCTCAACATAATCCTTGTGCTTTTCAAGAAGACCAAATTTTCTCCTTGAATGCCTAAAAAATAGAACAGGGATAGTCAACAATTATTGGAAACAATTAAGTGTTTTATTAGTTAAATAAAAATAACTATATATCAAGGAAAACATATTTTGCAGCCGTAAGCTTTGAAAAAAAATTCACCCTAAACTATCAAGACTTATGGTCCATAGTAAGGGATAAAATACCAAGAACAGCAAGGAAATGCCAAGAACAGCAAGGAAATGCCACACACCCAGAATGGAATCAATCTAATGCAAAAAAACAGAGAAAAGAGATGGAAAAGAAATCCAAGAACCACTTGTATTAATTAGTCTTTGTTTCAGTTAACACCCCTACCAAAACCCAGGGCCTCGGAGCTTAAATTCTTAAGGTCGTATGTTTTGCTTGAATCGGTGCAATTAGATGAAATAATTTATGATTTGATTATTAATTAAGATATGAATTGTAGAATTGTAAAATATGATAAAAATAAATTAGGTAAAAAACTAATAAAAATATTAAATTAATAATATTTTATTATTATTTTGACTAATAGATGGATAATCTAATGTGAGAATTAGTTTTGAGTGGAATAACCAAATGCAAATTCATGTCATATTATGCAAATTTTACATTTGCATTTGCATAATCCAATGTTAATGCTTTTACTACTGATTCTTGGAGAGTGATTGATACATCCCTCAACATATTAAGTGGTGAACAAAATGGTGCACTTCATTAAGAATAACGAGATTAACGGCTTGAAAGATTAAACGGTGCGTTGAAGGCATTAGTGATACAGTGTTTTTGGCCGTTAGGAGAACAAGAGTCGAAGGATGTTGTTCTGCCAATACATTGTAGTTTTTGCATTCTTTGTACAGGAAACTAGTATAATAGCCTAGAGAGAACTCTGATCAGTTTCATCTCTGAAGTATTGAAGTTGATTGTATGGGAGGTTGAAGGTTACTCGAAAAACTTGTATACGTTTGGGTAGTGAGAATACTTGAGAAGTGTTGAAAATGTTTGTGAATAGTTATGAGTAGAGATTGGAGTGAGTTTGTAGGTCCCATTGAGCGTATTTTGAGTTGTTTGGATGTGTGAAGTATGTTGAGTTGTTAACTTTTGGATAGGTAATTGAAAAAGGTGTGGATCCCATAAATATTATAGTGATTTTATTTTTAGTAATAAATATTATAGTGATTTTATAATATTAATAAATATTGTAGTGATTTTATTTTATTTTTATATATAATAATGATAAATATTATAATGATTTTATTTTTAATTTATATATAATAGTGATAAATATTATAGTGATTTTATTTTTTATTTATATATTATAGTGATTTTATTTTTTATTTATATTTAATAGTGATAAATATTATAGTGATTTCATTTTTTATTTATATTTAATAGTGATTTTATTTTTTATTTATATTTAATAGTGATAAATATTATAGTGATTTTTGGAAAGATTTTGATATGAAGATGGTTCATTGCATTTGACATGTGAAGTATTTCCAATAGTACGAGAATACTTAGAAAGTGTTGAGGTATGTTGACTACCCAAACGTAGCTGCCTCTGCAACATGTTTCTCCACATCAGTAGAGAAGAAGAGGTTCTTTCCTCTACATTGCTTCAGTAGATTTTAGTTTAAATTAGAAATATATGATATAATTGAAAGTGAAATTGAGTAATACTGAGAGAGAGGGAGCAATTTTTCTGACCCCAATGTGGAGACCACCATAAAAGTTACAGATCTAGAGTTTTCAAGTAGAAGCACATGAATAGGTAATATGTAAATGAATTGCAAGTGGTTGTCTCATCTAACACAGCTCAAAAATGACATAAAGGAAGTTCAAATATCATATTCACACCAAAAACATGACAAACAGGAACAGATCTGCCCATAAACAAACCCATACGCCCACCATAACAAAAATCTAAAATTTCCACCGCAACCAAGACAAAAGAAACATAGTATTACAAATCTCTCAAAGTAGAAATCCAAATCAAGCACAATCGACGATAATTAACCAAAAATATGTAAATTGGAATGCCTAAATATTCACAAAATTTATAACATTCTCGTACAAACCAGACATATTGCTAAAAGGGTCTACTAATCATTGAACCAACAGAATCATCAAATACACTTGAAGCTACAAGAACACTTGATAATCACATGGGTTCTTGCTTATCATTTCAACAATAACACATTATAAGTAAATACAATATTTGTTCCTAATGTCTCCAGGTATATGCATTTGGTGCATTACCAGTTTAAAACCATTCGTCCCAAGAATAACTACATAAACACTGTTGAGAAATATGTTACCATGCAATGTTTGTATTCCATCAAGTTATGCAATATCTGCTGTAAATCTTCTATCCAATTCAAAATCCATGAAACAAAAAATCTAATACAAAAATATAACAATTTCTTACTACCCTAGCATTAGACCTCTCTGCAGTGAGAAAAGAAGAAAGAATGGTAAGGGGGAAAAAACTACAGCCGCATAGGACTCTTCTAATTGCATGGAATAAACACACATCGGGAATCTAGATTTCCAAAATTCTAGGGTAACTACAGGTTGAGCTTCTTAACAATTTAGTAAGCTACGATAAAATAAAGGTCATCCGAGGGTGGGAGATTATGGGACTTTTAGAACTATATTGTGCAGTTTCCTAGAAACCCAGAGAATCCAGAAAACACAAAGCAAATGGATCAGCAAAGATCATCAGATCCGAGCAATATCAGATTCATCACCCAAAGAAGAAATCCATAACAACACTGCGACTAGAGCACAAATAGATATAAAAACAACATGTTCAACATTCTGATTGTTAGCATCATCAAAATGTATGATTTTGGGAGAAACATTAGGGGAAATACTGTCTGTAAAGAGGGGGATTGTTTCTTAGATTCTTCCAAAGCACGAAGAAAAAAGGTAAAAAATATTCTTGGGAAATCATCATCATTTCTTGTAACGAGCTACCTTGTCGTCGTTGGGTAAGAATCTCATGATTCGACCTGCCGAATTCTAGTACACGTACATGTTAGGTGCGGCGCAAAAGGAGGAAGATGGTTTGAACTCACTCAGGACTGTTCATCTGGATATTCGGGTATACCCGGCCTGGAACCCGGGTTTCAAACCGGAGCTGGTTTTCGGCCCAGGTGTATGCAGGTTAGGACCTGGTCCGGAACCAAGGTGAATTCGGGTTTCGGCCTGTACCCTTTTTTTTTTTTTTTTTAACAAAAACCCATATCATTCAATTTCTTTCAAGATGCATTTTTTTTTATTATTCTAAGAGCCTATATTCTATTGTATAATTTTCAAGGAAAAATGTTCATATTCTTTTATATATAAAACTAATTTCCTTTATATCTAAATGCATCTAAACAAACATAATGCAATCACTACATATTTCATTATTTAGTATTTATACATTACATTACAAAACACAAATTACAATATATAAAATTACATATCAAAAGTGGATTACATAGAGCCCACCAATACATAATAGAGCGGTGCTACTCTGCCCCCTGAGTAGCATCATTCGTTTCTACCGCTTGTTGCTATTTAGTTTTTATTTTTTCATTTTTATTTTTATAATTTTTTAATATATTTAAATTTTTAAAAAATAAAAAAATATACCAATACACTTAAAATTACTTCCTTAATCACTAAGTAAAAAAAAATAAAAAAAATAAAAAAATTTGCAGCGGTACACTAGTGCGGTACATTTTGGGCGGCATACAAGCTTTTCCCTACATAATATATCTGCTTCATGCAATCAATGCATTCCTCCACAATTGAGTTTAGTTTCTGATGAATTTCCTGTCTCAGAATAGCCATTATTGGTCTAAGCTTATCAACAAGATGTATTCAACAGAAAGGTGACAACTGCAACTCTGTGGCATTAGTTGAATCTGGGACTACATGACCATTCCTTCATTAAAGAAATAATTAAAACATCTACACAAAGGAAAGGGAAGTGGGAAACCAACCACAAGTAAATAATTAGAACATGCTTAAAGAGACCAGAGAAAGAGGGAGACAGAAACTCGCAACATTTTGCTGACATTGTTAGTGCCAAAAACCTTGTGAACAATGGCAAACTTGTGAGGGTCATCAAAAGGGACAATGCGGACTCCATTTGGGTCTTACACTTGTACAGTTACATGTGTCCATTAAACAACAAACATCATACTTGATAACCAGAAAATATATCCATTACACAACAAACGGACATAATGGCATAAAAGAGTTCAGAAAATACCGAGTCCCCTGCATCCAGCTTCTTGTGGTTCACGAATGTGCTCCACCCAATTGTCAACAGAGCATAATGGAATAAAAGAGTTCAGATAGCAAAATAACAAAAAAAACCCATGTTTACACCCATGTTTAACAGCATATACTTTATACCCATGTTTAACAAAATAACAAAAAAAAAAAAAAAAAACCCAGATCTATCAAAAATTCTTCCATCCAAACATTTTCATCAAAATTGACCCAAATCAACAAAGTAATAAAACGAAAAAATCCTAAAAAAACTGCTGAAGAGAAAGCAAGCCAAGACCAATACTACTTGTTGCTCTGAGGGTGAGTTTTTTTTCCCCTTTTCATTTTCTGTACCACACTCCATTATGGGTCGTCATTCATTTTCTACACAAATGTTACAGAGAAATATTGCCTTGGTTCTTTGTTTTCTACACAAATGTTACCCAAATCACAGAGAACAAACCTTGGGGTCAAGAGGATGACGGCGAGTCAGTGACGATGACGAGGTCACGAGGATGACGGGGTTTCTTCGATCGGTACTAAGGGAGGGAGGCTAGGGTTTCTTCGATCGGCACTGAGAGAAGACCTTTGATTCACTCTCTTCAATAAGTGACGGAGCTTTGCTCGGTAGAGACACTACGGTTTCATCGTGAGTGAGAGAGAGAGAGAGAGAGAGAGAGAGAGGGGATGGAGATGGATGTGAGATAGAGAGAGAGATGGATGGGAGTCTGGGAGAGTCAGAGATGAAGGCTAAAGCGGATAGGCACTAGGGTTACGTCTCTTTGAATTTATATAAACCCAGGGCAGTACCGGGTGTTTATTATGGAACCCGGGTTCAGACCGGATGAAATCGGTTATTAGAATGCAGGTTTCGGGCCGGATCAGATCTGGGCCGAAAACCGTAATCGAAACCCAAGGATCGGGCCGGAAAAAAAATCTGGCCCGGATGAACAGTCTTAGTCTTAAGCCTTTTTAGGTTTCTTAGGAGTTTATATATGTTTGGTCATTATTTAATTTCTTATGGGTATTTATGTAAATTCACGCATGAGTCATGTGCTGGGTCAATTATTAAAACATGTTTGGGTAGTGAGAAGTATTGAAAAGTGTTGAGAAGAATTATGAATAGTAATAATAAATTAATGAAAAATTAATAATAGAATATTGAATAGTAGTGAAAAGTAATAAATAGTAATAAAAAGTAGGTGAAAAATAATAATAAAATAATGAATAGTAGTGGAGTAGTATGAGAATATTTGAGGTATTCTTAGTACCTAAACCTAAGTCTGAAATCTGTTCAGTTAAGAGGCCATGTTGGGCCACGTTTAGATAGTGCGTTAGTTAGTTATTATTTCAATTGTAGAGTCCATGTTACAAATAGCAGTCCTTGTTTACAAGTTGAATTAATGAAAGTCTTGATTTCATCCAAATGAGTGTGTGGAGGTTAGAACCAGAGTTCTTATGTTTTTACATTCATCACTTTTGGGTTACACTTAACAATGGTCTCAGAGCCGCGTTCTTGAGACATAGCGGAGGGGACTAGGCATGCCCAGCTCGTGGGGCAATCGCAGTATTAAAGGGAGAGAATACGCACCTACGAGAAGAACATGAGAGACAAAAAGGGATGTTAGAAGCAGTGTTAAAGCAGCTAAACAATTTGGCTTCCACATATGAGGAACTAGCCGTGATGCACAGCTCAGGTGAAGGATCTTCTAATCAGAACCCAAAGGTTAGTAACAATCCTTTTTTTGAGGGAAATGGGAGTATACAAGCTAGATCTCTTAGATTGGAATTCCCCAAGTTTGATGGGGCTAATCCAGCTGAACAGATTTTAAAGGCAAACCAATTTTTCTCCTATTATAACACCCTAGAGGACCAAAGGCTTTAAATAGCCTTCTTTCACATGGAGGGTAAAACCCTCTCATGGTATTCTTGGCTCATGGACTCAAGCCCAATTTCTACTTGGGATAAGTTTGTTACTACATTAAGGGTAAGGTTTGGACCCTCAGCTTATGATTATGGATCCATCTAAATGAATTGCTAGAGAAATCCCATTACCTTCACTGACTTAGGTATCTGAGGCGTTCCCCCCAACTCCCAAGCCTCTTTCCTCTTTGGTTGCTGGTGATCGTGTGTGAGAAGTTGTGAAACACATTCTTAACAGTTGGCGCCGTCTTTGAGATCTATTTGTCCTACAACCAGGGTGTTTTTCACATGTCCATCACTACTTGATCTCAAGCAACCAGAGACCAAGAAGTGACATCGCGAAATATGGAGGGAAGGCTCGCAGAGATGGAAGTAGTAAAGAAACTTACTACCAAGGTGGAGTCACTGCAGAAGAGAATGAAAAAGATGCATCATGGCCTCTGCTGCCTAATTGATAGGTATGAGAAGATGGCCAAGAAGATAGAGACATCTTCCTTGGTTGATCAGCTGCTGACCAGCACCAATCTACAGAGTAGAAATCATGGCGATACCGCTGCCACCAAAATTCAAAGTCTCATCGATAGATATGTACGACAGATCTAAAGACCCAGTTGAGCATTTGGAAACCTTTAAAGCTCACATGACGCTCCATGGGTTCCCCAGAGAGATTGCATGTAGGGCTTTCCCTTTGACTTTGAAGGGAATGACCCGAGGGTGGTTCGGGGCATTGCAACCAAGATCCATAAACAGCTTCGAACAACTGGGTAGGCAATTCTTAACCCAATTTATGGCCAGTCGAAGGTGAAGGAGGCCGGCAGCATACCTATTGACAGTAAAACAAAGGGAAGAGGAGAGCTTGAAAGCGTATTTGCCACGGTTCAATAAGGAGAGAATGATAGCTGACGACTAAGATGAAAATATCATGTTGGCCGCTCTACTAAGTGCATTTGGCCGATGAGTCCTTTTATGGTCGAGTTGGCAAGGAAGACCCCCTCCACTTTACAAGAATTTATGGACAGGACAGACGATTTCGTCAATGCCGAAGATACTCTAATCGCCTTAACTGCTAGATCACAATGAAATGAGGAGCATGTGCCGAAGGGGGGGGGGTCCAAAAAGAGATCAGGAAGGAGGATAGAAGGCGAGGAGAGGCCAACACGAAGAAAAGCGAGACACTCACATAGGGCAACATAGCGGCAATCATGTACACTATTCTAGTGTGTATAATCAAGATAAGGTAAAAGAGACCAGGCGTGGCGATGATATGAATGGAGTGAGAGCCCAAAACGAAGGGGATCACCAAAAAGAGGAAGGAGATCGCAAGAACCGTGAGATTGGCGTCCTAGGCAGGACACAGATCGAATACATCCACCACTGGGAGAGATACGAACGATCATCGTAGAATATGCCGGAGGTGGCCCAACTTCCTCCGAGAGGAAGGCGTATGCTAGGTGGGCAAGGTACGAGAAAGTCTACAACGTAGAAAGACCTAACAAGCAACCTCGAATACAAGTCTCTCCCGATCTCTTTTGACAATGATGATTCACGAGGAGTAGTTTATCTACATGATGACACGTTGGTAGTGACAATGCTGGTGGAAATTATGCCACATGGAGGATATTGATTGATAATGAGAGTTCAGCAGACTTCTTGTTCTGGGATACCTTCACAAGAATGGGAATCAGTGTAGACCAGCTACACCAGCGCCGACTACATTGAAAGGTTTCACTGGGGAAAGTAGTACAACCATAAGGTCTAACATGCTACCCACCCCCCCCCCCCCCCCCCCCCACAATCGTATAGAAGTAAAATTCAAGCCATCGTAGCCTTCCTTACACAAACAAACCACCACCTCGCTGGAAACCACCACAGAAGACGTTGCCGGTAAATCTTCCCTCCACCCACGCGTGCATAGACCCATCTGTAACATATAGATCCTCAAATTAGGATATAAAATAGTTTTAGTCTATTTATTTAATTTTAGTATTGTTATTATTCAACATTTTTTATTTATCGAATACTATTAATATTATTTAAGAGGTAAATGTAAGTAAATTATGAATTTAGATTTTTGCTAAGTTTTTTTTTTCACTAAACGAGTTTCCCTTAAAATGTACTTGTAATTTTTATGTTAAAATCTTAGCGATCGGATAAATTTTATGTATTTATCTAAAGAAAAATTTTTTTGCAAGCGATTTTACGCACCAATATTAAATATAAGGCATTGGTTTAAGAAAACAATGTAAATTGAAAACAAAATTATATATAAGATATTCGTTTAATGAAACAATACAAATTGAAGACAAAAATAATTTTCATGAGATAAAAAATTTTATTTTTTTCTCAAAATGTATTTATTTATTTATTTTTATAATAAAAAAATTATATAAATATTAACACATAATACACCAAACCGCTTCTGCCTAGTAATTTTCCGAAAAACTCTAAACACAGGCACAACCGTGGATTTAGATGCCGCCCAATCTCCTGCTTCGCGCACGAACCGTAAGCCCCCTCCTTCTTCGACGCCGAACCCTAACCCTCACCCACGACAGTCTCAACAGTTCTTCTTGGTCATGGATTCATGGTCGGCGGCTTCTGCTAGCAGACAGTGAGTCCCTCCTCCTTCTTCCTCATGGATTCATTTTCATTTTCGTTCGTTTGTTGGCAAAATGGGGGATGTATTTGTTGTGCCAAACGAATCCAAGGTAACAGGAGCAAATGTTAGGGACGGATTCGTGCTGACTGGTACAATTGGTTTCTATGCTTGCTTCTGGATCACAAGACTCATCTACTCATCAGTGAAGATTGATTAGTTGTTTTCAAAGTGACGATGGAGTGGCCGTTTGGTACTGGCTGAGGAAGCACAGTTTCACTTGGGATGGAAAATAGTATGAATCCTTCTGAACTTACCAGTTGGGTTCAGTTTTGAATTTTAAATCACAGAAATTGTTATTATTGGTAGTTTTCCCTATACAGGTTCTTTGGCAGTTCTAGTTCTCACGCTTCTTCCCAAACCCCACCTCTTTGTGTTTTTTTTTTCTCTCTCAATGTTATTGCTCTGTATTAGACATTTGAGGGTGTTGTTAAGCAATCCCCCGTCCAAAATGCTTATTTTCGAATGAAGAATGAATTATTTTGTGTCAATGTTGCTGGTTGTTTCCTTCTTGTTCTGCCATTCCTTCCCTCTGGATCCTTCACAATATTGTGGTCCGTATTTATACTGGCATCAACACGCTTTTTAGTATGATATAACTGAAAAGTAGTTAGAAGTTTATTCAGTTCAACCTCACAAGCCTCGGGTGTTTTTTTTAATAATATAAGCGCTGACGGCGTGCACCTGTATGTAGCAGTACCGTTTAGTTCCTCTGAAAAAGAAATAAAACAAAGAACCAGTGCTTTCCATAACTACATAGATTCCTTTTAAAACATAGATTCATCTGTTTTACTCTCACCGAATACCACTTGCTTTCGTTTGCCTTCATTTGCTTTATTCCAGCCTTTGGAGTTTTCTAGAAAGAAATTTTGTGTTTCGGAAAGTGGGCGTTGGGTTTAATTCCCGTTGGTCATCCGGCTGAACCCCTGGTAGTTGTAACCCATTACAGTGACGGGGTAAGCTAATTACTATTGTTTAGACTGATTTTTATACACTGGATTTTTGGTTAGTGACAAAAGATTGTAGTCTGATTGTGTGTAATTTTTTTTTTTCTTGGTTTTGTGTTAATTTTTGAGTGATTCTAGTTATTTTTTTATGCCCATATTGTGTTTGACAGAATGTTTACTTCACCAAATAGATATTGTGTTTGTTGATCGAGTAGGGATGATGTGTGAGGATGATGGTTATAGTGTCTGATTGTGTGTAATTTTTTTTTTTTCTTTTATCTTGGTTTTGTGTTGCTTTTTTTGTGTGCACATATTGTGTTTGACATACTTAATATTACTTCACCAAATGGACTTCCGTGCCTTTTAACTCAGAAAACAGAAAAGGTAGATTCTTCATTTGGTTCCATGCCTTTTAACTAAAAAAATCAGATAACCAATTGAATAATATCAATCCTATCTTACTTATAAAAAAAAATAATAATATCAATTCAATCTATTCTTGATAGTCCCAAAGCTCCCCTCTCTCTCTCTACAAAGGAGTTTCTTATAGCTCTTTCGAAGTCTCCCGTGTATAAACATTCATTCATAACAAAGGTGTTTCTTTCTATAACAAAGCATGAACTTGATGGTGCACGTAGAAAAATGAAGGCTTTGAGGCTGGATGGAATACATAAAGAGAAGAAGATTTTCTGAAATTTGATATTTTGCTTTTATAAATGAGATTTTGATTATATACTGTAATGTTGATTGTGGTTAAATATAATTGTGGTCTTTATATACTCATAAAAAAATGTTGATATGTTTATACCTCTCTGTTGTATTCACTTCAATTAATATAAAATTTGCTTTCCAATTTTGCTCACTTTTGAAGGAAGTCCAGTTTCTTTGCTATCTTGCTGTTGTTGCTGGTGATTTAATTCAACATTTTGTCGCTAAGGAATGCTATCAGTAGACGAGCTCACAAAGAAAGATCTCAACCGTGAGTTGACTCACCCTTCGCTGTACATTTCAAATATATAAGCGGAAACTATATTTTTCAAAATGAACTGTAAATATTTATTTTTACAATTTGTACTCCAAACTACCAAAATTTTCAATTTACACCATAAGTCTTGATGGTTTAGGGTGATTGTTTTTCAAAGTTTACGAGTGCAAAATATATTTTCCTTGATATATAGTTATTTTTCATTAACTAAACTTAATTGTTTCCAATAATTGTTGATGATCCTTGTTCTATTTTTTAGGCATTCAAGGAGAAAATTTGGTCTTCTTGAAAAGCGCAAGGATTATGTCGAGCGGGCACAAGTTTTTCACAAAAAGGAGCAGACTTTGCCAATAAAGTTTCAAAGTTCTCCATGCTGTTTTCTTGATGTTTGGCTGGTCGATGGGCTAAATATATATATATGTTAACTATTTTTTATTATGAACATATTTGCTCGACAGAAACTTAGGGAGAAAGCTGCTTTCAAAAACCTAGATGAGTTTTACTTCCGGATGATGAAAGCAAAAACTGTTGATGTAGTCCACAAATTGGAGTAACATATAAATGAATTCTGATGCTTTGATGTTTTGGCTTCTTAGCTGTGAATTGTAATTGATTTGTAAGCTTCTGTTACAGGAATACGACAAACAAATACAATGCAGAAGAGCTTATGCTTATGATGACCCAAGATATGGGATATATTATTCAGAAATTGCAGATTCAAAAAAAAGGTAGATGAGTACTTTTACTGTAAAACTTATGGTTTTAGATTACATTTGTTTTCAAGTAGGTTTTAATTATGGATTTTCATTGTCCTATGAAGAAACTTGAAAAGCTTATTACCGTTCTGCACTCTCTTGATAGTTAGCCATTTAATAGACACATTTACTATATTGAAGATAGGTTTGAGCTTCCTAAATTATAATTATTATTTGTGATGCATTCATATCCCTTATTTGCATATTTGACAAAGTGAGGTGTTATTGGAAGTATGAGATTTTATTTTCTCTTTTTCTAAAATAACAGTGGCATTTGTCTTTTCTTAGTTTTATCTCTGCCGTCTCTCCGCTTTTCTTACACATGTAACACAATCTCTTATAAATATCTAGCGTTTTAATAGATTATCTATAGCTGGATCTTCCCAATGATGCTGTCAATGAGAAGAAAGCTGCTTTTAGGAGTGCCTTGGTCTTCCATATACTCCATGGGATTGGGTTTGCATTATGCATAATGAGAGACCTATAGAACGAGCTGACAGTGAACTTCCCTTTTTTCGAAAGACTCCCAATAAACCTCTGTTTCTCCCACCCTCACTCTTATCTTGTAGTTAGGGGGATCTTGTTAATAGAAGGTGCCCTGTTGCTTGGAGAGTAGTGCCTCCATGTTTGATGTGGAGCATTTGGTTTAACAAAATGAGCAGGCATCCCAAGCGAACTAGCAGTCCTGGGGGAAACCCAAAATGGACCCAAAATGAGTTTCCTTGTGTTTATTTTCTAGTCGTCTTGATGCTTTAAATTTTATTCCTTGATGGTGAATTTTCATTTTGTTTTTCTTTGCAATTTTATTAGTTTCTCTTTTGGGGGCGTTAATTTTGGGTATTCTTGTCACTTAGTTGAGTTTTAAGTTAAAGGAAAAGAATTGGAAATTTATCTCTTGGCTCACTTCTGTTGACATTAAAGTCATTTCTAACCCTCCTTCATTTTCTAAATTATTTGTGATGTCTACATTATTTTCAAGTCTTGCCTCTTTTTTTTTAAAGTTGAAATGAAGTATTTAGATCTATTTATCCATTTCTTATCCTTGTAGGGAGGAGGCTAAAGAAATACAATCACATTTAAAGAAAAGGGAAAAAATGCCTATTTCTGATGATGTTTTCGATGATAATATTTGAAGGTAAAGTCAAAATGTAACAAATTATTGATATAAATTGATTGACAGAATTATTTTTATTCATTTGGATTTTGAAATTTTGCTCTTCTTACATATGTGATCATTCTAGGAAGCAACTAGAATAAGATCCAAATGATTAAAAATAAGAGGAGCAAAATTTTAAGATCCAAATGAATAAAAATAATGCTGTCAATCAATCTATATTAATAATTTGTTACATTTTGATTTTACCTTCTAAGATCATTATCGAAAATATCATCAAAAGTAGGCATTTTTTTTATTTTTATTTAAACGTGATTTTATTTCTTTAGTCTCCTCCCTGCAAGGATAAGAAATGGATAAATAGATCTAAATACTTCATTTCAACTTCAAAATAAAGAGGCAGGATTTGAAAATAATGTTGACATCACAAATAATTTGGAAAATGAGGGATGGTTAGAAATGACTTTAATGACAACATAAGTGAGCCAATAGATAATTCAAGGGAGGGTTACATGTGTAAGAAAAGCGGAGAGACGGTGGAGAGTAAACTAAGAAAAGACAAATGATACTATTATTTTAGAAAATGAGAAAAGAAAATCTCATGCTTTCAATAACACCTCACTCGGTGAAATATGCAAATAAGAGATTACAAATTATAATTTAGGAAGCTCAAACTTGTCTTCAGCATAGTAAATGTGTCTTTTAGATGGTTGACTATCAAGAGAGTGCAGAATGGCAGTAAGCTTTTTGAGTTTCTTCATTGGACAATGAAAATCCACAATTAAAACCTACTTGAAAACAAATGTAATCTAAAAACTATAAGCTTTACAGTAAAAATCATTTACCTTTTTGTTACTTTACAATTTCTGAAGATTATATCCCATATCCTCGGTCTTCATAAGCAAAAGCTCTTCTTTAGTGTATTTGTTTGTCTTATTTCTATAACAGAAACTTACAAAACAACTACAACTCAAAGTAAAGAAGTCAAAATATCAAAGCATTAGAATTCATTCATATGTACTCTAATTTGTGGGCTCCATCAACAGCTTTTGTTTTCATCATCCGGAAGTAAAACTCATCTGGGTTTTTGAAAGCATCTTTCTTCCTAAGTTTCTTTTGAGCAAATATATTCAGAAGTAGTTAACACATATATATATATATATATATATATATATATTATTTAGCTCATGTATCAGCTAAACATCATGAAAATAGCATGGAGAACTTTGAAACTTTACCTGCAAGGATGTAAATACCTGTTGTTCCATATACTTATAGAGTTTCTCCAACTTACTCTATTCCTCTTTGCTTCCAGCTCTCTATAGGAAACAACAGTTTAGCTACATATCGAAATCAAGGTTATGTCACTAACAAACAACTAGTTCCTGATAATCATCATGCTAACAACAACAATAGGATAAAGCTAAACAGAGTTGAGAAACGAAATATAGAAATTAAGAAGCATTTCAGAGACATTAGAATTCAAGGTTTTAAAGAAGAGCAATGTTACACAACCTTTTTAACCTTTACACATCATATTTTTTAAAATTTTTTATTATTTTTAATTTTTTTTTGAATTTATTCTTTTTAAACTAATTCAATTATTTTATTTATTATTTATATATTAAATATTTGATAAAAGAAAAAAAATAATAAAAATTAAAAAAATTGTGCCGTGTGGAAGTTGTGTAGATTTTTTCTTTAAAGAACTGTATGTAACTTTTGCCCCTATGAAATGACAAATTCGGGTTCATTTCGAGTTTCGACTCATTGATATCTTATGTTTTTTTGCCTTGTTTCCATAAAAAGGCAACAAATGATAACAAAAGAAATAAATGTAATAAATTTTACAAAAGAAAACATAAATTAATGGAAACATAACTCCAAAACAAAATTATGGAAGTCAACACTAATCATGCGCCAACACCCATGGTCACTCTCTCCAATATGGTTGCTGCAACCTACACTGTCGGGATTCATTACCACTGCCTCACCAACATAAACACGTGTGCACCATACGTAGATACAGTAGTAACATGAAAACCCTATAGCTTCTCCGTTGTGTTTTTTTCTTCAATCCCAACACTCCAGCGGTCCTATCCTACAAAACTGCATACCACACACATCACATCCTTGCAACCCACTCTTACAATCTCTGCAAACATCCTCACCACCATCATTGCTCCAGCTCTATGTCCTAACACCGATGTGATCACTCAAAACAAGAAGAAGGTGATAGCAACAGTGAAAAGAAAAAAAAAATACAAGCAAAAGATATTTTTGTTTGATATGCATGCAAGAGAGAGATAGAATAACTATGGAGAGAAAGAGAGAGTATGAATTTGTTGCTCGAGTTTTATCGTGTTAGGGAGAGGAAGGCATTTTTATTGGGGTAGCAGAAGAAGAAATGAGAGGTACAAATTGTTACTTAACCCATAATACATTATATCTCAAAAATATTTAGTCTCGTTTATTTTTACAAATGAGATGAATTGAGATAAAAATTTAAAGTTAAAAGTTGAATAAAATATTATTAGAATATATTTTTTTAATATTATTTTTGTTTTGAGATTTGAAAGAATTGAATTGTTTATTTTATTTTAAAAAAATTTAAAAAAATTATAATAATTAGATAAAATAAAATCAGTCGAAATTTTTTTCAAAATCAAACGAAGTCTAAGACTTCCATTATGGCTCATGAGCCTCTAGCCAAGCCTATTTTGATTTCGGCTCGAGGCACGAAATAAATGGGCCTAACTTTGAGTTGAACTTAGCTAATTTAATAACGAACGAAAGCATAGCTTCACAGAGCCTTTAATTGACAGTGTACTCGTAAAGAAGAGGTGCATATAAATCATCGGAAAATACGTTTGACAGGGTCACTTAAAGGGAAGTTTAACTTCCACTATATAAAGCCAAGAAAGAAAGAGATAAATTTACAATTCTACTCCATTTACCATGTAACTGAAAGACGAATAATATTAATCAATTAGATCCTAGAATGATCACATGTAATAGAGCAAAATTTTAAGATTTAAATGAATAAAAATAATTCTGTTAATCAATCTATATCAATAATTTGTTACATTTTGACTTTACCTTCTACTATCATAAAACATATCATTAATAGGCATTTTTCCACTTTTCTTTGAAAGTGATTGTCTTTCTTTAGCGTCTTCCCTGCAAGAATAAAAAATGAATAAATAGATCTAAATACTTCATTTCAACTTTTTCTCTATCCCTTTCCATAATCTAATAAATACTTAACTCAAACTATCTCATTACTATTTACAAACATTCTTATTACTATTAACAAAATTCTCATCTCATCTCATTCCCCAAGCATCCCCTAATAAACTTCTCTAAGTTATCGACTTTATTCATATAATTTGGAATTGCATCCATAGAGAGAATGCCATTGTAGAAGGCAACCCTACTCACCATAAACAACTATAAGGGAACCTCTCTTGCAACAAATAAGTCAGATACAAACCAGTAATCTCAAACAACCAAGCCCCACTCGGCTTCCAACCCAACACCAGACGGTAAAATTTAATCATAGAGATTTTTTATATGATCCCAAGGTAGATAACATTTGTGAATTTCCCTTACAACCATTATAAGCTGGAGAAGCTAGATAAACAACCAATGGTTCCAATTAAAATCCCAAGAAAAGAGAAAACTAAGAAAAGACAAATGTAGCTGTTTTTAGAAAAAGAAAATAAAATCCCATGCTTCCAATAAAACCTCACTTTGTAAAATATGCAAATAAGGGATATGAACGCATTACAAATAATAATTATAATTTAGGAAGCTCAAACCTGTCTTCAGCATAGTAAATGTGTCTATTAGATGGTTGATTATCAAGCGAGTGCAGCACGATAGTAAGCTTTTTAATTTTCATCATTGGACAATGAAAATCTATAATTAAAACCTACTTGAAAACAAATATAATCTAAAAACCATAAGCTTTACAGTAAAAGTACTAATCTACCTTTTTCTGACTCTTGTAATTTTTGAAGAATATATCCCATATCTCGGGTCTTCATAAGCATAAGCTCTTCTATATTGTATTTGTTTGTCTCATTTTTGTAACAGAAACTTACAAATCAAATACAATTCATAGCTAAGAAGCCAAAACATCAAAGCATCAGAATTCATTCATATGTTACTCTAATTTGTGGACTCCATCAACAATTTTGAAAGCAGCTTTCTTCCTAAGTTTCTGTCGATAAATATGTTCTGAATAAAAAATAGTTAACATATATATATGTATATATATTTAGCCCATTGACTAGCTAGACATCAAGAAAACAGTATGGAAAACTTTGAAATTTTTTCCTGCAAAGTCTGCTCCTTTTTTGTGAAAAACTTGTGCCCGCTCGACATAATCCTTGTACTTTTCAAGAAGACCAAATTTTCTCCTTGAATGCCTAGAAAATAGAACAAGGATCCAACAATTATTGGAAACAATTAAGTGTTTTATTAGTTAAATAAAAATAACTATATATCAAGGAAAATATATTTTGCATCTGTAAACTTTGAAAAAAAAATCACCCTAAACTATCAAGACTTGTGGTGTTAGCATGAGGGCAGAAGGGGCGGCCACGTGGGTTGACCCCCTCCCTTCATTCTTAGAGTAACGGATGGCTTAAATGCCATATGTTACATTGCAGCTTGCAACATCTACAATTCGATTGTAGTATAATGGAAGGCCAGCTGTGTGTTGGTGGATTATAAATAGTCCCCCTCAGTTTGGTTTTGACATCATCTGAAATATACAAAAGCTCTCTCTTTTTTTATTCTCTCTTGATAAGATATTTAGGCTGTGGATTTGTTAAGTGTTATTCTAATTTTTTACTAGGTAGTACACTTCACCACTAAGAGGAAACGTTGGAGATTTGTCAATCTGGAGAAACTTGTGGAGTAATTTTATAAGCTGAGTTTGAGGTATTTTTTCCGCCGTGATTTCTTATATTGGTATTAGAGCTTTTATAGTTGCTTCCAGTTTATAATTTTTTATTTTCTCACATATGCTTGAGATTTGTCTGGGTGTCATTTTTATCCCTCTTTTTTTATCTGGTTTTTTTAAAAAAAAACCTCTATTGGAGGTGCTATGGGCACCTTCGGGAGTGCCGCGTGCACCACAGGGGTCCCGCTAGCACCACAAGGGTGCAGCGGCGACTTCAAACATCCTTCTTCCGGCGATGGGTAGTTGTTTGAGCCGCTGCAAGTCGTTGATGAAGAAGAGGCACTATTCACATGAACAATGCCCTAGCTGGAGGTAGAAGATGATCTTAGTCATCTATCTTTCAAATGGGCCTGGGCTCACAACTCTTTTTTTTTTTTTTTATCTAGAGTTGGGTTGGGTTTTTTCGATCCAAAACTTTGTTTTTTTTTTTTTTAAATAAAAGGGTGTTTGGGCGTTTATTTTTTGCCGCCCAGATAAGTATGAGCTCATTTTTTTGTACAAGGAATTAAAAGGGATAAAATTGACACTCAAACCCATGACCACCTAGTGAAATTAAGGTAATAGACAAACCATTGGGCGGCGACTTCCCTTTTAATTTTTTATACATTTGTTTTGTTTTATACAAAGAATAATTTTTTTTTGCATGATTTAATATATGCTTAGATATATTGTTATATTACATGTGATCTTTTATTTAATTTTTTAGATTTAATGTGATTACATGTGAATATATGGTTATATTTATGCTATTTTTTTTAATTCCATAATGTTATATTACATGTGATCTTTTATTTAATATTTTACATTAAATGTGATTACATGTATATGTAAATTGAACATGTAGATATGTGATTATTTTATCATCTATGAATGTTAGGCTTGAATGTTTAGACATTACTCTTCATTTCTTTTAATGATAAAATAGAAAAATTCCTACTAAGTAGTCTTAGTTAGAATTGTCAGTGTAAATGATAGGCTGAAAGAATTGCAGTGACCCCAGTAAGAACTGTAAATGCTCTGTATAGCCAATAAGACCATGGTGGCTCCAGTAAGAACTGTAAATGCACTGATGAAACAAGAAAAATGGACTGTGATGGTCTTATATGAATCATCTTTGTAGACTAGCCCAACAAGTTGTGGTTGGAGTAGCTATCCTTGTAAACTAGCCCAAAAGGTTACTACAATTTTAGTAGGATCTGTCTTTACGCGTGACAGGACTAGGTGACTACTTAAGATAGTGTGAGTATGATTGAGATTTATGATGATTAATTCTCCCATATTTGTTTTAAATTTGCGCGGGGATTAGGTTAGAAATTTAATAATTGGATATTATGGCGCAAGAGGTGATTCTGAAGCCTAGCGATTTTTCGATTTGCGACATGTCTAAATTATTCATTTTCTAGCTTGGATGAACGCGGCAGATTTCTTAGGTGTGTGTGTAATATCCTTTTTTTGTGTATTTTAGTGAAATGACATCCAAGAGTATTGTTGCCGACTTAAACAAATGGGAGAAATTAGATGGGAAAAACTATGACATATGGCATCGCAAGATCCAATATGTCTTAGATGAGTAAGAGGTCTTGGAGGCCTTATCTCACTCCCTTACTGTGCCAGGGGAAGGGACCTCGGATAACACAAGATAGATCAACTAGTCTATACTCAATGGGCTAAGAAAAGTTAGTGCGCTTGCATAATAATGTTAAGCAGCATGCACAATGATCTAATGTGTGAGTTCGAGATTATGACACTACCCAAATCATGTGGGAAGCTTTGAAATTGAAGTTTGGTGGAACTTTAGCCACTAGGTTGCGTGGATTAACCATGAGGTTTGACTCCTACAAGATACGCTCTGACCACACGATGAAGCAGCATCTTAGGGCTATGTCGACCATGATCCGCGAACTTAAGTCGGCAGGAAACAATCTGACCGATGAATAGCAAGTCCAGGCAGTGATAAGATCATTGTCGAATTCTTGGGAGAATGTGAGCCAGAACCTAACACATAACGAGAATATCAAAGACTTTGATGATGTCTCGCATCACTTGGAATTAGAGGCTGAGCACCTAGAGGCTGCTAAGCCCAATCATATGGCATATGTGGCTGATTCTGGTTCGCGTAAGGCATTAAAATTTAAGCGCAAGAAGTCCAAGAATGGGGTAGCAGCGTAGCAAGAGGGGCAAGCGCAACAAGTTCTCAGCGCAGCAAGAGAGGCAAGTGCGGGAAGAACAAGTAAAAATTAGAGTGCTTCAACTGCGGAAAGAATGGCCACTTCGCTCGTAACTGCATTGAGCTGAAGAAGGTACACTCTGACTTTTCTTGCATTGTTTTTTTAACTAGCCATGTGATGGTTGCTCACTCCTATCTTGTGTGGACTGTTGATTCAGGAGCGACCAAACACATAGCACGAGACAGAGTCGGATTTGTGTAGTATCATCGGATTCTAACTGGGAGCCGTGATATCAAGGTGGGAATGGAGTTGACGTGAGGTATTGAGACTTGGTACCTACAAGCTAGACTTGCGGGGTGGCCACACTCTTTTCCTCCACAATGTGTTATACGCTCCAGAGATCCGACGAAACTCACTTTTTGTAGTCACTCTACTAAGACTTGGTTTTCGAATTGAATTTGAAAACAATTATGTTACCTTTTATTTGGGCCATGTGTTTTATGGTAATGCATTTGTTCAAGATGGTTTTATGATATTGGATTTGGATGACATGCTAGGCTTGGCCATATAGGGCAAGATAGAATGACTCAGTTAGCTAGAGAAGGCCTGATAGGAAATCTCGCTAAGGTCATCCTGCCCACATGTGAACATTGTCTAATGAGAAAAGTTAAGAAAAATCGTTTGGAAAAGCCATTAGGGCGTCTTTTTCATTGTAATTAGTTCACTCAAACATCTGTGGTCTAATGAGTGTGAGGGCAAAATACAGAGGTGTCTACTTCATCATATTTATAGATGTTTTTTTACGTTACAGTCATGTATACTTAATCTCCCATAAGTCTGAAGCATTGAAATGTTTTAGGCGATATCTAAGAATAATTGAGAATCAGCTAGACAAGAGTTTAAAAAATCTAAGAACTGACCGAGGACGAGAATATCTCTCTGAGCAATTTAAAAGGCTCTGTGATGAAAAATGAATCAAAAGACAGTTGACGATGCCGAGTATGCCGCAACAAAATGGTGTGGCGGAAAGAAGAAATCGAACACTGCTTGAGATGGTTAGGTCAATGATGGATCAAGCAAACCTACCAACTTCTTTTGGGGGAGATGTACTTTTGACTGCTTCCTACATTCTTAACCGAGTGCCCTCCAAATCAGTAACTTCCACTCCATATGAACTATGGACCGACGAGAAATCCAATTTGAGTAACTTGCGGTCATGGGGTTCAACGGGTTTTGTTCACGATCTTTCTCATAAATATGAGAAGTTAGGCTTTAGAGTGAAGAAGTGTATCTTTATAAGGTACTCAAAACACTCTAAAGAGTATGTGTTAATAGGTGAACATTTTGATGGAAGTGTGACTGAGATTGAGTCACGAGATGTGGATTTCATTGAAGATGAGTTTCCAAATAGATGTGAGGTTGATAGGAGTTTAGAACTTCATGAGATTGTGGAACAAGAGGAAAGTGTTCCAAGCAATTTAGTTGAGAATGATGAAAAAAATTTTCAAACTCCTACAAATTATAAAAATGATTTGAATCCGAGTGGGAACACACCACTTGTCAATCAATCACAACAACCTCAGCCATGTATAAGCACATGTGAAAGTATTCCCCGTCATCATTTTGAGATTGAAGGGAAAACTTTTATGGTAGCTCCGCATGATGATGACAAGCCTAGGACAATCTCTCATCTTTTACTAAAGATGAGTGAATGAAAGCTCTTAATGATGAGATTGAGTCTATGAAGACTAACTAGGTTTGGGATCTAGTTGATCTACCGACAGGACGTAAGACTATTGGAAACAAATGAGTTCTTAAGGTCAAATGCAAGTCAAATGGATCAATAGATAAGTACAAAACTCGCTTAGTGGCGAAATGATATACTCGACATGAGGGTATAGACTATGAGGAAATATTTTCACCAGAGGTGAAGTTTGCCGCAATTCGCCTGATTCTAGCTATAGTAGCAAACATGGATTTGGAACTCTACTAGATAGACATTAAGACAACATTTCTCAATGGAGAACTAGATGAGGAGATCTATATATAGATCAACCAACGGGTTTTGTGGTCAAAGGTCAAGAGCGCAAAGTGTGCAAGCTCAAACGATCTATATATGGCCTAAAACAATCATCTAAACAATGGTATCTCAGATTATATCGAGCCATTCTCTCGAATGAGTTTACGATAATCACAGATGATCATTGTGTCCATGTCAAAAGGTCTAAGAAGAGTTTCATTATATTGTCATTGCATGTTGACGACATACTACTAGCTGGACATAATAAAAGGGTTGATAGTCGCTACAAAAAAGTGGTTATCCTTCAATTTTGAGATGAAGGATATGGGTGAGGTAGAATACATTTTGGGAGTTAAAATCTACAAAGATCACTCAAAGAGACTTTTGTGTTTGTCCCTACAGACTTACATAAAGAAAGTCCTCGAGTGCTTCCTAATGAGTGGATGTAAACCCATTGACACCCCTGTTGCAAGAAGCGAGAACTTGTCCAAATAGTTGTGTCCTAAGACTCAAAGAGAAAAGGAAAAGATGGCCCGTGTCCCTTATGCTAATGCTGTGGGTAGTCTGATGTACGCAATGATAGGTTATGCGATATCTCAAGGGAATTGCGGACTATGTGATGTGCTATCAGGGGGTTAGATTTGCAGCTAAGAGGTTACATTGATGCCAATTGAGACAGTGACCTAGATGAGTGCAAATTAACCACTGGGTATGTCTTTCTACTCAACAAATGATTCATTACATGAAACAGCGAGAAACAACTCTGTATAGGTTTATCCATCATGGAGGTAGAATATATAGCTTGTTCTGCAGCAGTTCAAGAAGCTGTTTGGTTATAGAGGTTCTTCAAACATTTAGATATTGACGCAGATACTTTAGATCCGGTGACGATATTCTGCGATAGTATAGCAGCTCTCGCATATGCTAAGGACTCAAAGTATCAAGGAAGAACCAAACACATAGATATTAGATATCACTACATTAGAGACATGGCAGCGCAAAAGGAAGTGGTTCTGAAACACCTTTCTACGAGTCACATAGTTGCTGATCCCTTAACGAAGCCTATTTCAAGAGATGTTTTTAAGGCTCATGTTAGGAATCTAGTACTGCGTAGACTATAAATGTAATTTGTGTTTCAAATGACATTGAGATGTAACCTTTCCTTTGAGATATTAATACAATATGATTCAATTATTGTCTTTACCGTATTTTTTTTCTAATACACACACAAAAGATATGTCAACAGGCTTAGATCGACTCACTCACACGAACTATCATCTCTAGCGCTTGAGTAGCGAGTAGAGATGAGACATTGTGTCCCTAGGTACTTGTCCAAAGGGATAAGTTGGTTGACAAAAAAGTTATGTCGCCTTAGTAGTACTAAGATGAGGTCCATTGATAGGACTATGCATGGGTTATCCCACCATTTATGTAACCTGTAGTTAGCCAGATGTGAGTTCCTCTTTGACGCCTTGGAGGAGTGCAAATAGAGGAATTCAGGTTAGACGCTTAAGGAGTGGCTAGACTAAGATCTGTACGGTGTTGATATAGACATATGCTCTTTGAGAAAGAGAAATCCACCATAGCATGTGTTTCATATTACATGTGCTTATACAATCATATGAGTAAGTGAGTAACAGGTTCCCCGCTTTCTCACTGTGAGTCTCATTTTTTTAAATGTCCTTTACTTTTGACTATGTCACGAGATGGAGGTTGTGATGTCTGCCACTTTGGCATGCTATCTATAGCCATGATTGATACGGTCTAAAGAGACATTGCTGGGAAAGCGGTTCGACCAAAATTGAGTGATATGAATGCAAAGGGAAGACTCTTTGATATCGTATATTTGATAGTGTTTGCTGACGTCAAACTATGACGCTATATCTTGGTAGCGGCTAAAGGTTGTGAACACATTGAAATGATTTGATAGTAGTTAAGCATTGTTCTCAGTTTTTTAACTCAAGAGGATTCGAAAATGCTTGATCTTGATGCGATCGAATAAGTCCAGGACATGACCAGACACTTTAGGGATGTTACTATGTTGGTCTTCTTTGGGAGAGATTTGGTGTATGTACTCCCACCTTTCTACAGATGTGCTTGGTGGTAGCATGTCCTATTTACTTGTATAAATAAGATTAAGAACATTAAAGAGATGCAGACCTGGGGTCATGCCCACAGTGTGCGAGTGAGAGATGCTAGCAGGAGGGCAGGAGGGGTGCCCACGTGGGCTGACCCCCTCCCTTCATTCTTAGAGCAACGTATGGCATACGTTACTTGACTTGTAACGGATGACTTAAATGCCGTATGTTACATTGCAGCTTGCAATGTCTGCAATTCGTTCAAGGCCAGGCGTGTGTTGGTGGACTATAAATAGTCCACCTCAGTTTGGTTTCGGCATCATCTGAAATACATAAAAACTCTATCTTTTATTGTTCTCTCTTGATAAGATATTTAGGCTGTAGATTTATTAAGTGTTACTCTAATTTTTTACTACGTAGTACACTTCACCACTAGGAGAAAACGTTGGAGATTTGTCAATCTAGAAAAACTTGTGAAGTAATTTTATAAGCTGAGCTTGAGGTATTTTTTCCGCTATGATTTCTTACATATGGTGTAAGGGATAAAGTACCAAGAACAACAAGGAAATGCCACACACTCAGAGCAAAATCAATCTAATCCAAAAACAGAGAAAATAGATGGAAAAGAAATCCAAGAATCACTTGTATCAATTCTTGTACAAGGTTTTCGAGGAACCTTCAACCTCCCATACAATCAACTTCAATACTTCAGAGATGAAACTGATCAGAGTTCCCGCTAGGCTTTTATACTAGTTTCCTTTACAATGAATACAAAAACTACAACGTATTGGCAGAACAACATCCTTCGACTCTTATTCTCCTAACATCAAAACGCACCGTATCACTAATGCCTTCAACGCACCGTTTAATATTTCAAGCCGTTAATCTCGTTATTCACTTAATGAAGTGCACCGTTTTGTTCACCACTTAATGAGTTGAAGGATGCATCAATGACTCTCCAAGAATCAGTAGAAAGGTTATATACCTCAACTTGGTAATGCCGCAAGAGAATCGAAGTACATGATTTTAACCACCTTGAAGTCATTGGTGTTGAGATTTATACCAAAGCCGAAATCGAAAAACATGGGGCAAAAATCAGGCGGGCGAGGAACAAACGAAAGCCTCTTTGATTCTCTGGTTGCAAGATTCCAAAGCACTTATCTCCCAAGCCCGGTCTCGAGCAATACCAACACCACAATCTATTCCATTACAGGAACCGAATAAAAGTACTGGGTTAATTTCTTTTAAGAACAATTGTGGGACAAGATGTATGTCGCTAAAAAACTCTAGGGTGTCGTTAGAGTGCATGGAGAAACGGTGGGGTAGTTGTTGCTCGCCAACGCTCAAGGATGACTCGACGGTAGTGATTGTGATTGCGATCATAAATGGCGAAAGTGTGGTGCTTTGTGATGAAATAAGGGTTTCTGATGAGAGCATACCAGGCTTTATGTTAAGAACCTTCCTAGTTGATACACTAGAGTATGCTTGTGATGTAAAATGGTGAAGAAACAGTTAACTAAACGATGTAAGCTATAAGGAAATGGATGCAAAGCAGATGTTTGATAAAAATCCTCGAAGGGAAATTGTATTGTCACGTTGGGAACATTCGAGCCCACTTCCTCCAAATTGTTTCCAGATACAAGAATATTCTAGACCCTTTTCTTCTGATCTCCCCTTCTCTCCTATATCTCCCTTTCCCGTAACTAACTCTTGCCCCTTCTCTCTCTCTCTCTCTCTCTCTCTCTCTCTCTCTCTCCTTTTCATTTTTAATTTGCAACTCGGATTTTAAATGACTTGGATTTTTGAATAATTGATCAAATTTTGTGTGTTTTACATAGTAATTAATCATTTTATTTACCACTTAAAAAAGAAGAGAAATGTCAATTGTAGTCCTGAGTGCGTGAGTGCGAAAGTGCCGTGCAATTAGTTTGAAAAAGTGAATAAATACGAGACCCACATGAAAAAATAATAATTTTTTAATAATAGACTATTTTTTTTAAAAAGATTATACGACACTTATATATTTTATGACTGCATGTAACTTCTCACTTGAAGGGTAAAATCTGCCCAAAGTAGTAAGGGCAGTTACTGCATTTGTTTCCGCACATGATAAGATTTACAACCTAACAACAAAGTATGTAATCGCTAAAGGTAAGGAAAAATATTTAGAGCAAAGCATTAAATTAAATTGGCCCTCTCTCGATTTCGAGTCCAAGTACGTGTCTCCCTTCTCTTCATACTTTTTCATTGCCTCTTTTTTTTTTTTTTTTTTTTTTTTTTTTTTTTTTTTCACATATTTAGAGCAAAGCATTAAATAAACGACGGTTGCTAACACTTTACTCACAGACTTAAATCGCATCAACGATTTTACCGGCAGCGTCGACAAAATTTCAATCACCACGTCTTCTGGGAGATGATGGCTCAACATTCTTAATTTCACCACCGGTTGAGAGTACAAAAATGTATTACTTATAGTGAATTTGAATAAAATTTAAAGCTTTCCATTTATTTATAAAAATATTTGCAACCTGTAATTTAAGATTTTCTGTAAAGACGATTTGCTGTAATATTGTTTTACCTTAGACGTTAAGCAATTCCATACTCGTTGCGTTTTCAATCTTATCTGTGCAAAACCAATGCAATAAATGTTCATATCTGGGCAGGTTTTGTCCTTAATGTGAGTTTTAATGATAGATTTAATGCTGAAAATTTATAAAAGATTATTTATTAGAGCTTTCTATATATTAATTTCTCTTTTATTTTACCGATAAATAAATAAGACGTGATTGGTTCAGTCAAATGGAAACGTGGACTTGATCTTATCATACGAATAACTCATATCTCGACGTAAAATTTTAATAAATTAATAGTTTCGTTTGGTTTTAGAAATAAATGTTGAAAGTTAACTAAAATATTTTTAAAATAAAATTTTTAGTATTATTTTTATTTTAAAACCAAATGATCTGTAAAGTTTGACTTTGAATAACTTGTACAAGATTAGCCATTGAATAATACTATTTGGTCATTTGAAATTGACTCGTTTGTTTTTAGAGATGAGATAAAATGATATGAGTTTAAATTAAAGTTAAAAAGTTGAATAAAATATTATTAAAATATATTTTAGGGTTAATATTTTTGTTTTGAGATTTGAAAAAGTTGAATTGTTTATTTTATTTTGTATGATGATTTGAAAAAATTATAATGATGAGATAAGATGAGATGAAATATTTTCTAAAAATAAACAATGTCATATGACCTATTTGAAGTGACAGTACCATATGATGTCACGTGGTTTATTAAAAAAATTAAAAACAAAAATACAAAAATAATAGAGAAAACTTAGAGTTTAATCTTTTCTTTTTGTATTTTTATATTCCGTTTTGTTTAGAAGATATATTTTTTAATTTTTTTAAAAAATTATGTTGTACTATAGATAATGCTACGTCAAGCGGTAAGTTAGATGGCCAGAAGTCGTACTTCTCAATAACTTTTCTAAATCAGTTTATATCAGTCGGCGATTGAAGAGAGCATGGCATTAATGTGATCGACTGATAGATATTCTAGGGATAGGCGTAATTGGTCCAACCCAAGTACTCAATGGATGTACAACAAATGCATATATTATATGATTCTTGGATTTGATTTTCTATTAAATTTTTCACTTAGTTTTTTATTTTTAATTTTTATAATCAAGAGAGAGACATATCCTACGGCTAAAACTTTTTCCAGCACCTACAATTTGGACACAAAAATAAATTCTTAATGTTTTGAGAAAACTTTTTTTTTTTCGTCGATACTATTGCCGTTGCAATTTGTTTGGTTGGAAACATTCTATTGCGGCGCTTTTTAACTTTTTATGGCTACAATAGACCGCCGTTGAAGAAATGTCGTAAATTGACACCATTTGTAACGGTCACGATTTCAGTCTTGTATCTCCATCCATCTCTTTCTCGCAAGATTCACGTCGGACCGGTGCTGCCCCTTCCCACACTTTGCTCGCTACTGCATCATCGCTACCTCATCTAACTGGTCTCTCTCTCTCTCTCTCTCTCTCTCTTTGTCTGCCTCTCTCTATAACAATCACAGGGAAGAAACCTAACCATCGGCCCCCCTCTCTCTTTCCTCTCTCTCTCTCCTTTTCTATCACTCTTCCTCTCTCGATTTCTTCCTTATCTTTCTCTCCGATCATCTCTCACTCTACCTCTCTCCAAGGCTGAGCTTGTGTTCTTTGGCAATTCCAAACCATTTCACCCTTGCCGAATCGAACTCTCGATATGGTCATCATGTGGTTCCAGTATCTTCTTCTCTCTCAGCTACTTATAGTGATTCTGCTCTCAATTCCTACTCTTGGTTTCCTTGTCCCGCATATGGTATATGCCCTGTTTATAGATTTCAACTTTTCCTCTTGCTGATGTTATTTTAAGTTTGTTCTTCATGAATTCCTGAGTTTATTAGTCTGATTTTATATAACCAAAATGATTCCTATATATTAATTTTTCTTTTCTTTTATCAATAAATGAATAAGACGTAATTGGTTCAGTCAAGTGGAGGTGTTCTGACTTCATTTTATCATATGAATAACTCATTTGTGAACGTAAAATTTTAATAAATTATTGAATAATTTTGAATAATGTTATTGGGTCATTTGAAACTTAACGATCATATGACCCTCTTGAAGTAGCACCACCACATAGTTTATTAAAAAAAATTAACAATGAAAACATACATAGTAGAGAAAATTTCAGTCTTCCCCTTTTGTATTTTTAGATTTCGTTTTATTTAGGAGATATATATTTTTTAATTTTTTAATAAATTACATATTACCACAAGGTAAATGCTATGTCAAAAAGAGCATCCGAGACGTAAGTTTCAGATGGCAAGTAGTCGTACTCAATAATTTTTTTAATATTAGATAGAACTGGTTTTTATTTTTGTCTTATTGAGATAATACTATCCTTAGTATCAACTATGTTATGCATTTTATTTTATTTTATTTTTTATTTCTTTGGAGAAGAGAAGCCAATTAAAGGAGATAAGATACGGGCCCTCTACTATTTTTTTTATTGGAATACTTTTTATAAATCAAATAAAGATAGATATATTATATGAATCTCATGACATTGTATGATGCCCCCAACCTCCGCTTGGGATGGAACGGAGACTTGTAGCGTCAAAACATGCAATCCAAGATTACATATTCCTGTTCATGACAGATATTATGCAATACATCCTATAAGTGCAACTAGCAGAATGCAATATTCGTAACGAATTAAGGGTGGCAAAATAAAATTTATGCGAGTGTAACTAAAAACATCCCAATTCATTAATAATCGTCATGAGTTCAAGCCAAATAGTAGCATAATCTTAGTACAACTAATCATAAAAAAAAGTCTCCAAAATTAGATCAACTGCTTCACGCGTTCCAGAGCATGAAGGGTTAGTGCTATGAACATCAAGATAATGTCTTGTCTTTTCTCGAGGTCTGACTTCTCCTCAATTAGTTGGATCTACCATTCCATCCAGTCCGTCCTCCTCGAGTCCTGACACAACTTCTATCATTCCGAGTGAAATGATAATGGGTCCACAAAGGGTGACATTTACTCGAAATTTCAGTAAGTTAAACAACCAATATGCACAAAGATAAATTATGCATGATAAATGATAAATATGAGATGCATGCAGTGCAGAAAATTAGTATATGTCTCCCATCTAGGTTCCTCAATATTTTCAGAAAAACGGGAGACACACTTTCTTACAGAGAACATTTTTTTCACTTTACTGGCAAACAAAATCATATTGTTTTATTATTATTAGCAATTCATACTTTAATCGTAATATCATAACGTATAGTATCGTTACAGTTCCTCATATGCACTGCGAGCACCTGCTGGTGACCGTAGTACAACTCACGTTGAAACTACGTTGTCTATAGACTCGTTCTCAATGCATTGGTAACATAACATAACATCATAACATGTATACCCACCAGCCGTAGGTGTTATAACATTTGATTTCGCTATGAAATTATTTAAAAAGAACCCATTTGAAGTCTATTGATTGTTTTTCGTCAATCCATGGGTTACCACTCCATTCTTAAACACTCCATAGTGGACAAAAGAGTTCTACTAGGATAATTCTCCATCCTAATCTTTGGGGTCATGACAACAATTGTTTTCCATGCTATGTTGAAAAATGTAGTTCATAACATGTGCATATGTAGCAAGCTTTTATGTGAAAATGACATTTATATGCAATATGTTAAAAATGGTGAAAATATCACGTCATGTAAGTATGCACTCAATGTATTATACAACATGCTATTTTATGCTCAAAATGACGATTATAACATAAATGTAACATTTATCAATAAATCATAAATAATTATCCATTCTAAAAAAATTACCCCTAAAACTACTAAAAATTTTACAAATAATCCTATTAAGAAATCTTAATTTTGTATCTTTTAAAAACATTTTTAATTTTAGTTTTTTTTTTTTTGAAAAAATCATTTTATCTAATTTTTACCAAGGGTATTTTTGTCAAATTTTTATGGACAGGTACATTGCGATTTTTTTTTTTATGAGGGGATAATTGCCAAAATTGATAGCTTATGGGTGATTACAATTTGGAATTTGTGAAATCTTACTGTGGTAGTACTGTAGCATACGGGTCCTACGATTAAGATTTAAATTGGATTATTATTATTATTATTATTATTTTTAGTAATGTTATATATATATATATATATTTATATATATCTATTTTGAGATGGTAATTGTTTTTGAATGGGATTCTTCCACCCTTCACGCCCAAAGGCCTCTCTGTGTCTATTTCCTTGTGGGAGTAGTTTCCTAAATTGTAGCTAAATTCAAACTTCAATAGCCACAAGGTAATGCAATGTAAAAAAAGCATCCGAGACGTAAGTTTCAGATGGCAAGTAGTCGTACTTCTCAATAATTTTTTTAATATTAGACAGAACTGGTTTTTATTTTTGTCTTACTGAGATAATACTATCCTTAATATCAACTATGTGATGCATTTTATTTTATTTTATTTTTTATTTCTCTGGAGAAGAGAAGCTAATTAAAAAGATAAGATAAAGGCCCTCTACTATTTTTTTATTGGAATACATTTTATAAATCAAAGAAAGATAGATATAATATATGAATCTCAAGACATTGTGTGATGCCCCCAACCTCCGCTTGGGATGGAACAGAGACTTGGAGCATCAGGACATGCAATCCAATATTACATATCCCTGTTCATGACAGATATTATGCAATGCATCTTATAAGTGCAACTAGCAGAATGTAATATTCGCAGTAGATTAAGGGTGGCAGAATAAAATTTATGCGAGAGTAACTAAAAAATCCCAATTCATTAATAATTATCACGAGTTCAAGCCAAACTATAGCATAATCTTAGTACAACTAATCATCAAAAAAAGTCTCCAAAGCTAGATCAACTACTTCATGTGTTCTAGAGCATGAAGGGTCAGTGCTATGAACATCAAGATAATGTCCAGTCTTTTCTCAAGGTCTGGCTCCTCCTCAATTAGTTGGATCCGCCGTTCCATCCAGTTCGTCCTCCTTGAGTCCTGACACAACTTCAATCATTTCGAGTGGAATGATAATGGGTTCACAAGGGGTGAGATTTATTTTAAATCTCAGTAAGTTAAACAACCAACGTGCACAAAGATAAATTATGCATGATGAATGATAAATATGCATGTAGTGCAGAAAATTAGTGTATGTCTCCCATCCAGATTCCTCAACATTTTCATAAAATTGGAGACACATTTTCTTATAGAGAACATTTTTTTTTCACTTTACTGGCAAACATAATCATATCGTTTTATCATTTTTAGTGATTCATACTTTAATCGTAATATCATAACATATGGTATCGTTACAGTTCTCCATATGTACTGTGAATACTTGTTGGTGACCGTAGTACAACTCATGTTGAAACTACATTGTCTGCAGACTCGTTCTCAATGCATTGGTAACATAACATAACATCATAACATGTACACCCACCAACCTTAGGTGTCATAACATTTGACTTCACTCTGAGATTATTTAAAAAGAATCCATTTGAAGTCTGTTGACTATTTTTCGTCAACCTAGGGGTTATCACTCCATTCTTAAACACTCTAAAGTGGACAAAGGAGTTCTACTAGGATAATTCCCCATCCTAGTCTTTAGAGTCGTGACAAGAATTATCTATGTTAAAAAATATAATTCATAACATGTGCATATGTAGCAAGCTTTTATGTGAAAATGATATTTATATGCAATAAGTTACAAATGGTGAAAATATCACATGTCATGTAAGTATGCACTCAATGTATCATACAACATGCTATTTTATGCTCAAAATGACAATTATAACATGAATGTGACATTTATTAATAAATTATAAATATTATTCATTCTAAAAAAATTACCCCTAAAACTACTAAAAATGTTACAAATAATCCTATTAAGAAATCTTAATTATGTATCTTTTAAAAACATTTTTAATTTTAGTTTTTTTTTTCTAAAAAATCATTTTATCTAATTTTTACCAAGGGTATTTATGGATAGGTACATTGTGATATTTTTTTTATTGTTTGAGGGGATAATTGCCAATACTGATAGCTTATGGGTGATTAAAATTTGGATTTTGTGAAATCTCACTATGGTAGTTCTGTAACATACGGGTCCTACGATTAGGATCTAAATTGGATTATTATTATTATTGTTGTTGTTGTTGTTGTTGTTGATGTCATGTTTCGCAAGCTTGGGTAATTTCGCTCGGTCAATGCTTGTACGATCACCTGCATAGTAACTAAAGAGGGAGGGGGGGAGCTCGGGGTCCATTGATGCTCCAATGCTTAAATCAGTATAGTGCTAAGGTTGAAGATGAAGTATATTGATGATAATTTTCTCTCACATGTGCTGTAGACAGTTTTATTTATACTTGTCGACCTGGTCTTCACCATTGTGGAGCGTTGCATAGCAGGATATCATATATTCATGATGTCAACTCGTCGAGATATCTTTTGCCCTTGGTTCGCCAAGCTATGGAGTACTTAGTGTCACCGTGTGTTGTTCGAGCCATGGGCCACATTGAATGTGGCGTATATTCTGTCTTGGGCCTTTTCCATCTCATTAATGCTGGGTATGAACACCACATGTTTTCTCGTTTGGCATTGAATACTATATTCCTTGACTAACTCAATCCGACTCAGGCCTAATACTCGAGCCTTGACCCAGGTGCTACCGTTTGACTCGGGCGATATTATGCACCTAGGCCTTAATCTGGGCTTTATGGTCGGCCCAAACCCAAGATCTGAGTGTTATCTTGGGCCCTACCTTTAGCCCAATCCAAGGGATTTTCCCCCTTCACAGTATCCCACGAATTTTTAGCACACTTGCAGGCTGGAAATTAAAAGAAGTTTTTTTTTGGCTAATCCTTGTGAAGATCTCCAATCTCGGCGAATGTGTGAAAGGTGAACAGGTTTGCATGTACTTACCCGTTCCTTTGCCATATCTAAGGGGATGCGAACCGATCTTTGTCATTAATGAATAATCATTTGCTTTACTTTTATTAACTGAAGCTGCTCCTCGTGTGAACCCCAACATTGTTCGGGATTGGTCCGTTTCGCACAAGCGAGTAAGCATCGTTCTGTTTCTTAATGGCGTGTGTATCCCTTCACGCTTCGTGCCGTCGTTTCAGACACCTAGCCGTTCCATTGCATCATTTTATTTATTTCCTCCCCCCCCCCCCCCCCCCCCGCGCCCATTTCTTCTTCTCTTTGCCGTTTCAATTTCACTCGCTTTCTTTATTTCTATAAAAAACAGTACCCTGAACTTCCATCTGCTTTTATCATGGCCAAACAAAACAAGAACGATCCCCGCTTTAGGTATTTTGCCAGAAAAGGTTGGAAGTCGGTCATGACTAATAATGAGTTTCGTGCGTTTTGCAGAGAGTACCCTATCCCTCCAAAAATAGTTCTTGAAATCCCTAGCTCTCGCCTTTCGATGGTGGATGAGGATGGGCTGGTGACAAAGGTGGCCCTTTATCCCCACTTGTTTTCCAGTGGACTGCGCTTGCCATTTTGCCATCCGGCGCTGACATTATGGATTTGTTGCAACTAGCCCCAGCATAGTTAAACCCCAATGCCTGGTGTTTCACTACGGGGAGTTATGTGGCCTTCCGAATCGTCCTAGGTGACTCAGAGGACAACCCCGATCTTACTGCTCGGGAGTTTTTGTCGATGTACTGTGTTAATCAGATGCCTAGAAACATTTGCAGTTTCCAGTCTCATTTCTGCCTGGAAATGTTTCACAACCCTGGAGAGGCGCTACTATTCAATAAAGGATGGCACCGATGATTCTTTTTTGTAAGAGGCTCTGAGTGGAAGTACCCAGAAGAAGAGCGTGAATACAAGGATTCCCTGTCTGATTTGTCTGGGGCAGGGTTCCGACGACAAAATCTCTCTCCATAAAGTTGTCAGAGAGAGAGGAGTCCAGGGTTGCTTCTGTAATATCCTGGGTAGCAGCTAATCCAACCCTGGCCGAGTCCAATTTGTTGTTGAGCGATGAGAACATTTGTCGTTACATTGTTCTTCCTCACCGCGCACATGTGTTAGGTCGGGACTTCTTACAAGTTCTCCCTTCTTCGCCGAGGAAGAAGCGCCACGCAGCTTTTCCTTCTGAAGACAATCGCGCAAAAGGGTCCCGCACAGATGCAACTGCTCCTGTGCCCATTCAACTTGCATCTTCCCGAGCCATTGCTCTGAAACCCTCGCATCCTCCCCCCCCCCCCCCCCCACCCGGGGCGAGTGTTCCTCATAAAGAGAAGAGGGATTCCCACCGAGCGGCTTTGAAGTCTAGCTCTTACCCCGCTACCAAAGAGAGCAGTCCCCATCGAACTGCTAAAGAGGGCAGTTTCCATCGTATTGCTAAGGAGAGTAGCTCTTGTCGAGCTGCTGAAGAGAGCAGTTTGCACCAAGTTGTGAAGAGAGCAGTTCTCACCGAGCTGCTCCAGAGAGCAGCTCACATTGATCTTTGATTGAGGTTAATTATTGCATATTTTATACATCTAGAACCCATATAGTTGAATTATTTCATTACATTATTATTGGTTTTAGATGAAAAATGGTTAAGATGCATAAATCCAAGTTGTGATTTAAATTGATTTATAGCATGGTTTATGCTTAATTTTCTAACTTGTGATTTAATTTGACAATGTTTCTCACATGCACAATACATCTTTGATATATTTTTATTCTTCATTTTAATTTATTTTCTATTTTCTACTTTTTGAGATAAGCCAAAAACTAAAGCGAAAAATATAGAAGGGCTAAAACTCACGTTGGGCGGAAAAGCGAAAAAAAAAAAAAAAAGGAATGAGAAAAGTCAAAAAGCACTGAAAGGGCTCTTTCTCAAAACGTAGCTGGGCAAAACACAAAAAAAAAAAAAAGTAATGGACGTGCACACGCACACAACAGACAACTGCTAGCTAGGGGCATTTTGAAAAAGCAATTTACGTGGGACATGGACACAACGTAACGCTTCTTCTTGGTTTTATTTTCATACGGACGCAACACAAAAAGAGACAACACACAGCAGTGCCGCACATTGAAGAACCTTGAGGGTCCAATGTCTGCCGCTGCCCAGCCTATTTCCATTGCCTACCACCTCCATCTCCATCAATTTGACTTGCTCTTTCCATTCTCTACTATTTATTTAATTTTAATTTAAAGTTTATGATGTGATTTTGAGATATTTGACTTAGACCTTTAGGCATTTTATTTGTTGTTTATTTACTTGATATTAGTTATTTTTCTTGCTTCTTTAATCTTCCATTAAATAGACATTACAATTGTTATGGATTGATTTTGAGAATTTATGATTCAAATACAAGGATGAACCCTAGAATTTTTTATTTTGGGGCTTTTCAATTTTCAGCTCATATTGCATTAATTATTTTCTAATTTAGCTTAGTTGTTAGTTTAGTTTTGTTAATCTTTTAGTTCCATTGCATATTAGGTTAATTAGGACTTAATTAATTTAAGTTTTATTAATTAATTTTTTGATTAATTGAGATTGTTTAATTAGTTTATTTAGTTCCTTGATTATTAATTTCAATTTGTTAGTCTCTTATATTTCATTTCGACACTCAAAAAATCTAAAAATATGAATCTAGTTCATGACTAGTGCCATTTTTATTCCCGTTGCACTCTTTCATTCATTGCACATACCACCACTTTTATTTTCTCTTTGTGAATATTTTTACCATTTTAAGCAAGTTTGATTTTAAGTAACTTTCCTTGAGGAGACGATTTAGGAATTTATTTCTAATTATTATGCGACATCCTCCTGCACTTAGGACATCCTTTGTACTGCTAATTTTTGAGTGAGTCAAGCTCCTCAGGAGAGCAGTTCTCACCAAGCTGCTCCTGGGGGAAGTTCCCACTGAGCTGCTCCAGCAGGTAACCCTCCAAGAGGTAATTTTTTTAGATTTCTAAGATCCTTCCTCATTTTTATTGCATTTGTTTAAACCAAAGATAACAAAATCCCCCCCCCCCCCTCTCTCTTCAGGTCCTGCTAAGGGAGATGAGGTTGACGTTGTTATCGCCTTTCTTTTTGCTTCGACCTTTGACCAACCATTGTCTCGAGGTTCTTGCACAACGTTGGGAACCTTTCTCTCCTTTGAGGAGCTTCTTAATCAGGGGGAGGTTCCACCACGCAAGTCGCCAACTTCTTTCGACCAAAGACTTGTTGAGGTTGAAGCTTCCTTTGAGGAATGTTTGACCAACTCCCCCGTTCCGCCTCCAGAACTCTTAGGTCTAACCCCCCAAGCTTTCCTTTGGTCCCCATTTTGACTGTTGAAGCCACTCCTCCAGTTCTTCCTTTGGGGTCATACTTGAAGGTTACTCCTTTTGGAGACAAGATGCTAACTCCTCCCGAGGCTATGGAACCTCGTTCCGAGGAGACAGTAGAACTGATTTCTTCTAACGTTCTTGTCCCTTCATCAGTATTGGAACTGACCCCCGAGCCGGTTCCCCCAGTAATCGCAAAAGTTACCTCCTCTCCTCCAATCTTTCAGGTATTTGCTTCTTGCACCTTTGCTTGAATCTTCTTCTTCTTCTTGTTTTTTTTTTTAAAATGATTGTATCTGATGCCGAGTTGCTTACTTGTTTCAGGAGTGCCCAATCCCTCAAGTCAAGACGACTCCACTGTTACAGGAAGATGTTGTTATGGTGGAGGCCAATTCTTCATCCGCTTCCCCTTCATCTGGGAACAGTTCTCCCTACTTTGGTGCTGCTCAGGGTGAGAGTTTGACTCAGAATGTGGAACAACCAAGCTCTCCACCTGTTGTTCCCCAAACTTTCCAAGTCGAAGTTCCTCTCCAACGTGAGGAGGAACTTGGCCTGCCTTCCATACCCATTGAAGTTATTCTACTATTGGTATGCTTAGAACCCTCCTTTTCTTTTAGGAAAAAAAATTTGCAGGAGCCCGGGCCAGGTTTCAAGGAGCTTCAGGCCAAATATTTTGAGCCGCAAGCTTGAAAGTTGTAACGCCCGTCCTTGTGGTAGGTCTTTTTATAAAATATTTTGAGAAAGGACGACAAGAATTCCGATTTAAAACTTTTTACTTTTTTCCAAGGTGCAAGACTCTACGTTTATAAAATAAAATGTGATTTTACAATAAAAGAGGTTTACAGCGGAAAACATCAATTTTAATAATAAAAGGCATCTCTTACATTTAAACCTCATGCCTAGACTTCCGTGCTGTTCCCCATGGGCCGTGTCTGTCCCGATGCGTACTTCATTTTCTTCCCTGTGAGGGGAGGGACATACATAAAAACTAAAATGAGTCGAAGACTCGTAAGTATTACGTTCATGCCCTTCTAGAGTCTTCTAAAATATATAATGAAACGAAAATAAACACTTTTCCTCATGATGCCTAACGAAATGAAACGAAAGACGTTTTACTGAAGAAAATGCTAAGTGTTCAAATGTATAAGTACGTACAGCCCCTCCATGAAAGCCCCTTTTTACGCATCCAAAGCTATTAATTGTACGCATGTGAATAGATGACTATATAGCGTATCTATTGTACGTATTTTCTAAGAAAATGAAATAATGTAAATGCACGAAAGACGAGCCTGAGCGGACGCCTTCGGGGATCCCACGGACCGACGCTGTTGCGAGCGCCGCGAGGTGATGCACGTGGACGCAACGAAGGCCGACGTTCAAGGTGATGCTTACAGATGCCGTGAAAGGCGAAGTTTGAACCCGTGCTTTATGTTTTATGGACGGTACGAACTGACACTTTTGTGAATGCCACGAGGTGATGCTCGTGGACATCATGAAAGGGGACGTTCAAGTCCATGCTCACGAAATGATGTTTTCTCATGTTAAATGAAAGAAAGAACTGACTGAAAGCTCCAGCTCTTTAGAGCTGACATGAATGAACGAAAGAATGAAAAGAAAGCATGAAATGTATGAAGATACGTAACGGCCACATGAATGAATGAAAATGGGTACCCAATGAATGAATGGGCAGATAGTAGTACTGGTAGTGCACTCAGTGCTGCACCCTAACGGAATGGGATTCCAACTCGTGGCCACGGGTGAATCCATTGGCCATAGGGCCGTTAACCCTAACACACGGGGCGTAACAGAGTGTATTGGCCTATGAAAGTGAAAGAAAGAATGTATGTATGTATGTATGCACGCATGCACGAATGCACTTTAAGAAATGAAGGTACTGCACTCTTGTAGAAATGAAGGCACTGACGGGAGAAACGTTTTATGAAAAGAAAGTCTCTTTTCAAAGGAAATCCCCGTCCAGTGACGTTTTCAAATGAACGCACGTATGGACGCATGCATGTATGTATAGTATGTACGAATGATGAATGCATGAACGAAAACTTACGTTGTTATAGTTTAACCGCATGAAGTAATGCTTACGAGTCTTCGACTCATTTTAGTTTTTATGTATGTCCCTCCCCCACAGCGAAGGAAATGAAGTACGCGTCGGGACGGACACTGCCCATGGGGAAGAGCACGAAAGTCTAGGCACGAGATTTAAATGTAAGAGAGACCTTTTATTATTAAAATTGATGTTTTCTGCTGTAAACCTCTTTTATTGTAAAAGCACATTTTATTTTATAAACGTAGAGTCTTGCACCCTGGGAAGAAGCAAAAAGTTTTAAATCGGACGGTAATTCTCGTCGTCCTTTCTCAAAATATTTTATAAAAAGACCCACCATAAGGACGGGCGTTACAAAAGTTCAGGCCCCTGTTTGCCCACGTAAGTGTTTCTTCTTTGTATGTTGACTTTCACTTTTTTCCCTTGTGCCCCTAAATCTTACCTTTTCCTGTCCTTTTAGGCCACAGACCAACTTACTAATATGGTCTCCAGAGAGCGGGAGGCTCTTGAAGAGGATTTTAGAGCCTAGAAGGCTTTAAACACCCTTATGCACCTGCAAGGGATGAAAATGGGCGAAGATCTCCACAATTTGATCGTGGAGAATAATTCTTTGAGGGAGGAGAATGAGTCCCATCATCAGAAAATCCGTGCTCAACGAAAGAAAATGGAAGAGGTAGCGCGGTTCATAAAGGTTCTGGATCATAAGCTTGAGACGATGGCTTTGGAAATCAAGCTCAAGGATAGGGAGATTCAGTTAAGGGAGTTGGAGATCCTTGAAAGCAATAAGAAGATTTCTTCCAAGGTTCAAGAGTTGGAGTCTGCCCAGAAGAAGATTGAAGATCTCCATGTCCACTCCGAGCTTCTCCTAGCCAAAAGGGATAGTGCCCCAGCCGAGGTGCAGGGGTTGGAGTGTGAGTTAGAGCCTCTTCAAGAAGAGCTGAAGTGAAGCAGAGAAGTCAGAGAGACATTGGCGAAAGAAAGGAGGAGCGCCATTGAAGTTCATTGCCGGATGTTCCACAAATACATGGGAATTGCCAAGCAAGGAGATAAAACAAGAGCTACAGCTCGGGTCAGGGTTTCTCACCTAGAGTCTTCTTTAGAGGAGGCTTGACTTCATGTAGAACTTGTTGATTCCTAACTCAGAAAAGCCCTCGCCCTGTGCAATAAATCCAGGATTTATGGGTACTGGGAAGGTCTTGAGCTTCTAAGAGAAGTGTTGCTTGAAGATCCTCATATCAATCTTCGCACTTTAAATCTTCAAGGAGTCGCTCCGAGTAAGTCTGCCTATGAAGAAATGTTGACCTGGGGTGTAAACGACATGCCTCTGGCCTTTCGCGATGCTCCTCCTTAGACTTCAGATTTCCTTTTTGTTTTTCTGTTTCCAGACTTGTACTTGGTCTTTGATGTAATTTTGATAATCTATACAAAATAATGTACCTCTAGTTTGTCTGAATTTGGCTGATTCGAAGCCTTTGATTTTTCTTATTTTTCTGCCTACTACATTCTGTAGTTCTCCATTGTTGAGCCCATGTTCAAGCGTTTGCCCCACGACAAGCTTCTTGCTGAAAGCATGTCGGACGGCACAACTTTGCTGAGTGTTTACTGCACGACACCACTTTGGTAAGAGCTTACTGCGTAGCACCACTTTGCTAAGTGTTTACCATGCAGCTCCACTTTGCTGAGTGTTTACAGCACATCCAGACCTATACTCACCACTTTGATGTAATTTTGATAATCTGTACAAAATAATGTACCTCTAGTTTGTCTAAATTTGGCTGATTCGAAGCCTTTGATTTTTCCTCTTTAACTACATTTTGTAGTTCTCTATTGTTGAGCCCATGTTTAAGCGTTTGCTGCGCGACAAGCTTTCCTCTAAAAGCATGTTGAACGGCACACCTTTGCTGAGTGTTTACCGAACGACACCACTTCATTGAGTGTTTACCGCATAGGATCGCTTCACTGAGTGTTTACAGCTCTACACCACTTCGCTGAGTGTTTACCACACAGCACCACTTCGCTGAGTGTTTATCTCACCGCACCACTTTGCTGAGTGTTTACTGCACAGCACCACTTCCCTGAGTGTTTACTGCGCAGTACCACTTTTATGCACGTGGGCGTCTCAACCTACTGTTCATTCCATGTTGATCCCTTTATGCACGTGGGCGTCTCAACCTACTGTTGATTCCATGTTGATCTTGAAATTTCTTTTATTAACGTCTTTTCATTTCCTATTTCCTTTGAATGTTGTTTAATCATGTCAGTGTAGTTACACCTACTGTTAATTCTGTCATTAACTTCTCCACGAACTTTGTGTAGCACGTTGGTCGTAGTTTCTGCATTTAACCCTGTCATTAACTTCTCCATGAACTTCGTGTACCACGCCAGTTGGAGTTTATGCATTTAACCCTGTCATTAACTTCCCCATGAACTTCGTGTAGCACGTCGATTGGAGTTTTTGCATTTAACCCTGTCATTAACTTCTCCATGAACTCCATGAAGCACGTCGGTTGAAGTTTCTGTATTTTTCGAATCTCAAGGGACTGCAGTTTTCCATGAGAGACATGTGGACATTCAGGAAGGTCTCGAAGACATGTGACCGCCCAGGGAGGTCTCAGGAGTTATGGTGCCCTGGGATGCCGAATGTCGCTCTTGCCTATAAAAGGGGCTTTTCCCACCCCTTGAGAAATTCATCTCATTCCATTCTTTACCCTTTCTTTCTAAGTTCAGGTGACTTCCAAATTCTCATGCCTTTCCCATTTCATACTTTTCATCATAAGGGGCGACTCCTTCTTCTATGGTGTTCAGGCTGTCGCTGGTTATGGCGATTTCAATATCGCAGAAGAAATAAGCTACACATACTCCTTGTCCTTCCCCTTTTGCTTATGGTGCCTCGCTTGTTCATGCCCCCTTGCTTACGGGGGTCGACTGTCGTAGCTGTTGTACAGGAACTCACTGCCTACGAGTCCTGTATAGAGCAAGAACAGGATAATGGCATGGCGGTGGTGATTGAGGAGGACAGGAATAGATGGTTCAAGGTGGCAATCAAATCTTTGGAGTTGATTCCTCTTGTCGCTCCACCATCCATTTGTTCCTTAGGACGTCCACCCTGGTCAACCCCGAACCCGGTTCTCTCTCTTGAGAACCTGGGTGGGGCGCCACTGGACTCCCCTCTTCCTAAGAAGGAAGATACAGCAGTGGTGAGCGTCCCATTCGGTGTTGTGTGGGGATAGTACTACACTGTTGAGCGTTCTAGTTCTACTCAGAGGAACCTGGATCTACTGGGCTCCCGTCTTCTTTAAGGGAGAAATCACTTTGTCAATCCCCCTGTTCTGTCTGGCCAGAACGGGATTCCACTGGATGCCTTCCTCCCTGATGGAAATATTGCACTGTTGATCATTTTGCTTTTATTTGGACGAAACTTTTCTTTCTACTTTTTGTAACTCTTGCCGATGTAATACTCTTTTTTGTAATCTTCTTTTTGTAAGATCCTAAGTGGTCCCTTTGTTCCTTGTAATCCCATTTGGGCAATAAAATGACTTCGAGATATATATATCTATTATATATATATATATATATATTTACTTCACACTTGCTTGTACGGTTCCATTTTTGTATACCGACCAGCTTTTGAGTGGAGTTTATACATATGTATTTTACCGAGCTACAACCTTCTTTTGTTTCGGTGCTTACCCTTATGTTTTCTTTCATTTCCTTTGTGGCCAATCAAGTGCCTGGGCTTGCACCTTGCAAAGGTTGGGCGGTTTATAACTAATAAAATAATTTTGTGTACCTGGTTGTATGGTCTCCTCTTTTCTTTACAGTCTTTCCTTTTAGCGCTTATAGGTTGGCAGAGTCGAAACTCTGCTCCCTCACCAATGCTTTCCTTTTGGCACTTATAAGTTGGCAAAACCGAAGCTCTGCTCCCTCACCAATGCTTTCCATTTGGCGTTACAGGTTGGTAGAGTTAGAGTTCTTCTCCCTCACCAATGCTTTCCTTTTGGCACTTATAGGTTGGCAGAGTTGAAGCTCTGCTCCCTCACCTATGCTTTCTATTTGGTGCTTATAGGTTGGCAGAGCCGAAGCTCTGCTCCCTCACCAATGCTTTCCGTTTGGCGCTTATAGGTTGGCAAAGCCGAAGCTCTGCTCCCTCACCAATGCTTTCCTTTTGGCGCTTATAGGTTGGCAGAGCCAAAGCTCTACTCCCTCACCAATGCTTTCCGTTTGGCGCTTATAGGTTGGCAGAGTCGAAGCTCTGCTCCCTCGCTAATGCTTTCTAAGTAGCAACCTTGCACAAAGTTTTGACAAGTCATTGGTACTTGTATTTTGAATGGCTGTTAGTAGGGTAGAGTTTATGGTCCTGGCCTTGTATGATACACTTTGTGGCTGATCTAGAGACCGAGCTTGTCCTGATTTCTAGCTGTTTGTTGGAGACATAATAATGCAACATTCAAAATTAGTATATAAAAATTCAATTGACAAACCACAACCTTACATAGTTTGAACTAGCCTTTGGGTTTTTCACACAAAATACTTAGGTGCTCAACCTTCCAAGGGTGGGGTAATTTGTGTCCTTGGTTCTTAAGTCGATAAGAACCAAGTCTCCCCATGGCCGTTACCAGATACGACCATTCCCATATGGGGCCTAGCTTGCCTTCTTCCTGAGTGGTAACTCTTGTTTATTTTAAAACCATGTCTCCTACTCTGAAGGTGCGGGGTTGGACCTGTTTGTTAAAATATTGTTCAACTCTTCGTTTGTTAGCTGCCGCTCGGCTTATAGCTTCCTCCCCCATTTCTTTTAAGAAATCCAAGTTTTCTCTCAATCTCTCGCAGTTGCTATCGGGGTCGAAATGTTGTACTCGATAAGTGGGTACTGCCATGTTAGCTGGTATTATGGTTTCAATGCCATAAAAGAGGGCAAAAGGAGTTTTCCCGGTGGGGGTTCTTACAGATGCTCGATATGCCCAAAATATACTGGGGAGTTTCTCAGCCCACTCCCCCTTCTAGCTTCCCACTTTCTTCTTCAAGATATTAAGCAACATTTTGTTGGTTGCTTCTACTTGCCCATTAGCTTGCGGGTGTCTCAGAGAAGAGTACTTAGTTTTGATTTTCAGTTATGAGCACCATTCTTGATAGTGGGAACAATCGAACTGTCTTCCATTCTTTGATATGAAGCTCTGGGGAATCCTGAAGCGACAGATTATAGATTTCCATAGGAAATTTGTAATTGCCCGCGTTGTGATTGTTGCTAGGGCTTCTGCTTCATCCCATTTTGTAAAGTAATCCATTGTTACTATGACAAACTTTACTCCCCCTTTGCCTGTAGAGAGGGGGCCAATAAGGTCTAGCCCCCATTATGCAAAGGGCCATGGGGAAGTTATAGAGGTGAGCCTTTCGGGTGGGCTATGGGGAATAGGAGCATACTCTTGGCATTTGAGACATTTTCTCACAAAATCTTCTACGTCTCTGAGAGAGTTAGGCCAATAATACCCTGCCCATGTGGCTCGTGCAGCTAGCGTCCTTCCGCCGGATTGATTCCCACGAATCCCCTCATGTATCTCAACTAGTACATATTGGGCTTGCTCGGAAGAGATACATCTTAAAAGAGGCTTAGCAAAACCTCTTTTATACAGGGTTCCTTCTATTATTGTGAAGCGAGCCACTCGATTCCTAATTTTTCATGCCTCTTCTCAGTCCTCTGGAAGAGCTTGCTTCTAAAGGAAGTTCAAAATATCAACGGCCCATTTTGGTGGTTGTAACCTCTGGATTGTGGACATTCGAATCCCGACAGCTGCTACGTCAATGGTTCGAATTATGGTATGACTCAGGAGGGGCACTTCTTCTTGACTTGAGGCAGCTTTTGCTAGACTATCTGCTTCCTGATTTTTTCCTCTCGGGATTTGATGGATGGAAGAATACTGGAAGAGATCCCGCTCCTTTCCTACCCGTTGGAGATATCTCTTCAAATTTTCTCCTTTTGTGAGTAATTGTCCGGATACTTGCCCCACTACTATTTGAGAATCAACTTTTACTTCAACTTCAGTGGCGCCCAACGATCTAGCAATGGTCAGATCCGACAGTAATGCTTTATACTCAGCCTCGTTATTGGTGACCTTGAATCATAGCTTGAGTGCGTAATCAAGCTTTTCTCCCAAATTTGTTATTATATGCACCCCACCCCTCCTTCGGTCCGACAAGACGAGCCATCAACTTAGACTTGTTAAGGCTCGCCCTAGGGCATGATGATTATATCTTCTGGAAAGTTTGAAAATTCAGCTACAAAATTTACCAATACCTGGCCGTTAATCGTGGAGCGCGGAAGGTATTCGATCTCGAACTCACTTAGCTCAACTACCCAGTTAGTCATCAGGTTTTTGCAATATTTTCCTTAGGGGGACGTAATTTTGTACTTTTATTGGGTGAGCCTGAAAGTAGGGCCTTAACCGCCTGACAGCAATTACTAACACAAATGCTAGCATTTCCGTTCGAGGATATCTGGCCTCTGCACTCCGAAAGGCTCTGCTTATATAGTAAACGGGCCGTTGAACTCCTTCCTCTATTCGAGTTAATACGGCGAACACCGCATTGGGTGATACTACCAGGTAGGCAGTCAGATCTTCCCCAGGCATGGTTTGACTGAGCAAGGGTGGATGGATCGGGTATTCCTTCAATTCACCAAAGGCCTTTTCGCATTCTTCATCCCATTCTTGCGCTTTCCGCAAGTCTTTGAAGAATGGGAGGCACTGATCGATTGATTTTGCAATGAACTAGCTCAGGACAGCTATCCTCCCAGCGAGTCTTTGAACTTCGTTGATAGTTCGAGGTGGGGGCATATCCATAATGGCTCTAACTTTTTCAAGGTTGGCCTTGATTTCGCGCCGAGGTACCATAAATCCCAAGAATTTCCCCAACTCCACCCCAAAAACACACTTCAGTTGGTTGAGCTTCATTTTATACTTTCTAAGTATCGCGAAAGCTTCCCGGAGGTCATCAAGATGCTGTTCCGATTTCTTACTTTTAACCAAGAGGTCATCCATATAAACTTCCATGTTCCTTCCGATCTGATCTTTGAACATTCGGTTGACCAGTCGTTGGTATGTTGCTCCCGCATTTTTTAGATCGAACGACATTGCTCGGTAGCAGTAGAGGCCTCGATCTGTGATAAATGCTGTCTTTTCTTCATCATCAGGGCTCATCCTGATCTGATTATAACCAGAGTATGCGTCCATAAAGCTAAGTAAGGTGTGCCCTGGTGTTGTGTCCACTGTTAAGTCTATCCTTGGGAAGGGGAAACTGTCTTTAGGAGAGGCTTTATTCAACTCGGTAAAGTCTACACACATTCTCCACTTTCCACTTGCCCTTTTGACCAAAACAACTTTTGAAAGCCATTTAGGATAATGAACTTCTCGAATGAACCTCGCGGCCAAGAGGCAATCCACTTCCTCGGCGATGGCCGCATACTTTTATGCACTGAAGCTGTGATGCTTTTGTTTGACTTTTTTTGCCTTGGGGTTCACACTGAGGCGGTGCTCGATTACTGACACATCGATGCCAAGCATTTTTTCGTGTCTCCAAGCGAACACATCTCGGTGTTCAATGAGTAGTCGCTTCATGGACCAGCTTAGTTCGATAAGCATCTTAGATCCCATTTGGATAGTTCATTCTGGTTATTTGGGATCCACTGGTTCCAAAACCATTGGTTCGTTGGGTTCTGCCTGCTTTAGTGCCTCTTTGTCTCTCACTTCTCTGTCCAATTCTATTAGCATCGGAGGTGGCAGAAGGACTGCTTCTCCATGGTCTTCCTCGAGAGCCTGTATAGCTATTGCTTTAGACTTCATTTCTCGGGTATAGCAGTCTCTTGCAGTCTATTGTTCACCACACATTTCACCCACTCCGGATGGGATCGAGAATTTTACCTTTAGGTGATACGTGGAGGTTACAACCTTCATCTGATTCAAGGTTGGACGTCCAAGAGTTACATTGTATGAAGACGAGGCTTTCACCACCAAGAAGTCCACCATAAGAGACGCTATTTTGGGAGTCGTTCCAGCTAATACGGACAAGGTGATTACCCCGACCGGCTGGATTGTGTCCCCAGTGAAGCCTTTGCGAGGCGTAGGAGTAGGTCACAACTGATCTGAGGTGATCCCCATTTTAGTGAATGCTTCCCAAAACAGGACGTCGGCAAAGCTGCCGTTGTCAATCAGTACTCTTTTAGTCTGATAGTTAGCAATTTGTGCCTTCACTACTAGAGCGTCATCATGGGGGTGCGACAAACCTTCTCCATCTTCTTTGCCAAAAGTTATGATACATTCCCTGGCCCGATCCTTGTCGTGAAGGGATGGTTTGGACGTAGAGAATACCTCTTCATATCAGGCCCTACTTGCATGGGCCTTCTGTACCGAGGAGGTGGTTCCCCCTTCGTCATATCCTCCATCTATGGTGCTAATTTCACCTATTGGAGGTTCCTCTCTTCTTGAATCCCTTTGATGCGGGCTCTCCCAGCGTGGATTCATGGCCCTTCTCTCTTCAGGCTTCTATTTCTCCTTATGGGACTTTGACTTCTCCTGGCGTCACTTCTCCGAGCAGAGTCTTGATTTCTACGTTTCAGGCTGTGATTCCTGTGGGGTGGACTTTAGTTTCTCCGAATGGGGCTTCGATTCTGGTCTCTCTCAGAATAGGGTCGGTGGTTGCGTTGCGGTCCATCCCTCTCGTTTTCGTAACGGTCAGCACGAGTCCTTGTGTCTCCCATCTTTTTCTTCCACGTGTAGCAATCTTCAGTATTATGTCCGCCACTCTTGTGATATGAACAGTACCTGGGACGAGAAGGACCTCGCTTTTGTTCTTCTCGTGGCTCTTTCTCAACTTCAACCGTTAGGTTGGAACATTTAAGAGGTTCGAGCTTCCCTGTCGAACTTGTTTGCCTTTGACTTTATTTTCATAAGTCCTTTTTTTGTGGTCCCCTTAGTTCGATCCTTTATGTCGGTCTGCCATCTTCTTGTATGCCCTTTCCAGGTCGCACTTCCTGGGGGCAGTTAGTGCTCGGAGCGTATCTTCTGCATTTACGAAACCGTTTACGCGGTCCATAAATTCCCTTAGGGTGGCCGGGGTTTTCCGAGTGATTTCAGTCATGAAGGGGTTACAGGGCCAGACCCCTCTAATAGTGCAGCCAAGGTGATTTTCTAAAAATATTTTTAATTTTAGTTTTTTTTTTCTAAAAATTCATTTTATCTAATTTTTACCAAGGGTATTTATGTTAAATTTTTTTGGACAGGTACATTGTGATATTTTTTATTGTTTAAGGGGATAATTGCTAAAATTGATAGCTTATGGGTGATTATAATTTGGATTTTGTGAAATCTCACTATGGTAGTTCTGTAACATATGGGTCCTACGATTAGAATTTAAATTGGATTATTATTATTGTTGTTGTTGTTGTTATTGTTGTTGTTGTTGTTGATGTCGTGTTTCGTGGGCCTGGGCAATTCCGCTCGGTCAATGATCGTACAAGCACCTGCACAGTAACGAGAGAGGGAGGGGGGCCTCGGGGTCCGTTGATGCTCTGATGCTTAAGTCAGTATAGTGCAAAGGTTGAAGATGAAGTATGTTGATGATGATTATGTTTTTTTCTCTCATCTGTGTGTTGTAGACAGTTTTATTTATACTTGCCAACCTGGTCTTCACCATAGTGGAGCGTTGCATAGCAAGAGATCATATATTCAAGCTGTCCCCATTTCCAAACCCCCTTCGTTTCCTCTTCCGATTCCTTCTTCCCCTCAAATCTCATTCGACGCGCTATCATCACCATCATCATCATCGCAGCGAGGGTGGTGACGGAAGGTGGAGATCCGCTCCCTTTACGCATGCTTCCACCTTTGATACCATTGCTGTGGAAGACGACCTCGAAAACAAGGTGAAGTCCGATCTCGAATCCTTCATCAAATACAAACATTATTATCACCGTCAGCTGCGTTTGGAAGTGAAGCTTTCTCTTATACGTTCCGTCTGAAACTGGGGAGTTGTCCTCGACGATCTGGTTGGGGTCGAGGCAGAGAACGATGTTGTTAGGCTTCTTGCCGATGACAAGGTTGTTGAAATCCAAGTCTTCAAGACTAGACAAGGAGTTAAGGTAGAGGGAAACCCTTCGATAAAGCTGATTCTCTTGCTTACTTTCATTGAATTCAGAGACTTTGAGGAACTAGTGAACATGAAAGCAATCTTCGATCCATCTCTACCATTTCTTCACGACATAAATCAATCCAGTTTTGAATAGAAGCACCCGAATCAACATGAGAAAACAAACAAGTACTACATCGAGAAGAGTCAAGGTTTGAACACCCATAAAAAAAAAAAAAAAAAAAAAATTCTCTTTATGAGTGTTTTGAATTTTCCTTTTGGGTTTTGGGTTGAACGATCAAAGAGAAAAATATGTGATAGAGAGAGAGAGGTGGACAGGGGAGTGTTTGTTTTGCTCCCACCCACTACCACACATAACTGAACTGAACTTGCGGCAGAAGACAAATTCTGGAACTCGATGAAACTAGGGAGAAGACGATCTTTGGGCCAAGACGAGGAGAAGACGAAGTTTGAGATTTTGCAACTCGAAGATGAAGCCGACGGCATTTATTTTCATTTCCTGCTTTTTTATTTTGTTTCCATTCTTTTTTTTTTTTTAATAAGGCAACTGACGTGGCGATATGCCACATTAGTCGTGAGGCCAGACGCACGCGATTGTCCATAGAATTTCTAATTTAAAAATAAAGAGACGTTGGAAGTTGTGGAGGAAAAATAAGAGTTCAGGATTTGATTCTATCTACCACCGTACGACGTGAATAGAGAAAACAAAAAGAAAAAAAGAAAAAAAAAGGAAGTTGAACCTAGGGGTGGGCAGCGGGGCCCCGCCCCCCGTAAGTCCCACATTGCTTAAGGATGACTATTGTATTGCCTTGGCCTCCTATATAAAGATTGGCCTAGGAGGCCAAATCAATTCAAAATCTAACTCTAATGAGTTTAAATTTTTTTATATTTATAAATTTTAATTTATTATTTAAAATATATTATAATTTTGGTCTAAAAAAATATTTTTAGACCAAAAAAATTTTTTTTTTAACATAATGGCGGGGGGCCGGGCGGATGGGGGTTTTTCCCCCGCCCCCCGGCACCGGGGCGGGGGACCCCTAGTTGAACCTAGAGAAGGGACGCCAACCAAAGGAAAAATTAAAAAAATGGTGAATGACGCGATCTAGAGTAATGTTTTAGTGTTCATTTTCTTTATTTTTTTTCAAAAAAATTATGGGTAATTCGTTAATGTTAAATTTAAATTTTAACAGAAATTCATTTTTTTTTTATTTTAAAAAAACGATATAATCTAATTTTGAAAATATGCTTGCTTTAATTTGAAGTAATTCTTTTTTATGTTTGTTAGATTTATTTTGAGTTTATTTCTTCTAATTGACTGTCTATTAATTAGATAATTTTGATCTTGTAATTTACTTTCAAAAGAAGAAATTATAGGATAGACTTTGGATATTTCAACATAAGTAAATATATAAATCGAAAGACTTATATAAATCTATGTAGTCTTAAAATCGTTAATCTTAATACTTTCTTGCTTCATTAATTTGTATATTTTTGTGTAAAATAATAATCAATAATATGTCTAATTGACTATCAAAGAGGCTTTTGAATGACTTTAGAGACTTTGCTAACAGTCATAAAGAATTAAATTCAATTAGTTAGATTAGAAAAGCATAATGAGAGATTATATGAAATCGGTTTCTTAAAATTCTTTTTTCTCATTAATTTGATCATCAATCAACGACTTTCTTTTTCTTTAAAAATTTTTTTGAATTGATTTTATTCAAATTGCAATTACAAAGATTTTAATAATTTTTCTAAATAAAATCGATATTTATATAATTTCGATACTAATCAAAAGTGAGTTACGCGGTAACATTCTTCTCGTCAGTTACAATTTTGGAAGGATTTCTGGCTGTGAGGGAGGAACAATAAAATTTGTTTAGCGTCAACTTTTTTTTTTTTTTTTTTCTTTCCTTTTCAGCGTCAACTTTCCGAATATCTCGTTCCCCCTTCCAAATCCTGCCGTTTTCTTTTTGAAAATCTGCTTTCTCGTATTCTCGAAAAATCCGCTTCATAAAGTGATTCGAATTTCTGCCGTATCCCAGCGTCCGCAAATTTTCAGCGTTTTCCTCGGTTTTTCTTCAACGTCTTCAAAATCTGCCGTTCTCATATATCTCCGCTTCCAGATCCTGCCATTTCTCTCTTATCCCCGAAAATCTGTCCTTCATATTTGGATAAATCTTCATTTATATGAGAGAATCTTTAGATGATAGGTTTCTAAACTTTGAGTCCTCCATTCCTTACACAAATCAAACCACCACCTCGCCGGAAATCACCACAGAAGACGTTGCCGGTAAGTCTTCTGTAACATACGGATCCGGATATAAAATAATTTTAGTCTAGTTATTATTCAACATTTTTTATTTCTCAAATACTATTAGTATTATTATATTTTATTTCTCAAATAGAATCTCATTATAAAAAATATATTATTATAATTTTAAATTTTTTTTAAGCATACGAAGTTATATGAACGGTCTTTATTTAAGGATATGTAGAATAACTTATTTAGGGGTGAAAACAACACCTTTGGCGAGGTTTTCGACCAACGAGTGGAAATATAGAGGAGCAATCGGCCGTAATCGGTTGATGGAGAGGGAAAAATCGGCCGTATCGATTCCGGCGGTTCTCTGACGATTCACAATTGGTTTCTCAGTTTGAGCTAACAATAATGGTGGTATGAGAGAGTAGAGAGAGAGAGATAGAGAGTTATAGAGGAGAGAGAGGATGAAAGAAACTGGAAATCGATTGGAAAAGAAGAATGGAGGTTGAAGACAATATAATATCGAAACGACGCCGTTTGATTTAAAATAAACGATGTTGTTCTACTTAATTTTTTTTTATTCATTAAGGCTAAAACAACGGGCGTTGTTTCAATTGTGTTTAAAACATAACTTAAGTGGAACAACGTCGTTTCATATATAAAATTGAAACATAATATACCATCGGCTGGTTCGACAGATTGACAGTGGTTCAAACCAGGACCGAACCGATCAACTTTGGTTTGAGCAAATAATCACTACACACTTGCCAGTTCTCCACCACTTCCTGACACTGTCTGTCGGTTTGCATCGATGGTGGCCGATTTCATCGGGGTCTATTCAGCCCTAAATTCATTATGAATTTAGATTGCCAAGTTTTTTTTTTTTTTTTTTTTTTTTTTTTTTTTTTTTTTTTTTAACTAAACGAGTTTCTCTTAAAATGTACTTCTAATTTTTAACATGTATAAATTTTACGTATTTATCTAAATCTCAAATTCCCAGTACCAGCCACCGTCATCTCCATGCAGAACCAATTATACGCACTCCTCAATTACAACCTCGTCATGTTAGTTACTTAGATTAAACATCAAACTCCCAAACCAAATCAAACACGTCGAACAATTCCCTTTCGTCTATATATATCGGTCCTCTCCCTCTACGATTTCAAAACACAAGCATTCTCACAACAAGCCTCTGTACTGCCGTAGCTTTCGAGTGGATCTCCATTCGTCGCGGGATCTCTCTGCCCCTCTCGGTAAGTTTTTGATCGGCTCTCTCTCGATTCCTCCCTCTCTTTTTATTTCTCTCACTTTTATCTCACAGCTCTCTCTCTTCACTCTCTCGGCACCGAAAAGCATATGGTTTCCATTAGTTCCTCTGAAAAAGAAATAAAACAAAGAACCAGTGCCTTCCATAATTACATAGGTTCCTTTTGAAACTAAATTATCTTATTGGCCTCGCACCCTTTCTCTTTCATCTGCTTTACTCTCACCAAATACCACTTGCTTTCTTTTGCCTTCATTTGCTTTATTCCAGCCTTTGGAGTTTTCTAGAAGGAAATTTTGTGTTTAGGAAAGTGGGCGTTGGGTTTAATTCCCGTCGGTCATCCGGCTGAACCCCTGCTAGTTGTAACCCATTACAGTGACGGGGTAAGCTAATTACTATTGTTTAGACTGATTTTTATACACTGGATTTTTGGTTGGTGACAAATGATTGTAGTCTGATTGTTTGTAATGTTTTTTATCTTGGTTTTGTGTTAATTTTTGAGTGATTCTAGTGAATTTTTTATGCCCATATTATGTTTGACAGAATGTTTACTTCACCAAGTAGATATTGTGTTTGTTGATCGAGTGTAGGGATGATATGTGAGGATGATGGTTATAGTGTCTGATTGTGTGTAATTTTTTTTTATCTTGGTTTTGTGTTGATTTTTTAGTGATTCTAATGATTTTTTTGTGTGCCCATATTGTGTTTGACATACTTAAGATTACTTCACCAAATGGACTTCCATGCCTTTTAACTCAAAAAGTCAGATAACCAATTGAATAATATCAATCCTATCTAATCAAAAAAATAAAAAATAATATCAATCCTATCTATTCTTGATAGTCCCAAAGCTCCCCTCTCTCTCTCTCTCTCTCTACAAAGGAGCTTCTTATAGCTCTTTCGAAGTCTCCCGTGTATAAACATTCATTCATAACAAAGGTGTTTCTTTCTATAGCCTAAGTGAAGAAGACCAGAACAAACAAGATGATAAACAAAACCACCAAAAACAATATCATCATAATCTGGCCCTTTTGCATCCTTTTTCATAACCATAGCAACCTTTTTCTGCAATGAGAGAATGAAAAAACACATTCTCATCTCTTATTCCATTCAAAAAGATTTAGAAAATTATATAAAATTTATTCTGAAGCTGATTTTCACAGGACGTAGTGTAGATTAAGTCACAAATTTCAGATCACTCGTGGGAAGCTCCTTTTTAGCAGAGTGAATATAAACAACTATAGTTATTACAGAGGCTCACCTGAACAAAATCACCAAGTTGACAAGCATCCAAAATTAAAAACAGTGAAAATACAGATTAGATAGGATGTTTCGAAAAAAAAAAAAAAACAACATTAGGAATGTATAGCGTGTGCGTATTGCTTGCTCCATTAATAATAATAATGGTCCATGCAGTTTGACAGATTCGAATAATGCTTGAAGATTGAACATTAAGACTCATGCATTCTTTGGGAGAAGAAAGCAGCAAACTGCATGTTTTTGTAAGGTAGATAGCCTTAAAATTATCGCAAAATTATTAAATCTTTTCTTTTATGGATGAGTAATATTAACTTATTGTCTTTCCTAGTCCTACAAGCATCACTTTAAAATATCTTTAAAGTAGTAGCAATAATAAACATAGCATTATGAATTTAAATACATTACACACAGTGGAAGTAAAGATGTTAACAACAGAACCTTCTTAAAAACACTATTAGGCACAAGCCAAATAAGATGATAAGTGGTTGCAAGCATTATAATAGTCATCAAATACAAATGTTACATGGTATCAACTTCACAACTGGATATGAAGTTGTGGGCGTGATATGAAGTCGTGAAATTGAACCATGTATCTTTCTTCTTCGATATAAGTGCTTGGAAGCACCCACTCCCATGGTGAATCGGTGATGGCTGCCTTTATTGCAGGCCATTGCATTGGGTTAAAAAAAGAAAGAAAGATAGTTGAATGAAACAACAATCACCAAGGAAGGTAATTGTGGTTACCACTAGACCGCTGAACCAATGTATTCTTTATTATGTTTCTTTCTATAACAAAGCATGAACTTGATGGTGCACTTAGAAAAATGAAAGCTTTGAGGCTGGATGGAATACATAAAGAGAAGAAGATTTTCTACAATTTGATATTTTGCTTTTCTAAATGAGATTTTGATTATATACTGTAATGTTGATTGTGGTTAAATATAATTGTGGTCTTTATATACTCATAAAAAAATATTGATATGTTGATGCCTCTATGCTGTATTCACTTCAATTAATATAAAATTTGCTTTCCAGTTTTGCTAACTTTTGAAGGAAGTCCAATTTTTTTGCTATCTTGCTGTTGTTGCTGGTGATTTAATTCAACATGTCGTCGCTAAGGAATGCTATCAGTAGACGAGCTCACAAAGAAAGATCTCAACCGTGAGTCGGCAGACTCACCCTTCACTGTACATTTCAAATATATAAGGGAAAACTATATTTTTCAAAATGAAATGTAAATATCTTTTTTTTACAATTTGTACTCCAAACTACCAAAGTTTTCAATTTACACCATAAGTTTTGATGGTTTAAGGTATTTTTTTTCAAAGTTTACAAGTGCAAAATATATTACCTTGATATATAGTTATTTTTTATTAACTAATAAAACACTTAGGCTGCATTTGGTTGCAAGACTCAATTGGGATCAGTCTAATTTTAAACTAAGTCTAACATCCAAATACTCTCAAATTACTAAACTCATCTCAACTAAAAACTTCCTTACACGTGGAACTCACAATCTTTTTCAATTTAACACATCTTTATACGTGAGATCCACAACCTTTTTCAAATTTCCATAAAAAGTACTAAACTCATCTTAACATCCAAACACACTTTAAACTTAGTTTAGATGGGCTCCATATAACTTTTTTCACTACTCAACTCACTACCATTCATAAAGAACTAAGCTTAGCTAAACATCCAAACGTAGCCTTAATTGTTTCCAATAATTGTTGGCGATCCCTGTTCTATTTTTTAGGCATTCAAGGAGAAAATTTGGTCTTCTTGAAAAGCACAAGGATTATGTCGAGCGGGCAAAAGTTTTTCACAAAAAGGAGCAGACTTTGCAGGTAAAGTTTCAAAGTTCTCGTTGCTGTTTTCTTGATGTTTGGCTGGTTGATGGGCTAAATATATATATATATTAACTATTTTTTGTTCTGAACATATTTGCTTGATAGAAACTTAGGGAGAAAGCTGCTTTCAGAAACCCAGATGAGTTTTACTTCCGGATGATTAAAGCTAGAACTGTTGATGGAGTCCACAAATTAGAGTAACATATGAATAAATTCTGATGCTTTGATGTTTTGGCTTCTTAGCTGTGAATTGTAGTTGATTTGTAAGCTTTTGTTACAGGAATGAGACAAACAAATACAATACGGAAGAGCTTATGCTTATGAAGACACAAGATATGGGATATATTCTTCAGAAATTGCAGAGTGAGAAAAAGGTAGATGAGTACTTTTACTGTAAAGCTTTTGGTTTTTAGATTACATTTGTTTTCAAGTAGGTTTTAATTATGGATTTTCATTGTCTACTGAAGAAAATTGAAAAGCTTATTGCCGTTCTGCACTCTCTTGATAGTCAGCCATCTAATAGACACGTTTACTATGCTGAAGACAGGTTTGAGCTTCCTAAATTATAATTATTATTTGTAATACCTTTTATTTACATATTTGACAAAGTGAGGTGTTATTGGAAGCATGAGCTTTTATTTTCTCTTTTTCTAAAATAATAGTGGCATGTGTCTTTTCTTAGTTTTCTCTCCACCGTCTCTCATCTTTTCTTACACATGTAACACCAATATGTTATAAATATCTAGCATTTTCTTAGATTATCTATAGTGGGATCTTCCCAATGATGTTGTCAATAAGAAGAAAGCTGCTTTTAGGGGTGCCTTCATCTTCCGTATACTCCATGGGAATGGGTTTGCATTATGCATAATGAGAGACCTGTAGAACGAGCTGACAGTGTACTTCCCTTTTTTCAAAGGACTCCCAATAAACCTCTGTTTCTCCCACCTCACTCTTATCTTGTAGTTAGGGGATCTTGTTAACAGAAGGTGCCCTATGACCAAAATGTATCTACGTATGGTGCACACGTGTATATGATGGCGAGGCAGTGGTAATAAATCCCGACAGTGTTGGTTGCAGCAACCATATTGGAGAGAGTGACCATGGGTGTTGGCATATGATTAGTGTTGATTGCCATAATTTTGTTTTGGAGTTATGTTTCCATTAATTTATGTTTTCTTTTTGTAAAATTTATTACATTTAGTAATTGCTTTTGTTATCATTTGTTGCCTTTTTATGGAAACAAGGCAAAAAAAAGATAAAATATCAATGAGTCGAAATGAACCCGAATTTGTCATTTCATTAGGGGCAAAAGTTACATACTGTTGTTTGAAACTTTGAATTCTAATGTCTATTTGATGTGTGAAATGCTTCTTAATTTCTATATTTCGTTTATCAACTCTGTTTTGCTTTATACTATTGTTGTTGTTAGCATGATGATTATTAGGAACCAGTTGTTTGTTAGTGACATAACCTTGATTTCCATATGTAGCCAAACTGCTGTTTCCTATAGAGAACTGGAAACAAGGAAGAATAGAGTGAGTCGGTTGGAGAAACTCTATATGGATATGGCATTGGAGAAGGAACTACAGGTATTTACTTCTTAAACTCCTTGCCTTTAATTCTCTATTGGGTGGCAGGTCAAAGTTTTGGAAATAAAAACATCTTATTTAATAAACAGAAAAAGGGCCGGAAGCGCAAATTACGTGAAGATGAGCTTGCTTGTCCCACTTCTAAACCAGTATACAAGTGGCAGTCAGAACGGAAGCGTTGAAAAGGTATTTATATACTTATTTAATGATATGTCCTCTGTCTGCCTTTGTATCTTTGTCAAAATAATTGTTATATATATTTGGTACTAACTCTTAAGGGTTGGCTCAAGTGGTAAAGGCTTTGGGTTTCGGGTTATGCTCTCCCCAAGTCTTAAGGTTTATTTTATCTTTGGGTGTAAACAATCTGTAGGGGCTATCGAATTGGGAGATTTTTTCCTTGAATTACCCAAGGTACACTTGTGGGAAACTTCTAACCGAGGGCCTGTGCACCCCCGGAATTAGTCGGGATGCTGTTCCCGGACAGCTAGTACCAATAAAAAAAATATATATACTTGGTACTTATACTGATCTAATATTCTGAGAATGCAGTGTCTTTAAGCCACTGAGATTTGAATTGTTATCAGTCAAAGAAAATGCAAACAATTAGATGAATGGTTTGTCACAAACTTTTGCTTGCATTTTCTGTAGCTTACATCTCTAACTTAAATGCAGGTGTTTGGTGGGTTTTTATGAGGATGCTTCGCATTTAAAAGAGCTGAAGGTACCAGCATTTTGTTTGTCAGATTGGAGGCGTTTCAGTTTTTCCTTGATGTAGCTTGTGCATTTCTTGCGGCTTTTCAGAAACAATGATTGTCCAATCATCTGAGAATTCTCAATTTTTTTTTTTTTTTTCATTTTCCATGTATGAGATGAGAAGGAGTTTTTAAAATTTAACAGTCATATTACAAAATTTAACGGTCACGTTTTTAAATTCCAATAGTTATATTTGTTATTTTATCTAACCATCTTTTTATATAATGATCATTATTTCTAACGGCAACTTTTATATAATAGTCATTTTTATCTAATGGTAATTTTAAATACATATCAAGTCGGAAGAGATTGTAATTGTAAATTTATATCATTTGATGACGTGTATTCAACTATCGAATATGAATAGATTGTACTATTTTTTAAATTTATATTTGATAATAAAAAATATTTTTTAATAATATAAATAGAGAATTATATAGATTCCAAAACTTGAGATTAAAGAAAAAAAAAGATAAAATAGAGATTCAATAATATGGGGAAGTGGAGGAGTGAGTAAAGAGGGGAAAAAAAAAAAAAGAATAGAGCTATAGCATCGAACAAATTTGTTAAATATTACAGCACAAAGTTAAATGTGGCCATATTTTAAATATGCCAATGTTGAAGGAATTCGGTATTTTTTTTTTTTCCTAAAATTAACCTTGGTATGTATTATACACATGCCAATACCACTCGGAACGCTATTTTTGGTTTTGTAATCCTCATCACAAGCATCACGCTAGTGAAGCTACAACTCCACCAGAGACCTGGACTCAAATGGACTTGCATTAAATCAAATGTCAAATGAGTCTCTCTAAAAGGGTAAAAGAAGGCCATGTGTAGACGAGGGCAGTGCAAAAATCCAACTCCACTGTTGCATAGTTCAATAGAACGGAGTTAGAGTTGAGGTTTTTTGCATTTAAAGTCGGAGTCAGAATTGAATTTGCTGTCTGACCAACTCCATTCTGACCCAAGTTTTGAAAACCATTTTGTTCTGGCCAGAACGACCGGAATTTTCCATACTAGAACAATTGAAACGGTGACGGGATATTTTGTACCAGGTTAAATTTCGATCGTTTCGGTAAACTTTGGATAATTCGGGCCGGATTTCGAAATTTCGGCTGTAACGACTATTTTGGTCCCAAAATTTAAGTCGTGATTGTTTTTGTAATTATCTTGAATCCCATGCATATCCGTAGTTTACCTCATTTTCTGATTTCCCTTCACTGATTTCTTTTCTGATTTCTTTCTCCCCTTTCCCCTTACAAACTCAAGTCTCAGACTCCGAAAATAAAAAAACAGATCAAGCCTTAAGTTTTGATATGTGATTGTCACCTCTCCACTCTCCACTTTCCACACTACGACAACCGGCGTCTACTTGACGATGCCACCTCCACAACATCGCAGCTCCCTCTTGTTGATCCACGTCGTTGGGAATCATGAGATCCACGCTGTTGTGAATCATGAGTCACAGGCTCGCAGCTCCTATTGCTCCGTGACGCCACTTCCACTGCCGCAACTTGTGTCTTGGATTCTGTTGTTCCTCTGATGTAGGTCCCCTTTTTGCTGTGTATTGAGAATTTGAGATTAATGTGCATGCTATTATGGTTTTGTAATTGATCAAGAACCCACATAGAGCCCCTGTATAATATCTGAGATTACTTTGTAATTTGTTATTTGTATGCAATGCTTATAAGATCATAACAGAAATAACCATGGAGAAAGGTGGAGGGGACTATGCTAGTATGCTGTTAAGATCTAATTAATTATCATCATAGAAAAATTTATACGAATCTGAATAAATATGACCAGTTGAATCCGGTTCATCGTCAACATTATGAAGGAACCCTACTATATATATATATATATTCAAGGTCAAAGTAATTATTAGGTATAAGCTGGATATATATATATATATATATATACAGTAGATATATAGTTGATATATATGTATATATGCATGTGATATTATATATATTAGCTATAAGCTGGAATCCATGCTCGATCGTTTAGTATATATAGTGCATAATTGGGAGATTTGACCGATCGAGTTCTACTCAATATATATATATAAAATACAAATTAATTACTGATTCCCACCCAATTAAAATAATATTTTTCCTCCTTCTTGTATCTTTTGGATCAAAAGTCCTTGCTTGCTCTTGGTCAATGGTTGAAATTGATTGCCATTTAGTTATGTTTAGATTTTGGTTAAATGTGAAATGTCAAATTATCAGTTTCTCCCTATATAAATTGTTTGCATAATTTTCATTTCTCTTGCCATGCATTCTTGAGTGTTAGTCTTAGCCTCACTTACTAGAATTTTGTGAAATCTCACCGTGGTAGTCCCACCTACTATCCTGCTCCTCAGAACCTTAGATTTGATGCAGATGATTGATATGGTGATGGTTACGAGCATGGAGGTCTGACTTGTAATTAAGTGCTGTTTTTGACTCTTTGTAATTAGACTGATGACTATAATGTTCTATTGCTTGTGGGTTGAGACAAGTGACTTATGGATAATTTGTAGTGATGCAATTTAAATATATCTAGTACTGTTATTTAGATTTAATGACTTATTTTATTTCTGCTACGAATTTTAACTGCACACCATCTTTTTACATGTACACACACTTATCACATTGTGCGAGGGGTGTATGACCCGTGTGGCCAACATCTAGGCGTCGCGATCCTTCTTAAGGTAGGGGCCGGGGGCGCCACACATTGGTTAAAGCATGAATGATTGAAAAAAGAGAGCCGAACTATGTTTGTTTTGGGATCGGAAAGGTCGGCCGATCAGGATCAAAGATAACTGCCTAGTGGCGACGCGCCCACTAGGAAGACCCGCTGATAGACACAAGGAACATGAGGAAGAGGGCAACATGAAGAGGAAATCGCCCTACAGAAACGGTATCCTCGTACGGACTTGACAGCTTCAGCGTACAAGGACCCGGGCGGAGACTAGAACATGGAACACATCACCATAAGTCCCAGGTGGGGTCATCCCCATGGTAGGAAACACGTCCCAGTTCCTTACCGCAAATAACCCGCCTAGACTCCTTACCCCTTACCCCAACCAATACCATGAAAGCCCTATTTTACCATACAACTCAAAAAATAGAAAATCTGACCTTCCCCCCAGAATCCAAGAAAAAATAGCGGTAAGTGCAAGCCCGAATGAAAAAACTAACTATTATAAGTGGGTTACCTATCCTTTTCTAAGTCACCTGGCATACGCCCCAGCCCTGATCCGAAAAGGACAACAACAATTCCAGGAGACAGGCGTCCTGTCTGTTCTGGCTGCTGAGTCGAGAATCCATTTTTTGGTCTGGACGGAGAGAGGAATCATTCCAATAGCTGCCTTGATTTGGAACTAATTCTTTCATACACTTCTGATACATAACTAACTCACTAGTATGGATGGGCCCTATCATAATGGTATCCTCGAGTGCCTCTGAGGGGCTTCTAGTCCTTCCTTCTTGACTCGTTTCGCAACGACGAAGTAAATTCCATTGATTCTTTGGCCCCGGGCCTCGCTAGTGAACTTGAGGGAGCTGCTAGCTTCAATTCTTTACTCAGCCTCAATGGGAGTGGTTCAAGCCAAGCCAATATGCCTTGATCCAATCCGAGTGAAAGCAGCAACCAGAGTGATAGTAGCATGTGTCAGCAAACAACTCTAAGCTGAACTGATTACAGAAAAGTAGTTTAGCCAACCTGATAGGAAGCGAAGCCCTTGTTGAAAGGTTGCTTCTTGGGTTAAATAGCTTTAGTTAGCAAAGTTATTAAAGTTGGGAACTAGACCCGAAGCTAAAGTCTAAGACTAATTCGATGCCAAAGTCAAACCTTAAACCTTAAGTTGTAGCTGGTGCAAGAGTTAAGGCTTAAGAAAGCGAGTGCCAAGGCCATTGCTAAAGATGAAAGTACTATTGCACTCAACAAGGGTGGCGGCTACAGATCAAGTTTAGGAAGTGGGCTATACTTAATTCATCAAATGGAAATAATAAAGCAATGCTTACAAATTTCTAGGTATATCATCAATCAAAGAAAGTACTAGTCGATCAATTCAGAAGGTTTTATAGACAGTGGAAGGGAACTTCAACAATTAGTCTAGTCTTGGCATAATGCTATCACATTGGAATCTAATGATAGAAGTTCAGCAGCTCGAGAAAGGTAGCGGTAGATTACAAGGTTTTGATCCCAAAGCTCGAGGACTACTTTAGCTTCCTCTCCCTTGGCTTTGTTATCAGCCCGGTTATAATAAGGAGATAATGCGCACTGAACAAAAACACACGTCATATCGGATTTGACTAAAATGACACTCCCACTCGTGAACTCTTGAACTAAAGGAATGCAACCAGCAATTAGTAAAGTTAGAAGGTAGTGGGATATCTTGAATATGGATCGAGCTTACTTTATAGTAGACAGTAGACCAGCTCTCTTCTCCCCTTGGCCCTATGGTTGAGCCTGCTGACTCACTCAAAAATGAGTAGTACAAAGGCTATTCCAAGTGCAGGGGATGTCGCGTAATAATTAAGAATAAATTCCTAAATCGTCTCTTAAGGGACAGTTACTTAAAATCAAACTCGTTTAAAATGGTGAAAATATTCATAAAGAGAAAATAAAAATGATGGTATGTGCAATGGATGGAATAGTGCAACACGAATGAAAAAGGTACTAGTTATGGACTAGATTCATATTTTTGAATTTTTGAGTATCGAAATGAATTATAAAAGACTAACAAATTGAAATTAACAATCAAAGAATCAACTAAACTAAACAATCTTAATTAATCTGAAAATTAAACAATAAAACAGAAATTATTTAAGTCTCAATTAAGGTTTAATTAATTTAATATGCAATAGAACTAAGAGATTAATGAAACTAATCTAAGAATTAAACTAGATTAGAAAGTAATTGAAAAAATACGAATTGAGAATTGAAAAGTTTCAAAATCAAGATTCTAGAGTTCTTCCTTGTACTCAAATCACAAATTCTCAAAAACAATCCATGGCAATTGTAATCACTGTTCAATAAAAATTTAAAGAAACGAGAAAAATAAATAACACGAAGTAAATAAACAGTAAATAAAAATGCCCAAAGATCTAAGCCAAATATCTCAAAAATATTCCATAAATTTTAAACTAAAATTAAATAAAAAGTAGAGAATAAAAAGAACAAATCAAATAAATGAAGATGGAGGAGGTAAGAAGTGGAGGCAGCGGCAGATGTTGGACCAAGAGAAGCTCTTCAACAACGGCGCTATTGTGTGTTTTTCTTCAAGCCAAAAAAAAACTCTTTCGTGCGGCGTTCGTATGAAAAATATATATATATCCTTTGCTAGTGTGAGTCCCCCGCATTTAACGAGCCGTGTGCCTTTTTAATTCCCTTTGCGTTTGCATGTAAAACCCAAAGATCAGCTCTCCTTTGCGTACGGGTAGCTAATCCGTTTCAGTCCAGCGTCCAACTCCATGAAGACCAAGTCAAAGCATGTGCCTCCCATGTCCAAATATACTTTTCAAGTCCTTCAACCTTTGACTTTTCTCATTTGCATTTATTAGGTTGAAAAGATAATAAAATAAAATAAAATATAAATTAGAGATAAATAAAATATAAATTAGAGATAAGTAAAATAGAAAGAAAGAATAGAATATATAGAAAAAAAATGTGTTGTGCATGTGAAGAAATATTTTCTAATTAAATCACAAGTTATAAAATTAAGCATAAACTATGCTATAGATCAATTAAAATCACAACTCGGATTTATTCATCTTAACTATGTTTCCATCTAAAACCAATAATAACGTAATGAAATAAATAAAATATATTTATTCTAAATGTATAAAATATGCAATAATTTAGCTCAATCACACCCCCCCAACTTGCGTTTTGCTAATCCTTGAGCAAAATAGTGAAAATTAATTGAGATGAATATTGCATAAAGATCGAAATCCAAACAGAAAAAATCAAACACAATTATGAATTCTCACAAAAGTGACACGTTACTACTCAACCCGCAAGGGCTATACCCACCAAGACTATCTCAATAATCTTTCACATAGAATTGAGGCAAATGTCCCAGAACTCAAATGTGTGTGTGGAGCTAAACTGGTTGTGTGTTTCTCATTACTAGCCATGATTTGTCATAGGATATTTCAACCTTAAAATTAATCATTGCTGATTCTAACTACTTGAAAGCCCAAGGGACTAGCAGTTTTCACGCTAGCTCTATTTTTAAGGTTGAACACTTAACCCTCAAAGTCTTGGGTAACTGTTTCTAGCCCTTTACTTAGGAAATCTCACTAAGCTGCCTTTATCCATTTTTTTTTATTCTTTTCAAATCTCTTTTCTTTTTCTTTTCTTTTCTTTTTTTTTTCTTTCTTTTTTTTTTTCTTTTTTTTTTTTTTTTAAGAATGACTTGGTAGTCCTGCAGTTTACTTCTCCTGTATTAAATCAATGAACAGTAAATAAGGCACACTACAAACATAAGCATGTACAAAATGTCCTTCAAAATTTGCCCTTCATTCTACAAAAATCTCACCAAGTCTCATCTCAATGAGTATAGCATCCCGGTGTTTCAAGCCACACATGAACAAAATATGATGCATCAAAATCATGCTCTATACTTAAGTTTGAAAATAAATCTTCACAAAATGATTCCGTTCAACTACTCCACCAAGATGCTAAGATTTCGCAAAATACCAGAAATGAAGTGTATGTCAATCATATGTGTATCAATGCACATCACATTATTACAATTTTTTTTTTAAATCTGTGCACACACGCTACCCCCCAACTAGTGAGAGACATGGTCCTCAATGAATCGAATAAAAAAAAATAAAAAACAAAGTGCACAGAAATAAGCAAGCAAAACAAAAGATCAACATGAAATATAAAATCAAAGCAAAACAACAAATAAAAACAAACAAAATGCAAGTAAAGAAAACTGTAAAGAGGAAAAAAAATCAAAACACTTCCCTGGAATCTTGCACAAGCAAGATCTCTTCGTGTGGATCGAAGACCTTCAAAAACGGCTTTAGACGTTGTCCATTGACAATGAAGCAATTTCTATTCTTCAAATTGACAATGTCTACCGCACCGTGAGTATGAACATTCTTTACAATGTACGGCCCACTACATCGGGATTTCAATTTACCAGGAAAAATATGTAAGTGATAGTTGTAAAGAAGAACTTCCTGACCAAGTGTAAAATGCTTTGGATAAATTTTCTGATCATGTAGAATTTTCATGCGTTCCTTCACTAGCTGAGCGTTGTCATAAGCATCCCGACGAGCTTCATCCAATTCATTGATCTGCAATTTTCTTAACCCTGAAACTTCATCAAGTGACATGTTAACATGCTTTATAGCCCAAAGAGCTCGATGCTGAATATCAACAGGTAAATGAAAAGCTTTACCATAAACTAATCGATAAGGGGACATCCCTAGATTTGTTTTAAAAGCTGTCCTATAAGCCCACAAAGCATCAAGAAGCTTAATTGACCAATCTTTCCTATTAGGATTGATAGTTTTCTGCAAAATAATTTTTATCTCTCTGTTTGCCAATTCTGATTGCCCATTTGTTTGAGGGTGATAAGGGGTAGAAACTCGGTGTGTGATACCATATTTCTTCAAAAGTGTAGAAAATGGTTTGTTGCAAAAATGAGAACCTCCATCACTAATGATAACTTTGGGCATGCCGAAGCGAGCAAACATAGATTGCAAAAAGTTTAGGACAACACGATGGTCATTTGTTTTGCAAGCGACGGCCTCCACCCATTTTGAAACATAATCCACAGCTAATAAAATATATGTGTTTCCAAAGGAAACTGGAAAAGGTCCCATGAAATCTATTCCCCAACAATAAAAGATTTCTAAGATAAGAATAGGGGAAAGAGGCATCATGTCTCTTTTGCTAATGAATCCCAATTTTTGACAAGGCTCACAAGCCTTACAAAATTATAAGCATCTTTAAACATAGAAGGCCAGTAAAAACTGCTTTGCAAAATTTTAGCGACTGTTTTCTTTGTTGAAAAATGACCACCACATGCACCCATATGACAAAATCTCAACACAGAAGAAAACTCATCATCAGGAATGCATCTTCGAATCAATTGATTCGAACAATATTTGAAAAGATATGGATCATCAAAGTAAAAGTGTCGTACCTCAGAGAGAAATCGACGCTTATCTTGGGTGGACCATTCAGAAAGCATTCGCTCAGTCACCAGATAATTGACTATGTCAGCATACTAGGGAGCTCTTTTAATCACAAACAGCTGCTCATCCGGGAAACAATCATCAAGAGGAAGGCTGACATTTGAAGAGGAGGATGATGGCAATCTAGAGAGGTGATCAGCTACCACGTTTTCAACTCTTTTCTTGTCCTTAATGTTGATGTTGAACTCTTGAATTAGTAGAATCCAGCGAATCAAGTGTGGTTTTGCATCTTGCTTAGCCAACAAATACCACTAAAGGGCTGAGATGGGGTAAATGATACCCACTGCGAGCAGCTTAAGCACTTCCTCTTTGACAACTTCCTTCATGGTAGGATTGAGCCTACGTTGAGCATCACGAACTGGTCTAGCATCATCTTCAAGATGGATTCTGTGGGTACAAACAGCAGCATCAATACCTTTGATGTCGGCTATTGTCCAACCAATTGCGTCTCAATGCTTTTTTAAGACTTCAATCAACTGGGCTTCATCTTTCTGATTTAACCTTGAGGAAATCACCACAGGAAAAGTGCCTTCTTCAGGACCAAGAAGCACATACTTTAAATCTTGAGGAAGTGGTTTCAGTTCCAACTAGGGAACTTCTTCCTCTGAAGATTTAAGTATGTCTGGTGATGGTAGAGTTTCACACTGGAGTTTCCATCTTGCGGCTACAAATTGTACTTCAAGTGGTAAGGAAGAATCTGCAAAACAGTCCAAAAATTCAAAAACATTTTCATCAACATGGTTAGTTTTTTCATCAAGTAAAAATTCATGTGACTAAAAAATGGAATCATTATCATAGAAAGGAAAAGTTGAGCAAATAAATTCTTTTGGTGTCAAACTCTCCACAACATTCAAATCACTTGTGTCATCAAAATGTGTTGGCATCTTGCAAGCATTGAAAACGTTCAATTCAAGTGCCATGTTTCCAAAAGTAAGCTTCAGAACTCCACTTCTTTAATTAATTAAAACATTTGATGTAGCTAGAAATGGTCTTCCAAGAATAACAGGAGCTTGGTAAATAGTGGAGGCTGGCTGCTGCATATCAAGAACTACAAAATTCACTAGGTAGTAAAATTTGTCCACCTGGACTAGCACATCCACTACAATACCCCTCGGCTCCTTAATTGATCTGTCAGCCAACTGTAGCATGATGGAGGTCTTTTTGAGCTCACCCAATCCCAACTGCTCATACACTGAGAATGGTAGCAAGTTCACACTACTCCCCAAATCAAGTAAAGCTCTCCCAATGCGTGACTCACCGATCATAATGGAAATGTTGGGAGAGCCGGGATCTCCAAACTTCTGAGGAGTCCTTTGGAAATTTTGCATATGAAAGAACTTGTTGTATGGCATCCAAGAGTGGAATATTAATCTTTACTTGCTTGAAGATTTCCTGAATCTCATTGTGGTATTTGTTCTTTTGGCTAGCTGCCAATCTCTGAGGATAGGGAACCACAGGTTGGTACCCCCTACTAGCTTTAGCATCTGCACTCACAAACTTCTTTGACTCTAGTCTCACTACCTCTGGTTCTTTTTCAGCTTCACCAGTCTCTGTTGCATCTTCAGGTGTAGGAGCAACTACCTATGTGTCCATAGTCATCTCTGGTTGGGGAACTTCCTTTCCACTTCTCAAAGTCAGAACGGCCTTCGCTGTCTTAAAAACCTCTCCTGACACATTATGCACTTGTTGTTGTGGTTGCCGGTATACTTGAGGATTAGGCTGAGGCTTTGCTGGGAATTTTCCTTTATCTAGAGTGCTCAATGTCGTGCTCATCTTATTAATGGTGCAAGTCATTTATGGCCTAAGTGTTCTGATTGTTTGTGGTGGCCTGAATCAGCATGAATTGCTGAACTGTATTGGCCATTTGTGCCATACTGTCATCTAGAGACTTCCTCGCAGATGATTGAGGCTAAGAACTCTGTGCAGCTACATGAGGCTGAAATCCTGGAAGTGCTACAAAAGGATAGCTCTGAGAACTCTGATATGATTGATACTGGTGCTGAGGAGCAGCCTGATGAAATGGCTGCTGAGAAGGTGGTGGAGACTGGCCAAACTGATCATTCCTGCATGAGAAATTTGGGTGATTCCTCCACCCCGCATTATACGTATTGGAGAAAGGTTGATTTTGTGCTTTATTTACCCAGTTCGCTGATTGCATCTGCTTAAAGCCACTCTCCTGAAATACTGGCATAATCGGGCAAGCTTGGGTCTTGTGGTTCGAATCAACGCATATAGAGCATGCCTATACTGTTTTCACTGCCTTCACCTTTTCCATCTCCATGACCTCTAATCTTTTAGTCAATGCAGCTATTCGGGCTTGAACGTCAGTGTCCTCCTTAAGCTCATATCTACCCCCACCAGCAATAGCCCTTAGTGGCTGTGCTGTCAAAGAAACTCGATCAGTCTAAGTGTTCTATAGTTGTGCGCTCTAAGCAAGATAGTCAAAAAATGGCAATGCTTCATCAGGTTCCTTGCTAAAGAATTCTCCATTGCACATAGTCTGAACAAGCTGCTTGTATTGTGGAGTGAGACTAGTGTAAAAATAATTCACCAACCTCCTGGATTCAAAACCGTGATGTGGACAGATGTTCACCAAATCCTTAAACCTTTCCCAACTGGCCTGGAAAGTCTCGTCAGATTTCTGATTGAACTGACTAATCTGCTCTTGTAAATACTGAGTTCTCTGAAAAGGAATTTTTTTTTTGTAAGAACTCACGTTGCATATCAGACCAACTAGAGATAGAATTAGGCCTCAAAGAATTAAACTAAATCTTTGCTTTATCCTTTAAAGAGAAAGGAAATAAACGAAATCTAATAAATTCATCAGTAGTGGCTCTATTGATAAAAGTAGTACATGCCAACTCAAAATCTGTCAAGTGTTGATAAGGATTCTAAGAATCCATCCTGTGGAACTAAAGTATCACTGACATCATGCCATGCTTAATGGAAAAATTAGGTGCATCATCAGGTAAAATAATACATGATGGTGTAGTGGTGCGAGTGGGCTGCAAATAATCCTTAAGAGTGCGTGGTGCAGGTGCAGCCATGGTTTGTTCAATTTCAATGTCCTCGTCTGTAGAAAAAACAGAAGAGCTATCTATCTCTGGGCTGTATATACTACTCTCAGTGCTCGATGTAACTCTAACCAACCTATTTGAATTGTCTCTCACCCATGACATTAAACATCAATCCAAATAGCATAAGTAAGGTTCAAGTGATTGAGTAGTAGGTGACAAGTAAAATATGTAATCAGAGATAAGATAGTGAAAGAAACATTTGAAATGAAAAAAAAAAATAATAATAATGAGTCTAAATTTATGTCAAGCAACTATCCACGACAACAGCGCTAAAAATTTGACTCACTCAAAAATGAGTAGCACAAAGGCTATCCCAAGTGCAGGGAGATGTCACGTAATAATGAGGAATAAATTCCTAGATCGTCTCCTCAGGGAAAGTTACTTAAAATCAAACTCGTTTAAAATTATGAAAATATTCACAAAGAGAAAATAAAAATGATGGTATGTGCAATGGATGGAAAAGTGCAACAAGAATGAAAAGGGCACTAGTCATGGACTAGATTCATATTTTTGAATTTTTGAGTGTCGAAATGAAATATAAAAAACTAACAAATTGAAATTAACAATCAAAGAAACAACTAAACTAAACAAACTTCATTAATCTGAAAATTAAACAATAAAACAGAAATTATTTAAGTCTCAATTAAGGTTTAATTAATCTAATATGCAATGGAACTAAGAGATTAATAAAACTAATCTAAGAATTAAACTAAATTAGAAAGTAATTGAAAAAATACGAATTGAGAATTAAAAAGTCCCAAAATCAAGATTCTAGAGTTCATCCTTGTTTTCAAATCACAAATTCTCAAGAACAATCCATGGCAATTGTAATCATTGTTCAATGAAAGCTTAAAGAAATGAGAAAAATAAATAATACGAAATAAATAAACAATAAATAAAAATGCCCAAAGGTCTAAGTCAAATATCTCAAAAATATTCTATAAACTTTAAATTGAAATTAAATAAAAAGTAGAGAGTGAAAAGAGTAAGTCAAATAAATAGAGATGAAAGTGGTAAGAAGTGGAGGCAGTGGCAGATGTCGGACCAAGAGAAGCTCTTCAACAACGGCGCTACTGTGTGTTTTTCTTCAAGCCAAAAAAAAAAAAACTCTTTCGTGCGGCGTTCGTATGAAAAATATATATATACTCTGCTAGTGTGAGTCCCCCGCATTTAAGGAGCCGTGTGCCTTTTTAATTCCCTTAGCGTTTGCGTGTAAAACCCAAAGATCAGCTCTCCTTTGTGTACGCGTAGCTAATCCGTTTCAGTCCAGCGTCCAACTCCATGAAGACCAAGTTAAAGCATGTGTCTCCCACGTCCAAATATACTTTTCAAGTCCTTCAACCTTTGACTTTTCTCATTTGTATTTATTGGGTTGAAAAGATAATTAAATAAAATAAACTATAAATTAGAGATAAATAAAATAAAATAGAAATTAGAGATAAATAAAATAAAAAGAAAGAATAGAATATATAAAAAAAAATGTGTTGTGCATGTGAAGAAATATTTTCTAATTAAATCACAAGTTATAAAATTAAGCATAAACTATGCTATAGATCAATTTAAATCACAACTCGGATTTATTCATCTTAACCATGTTTCTATCCAAAACCAATAACAACGTAATGAAATAAATAAAATATATTGGTTCTAAATGTATAAAATATGTAATAATTCAACTCAATCACCTGCCCTCTTTCATCTATCAGGACGTCAAGTAGCGCACGCATTCCTAAGTGAAAGGTCGGATTCCTTCATTTTTGTCTATTAGATTCGGGAAAGAGCGCAGACCACGTTAGAGGGTGAAGGACTTCAATGCACAGTGAGAGATGGACCGAGATAGGAGTCGGAATGGTAATAGACAGGCTTACCCTCTTGTAGTAAGACAAAGATGCATGCGGTAGAACTGTTGACAGAGTGGTCCAGCTCCGATCTTGACTTTTAGAGTTGAGTCGCGCCTTTCAAGGTCCTATTTCTGCACGAATCCAGGAGAACAATATGATGTGACGAATAGAGCCCTTATATCAATACCACTTCTTGCCCTTTGTTTCAGTGATCAACGACCCTGTAACGGCGAGAGGAGGTCCCGCACCAAAGGAATAATAGTTAACAACTTTGATCGTGTTTGCTCCATTGTTGTAAGTCTATCCGCTTTTTAAATGAAATAATATGTTAAGTTACATAAAGCTATAATATATCGGTCCTATTCCTAATCAATAACTTTAGGGGTAAATTTGGCTAATTGATCATTCTATATAAAGATATGTTTTTTGTGCGCCTTCCCTAGACCTTTTGAATAAGCTACTACTGCAGTTATAGAGAGAATTCCTGCTGCAAAAAAGAGATCTTTTGTTATCTTTCCACCCATTTACCTACATGCGATGCTGGAGATTCAGTTTCACAGATCAACTCTGATCCTAGCTGAGCACCTACTTTGCTGTATTCCTTGCCCTGGGTTCACTCCACACCAAGACTTAGGAGCTATAGTTTCCCACTTGACTGTGATGAAAGATGTTCCCCACCTCACCCTTTATAAGATAAGAGCATCTGAGAATATATCCGTCCCTCACTTCTTCGATCGATCCTGTTAGCAGCTACTTCGATCCAGTCGAGTAGGTCTCAACTTGATACGGAATTATCTGCTCTCTCTGCTCTATCTGATTTTGCTACTGAGCTATCGATAGAGTTCGAATCCCTGATCCCAGTGTGCTTCCTGTCCTAATACTAAGACTCAGTTGTGAGCTTAGCCCTATCCCTGCCGGTCTAGCTGGTCCCCCCCCCCCCCCCCCCCCCCCCCCCCCCCCCCCCCCCCCCCCCAAACCTTATTAGTCGAGCTAGCTTCTCATTAAGTTGCTTTCACTTCTAAAATGTAAGATTCAAGCGGCTTGAGGAAAAGAGTTCCTTTCTTCATTCTACTATTGTTGGGCTTTGTTGTCATCTCAGTCAACTTCTTGACTTCAAGAGATGCACTAGCATAAGGCAGTTCTCCTGTAGTTTCATAGGAGAGTTCTGCTGGGTAATACCTCGATCTAAGACTACGTGGGCCAGTCTTTCCTTCGTGTGTTCCCTGTCAAAATGAGATCTATTCTATTTGGAAAGAACGTGACTCAAGAAGCTCGTGCTCAGTATTAGGAATATCAACCTCTTTGACAGCAGCTTGCTGAGTCGGGGGACTTTGAATTAGGCCGAAGAAAGGCTGAACGACCGTCGTGTGGTTACATCTTACCCAAAAAGTTCCACAACATGTCTTTCGAGCGTATTGAGGCTGTCACTGCTATAAGTGTACTAAAAAGGCAAGCATCTCTCTATTGATTAAGCTATAACGTCCATATTCTGAAAAGTGGTATAGATATGGAAAGAAAAGCAATTGGTGGAGTGACAGCCAAAACGGCATCCAAAAGCAAGGCAAAAGGCGTCTCTAAGCTAGCATGCCCAATCTGAGTTGGGATTTCATCTTATATATATACGCAATTTGAACTTGCATTACATAATAGAATACAGAAGCCCGAGCCAAGGAGGAGATCATAAAAACTATAGCCCGAGTAGGATGCATCCTCTTTAAAAAAAGAATTGCTTCCACAACCAGAGCTTGAAACTTTCTCTATGGGTTCTACCCCCTTTTTCTGCCCACAGAATGACTCAAGATAATAGTAATCAACCTTGTCTAAGAAAGCTAACCTTACTGAGGAGCTAAAAACCATTCACATGGGGCAGCTGGCGTTGAGGCTAGATGGAATACATAAAGAGAAGACATTTTCTGCAATTTGATATTTTGCTTTTATAAATGAGATTTTTATTATATACTGTAATGTTGATTGTGGTTAAATATAATTGTGGTCTTCATATACTCGTAAATAAATATTGATATGTTTATGCCTCTATGTTGTATTCACTTTGATTAATATTTTTTTTTGATAGGTAATCATAAAAATTATATTCATAGAAATAGACAAAACCTAGTTATACAGGAAGTATACATAAAGAACGCCTAGCTAGAGGTTACAATAGAAAGAAGAAGATCATGGACACTAAGTCCGTTACAAACTATGGCTCCTGCCCATAAGAGCAATGACTTAAAAAAGAAAACTTTTAGCTCATCCATTGTTCTCTTTTGATCTTTGAAACTTTTAGCATTTATCTCCCTCCAAACACACCAACACATACATATTGGTACCAATTTCCAAATTGCTGCAACTTGAGAATCGCCTTGTAGTCTTCTCCAGCTTGCGAGGAAATCCACTAATCTACAAGGCATTACCCAAGGCAATCCAACTCTTGTGAAAAAATCATCCCATATGACCTTGGCCACCTCACAATATAAAAGCAGATGATCAACTAATTCCAATGCTTCTTACACATACAAAACCAATCTAGGACAATTACCCATCATTTTCTCAAATTATCTGTAGTGAGGATCTTGCCCAAAGCTGTTGTCCAAACAAGAAAAGCTGCTTTTGAAGGAGCTTTCGTCTGCTATATGCACTTCCACGGGAAGATAAACGTTCCAGAGTTCATAAGCTTTTGGTAAAAAGAACTGACAGAGAAAATACCTTTCTTAGAATAATTCCAATGCATCTTGTCTCTGATACCCCCTGAAATACTTGTCGAGTATAATGACGCAAAGAACTCCGTAATAGACTCCAACTCCCAACTTTGGCTGCCCTAATAAAGTCAATATTCCATTGAGGGAAGCCATTTGAAAAGACCAAAAGATCGGCGATCGATGCCTCCTTATCTCAAGCGAGGGCAAAGATAGCAGGGAAGGTATCTCGTAGACAATGGTTGCCACACCATTTATCAAACCTGAAACGAACATGTGAACCATCGCCCACAACAAAATGTTCATGTCCTCGAAAGGTCCCCCAAAGGCTCCTAATATTTTTCCACAACCCCACTCCATAAGTGCCTCGAACCTCATTCGAGCACTATCCACCCCAAGCTTCCCTGAACTGTGAATCTATAACCGACTTCCATAAGGCCTCCCTTTTGATTTTGTACCTCCACAACCACTTATCCAAATGAGTTTGATTGAATTTCATCAAGTGGTGAATCCCCAACCCTCCTCCCCCAGAAATTGGGGTACAAACTGTTGACCAATTGACCAGATAGAATTTGAACTCATTCCCTAATCCACTCCATAAGAAATCCCTCTGTAACTTCTCAATGCGGTTGGCCGCCTTTGTGGAAAGTAGGAACAAAGACAAAAAATTGGTGGGTAAATTTGAAAGGGTGCTTTTAATCAAAGTCAACCTACTGCCTTTAGACAAGTATATCCTCTTTCACCCAGTCAATCTGTGCTCCACCGTTTCGACCACATCATTCTAAATCATTTCATATTTAAAGGAGTCACACAAAGGTAAGCCAAGATACTTCATAGGAAGCGAAGATATCTTGCATCCTAAGGTAGTAGCTAAAATCTCCACATCAGGGACAGCCCTCATTGGCACTATTTCTGACTTCTTAAGGTTCATGCTCAAGCCAGGCATACCTCACTGGCACTATTTCTGACTTCTTAAGGTTGATGCTCAAGCCAGGCCACATCAGGGATAGCCCTAGTCTACACACAGCCTTCTTAATTTTACCCTTTTAGAGAGACTCATTTGACATTTGATTTATTGCGAGTCCATTTGAGTCCAGGTCTCTGGTGGAGTTATAGCTTCACTAGCGTGATACTTGTGATGAGGATTACAAAACCAAAAATAGCGTTCCGAGTGGTATTTGCATGTGTATAATACATACCAAGGTTAATTTTAAGAAAAAAAAAATACCGAATTCCTTCTACATTGGCATATATAAAATATGGATACATTTAACTTTGTGATGTAATATTTAACAAATTTGTTCGTTGCTATAGCTCTAATCTTTATTTTTCCCCCTCTTTACTCACTCCTCCACTTCCCCATATTATTGAATCTTTATTTTATCTTAGTTTTTTTCTTTAATCTTAAGTTTTGGAATCTATATAATTCTCCATTTATATTATTAAAAAATATTTTATATTATTAAATATAAATTTTAAAAATAGTACAATCTATTCATATTCGATAGTTGAATACACGTCATCAAATGATATAAATTTACAATTACAATCTCTTCTGACTTGATATGTATTTAAAATTACCATTAGATAAAAATGACTATTATATAAAAGTTGCCGTTAGAAATAATGATCATTATATAAAAAGATGGTTAGATAAAATAAAAAATATAACTATTGGAATTTAAAAACGTGACCGTTAAATTTTGTAATATGACTGTTAAATATGTAAAGTATAAAAATATGAAAGAAATATTAAAAACATTAGTTTAATGATTTAATCAATTTTATAGATAATTTAATTTGGGATGTATAGGTAGGTCTAGTAATATTTGAGAAGACTCGTGAAACTGATACAAATATGACATGAAATAATAGGGTTGAAGTTGTGCATATTCAAATTTGGGTCAGTCCAATCAACCCAATCAGCATCCCATATGACGAGATAATGATTGGGTTAGATTCAAGTTGACTTGGACGATTTACAAGTCAACTCATATGGCTCAATTTTATATAGGAAAATGCTAGATGTCCCACTGGAGGCTCCCACTAGGAGCTAGCAATGTATTTTTGTGTTTTTCTAAAATTTTTTAATAATTTTAAATATTTTAAAAAATAAAAAAATTATAATATTATTAAAAAGTATTTTCTTAATCACGAAGTAAAATAAAAAATTATAAAAAAATATTTTTTATAATTTTTTATTTTACTTCATGATTAAGGAAGTATTTTTTAATGATTTTTTCTTTTTTTACTTTATGATTAAGAAAGTATTTTTTTAATGATGTTTTACATTTATTTTATTTTTTTAAAATATTAAAAAATATTAAAAAATCTATATAAAAAATAACTTAAAAAAAAACACATGTAAAATAATACTACACCCCAGCGGGAGCCTCCAGCGGGGGATGTAGCATTGTCCTTTTATATAAATGTTTTGTTTCCAAACATTATAAATTATATTTTATAATATATATGGATGAACCTAGAATAGAGAGGAGTGCAAAGTTAGAAATTTTTATATCTTGAAAAGAAAATCGTTTCATTATTCTGAAAGTATTTCATGGCACATGATAACTAAAAGTCTGGAATCTTGGGTTACAAATTGGTGGGATACTATAGAATCCAAAATTTTCTTTTATATCATTCAAGAAAAGCGTATTCCAAAAAAATCATAGAATTAGAGGAGCTCGTCCTCTTGGACGAAATGATAAAAGAATACCTAGAAACACATCTAGAAAAGCTTCGTATCGAAATCTACAAAGGAACGATCCAGTTGACTCATTTTTTTTTTTATTGTTTATCTCATTTCATCTCTATCCAACGTTGGTCCAATAAAAAATCATTCTATCATTTCTCTATCCTCAATTCAATATAGATGTATATATACCAATATATATTATACATGCCAGGTCCAGGAATACTCACCAGGAGCCCTCAATGTCAAAAAATTCCTATTCTTAATAGGGTAATTTCTAACCCAGCTAGACCAAATGGAATGGTCACTATCCGTGCATACATGCCATATCATAAGACAATCTACGTTTACTCTTCCTTGCTTTTATAGAACTTCCTTCTTATGTCATCAAACCGTCACCCATTAATACAACACCAACATTGTTTGATTCCAAATTCAAAGCAATGCCTATTGTACCCTCTTCAAATTCTACTAATTCACCCGCCATTACTTCATCAAGACCATAAATACGGGCAATGTCGTCGCCTACTTGAAGTACATTATCGGTATTTACAACATTTACTTCTCTATTATATTGCTCATACGTTCACAAATAATATTTCTAATTTCATCTACTCGAATGGTTACCATGAGCATTTCTTAATTATTATTTTTTTTTCAAAAAAAAAAAAATAATGCCTAGAGTAGGACTAACTATTTGTTGTTCAAAATGAATGGTTTCATTTTTGTAAATTTCTAATTGTTCCAAAGTTTTATAAGTTGAATTAATCAAATTCAATTTTTCTCGTTCTATATCAGAGTATCCATTCACTCAAGACTGATCTGCTTCCATTTCCACTTTCCTTAAACTTGCCCAGGCTTTCTCCAACTGTCTGCAATAAAAAAAAAAAGAAAAAAAGAAAAAAAAAAGATTAGAGGACTCACTTGACGTTGTGTATAGGGTAAAGAGCTCTTTTTAGGATCAAAATATGTTGTTTCTAAAACCTTTTCGTTCTGATTGGAAAATCCATTTAAGAGAAAAAGAAGGGATTTTCAAAAGTATGATCGTTCTGATTGAACTCCACAGGCGGAATCCGTCTTTAAGCCAAAAAGACGATCTTTATAAAACCTTCTCATTTTTATTTAACTATTAATTATGAGATTTTGAAATCTAGTTTTGATCCACTTTTTGGCATCAAAGAAGTCAAGTCAATCAACCAAGAACGGCGGCATCCAATAATAGAAAGCTACCTAGTCCATCTATCATATTCGTCGAGTCGAAATAATAGTGTTCTCCAGACTATTAATAAAAATTACGACACGTTTGGATTTTCGTGAATTAATTTGATAATCCTTTGCCCCACTTTCCTTAGTTACTATTTCATGTTGTTCCAATTCGTCGATTAATTTATATGACCATCAATAAACCTTTTTATTTATTTCTTTTATTCCAATACATTCTTTGCTATTTCATTTCTATGTAAAGATCATTTCCTTCACAAGTACGTTCACCTACTCCGCTAAATACGGAAACACCCCATGAGTGTTGGAATATACAAGAGCAAATTAAAGCATTAGAGTTAAAGTCACGTGAAGCCAAACTCAGAAGATGAGAAAGTTGTTATATGACAGTTAAATTAGTTAAAGTTAATTAAAGTCAGATGGCTTACATTGCCAATTCGTGTATATAAATAGTAGTGATGTACAACATTTTAATTCAAGCAATTCAATACAATTTCAATGAGAAATCACATTGATTTTCTCCAAGAATTCTTTCTCAAAGCTCTAGTTCTCTGTTTCTGATTCACATATTTTACATGGTATCATTGAATATCAAACTTCCGCTGCTTTCTTGATCCTTCTTTACCTTTCTTTATCTTTTTTGCTATTTTTTCCTACAATAGAATCTCCTGCCAATATGGAATCTTCTGTCAATATGGTAAAATCTTCTGGTTCATCTTCAATGAATCCATCTGATGATTCATCAAGCCCTTACTATCTGCATCCCAGTGACAACCCTAGAGCTCTTCTTGTTTCTGAAATTTTCAATGGTGTGAATTATGTTGCTTGGAGTAGATTGATCTCGATTGCTCTTACTATAAAGAACAAGCTTGCCTTTGTTGATGAAAGTCTGCCTCAACCCAGTCCTGACAACACTAAACTTCAAGTTGCTTGGCTGCGAGCAAACAACCATGTTTTATCTTGGTTGATGAATTCAATTGCAAAAGAGATTCGGGGAAGTCTTCTCTATTTCAATACTGCTTTTGATATTTGGGATGAACTAAAGGTTAGGTACCTTCGAAGTGATGGCCCACGAGTTTTTACATTAGAGAAATCTTTAAGCTCTATTTCTCAAGGTTCAAACTCAATCACTGAATATTTTAGTGATTTCAAAACTTTATGGGATGAATACATTAGCTATCGCCCCCTTCCTAAATGTACTTGTGGAATCATGAATACTTGTACTTGTGCCATCTTAAAGAATCTTGCTGATCGCCAACAAGCTGACTCTGTGATGAAGTTCTTGGTTGGTTTGCATGACTCTTATTCAGCCATTCGAAGTCAACTACTTCTTTCTCCTTTACCATCAATGGGGAAGGTCTTTTCTTTGTTGTCGCAAGAAGAAAGTCAAAGATCTTTAACAAATGCAGTAGGGCTTCCTCTTGATTCTCATGCTATGGCTACTGCACAACCACCCAGACAGATTTTTTCCAATGCCTTTAAGTTCAGTAAACTCAAAGGAAAACCTGATGTTACTTGTTCCCATTGTGGATTCTCTGGACACCTTGCAGACAAGTGTTTTCAGATCATAGATTATCCACCAGGGTGGAAAGGCCCTTGAGGAAAAAGATTCAATTCAACACGATTGCCCAATGCAAACAGTGCATCTTCTTTGGAGCAAAACTCAAACATCCCAAACATACCTTTTTCTCAAGAGCAAATACAGAATCTGATCACTCTTGCTGATAGCTTGTCTACTTAACCTATTAATCCTAATCATGCAGTTAATACTGCCTCCACATCAGGTAATCACTTCACCTCATGCTTGGCTGCTGATTCTTTGAACAATAATTCTCCTTGGATACTTGATACTGGAGCAACAGATCATATGATCTGTTCTCCTCATTTTTTCACTTCAATAAAAATACCCACCAAACCCTCTTCAGTCCAATTACCAAATGGTCAATCTATTCCTATTAGTTTTACAGGGACTGTCAAATTCTCTTCTGATTTGGTGCTACATAATGCTCTCTACATCCCTTCTTTTTCATATCAATCTTATCTCTGCTTCAAGATTGACTAAAGAAAACTCTATTGCTTTGTTTCTTTTTCAATCTAAATGTGTCTTGCAGGATCTCAACAAATGGAAGATGATTGGGCTTGTTGAAGTTAGAGCTGGCCTATACCACTTCATTAATTTTCCTGCTAACACACAGAAGGGATTACCTGACTCAAACAACTCTTTTTTGGCCAACACATCTACCATCAGTCCTGACATATGGCATTCTCGGTTGGGACATCTTTCTCCTGCCAGATTGAAAATCATTAGTTCCATTGATCCGTCTATAAAATCATCTCACAAGCTTGTTTGTGAGATTTGTCCTCTAGCTCAACAAAAGAAACTATCTTTTCTTGCATCACAAAACAATGCAAATAAAGCTTTCCAATTAGTGCATTGTGACATTTGGGGTCCATTCTCAACCATTTCTTATTTTGGTTACAGATTCTTTCTTACAATTGTAGATGACCATACATGTTTCACTTGGCTTTATCTGATGAAAACAAAATCAGAAGCTAGATCCTTACTTATCAACTTCATTGCTTATGTTCAAACTCAATTTAATACCCAAATCCAAACACTTAGAACAGATAATGGCCAAGAATTCAACATGCCTACTCTTTATAAAAAATATGGCATGATTCATCAACTATCTTGTGTAGAAACTCCTGAGCAAAATGGCAGAGTTGAAAGAAAACACCAGCACTTGTTAAATGTAGCTATAGCTCTCCTTTTTCAATCAAAATTACCTTTATCATATTGGAGTGAGTGTGTGTTAACTGCCACACATCTCATTAATCGAATTCTCTCACCTATGCTAGAAAACAATACACTTTATGCCCTTCTTTTTCAAAAACCAATTGCATACAACTATCTCAAAGTTTTTGGTTGCTTGTGCTTTGCTAGCACTATCCAAAACAATCGGGAAAAATTTCAACCTAGAGCCTCAAAATGTTTGTTCCTTGGTTATCCACCTAATACCAAAGGATATATGGTGCTTGATCTTCTTACTCTTAAAAATTTTTGTTTCTAGAAATGTTACATTTCAAGAATCTGTCTTTCCTTCCATACCAAACACCAATCACATACCTTTTGTATTTCCTGATTTTCCTTCACTATATGACTTCTCAGTACCTTCCATTTCACTTCTGATATTACAGTACCTCCCATTTTATCTTTTGAAACAACAGTACCTCTTATCTCACCCTTATCTCAAATTGCAACACCTGAAATTCAGGAATCAGATTACATACCTTCTCAAATTACAACACCTTCCAATTCATCTCCTGAAATTACAGCACCTCTCATTTCCCAAATTAACCATGAACCTATAAATACTAGAAGATCTGAGAGAGTAAGAAATCCTCCTCCATATTTGCAGAATTTTTATTGTGGTAATATGGTCAAGTCTGCTTCAACATCTCAGACATTTTTCAATTGCTGTCTTCCTTCTCCTGGTAAGCCATATTCTATTGCACATTTTCTTTCCACTACCAAGTTGTCTCCTAAACATAGAGCTTTTTCTTCTACTTTCGAACCTAAGACTTTCAAACAAGCTAGCTCACATCCTCAATGGCAAACTGCCATGTCATATGAGATTAAAGCTCTTGAATTAAATAAAACTCGGGAACTTACAATTCTACCTCCAAATAAGACTGGAATAGGATGTAAGTGGGTTTATCATGTTAAATACAAAGTTGATGGCACAATTGAAAGATACAAGGCTAGATTGGTGGCAAATGGGTACACTCAACAAGAAGGCCTTGATCTTTTTGATACATTCTCCCCAGTGGCTAAGATGACAACAGTACGCACTTTATTATCAATTGCTACCATTAAGCATTGGCATTTACATCAACTTGATGTAAACAATGCTTTCCTCCATAGAGACTTGAATGAAGAGGTATACATGCAGTTGCCACCGGAGTACTCCTCACCAACTGATCCTAGAGTTTGCAAACTCAAAAAGAGTCTATATGGTCTCAAACAGGCCTTAAGACAGTGGTTTTCTAAGCTGTCATCCTTCTTGCTTCAGTTTGGTTTCACACAAGCAAAGTCTGATTCCTCTTTATTCACCAGACACAATTTAACCAGTTTTGTGGCACTTTTGATCTATGTTGATGATGTCATCATAGCATCTGATAATCTTGATGAAATAGCCACTGTTAAACAGTTTTTGCGTGACTCTTTTACAATAAAATATTTGGGGAAACTGAAATATTTTTTGGGGATTGAAGTGGCCAAATCAACCAAAGGCATTTCTTTGTGCCAACGCAAGTATGCTCTGGACATCTTGCAAGACAGTGGATTTTCAGGATGCAAACCTGTAGCTTTTCCTATGGAATCTACCTTAAAGCTTAGTGCTAATGATTCATTTGCTCCTCTATCAGATCCTGCATTATATAGAAGACGTGTTGGTCGTCTATTGTACCTTACTATAACAAGACCTGACCTATCTTACTTAGTTCAAGCATTAAGCCAATTCATGGCTAATCCTAGTACCAAGCACCTTCAAGCTGCTGAGAGGGTCCTTAGGTACATCAAAGCAACACCAGGTCAGGGCATTTTTTTGTCTGCAGATTCTCCTCTTCACTTAAAAGCCTATTCAGATAGTGACTGGGGTGGATGTATTGACACTAGAAGAAGTATCACTGGCTTCACAATTTTTATTGGAAACTCTCTCATCTCATGGAAGTCAAAGAAACAACCAACTGCTAGTCGATCCTCAGCTGAGTCTGAATATAGAGCTCTAGCCTCTACCACATGTGAACTTCAATGGTTAATCTATCTACTGGTTGACTTGCACATTCCCTATCCACAAGCTGTTTTGCTCTATACTGACAGCAAACCAGCTTCTGAGATTGCATCAAATCCTATTCAACATGAAAGGACAAAACACATCCAGCTAGATTGCCATCTGGTTCAAGAAAAATTGCAAGAAGGACTGATCAAAATCATTCATATCCCTTCTAAATATCAACTGGCAGACATACTGACTAAACCACTTGGCTCTTTAAATTTTCATCATTTGATCCGTAAGATGGGAATGATCAATATCCATTCCGCTCTTGAAGGGGGGGGGGGGTGTTGGAATATACAAGAGCAAATTAAAGCATTAGAGTTAAAGTCACGTGAAGCCAAACTCAGAAGATGAGAAAGTTGTTATATGACAGTTAAATTAGTTAAAGTTAGTTAAAGTCAGATGGCTTACATTGCCAATTCGTGTATATAAATAGTAGTGATGTACAACATTTTAATTTAAGCAATTCAATACAATTTCAATGAGAAATCACATTGATTTTCTCCAAGAATTCTTTCTCAAAGCTCTAATTCTCTGTTTCTGATTCACATATTTTACAAGCTTTGGCAATGTTGTTGATCAATTCCATAATGAGTATTGTTTTACCCACTCTAGCTCCCCCAATTCTTGGTATTCCTATTCATTTGTCACTTTTTGCAAAATTAAATTTAAGAAAAAAAACGTTTATGAATTGACTATTCATTTTGGCTTTTTAGTAAATATTACGAGATGCAATAAACAATAAAAGATCATTCTTCTTCGAAAAATGCTTCTTTTTTTTGGGTTTCAAACTTTTTAATCCTCAATCACACTTGTTGACGTATCATATTGTAAGCACCTGCTATTTAAGTAGCTAATAAATGAAACTACTTAAATTTTGTCACATAAAAAGGTGTGAATAAGAAGAGAAGTGATAAGATGAAGACTTATACTTTTTTGTCAATTTTAATGTTAAATACTCCTTGTGAAGAGGAAAAAATTCCCATAGCCCATAAATTGGGCCAAATCCACAAAGCCCTCACTAAGAACAAAAAGGAAGACTAGAAAGAGATAAGAAGGGACAAGAAAAAAATATGAGGGCTGCAAATGTCAAAGGGAGGTAGGGGACAAGAGGGGAATGAGAGGCTATAAAGTGTCAGAGGATTAGGGGAGAGAAGGCAAAGGGTTCAAGCAAGAGAGACTTTTGAAAGAGGATGTCCAGACAATATAGAAAGAGACTTTTGAACTAATGAAATAGAGAGAATGACGAGGAAGAGATGAATGGATAAAGAGGGATTTTTTACAGATAGGAAGAGCTCCAACCTTCTCTATACAGTGAGATATGAGGATCCATAAGTGATTGTAAACAGATATATTATATTGGAGACTTCCCTCCCTAAACCCCTGTGGACGGAAGCATATTGCCGAACCACGTAAATCTTGGTGTCATCTCTTTTTACTTTCACAACACTTATTTCCATTCACCTCCATATACGTACGAACCGTCACCATACAGCCGCACTGGAACACTGTCGTGGGCTTCAAAAAATTCACATCGCGACACTACCTGCGTGGATTTGGCAAGGCCCGCGAAACACGATATCAATAGTGGCGCCTTCTGTGGGATCTATATTGTCCCATAGCTAGCGTGTCATTCGTAGGCCGGCAACAACACACTCTCAGAGCTTGCGTTGTGGAGAAGAACAAACTGAAGGGATGGAAGGAAGAGCTGATGAACAGTCTACGAAAACACAGAAGAAGGATGATTCTTTGGTGCACTGAATAAATTTCGAATAAAGAAGGGAGCTTCATCCAGATAAGTATTCTTAGCTTTCTTGAATTTTTATATTTATAAAAAAAGGACAAGTATATCTTTACACGCCCAAGTGGAAAGCTGAGCTCCATTACATTCAGTTCATTCTAATGAACTGCACAATGATTAAAGCACTTGATAAAGACCGAATGCGTAAAGATCACACTGATTGGACATTACAAGTGGAATATTGCCTACAGTAAACACACAAACACTCCTCTGGCCTGCACAGTATTCAGATAAAACACTATGCACTTAAGTGCACTGTGCATGAGCATGCACGTTCAACGTGCATACATGCACGTCATCATGCATGCATAAACAGTACCCGAATGCAAGGCCCCTTTGCACTCGCACAATGCATGGGGCCCAGCCTCCTATGCGCCTGGAGCTCACGGCACCAAGCCGCGAGCCCAGTCACCTATTAGTGGTTATCTCTTGGACCGCCAGTGGGCTCTGGCTACAGAACCACGGCCCCCACCAGGGGGGTCGTCAACAGTGGCACCGTCCCATGCGCACCACATCGTGCGCATGCACGGAGACCATGCCGTGGCCTAGCCATGAGGTGCGCTGGGACTGTCTATCTCCTCTGGGCTGGTCAATGACCGCCCACTCCCTCCAACGTGGTTCCGCACGAACCACATCCAGTAGCACCAAAAACCAACGCATGGCCCAGCCGTGCTGCGGATGGAAGAGGTACCGACAGAGGTCCTCTTGGTCTGCCGGCAACTTCTGACCTCATCGGTGTTGTCTCCAATACCTATGACTAGCCCACAGTGGCTATTTGTCATGCACCCAAGCACATGGTGCTGTGCACACAAACAAAAAATTGTCGGTGTCCAATCATGAGCACGGTTGTCTCGTCGGCGGTCAGTATGTGAACAGTCGGCACTTTCTCAGCCGCTACTTGAAATGCCGACGGGGGCCCTTGTCTACCCACCCTGTGTGCACCCCGTTGTGTACACGGGGGTTCTACGGTGGCACTGTGACCAAGCTTGGTCTCTAGCTCAGTCTCTAGCTCCGACACCACCTGCTCGGAAGTTAGTAGCTCGGAAACAACTGCTTGAAAAACACTAGACGGCCTGCTCAAAACACACCCTCATGGAAAACTATTATTCGGAAATCACCACACGGGAGTATACATATCATTGCACAAAAGACATGCACTATATACACGGGAAGCACCAGCTTGGGAAGGTTAAACAACAGAAACCACCACCTCGGAAGCATTAAAACAACGAAAACAACCAAGTCAGGAAAGTAAGATCTAAACCTGCTCATGCTCGGGAGTCACCAACTTGGAAACAGTTTACCAGAGGAAAAAGGCTTGTTGTAAATGCCTGGTGCAAACGCCATGCAAAAGGGGCTGACGTGGAATCCACTCATCCCAAACCTCCCGAATTCGAAATACTACCTAGCTATGAGAGAGAGCTGATGAGAGAGAGCTGATGAGAGAGAGATGATGAGAGAGAAAGAGAGCTGATGAAAGAGAAAGACCGAGTTGATGAGAGAGAGCTAATGAGAGAGAGACGACTCGAGGAGCGAGAGATAGAGAGAGTTGATGAGAGAGAAAGATAGCGCTGATGAGAGAGAGCTAATGAAAGAGAACATGTGCGTTTAGAGAAAGGAAAAAATAACAGTTCTTCTATATACAGTCGTTAGATACAACCGACGTACAATCGTCTATGCCACGTTAGACGCATATTATTATTTTTTCCTTTCTCTAAATGCACATGTTTTCTCTCACCAACCCTCTCTTTCTCTCATCAACTCTCTCTATCTCTCGCTCCTCGGGTCGTTTGGGTCGTCTCTCTCTCTCATCAACTCGGTCTCTCTCTCATCAGCTCTCTCTCTCTTCAGCTTGGTCTTTCTCTCTCATCAGCTAGATCTTTCTCTCTCATCAGCTCGGTCTCTCTCTCATCAGCTCTCTCTCACAGCCAGGTAGTATTTCAAATTCGGGGGTTTGGGATGAGTGGTTTCCACGTCAGCCCCGTTTGCACGCTGTTTGCATTAGGCGCTTGCAACAAGCGTTTTTAAACAAAAAAATAATAATATGCGTCTGACGTGGCATGGAGGACTGCACGCCAGTTATATCTAACGATTGTATATAGAAGAACTGTTACTGGAGAGTCACTATCACGAGAACCCTCCTTAGGGACATACCCTCATCTGCTCAAAACTCTCAACTCTTCATGGAACAAACTTGCATTTCCATCTGCATGAAATTTGGACACCATTGGTGAGCTCGGACAGTGAACAACTACGCCACATGGTGCGGTTTCTCTACTCGATTTGGTTTCTCTGCTCAGTTCGTTTTCCTTCTCGGCTCGGTTTACTTGGGATGTTCTACTCGGATCGGTATTTCTGCTCTGCTCGGGTTTTCTGCTCGGCTCAGGTATCCTGCTTGGCTCGAGTATCCTGCTCGGCTTTGCTCGCAGGCAAGCATGGACACTCCTTGACTAATCAACAATTCCAAGTTCGTTACTCAAAAAATTCATGTGAAATTATGTTTCTACTAACAAAGTTATTTTTATCATTGGAACGAGATGCCAGGAGCTAAAGCTCAAGAACCGCCCGACCTACCAGAAACAAGCCCGATCTCTAGATCGGCCACGAAGTATAAAGCATAGGAACCAAGCCATGAGCTTTGACCTGCTAATAGTTAATCTCAATGCAGTCTAAATGACTTGTCAAGCTTTGTGCAAGGATGCGAAACGATGCATTGGTGAGGGGAGCAGGGCTCTCGGCTCTGCCAACCTATAATGGCCAATCCACGAAGTATAAAGCACAGGAATCGAGCCATGAGCTCTGACCTGCTAACAGCTATTCTCAACGCAGTTTAAATGACTTGCCGAGCTTCGTGCAAAGTTATTGATGCATTGACAGTGACAAAATCTCCATCAACGGAATCGTCATCAAATAGAATCTCCATAAAATGAAATTTCCATGAAATAGAATCTCGTCAACGGAATTTTCATCAACAGAATCTCCATCAATAAAACTGAGTCACTAGACTCTCGCGAGCTCCATGCTAGCGCCTTATGCGGTCGAGTCCATTTGAGAAAATAGGAGCGAAAAGAAATTGAAGAAATAGGAGCAAAAAGAAACTGAGGAAATATGAGCAGAAACAAAACCTAAGGAAATAGGAACGAAAAGAGCCTAAGGAAATAGATAAGCAAGAAGAAACCGAGGAAATAGGAATGAAAAGAAACTAAGGAAATAGGAGCAGAAACAAAAATTGAGGAAATAGAAGTAGAAACAAAACCTAAGTAAATAGATGAGCGAGAAGAAACTGAGGAAATAGGAGCAGAAACAAAACCTGAGGAAATAACGGAGCGAAAAGAAACTAAGAAAATAGGAGCAAAAACAAAAACTGAGGAAAGAAGAACACGATAAAATTTTCTTTATAACTTCCAGCCCCAAAATGATGCTAAAAATTAGCGGAGTTCTGTGAAGGGGAAAAAATACTCATAGCCCATAAATTGGACCCAGCCCACCAAGCCCTCACTAAGGACAAAAAGGGAGACTAGGAAGAGATAGGAGTGCTACCCACCCTCTACGAGGCGGGGCCACCCCTTCCCCGTCCCTCGCCCCCACATGGGCGGGGGTAGTGAATTTTTCTCAGTAATTTGCCCCCGCTGATGCAGGGGCGGGGTACCCCGTCTGCTGCACGAGGTGCGGGGGTGGACCTCTATTTGTTCGCCCCCTCGCCCCTCCCCTCCCCTCCCCAACTACTCTGCCCTTTGTGGAGCTCGCAGACATATACTTGGTGTCATATGGAAGAAACAACACCACAAGCAAAACAAAAGTTCCAAGAATATGAAGATGATCATAGTAGAAGGTAGCCCTTCCAATTGAAAGAGAGACTGCAAACGAACCTGGTTGTTGGTAGTTGTTTGTATCAAGGGAAAGTGATGACATGGTGCGTAGTAGCTCAACACGAAACGGTGCGCATCACCCTAACATAAACGATAGCTTTGACCAAGGTACAGATTGCTCCATGACGTCGTATCCTTTGGACCCCTTCTTCTTCAAACTTCATCACTTCGCAACACACACACACTTTAACAGATCCTCCAGAGTCCAGAAGCCTCTTCTCAAATCCGAAGTCCTTGTCTTTCTTCTTCATCCCTTCTGTCGGAACCTTACGAAATCATAAGGATATCATAAAACTGTGGGAGAGAAATTGAGAGAGAAGAGGGACGAAGGCTATGATGTCTTAGCGTAGGTGCAATTAGTCTGGGAGAGAGATCAACAGAGAAGACTCAGAAGAGGTAGAAGATTCGAGAACAGAAAAGTGAAGGGGGGGTTTTCCCCTTCTATATGCAGGGGAGGGGTGGGGGACACCCTCATCCTGCCCCTGCTTGGGGAGCCAGATGCAGGCGGGGCCACTAGCCCCCCGCATCTGGGGCACAGGGGATTTGTCCCGCCCACATGGGGTGGGGCGGATGGGGGGCCCGCTATCCACCCATAGGAAGAGATAAGAAAGGACAAGAAAGAGAGATGAGTGCTGCAAATGTCAGAGGGAGGCAGGGGACAAGAGGGATATGAGAGGCTATACAGTGTCAGAGGATCAAGGGAAGAAGACAAATGGTTCATGCAAGGGAGATTTGCCAACTCAAGGTAGGTAAACATGTATGGTAGGGGAGGTCAAGCAAACCTATAAAAAGGGATGCCCAGACAACAGAAAGAGACTTTTGAACTAATGAAATAGAGAGAACGATGAGGAAGAGACGGACGACCAAAGAGGGATTTTTGACAGATAGGAAGAGCTCCAACATTCTCTATACAGTGAGATATGAGGATCCATGAGTGATTGTAAACAGATATATTGTATCAGAGACTTCCCCTTCCCAAACCCCCGTGGACGTAGGCATATTGCTGAACTACGTAAATCTTAGTGTCATCTTTTTTTACTTTTACAGCACTTATTTTCTATTCACCGTCATAGACGTACGAACCTTCACCATATAGCCGCACCTGAACACTATCGGGGGCTCTGAAAAATTCACATCACGGCACTACCTGCATGGATTTGCCCAGGCCCGCGAAGCACGACATTAACACTCCTCATCTCATACATGGAAAATGAAAAAAAAAAATCAAGGTCATGTTTGGTAAGTTAAAAAAAAATATAAATCCATTGGACACCATAAAAATTCAAATAAAAAAATTATACTTTGTTGTCAATTTTTATTTTTTTTATTAATTAATAAGTATTAATGGAGAAACTAGATCTCTTATCCATGCATATTAATAATTTAAACCATACGATAATTGTGTTTTTAAATAGATTTATTGAAATATAATTGTACGAGTATGAATATTTAGTTATTCGAGTTTGTTTAGGATTTAAACTTTCAAGACCCAAACTCAAATAATTCGACAAGAATCCAAATGATACAATTGCCACCTTTACCTCTATTTAATAGAAAATAGATTATATAGAATAGTCAAGATGGCTTTTGTGGCCAAATTTTAGTTTGAGTTAATTACACTTTGTTCCTTCAAATTTTCACTCAATTCACAATATGTTTTCAAAACTAATAATTGTATCAAGTAGACCCCCGAACTTTTAAAACTTCTTAATTTTCCCTTCCGTCTACCATCAGTGTTAAATCTAATGGAAATTCATTGCACGTGCTGCTCATGTGTATAACATTCACTGTGAAGATGTAATTTTCATCTAATTTATTATCATTGACCACGTAAAATATAAAATAATATGTGTTATCAATTAATAATAAATCATAAATCATTAAATAATTTTTTTTATTAATTTTATATATGGTTAATGAATATCAAATAATTTCATTGTATACGTAGATTGTTCATACTTGCTTGCAACTTAGGTATAAAATAATTTTATATATGGTTAATAATTAATAATTTATTATTTATTGATAGCATATTTTATTTTGTATTTTATATGGTCAATGATAATAAATTAAATAAAAATTACATCTTTGTAGTGAATTTCCGTTAGATTTAACACTACTGATAGATGGAAGGAATGGATTGGAAAATTTTGAAGGTTCGAGAGTCAACTTTAATGTAATTATTAGTTTGAGAGACATTATAAATCGAGTGAAAGTTCTAGAGAGTAAAGTGTAATTACTTCTTTAATCATTAAATAAATAAAATTTAAAAAAACTCCAGCAAAAGCTGCCCAGCAAGAGGACTAGCATTTTCTTAAATGTAAATTACAAATCGACGCCAGTGTCTCGCGGAAATAATACATTATTTAGTCCACCTAAATATGAATTTTTGGAGTTTTGACGTTGTTTATATGTGCCTTACCAAGCCCATTTTGCATCTCTGATATTGGCTCCACGTTTAGAGTACCAAACCTCTCCACCTTCCTTCTAAAATCCTCTGCATCCCCAACATACCCATATCCTAAACAAACCAAAATGTCTTGGTAAGTTTGGATAGCGACATAAGAATGCTTGATTTTAAATAAAAGTTTAAAATATTATTATTGTTTTAAAATTTAAAAAAGTTGAATTGAAATTTAAAAAAAGTAAATTGCATATTATATTTTGTATAAAAATTTAAAAAAATTGTACCGATGAGAAGAGAATTTTATGTCTCATCCTAATTGCCAAGCATACCATTATGTCCGCTCCAAATTCCAATGCCTCTCTCTGCCTCGGCTGGAAGTACTAGTAGAAGGCTGCTTATACTACTCTTTGACATCATGGACATACATATTAATGTATAAATATTTGTGTTTAAATAGAAAGATATAAATGACAAATTACATATTGGTATGTGGTATAAGGATGATAAATAGTATTTCTAAAATTTCCTTTGTAGCCCCAACATTCATATGATGAGGTATAAGCTCAATAGTGATCTTTTCATAATCAATGACAATTCGCGTATAAAAGGCTTTTTTGTCAAAATCAAATAAATAAAATATGGATAAATATAAATAACATCCTCAAACTACCAACCAATTTGTAATCACCCATTAGCTATCAATTTTGGCAATTATCCCCTCAAACAATAAAAAAATATCACAATGTAACCGTCCATAAAAATTTGACATATATACCCTTGGAAAAACTGAAACGCCTCCAATCTGACAAACAAAATGCTGGTGCCTTCTGCTCTTTTAAATACGAAGCGTCCTTATAAAAACCCCACCAAACACCTACATTTAAGTTAGAGAAGTAAGCTACAGAAAATGCAAACAAAAATTTGTGACAAACCAATTCATCCAATTGTTTGCATTTTCTTTTACTGATAACAATTCAAATCTCAGTGGCCTAAAGACACTGCATTCTCAGAATATTAGATAAGTACCAAGTATGTATATATATATATATATGTATATATATATATATTATTGGTACCCGCTGTCCGGGAATAGCGTCCTGACTAATCCCGGGGTGCACAAGCCCTCCGTTAGGAGTTTTTCACAAGTGCATCTCGGATAATTTAAAGAAAAAATCCTCAAATTCGATAGCCACTAAAGATTATTTGCACTCAAAGATAAAATAAACCTTAAATCTAAGGAGAGCATACCCCGAAACTTAAGATCTTTACCACTTGAGCCAACCCTTAAGGGTTAGTACCAAGTATATATAACAATTATTTTGACAGAGATAAAAAGGCCGACACAGGCCATATCATTAAATAAGTATATAAATACCTTTTCAAGGCTTCCGTTCTGACCGCCACTTGTATATTGGTTTAGAAGTCGGACAAGCAAGCTCATCCTCACGTAATTTGCGCTTCCGGCCCTTTTTCTGTTTATTGAATAAGATGTTTTTATTTCCAAAACTTTGACCTGCCACCCAATAGAGAATTAAAGGCAAGGAGTTTAAGATGCAAATACCTGTAGTTCCTTCTGCAATGCCATATCCATATAGAGTTTCTCCAACTGACTCACTCTATTCCTCCTTGCTTCCAGTTCTCTATAGGAAACAACAGTTTGGCTACATATGGAAATCGAGGTTATGTCACTAACAAACATCGGGTTCCTAGAATGATCACATGTAAGAGAAGCAAAATTTCAAGATCCAAATAAATAAAAATAATTCTGTCAATCAATCTATATCAATAATTTGTTATATTTTGACTTTACCTTCTAATATTATCATCATCGAAAACATCATTAGAAGGAGGCATTTTTCTCCTTTTCTTTAAACGTGATTGTATTTCTTTAGCTTCCTCCCTGCAAGGATAAGAAATGGATAAATAGATCTAAATACTTCATTTCAACTTCAAAATAAAGAGATAAGACTTGAAAATAATGTTGACACCACAAATAATTTGGAAAATGAGGGAGGGACATAAATGACTTTCATGACAACAAAAGTGAGCCATCAAGGCATAAAATTTAAAGTTCACCATCAAGACATAAGATTTAAAGCATCAAGAAAACTAGAAAATAAACACAAGGAAACGCATTTGAGTTTCCCCTAGGACTGCTAGTTTGCTTGGGATACCTGCTTATTTTGTTAAAACCAAATGCTCCACATCAAACATGGAGGCACTACACTCCAAGCAATACGACACCTTCAAAAGTGAGCAAAACCAGAAAGCAAATTTTATATTAATTGAAGTGAATACAACAGAGAGGCATAAACATATCAATATTTTTTTATGAGAATATAAAGACCACAATTATATTTAACCACAATCAACATTATAATATATAATCAAAATATCATTTATAAAAGCAAAATATCAAATTGCAGAAAATGTTCTTCTCTTTATGCATTCCATCCAGCCTCAAAGCCTTCATTTTTCTAAGTGCAACATCAAGTTTATGCTTTAACCAATGTGTGGCACCCCCAGCCCCCACCTCAACAAGGACCACGATGCTAGGATGTTGACGACACGGATCATACACCTCTCGCACAATGTGATAAGTGTGTGTACAGGCAAAAAGATGGTGTGCAGTTAAATTTCGCAGCAAAAATAAAATGAGTCATTAAATCTAAATAATAGTACCATAATATATTTAAATTACATCACTACAAATTATCCATAAGTCACTTGTCTCAACCCATAAGCAATAGAACATTACTGTCATCAGTCTGATTACAAAGAGTCAAAAATAGCACTTAATTACAAGTTGGACCTTCATGCTCATAACCGTCACCATATCCATCATTTGCATCACAATCTACGGTTCCAAGGAGCAGGACCGTAGGTGGAATTGCCACGGTGAGATTTCACAACATCCTAGTAAGTGGGGCCAAGACTAACACTCAAGAATGCATGGCCAGGGAAATGAAAATTATGCAAACAATTTATAAAAGGAGAAACTGATAATTTGACATTTGACATTTAACCAAAATTTAAACATAACCAAATAGCATTCAATTTCAACCATTTGACACAAGAAAAGAAAATGATAGTTTATACAACACAATTTGCCAAGTTAAACATAACCAAGTAGACCTCATGATTATCTCCGGCGACCAACTATCCGAACGTGTCTAGCCTCCACCAATCAAGAGGCACCCACTGGACCTGAGACATTTATTCTCTAGGTCTCAATTGGGTTCACTTGGCCAGGGACATTTATACCCTCTAAAACCAAGCTAGTTACTAAACCGGATATATTTATAACCCAAAGACATTTACACCCTCTGAATCTCCATTTCAAGAGGCAAACACTCCATTTCAAGAGGCAAACACTGGACTCGAGACATTTATACCCTCTAGGTCTTAGTTGGTTTGACTTTGCTAGAGACATTTAGGCAATGTTTGGGATGTGATGACTGATGAGTTGAGAACATCTCATCTCTAAAACTTCTCATAATTTCCTTCCCAAACATTACTCAAACATAAAACACTCTTCAATTTCACATATTCAACTTTTTCATCTAAACATTACATATTTATTACAATTGTAACACCCCGTACCCGAAGGGTCAGGAAGTTAGCTCCTGTCTCTTAAAATAACAACCCAACAATACTGATATAAACTCCAAATGACAAAAAGAGCAGCACTATAATACATAAAACTCCTTTAATCAAAGAATACATTCCTCCACAAAGACATCCCAGAATTCCTCGAACATAGATAATAAAAAATATCCCCAAAGTCTCAATAAAAGTCATCAATATCCAAAATACTACTCAAAGAAAAATAACAAATTTTCTGAACAAGTCTCTCCACTAATCAATTGTACCCTTTGGCACTCATTTCTCCACAAATTTTCTGAACAAGTTTCTCCACTAATAAAAGTCTCGATGATGGAACGACAAGAGTTGAATGGTGTCGTATGGCTGGGCATGTGGCGTAGCAGCCTCCACTGGTTACAATGGCAGGCTTAGCAAGGAAAGAGGGTTATTGAGAGAGAGTCGAAACCATATACAGAGAGAGCGAGAGAGGGAGACCGAGACAGAGACAGAGAGGTGAGGATTGAGACTTACTAGCGGTTTCGTGCGATATCGTGAGTGGCGGAGGAGCTGGGTGTGTAAATTCTGTAATGCCTGCAATGTGCTAGGATTGAGTGTTTCGATTTATATAACTTTACATATTACAATGTGCAATTAATGAAAGAATAAAACTCAGCTAAGTAACGTACAGAAGCTAAACATATATAGAAAGTGAGAGAATAAAGGAGAGAATAAGATAAAAATGATCCAGCCGTTTATGGAGAAATATAAGGCGTGGATTATGGAAGGATTGTATCTCTGTCATTCCCCCTCAAGCTCAAGTCGCTATTGGTCTGATGCAGAGCTTGTCTCTATTGGAACTAAATTGTGGACTGCATAATGGCTTTGTGAAGACGTCTGCTACTTGTTCTTGACCTGGAACATGTGCAAGATTAATAATTCCCGCTGCCACTTTCTCACGAACGAAATGTATATCAATTTCGATGTGCTTTGTTCGTTGATGAAAAACTGGATTTTTGGCCATGCAAATTGTACTAATATTGTCTGAGTGTAGTGTAGGTGACGAAAGCTTGTATCCCAAATTCTTTAATAAATTCATGAACCAAAGAATTTCAGCAGTTGTTGTTGCAAGACTTCGGTACTCTGCTTCGGCAGTCGATCGAGCAACTGTGCTTTGTTTCTTTGCTCCCCACGACAACAAGTTTGATCCCATGTAAATGGCAAAACCTGATGTTGAACGTCTATCATCTTTTGACCCTGCCCAATCTACATCACAGTATCCTTGTAGAGGAGAGATTGGTGATTTTGTGAAGTGGAGACCAAGATGTATTGTGCCTTTTAGATACCTGAAAATTCGTTTGATAGCTTGTAAATGTGGAGCTCGTGGAGCCTGCATAAACTGAGAAACAAAGTTAACAGCAAAAGCCACATCCGGTCTGGTGATGGTGAGATATTGGAGAGTTCCCACCATCTGTCGATAGCATGTGGGGTTGTCAAGAGGACTTCCTTCGTGAGCCGAAAAATGTTGTCCTGAAGCTAGGGGTGTTGACACTGGTTTGGCACCATCTAAAGCAAACCTTTGTAGCAGTGACAGTAGATAGCTAGATTGATGCAAATACATATCTTCACTTGTGCGATATACTTGTACCCCAAGGAAATAATGGAGGTGGCCGAGATCCTTCATGTGAAAAGCTATTGATAGTTTTTGAATCTGTTCAGCAATCGATGAAGAGGAACTGCCTGTGAGGATTATGTCATCCACGTAAATCAAAAGCATAAGTACCTCAGACTTTTCATGCCGAAAAAATAATGAGTTGTCATATGGACAACTTTAAAAACCCAATTTCATAAGATAATTGCTAAACTTAAGGTACCATGCACGAGGGGCTTGTTTAAGCCCATACAAGGCCTTGTTTAGTCTACAAACATACTCGGGATGTTGATGATCAATGAATCCTTGTGGCTGAGTTAAATAAACTGTTTCCTGTAACTCAACATGTAGAAAAGCATTGCTAACATCAAGTTGCTTGAGAGGCCACCCTTGAGATAAAGCCAGATGAAGAATTAATCTGATTGTGGCAGGTCTAACAACTGGACTAAATGTTTCATCATAGTCCAGGCCTTGAAGTTGTGTGAACCTGCGAGCTACAAGTCTTGCTTTGTAGCGTTCTATGGAGCCATCAGCCTTTGTTTTAACTTTAAAGACTCATTTGATTGTGACTAGATTCATGTTTGGAGATGGAGGAACAAGATTCCAGGTTTTATTTTCATGAAGAGCAGCAATTTCAGACTTCATGGCCTCTTGCCATTTTGGATCTTTTTCAGCTTGTTTAAAACTTTTGGGTTCCAAGTGTGCTGTTGCAAGGTCAGTTGTAAAACAAACTGGTATAGGATGCCGTGTAGATAAATATACCTTTGGTCTTCTTGTTCCATCTTGATTCCGTGTGATCATGTGATGTCTTCTTGTAGTTGCAGACTCAACATTGGGCTGTATTTCTAGTGCACGAGAGTCATGAAGTGATTCCTCTGTATGCACATTTTCGGCCTGCAAAAGTGGACCTGTAGTTGCAATTGGTGTTGTGATCTCTTTTTGTGATTCTTGTGCAACAACTTTTGGTAGAGGGCGATTTGTAAACCAGTTTGGTTTTGCCGAGATCAAAGAGTTTCCTGAGATCAATCATTTTTTTGAAAAAGGAAATTTTTCTTCATTGAACACCACATGTCTAGAAATATAGATACGACCCGTGACTAAATCCATGCACTTATACCCCTTATATTGAGATGTGTATCCAAGAAAAACACAAGGAGTGGACTTAAGTTGAAGTTTGTTCCGGGCAAAAGGAGTGAGAAGTGGATAACACAAGCAACCAAAGACCCGTAAGGAATCATACGATGGATTTGATTTAAACACCATTTGATAAGGAATATTTCCATTTAGTGCAGAACTGGGCAACCTATTAATGAGGAACACTGCAATGTGAAACGCTGTTGTCAGTATTTTTTAGGAAGGGAGGAGTGATCCAAAAGTGCAAGAGCTGTCTCAACTATATGGCGATGACGCCTTTCAGCAAGACCATTTTGCTCGGGAGTGGCTAGACAAGAAAATTTTTGAATTATGCCATGAGATGCAAAGTAACTTTTCAAGGAATTATTGACAAACTCTCCACCACCATCACTTTGAATGCATTTGACAGTAGTGTTAAATTGCAGTTCAACCATCTTAATGAATTTGGGAAAGATATCAATAACATCCGACTTGCGAGATAAAGAAAATAGCCAAACGTATCGAAAATATTCATCGATTATGATTAGATAGTAACAATAGCTATCAAAGGATGTTGTAGGTGCCGGACCCCATTCATCAGTTTGAAGAGTGTGTAGAAGTATTGGAACATGAGAACTACTATTTTGAAATGGTAATTTAGTTGATTTTCCCATAACACAACTTTCACAAAAATCTACTTGCTTATCTGAAATAGAAAGACATGGAAACAAAGTTCTAAGAGTTTTGATGTCGGGATGGCCGAGTTTGGTATGCCACGTATTGCCAGAAATTTTATTTGTGAGAAGAGCCATTGGATTGAGACTTTGAATGGATGAAGACAAGGTGTATAAACCATCGTGCACGGTTCCTTTAAGCATCACCCGATTCGTCCGTAGGTCCTTGATCAAAAAACCCCAAGGATAAAACATGAAACAACACTGATTGTCAGTTGTAAATTTTGAAACCGAAAGCAGTCTTTTCCGTAAGTTTGGCACAATCAAAGTATTGTTCAACTTCAATGAGGTATTCGAAATAGTAAATGTAGCAATTTTGATATAGGAATTTTTTAGCCATTACCAACCATTACCATATCAGTGCCATTGTATGGTTTAATACCTTGTGCTTCGGTTGTTGTTGGTGCCATGTGATGAGTTGCTCCAGTGTCTGGAAGCCAAGATTCGTCAATATTTTCACCAGCTTAAATAGCTAGAAAAGCATGGTATTGTTCGGCCTCTTCATCTGATGCACAACATGCATCAGCTTTGTGATTAGGACCACCACAACGAAAATAGGTGATGCGGGATTCTCGACCACCACAATTTGCATTTTGATTGTTATGTCCTCTGTTTGAAACTTGAGAAACACGACCCCCATTTGAACGTTCATTGGAATGTTGGCCTCCACAATTTCCTCTTCCACGATAGTTAGGCCCTCTGCCACGATTATACTTGTTGCTAGTAGGCTTGGATCCAGAAGATCGATTTGTATACAAAGCAACAGGAGAGGAATATGTGTGAGAGGAAATACGTAACTCAAAATCTCTTAGCTTACCAATAACATTTTCCAAAGAGGGAAAATCATCCCTTGCATTTATAGCTACTACAATAGGATCAAAGTTTGATCCAAGTCCACGAAGAAGGCAATTGATGAATTCATCATCATCATTTGGCTTTCCGGCACCACGGAGTGAAAGAGCCAACGATTTGGCCTTGTGTAGGTACTCTTCCATCGACGAAGCACCTTTGGTGAGAGATTGTAACTCTCCACGCATCTGTTGAACACGATCGCGAGTATGGCTTCCATACAAGGTCTCAAGCACTTCCCAAACCTCATGAGAAGTCTCACAATTTATCACCTGTGAGAGAGGAGCTTCCGACAATGAGCTATTGATCCAAACGCAACCATTTTATTGCCACTGGATTTGTTATCGATTGATTATTAACATCAATGATGATGGGCAGGGCAAGTCATTTGTTAGGTAGCCTAAAAGGCCATGACCTCGTAGGATTGGAAGGACCTATGCTTTGCATAGCAAGTAGTTTTTGGATGCAAGTTTGGTGGGGATATCAGGTAGATGTGTTTTGGTGGAAAATAATTCAATTGAAGAGATGTCATGCGAGAAAGGGACGTTTGAGGTAGAAGAAGACGACATATTTCAAGATTCTCCCTAGACTCTTGATACCATGTAAATTCTGTAATGCCCGCAATGTGCTAGGCTTGAGTGTTGCCATTTATATAACTTTACATATTATAATGTGCAATTAATGAAAGAATAAAACTCAGCTAAGTAACGTACAGAAGCTAAACATATATAGAAAGTGAGAGAATAAAGGAGAGAATAAGATAAAAATGATCCAGCCGTTTATGGAGAAATATAAGGCGTGGATTATGGGAGGATTGTATCTCTGTCAGGGTGGTGTGGACGAGTCATGCTGGCTCCAATGGCCTTCGTTGGTCACCGCGGTTAGTCTAACAATGAGACAACGTGATGTGGATGGAGTGAGAGAGACAGACAGAAGGAGGGTGTAGGAAAGTGGAGGTGAAGTAACTTTCCGATGTCAGAAACCGAGCGGGAGGAGGCGATGCTGGACATTCCACGGTGAGTGAGGGTGCAGACGAGAGAGAGAAGTTGGACTAGGGGAAATAGAGGCTCGGTGTGCCGAAGCCTTATGGGGCACGACGATCAGCAGAGCTTCACGGTGTCTACAATTGGAGCTGTGGAGACCAATGCAACAAGAACCAAGATGAATGGCATGGAGCCGAGCACGATAGCTAGTGACAAATCACAAAGAAGAGAGAGGGAGGCATGGGGGCCGGGTTTGTGTTGATGTTGCAAAACGGGGAGGAATCAATACTCAACAAGGTATCGAGGGCTGGGGGGAAGAAAAGGAGGTAACACAAAAGGGCTTGCGGAAACGATGCATTTTGTACCATTTTTTCTGTTGGATTGAGTTTTTGGTTTAGAACTTGGGCTTCACTCAAAACGTGGCCCGATTATTACAACAACTTTTTTAAATTTTTAAATAAAATATAAAAATTCATGTAATTTTTTTAAATTTTTAAATTAAAAAATATATATTAAAAAAATATATTCAAATCATTTTTTAACTTTATATGAGAAATGATATTTGCAGTTATAGATTATACTTATGCTGCGCAATCCCTTTAAAAAAATGAGTAAATATAGAACTCACATGAAAAAAAAAACTAATCGTTTTAATAGTTGACCCCTATTTTTCAAAACGATTACGCAGCGCTTACGTATTCAATAACTATATGTAACATTACTCATTCTATAATACATCTTAACTCAAATCATTTCACTACTATTCATAAATAATTTTACTACTACTCATAAAATTATCATCTCATCTCATTATCAAAACATGTCTTTATACACTATTGAGAAAATCCAAAAAAGTTTTTTAATAAAATAAACAATTAATTGAGACGAAAGTTTACAGATGTTTTGAAAGTTGCAAGTCTCACCTTAAAAATATGTTTGAATAATAAGTTTATGAATTTCTTGGTTAAAAAATATTATTTAAATGAAAAAATCTTTAAAAAAAACTTGGAAATAAATTTGGGATGGCCACCATGGGATGGCTGGCTACAACCACCCAAAGGCATTTAATGGCTGATAGCACTATTGATGGAATTATCATAGATTCATAACGCTTTTGTGTTTCAGATTTGCCGGACTGATGATTGACCCAGACTCCTAATCACAATCGACATAAGCCCTCAAAAATTTAACTAATTATCACTCTTTGCCTACCAAATTCTTTGCTCCTTTATTCCCCCATGAAATGATTGTGGCCTACAAGAAGGATGATTGCAAAGTTTAAGAGAGGTATTTTTTAAGTTTTTAGTATTTCTCTGTTCCAAGCCAACTCCAATTTCTTGTTCACCACATCTAGTGCTAGTTTCCATTACTTTGTCTTGCCTTCGGCTGTGTCTCTTCATTTTTCTTATGATGACACTGTCCAACTAGTCACGAGTTTTTATTTGTCTAGTGTGAAGGTTGTCCTGTCTTTTGGAGATTGCCTCTTCATTGTAATGCCCATGAGATAAGATGAGTGGGAATGTTACTTGGTCCATTGAGCAGTCACCTTTTTGTAATGTGTCATCTAATCTGCTGACATCCAACTCCTCGTGGTCATGCCCCTGAGATTGTGTATGAGAGAGCCTTATCCGATCCACGAGCATATACTTCCTCGTTGTAGACTTGTATATATGGGATTCTTATCTAGTTCTCAAGGCATTCATGCCTTTGCAAGTAGGCTCTTGAGATGTGATGTGTGCGAGTGTTGCATGATTAATGAGCTTCTCATTTACGTGCAGCTATAACCCCACTATCCAGATATAGCAGAGGTGCCATTCGTTTCTTGGTTTGGAATTTAGCTTCTGTGCAACTGAGGCTCCGTTTGAATTTAGAGTTGATCTCAATTTATCTCATCTAATCATTATAATTTTTTTAAATTTTTACATAAAATATAATAAATAATTCAACTTTTTCAAATCTCAAAATAATAATAATATTAAAAAATAATATTCTAACAATATTTTATTCAATATTCATCTCATTTTAACTCACTATCCAAACCTCACCTGAATTTGCACTATAGAATTGGGCCTATGATGAAATATTGTCTACTCTAAGTGTAAGGCGTGCCCACCCGGTTCTTTTACTATTGATCCACAACATAATTTATCTTGGTTGTTTTGTTTCCCTTATTGAGGCACGTTTGAATAATAAAATGAGATGAACATTTATGATTAGTAGTGAAATGATTTGTGATAGTAGTGAAATGATTTGTGATAGTAGTAAAATTGGTTGAGTTAAAAAATTTATTGGATTTTGAAAAATGAGAGAGAAAAAGTTACATAAAAATATTATAAAATTAAAATATAGTTTGAACATAATTTTTTAATATTATTTTTATTTTGAAATTTGAAAAAACTCTATTGTTTTTTGTGTTTTGATTAGAAATTTGAAAAAGTTATAATTATTAGGTAGTTATTACATGAAAAAGCTGAAAAGTTAAAATTGAAAAATATTTTGTATTTGAGTGATATTTGAGAAAGAAATTATGAGAATTTTTTAGATCTGATGAAATGTTCTTAACTCATCTCACTTTCCAAATGACCTAACCATAATATAGTTGTTGTCACTTGAACGTGACTGCCTGTCTGCACTAGGGCCGAGCACCAAGTGATTCGGTGTCGATGTTTAGAAAATTCGTGGAGTTCGACTCTGAACTCCAACTTACATAGGTTCCAATCTGACTCCAATGGAGCAAATTCGGATTTGAGGGTTTATTGTGTTCATATTTAGTCCATTTTTAAATAAGATTTTACATATAATAGATCTTTTTTGTTGGCTTTCAAGTTTCAAGTTTACTAAAAACATTATAAAAAAAATAGAGAAAAAGAAATGGAATTTAGATATGAAAAAACCAAATACATAACTAAAAATATTTCATATGTTGTGCAAACATGAAAAATAAAAATTTAAAGAAAATTAAAGATATATAATAGGCCCTTTAGGCTATTCTTGATATGCCATCATTTATAATTTCATATTAGAATCTTAGACTTCCAAATCAACTAAAAATAATAAAATGATGAGGAGTGCTACATCCACAAAAAAATTACACAAATGTAATATCATAAATTGACGTGGTTTCATCTTATCTGTTATATATATTTTACAATAAAATTAAATTTACAATATGACGAACTATATCAAGTCACGTTAGTTTGTAGAATTACTTTTGTGTAATTTTTTGTGGCTAGAATATTTTCCTAAAATTATTGGTCAACCCTCTAGCCAAGGGGCCTAAGCTAACACCCAAGACCTCAAATAAAAACTAACAAGAGCAACCATGAGCCATCTCGGTTATATCCATCATCCAATCATTCAATGTTGAATATATTACAAATAGGAAAAACAACTAGCCATTGAAATACAAGCCAAATATTGTATTAGAATTTAGTTACATACTACATTAGAATTTAGATAATAAATTAATATTTTTACAATATATACATTATACATTGTACATGACTCACTATTGGCTATCAAGTTTCATTTATTCTAATATATATAATATGTGCGATAGTGATACTATGATGTGTAGTGTGTACATATAATTGATTATTACTTTATTAATATTATTCTATAATATATTATTAGTCTATTAATATTCTTGAACTATATAAGTTTTAGACTATTTATATTAGTATATATGATCAAAATATAAATAATATATATTTTATTAAAGTTAGAGGACAAAGTCGGATTCAGAGTTGAAATCAGAACGGAGTCGGTCAGACAACAAATACGACTCCAACTTTATATGCAAAAGACCTAACTCCAACTCCATTCTATCGAAGCTTTGCATCGGAGTGGCTTTCAAAATATTTTCAAAATATTTTGGAGCACTTTCAAAGTATTTTCACCTCTTCCAATCCTCCCCATCTGGACAATTTGGATCAGCTCTTCCCAAGGAAAATTACTGATGCTGAAAATGAATATCTTTGTGATATCCCTACCGATGAAGAAATTTTTCTTGTTGTTAAAGCTCTTCCCTCCTCAAAAGCACCTGGTCCTGATGGCTTCACAGGCCTATTTTATAAAAAAATATGGAAAATCATTAAATCTGATGTTTTGGCTATTGTGAAAAGCTTCTTCATTCATGGGAAACTCTTAAAAGAGCTCAATCATACCAATGTTGTTTTGATTCCCAAAGTGGAAAATCCAAATGATATTAATCAGTTTAGACCTATTAGCCTGTCAAATGTTTGTTATAAAATTATAGCAAAAATTCTTGCCAATAGGTTTAAAGCTATTCTTCCAAGCATCATTTCTCCCTATTAATCTGCTTTTTTGCCAAACTGACTCATTCAAGAAAATATGATCTTGGCTCAAGAGATTTTCCACCTCATGAAAAAAAGAAGAACCAGAACCTGCACAATGGCTATTAAAATAGATATGGCCAAAGCTTTTGATTCTATGGAGTGGTCATTCATTTTGGATATTCTTCATCATATTGGCTTCAATCACAAATGGATTAATTGGATTAGAGAATGCATTTCCATTGTCTCCTACTCAATTATCATCAATGATTCTCCTCATGGTTTCTATCAACCCTCGAGGTTTAAGATAGGGCGATCCACTCTCTCATTTCCTCTTCATTCTGGGAACTGAAGTACTCTCTAAACTTATCATCCTCAAAGAAAATCTTGGCAGTCTCAGAGGTATAAAACTGTCAAGAGGGGGTCCTCCATATCCTATTTGCTCTTTGCTGATGACCTATTCCTGTTTGGTATGGCCAATTCTCATACAGCAAAAGTTTTTGCTGATTGTATTGCCATTTATAATTCCTCATCAGGGTAAAATATCAATCATAGGAAATCCTCTCTTCATTTCAGTGCTAACATCTGTCCTGCCTCCATCAATGCTGTTAAAAATTTATTCAATTTCAGAATTTCACTTCCAAATTCTAAGTATTTGGGCATGCCCCTCAATAATGGTACTGAAAAAATGAAATTCCTTTTTGATCTCATCGAAAAAATCAAAATCAAACTTCAAGGTTGGAAGGCAAAAATTCTCTCTTAGGCTTCAAAAACTGTTCTCATTAGGTCAGTGGCGAGCTCCCTACCTTCTTATGTTATGTCCACTTTTCTCTTCCCTCAGGAAATGGCAAAAAAAAATTGACACTCTGCTGAGGAGATTTTGGTGGGGTTATGCTGACAACCAAAAAAAGAAGTTTATCACAAAATCATGGAATTCAATCTGCCTACCCAAATCTATGGGCAGACTGGGCCTAAAAAAAACTGTCATTTTCAATTCTGCCCTCATCTCCAAATTTGCATGGACTTTCATCAATGGATCTACCAGCTAGTGGAAAGATGTTCTCTCAAAAAAATACCTAAAAATAAACTCTTTCCTAGAGGTAGCCCCAAAGTCTTCGGATTCCCGGTTCTGGAGAAGTCTTTTAAAGCAAAGAGATTTCTTAAAGTCTAGCTTTTGTTATTAGATCAACAATAGAACTACAGTTAGAGTTTGGAGTGATCCCTGGATTCCCACTCTCCCAGCCAATACTCCTCAACCCCATCCCACAAATCCTTTTGTTGATCATTCCATGACTGTTTCGGAGCTCATATTAGAACAGTCAAGGCGTTGGAATACCCTCCTCTTGAATACTCTATTCTCAAAAAATGCTACTAGAGAAATTCGAAAAATTTCTTTATCCAATCATAATTTCCAACACATTTCTGACAAGATCAATTGGGTTCACCATACTTCTGGGAAATTTTCTGTCAAGTCAGCCTATGCAGCCTTGGTTCATCAGAATGATGTTTCTTCTTCCAGTGATCTGTCCACCAAATGGAAATCCCTCTGGAAAATGAGAATCCAGGATAGACTCAAATTACTCATTTGGAAAATTAGTCATAACATCCTCCCAACAAAAGCCAAGGTCAATAATGTTATTCCTCCTGATGAAGATCAAATCCTTTGTCCCCTTTGCAAAACTGAACCTGAAGATCTCCCTCATCTCTTCCACAATTGCATTTTTTCCAGAGTAATGTGGAGACATTCCAAGTGGCCGATTGATACCTCCATTTTTGCAAGGCAACCCATATCCAACTGGATCAGTAACATCATCAATCCTTCTACAAGTCTAAAAATTCTTGCAGAAGAGAAACATGACTTCCAGATTTTTGCAACCGTGGCAATGGATCATATTTGGTTTATTCGAAATAAGCTTGAACATGATTTGGTATTACCCTCAATTTCTGTGTATGTTGAAACTGTTCTTAAGTTATTCAAACAGCACTCAAGAGCATGGGCAGAGAGAGAAAATCAGATTGAGGAATATGAAGAAAGACAACCTGATGGATTTCATCTACTCACTTTCGATGTTGCCACGAGGAAAGAAGGATCTATCATTGCAGCGCTTTGCTGGGCGGACAGTGGGGAGTTAATATTCACAAAAACTGACCTCATAAGCAAGGTAAGCTCAAATGTTGGAGAAGCATCTGCAGCTTTAATGGCGGTTAAAGAAGCAGAAAAACTGAAGCTTGAGAAAATAATCTTAGAAGGCGACTCAAATGTCACAATTCAAGCAATCTCCAATGCTTCGGCAATTTAGGAATGGATTATGAGTCCAATAATCAATGACAACAGGCACAACCTCGAGTCATTCAAGGAATAGAAGTTAAGGAAAATTCATCGATTTCAAAATCGATGCGCGCATTGGGTAGCGGCAGCGTAAGCCTTTGGAAACATTCCTCTAATCCAAATTCTGTCATCTCTTCTCAATTTCCATAGTGGAAATGATCTTTCCAACAATGCTGTAATTTATTAATACTTCAGAACTTTGTATGATGTTCCTATTTCATGCTATCTTGCTTATAAAAATAAAAATAGAAAATAAAAAGAATAAAAAAGAAGAAGAAGAAGAGAGACTCATTTGACATTTTATTTATTGCGACTCCATTTGAGTCCAGGACTCCAGTGGGGTTGTCGCGTGATATTTGTGATGAGGGTTACAAAAATAGCGTTTCAAGTGGTATTGGCACGTGTATAATACATACCAACTACCAAGGTTAATTTTAGAAATTTTTTTTTTATCAAATTCCTTTAACATTGGTATATATAAAATATGGCTACATTTAACTTTGTGCTGTAATATTTAACAAATTTGTTTGATGCTATAACTCTACCTTGTTTATTTTCACAGATGAGATGAGATAAGATGAATTGAAATTAAAATTAAAAGTTGAATAAAATATTATTAGAATATATTTTTTTAATATTATTTTTATTTTAAAATTTGAAAAAATTGAATTATTTATTTTATTTTGTGTGAGAATTTGAGAAAGTTATAATGATTAGATATTTAGATGAAATGAGATGAGTTGTGAAAACAAACGATTCTTTTTTTTTTTTTCCGTCTTTACTCACTCCTCCACTTCCCCATCTCATATTATTGAATCTTTATTTTATCTTACTTTTTTCTTTAATCCTAAGTTCTGGGAATCTATATAATTCTCCATTTATATTATTAAAAAATATTTTTTTTTATTTTTAAATATAAATTTTAAAAATAGTACAATCTATGCATATTCAATAATTGAATACACGTCATTTCAATGTAAATTTAAAGTTACAATCTCTTCTGACTTGATATGTAAATCAATTACCATTAGATAAAAATGGCTAGCTATTATATAAAAGTTACCGTTAGAAATAACGATGACCATTAAATAAAAGATGGTTAGATAAAATAACAAATATAACTATTGGAATTTAAAAACATGACTGTTAAATTTTGTAATATGACTGTTAAATATGTAAAGTATAAAAATATCAAAGAAATATTAAGAACATTATTTTAATGATTTAATCAATTTTATAGATAATCTAATTTGGGATGTCTAGGTAGGACTGATAATATTTGACACGACTTGTGAAACTGATACAAATATGAGATGAAATAATAGGGTTGACGTTGTGACATTAAATACTAGGGTTAAAGTTATAGAGATGAAATAAACAATAAAAGATCATTCTCCTTCGAAAAATGCTTCTTTTTTTTTTTATTCAAATTTTTTAATCCTCAGTCACACTTGTTGACATATCATATTGTAAAAACCTGCTAATTAAATAGCTAATAAATGAAACTACTTAAATTTTGTCACATAAAAAAGTGTAAATAAGGGCGAGAAGTTATAGGAAGAAGACTTATACTTTGTTGTCAATTTTAATTTTAATTACTCTTTCTCATCTCTTACATGGAAAATGAAAAAAAAGAAAGAATTCAAGGTCATATTTGGTAAGTTAAGAATATATATAAATCCATTGGAGACTATAAAATTTCAAATAAAACACTTATACTTTGTTGTCAATTTTATTTATTTATATTAATTAATACAAAAACTCTATATTCAATCATTTTTATGTACTTTTTATGTATTCTACTAATGTGATTGACTGCATCACATTTTTTTAAAATATAAAACAACTGTTTTGGCTAATCATATTAGTGAAGTGCGTAAGGAGTATGCAAAAGTGACTATATATAGTAGAACTCTTTTAAATAGATTTATTGAAAAATAAATGTACGAGTATGAATATTTAGTTATTCAAGTTTGTTTAGGATTTAAACTTTAAGACCCAAACTCAAATAATTCGACATGAATTCAAATGATACGACATGAATTGCTTTACCTTTACTTAATAGAAAATAGATTATATAGAATAGTTAAAGATGGCTTTTGTGACTAAATTTTAGCTAAAAAATTATGCGAATGTTTTACCAGCCAGTTAATATAAGGGTGGCTCTATGGCCACCATTGGGAGCTCCGGTTAGTATACCTTATCTATATTTTTTTAAAAATGTTTTATATGTATTTTTTAATATTTTTAAATATTAAAAAAAAAATTTACAAGATCATTAAAAATTTATTTTTTAATCAGAAAATAAAACAAAAAATTAAAAACAAAAATCCCAACGGGAGAAATAACATTTTCTTAAATACAACCGCTCGGAGCTCCCGCTAGTACATCTTATATATATATATATATATATTTTTTTTTTCATATACATTTTTTAACATTTTTAAATATTAAAAAAAATATAACATCATTAAAAATTATTTTTTTAATTATTAAATAAAACAAAAATCCCAGCGTGGGAAATAGCATTTTCCTGAATATAAATTACAAATCGACACCGGTGTCTCGTGGGAATAATAGATTGTTTAGTCCACCTAAATACGAGTTTCCCTCATTCAATTGGAGTTTTGACGTTGTTTATATGTGGCTTGCCAAGCCCATCTTGCATCTCTGATAATGGCTCTCACTTTTAGAGTACCAAACGTCTCCGCCTTCCTTCTAAAATCCTCTCCATCCCCAGCATACCCATATCCTAAAATGTCCCAAAATGTCCGCTCCAATGCCTCTCTCTCTGCCTCAGCTGGAAGTACAAATAGAAGGCTTCCTATACTGCTCTTTGACATCATGGACACCCTTGTTCGCGATCCTTTTTACCACGACGTTCCTGCCTTCTTCGGGTACTCAAATTTACTCAAATTTCTCTTTGACCCGTTTCCGGAGTCCGGTGATTCTTCTTCTTTGTTATTTGGTTGCTCAAACAATATGTTGTATGCATTGTTCTTTGGGCTGAAAAATGGGATTTATACTAAACTCTGCTTTGTTTATTTAGTTTTAATTCTTTTCTTGGGATCCAAGATGGGGTCGTGTTTACTTTCGAAGACATGGTTATTGGGTGCAATGAACGCGTAAAATTCTTCCAAAATAAGTTGAATTCATTACTTACTTAAAAAAGAATGTTTAATTCATACGAGTGAAGTTTCCTGAGCCAGTATCGTTAAGTTTTAGCTGCCCTTAAATGCACCAGGGAAATTATTTGAGGATACATGCTTGAAGTGGCGATAAGCTTGAATATGTTTTCTGGGGAATGAAAGAAACTTTATTAGAAGTTTGTAAAGAATACAATTTCATCTGCTTGCCTGACATTAGACTTGTTATAAGAGGGACTTTAGCCATTTTCTACATTTCATGATGCTCATTGTCTTGTATTGATATCGTGTAATTCAGTTGATGTAAATTGGCTTTGGAGGCTAATGGAGTTTCAATTTCCATGGCCCCAAGCTCACTTCCGAGAAGTTCCTCCAGCCCCTACGGATTTAGCCAAAAACTTCTTATAGACCCTTATGTGCTTTAATGGATTTGTAGAACTACCACAAAATATCAGAGGGCCTCATAAATTGAAATGTTTGACAATTATCCCTCTAGTCGTAAGGCAAAAATAAGTGCATAAATTACAACAGAATAGTTTTGTGACTATGACAAGAATATGCATAACTGTTAATGGTAAGAGCAATGACATTAATCATCCACGGCAATAATCACAACCCAAATAATTTACTGGACTCATGGGTGCTGGGTATTACATGTTGTAACTCATTTGAGTTAAGATGCTAACAGACTCTTTATAGGCTTCTAAGAAGAACCTGACACATAATCGTTGTCACACCCTAACCGAGGTTAAAAGCACTATTTTTTCTCAGATAATTCTGTCTTCGATGAATTCTTCCAAAAATTGTTGATTAATTGTTTATACTATTACTAAGATAATCAGATTCAGATTTTATGCTCAGAATGTCGTTGAAGGAACTTATAGAATGCAAGCACCCGACTGCATGGATTGAGTTTGAGAAGGGGATGATTGATGAGGTATGCTCATAACTGGTCATTGGTTTAGAAAAGTATGGTTTTTAAGATCTTCACTACCTCAGACGCCCATTATTAGTGATTTGTATAAAAGTAAGACTCCCATTCTTGTTGGAATGATCTTTATACGTTTTTCTTCTTGTTGCATTTGTAGTAAGTTCTAAAGGAAAAGAAGCATACAGTAGGCTGTTTTGTGGGGTGGGGGCAATAGGACAGTGTGCGAAGGCTCTTCATATTGAAGATTTCTTGGAATTATAACCTTTGTTTGCACACACTACAAATTTGGGTGATATATATATATATATATATTCATTTTTTAGGACATTTAACGTTCTCTTGGGTTTCTTTGATTGTGGCTTTAGATATAATCACAGAAAAAACACTGCCTAATCTGCAACATCAAAGCACCGAAAAACTAGTTTTGTCAATACTTTCCATGCAGGTGAAGATGTCGAAATGGATCTAAGAACAGCACTAATGTATTAACATTTGGATAATAAATTCAAATATGAATCAGGAGTCCATGTAATACCATCTTTTCAGCTTTATGGAATAAGTTACTCAGACCCTTTATCTAACTCGACATCTAATTGTGAGTTGATGTGGCCACTTAATTCTCTTCAGACTATATTTTTTTGATAAGTAATAAGAGAATTTTATTACCAAGTATATAGGCATAGCCCGAGTACACAGGAAGTATATAAGAGAAAACACCTAAATTCAAGCTAGAAACTAGAAAAGTCCAAAAAAAAAAATCATGAAGATTATCTCCATTCAATACAAGAGCCTTAGCCCCAAAACACAAAGTATTAAAGAAAAACTTCCCAAGTTCTCCCATCGAGCATTCTCTTCATACCATATTTATTTCCCTATCTCCACCATCTCAACCTAAGCAGTGCTTTTCAAGGTTCATAAAGGTACATAATAGCCATTTTTTGTCATTATATGAGGAAACTGATCGTGTCTATTGTAGATGAAAAGAGAGAAAATCCAATATTCGATCTAGCTTTCATTATGTCTTTAACTTTTTACTGCTGATGTATGCATAAATGTTACGAAAAGAGCTATTCTTTTTGCGTATTACCTACTTCGTTATGCTTAGTATTGTGATTCTTTTCCATATATTTCTTCAGGAGATTTGCCTGATATTTTTGTATGTATTCTTGAATTTTCTACGTACTTCATATAATCTTTATTACTACAAAATATAGGTGGAGCTTTCCAGAATATTTTTTAAAGATGGCAGATCTTTCGATTTAGAAGGTTGGTGAGAATATTTCTTTTCTTACTTTGCAGCAATCACCACTTTTGTTTTGATTGCATCGTTCTTTATTACAGATTTACAGTACTTATGTGACTATAACAATGCTAAATATTTGGGGTGGTAGGGCAAGGGGGTGGTTTACCAGTGATGTCACCTCAACTTTCGGTATAAAGTGCGGTACAAATTGTAAACTATATGTGGTTACACTTATTTATGAGTATTGAAAATTATATACGGAACCTCATTGTATTTTGGTATACTCTTTCCTTGCCCCTCTATAAAATCTTGTGCATGTTGTAATTGATAGTTTTCTGGCCTCCATAAAATCTTTTTGGCATGCAATTTGAAAATTTTATTGATAAATGTGAGACCTAAGTATACAAGAAGACAAAACAATACCCTAAAGATGTGTAATTGAAGGTAGAAATCAAGTTGTCAAAAGAAGAACATATAAACTCCCAAAAATAGTAGTCGAATCATAGGATAAGTTTAGAAATGACATGCTTGTTTGGGACTGACTTTTGTAGTTTTGTTTTTATTGGTTTTCGAAATTTTGAATGGGGGAATGAAGACAAGGAGTTACATTTGGATGTATTGGTTTCCGTTTTTTATTTTTATTTTTTTTTTAAATATGTTTTCACCCATAAAGTTTTTAGTTGTTTCACACTTTTCTAGAAACTGACGGTGGTACTCTCCAACTACCCCACTTATTATCAAATAGCACTTCCGTTAAGACTGTACCATGTAACCTGTTTTTCGCCATCTTAGTGTTCGTACTTGAACAAAGAGTGCTATTTGTCATTTCCTTGTAGTTTGAATTAAAATGTGTCAATTTTTGTAAAGGTTTAAAGCTATAAACACAAGTGTAAAACTCCTTATAGCTTGTGGGTTAAAAGTGTATCTAACTATTTCTTTGGTTAATGGTTTCAAGATAATCAGTTTTTCTCAAAATCATCAAGATGCCCAATAAAATCTTGGCATGTGTTCACTCCACTAGATCTACGTAAAACCAAAAAGGAAAAACCCAAAAAATGCCTTGAGAGGGCCATTAGGGTTCAATTTGGTTTTGGGTTTGGGGGGGTGGATCCACCCTTCTGCTCCTCTCAGGAATCCACCCTAGAGACAAGGTTCTCTACCCTCCCTTGCAATGGAAGCATAGAGGAAGGGGGAAAGACTCCAAGCGACAACGGTCTCCATTGCTAAATCAAGCCTGCATCCTTTTCCATTGAAATATATATACAAATATGTGTGTGTTTGTTAATGTAATCTTGAAATGGTATAGTGATACAATTAGTATTGAAATATTTCGCACAACAGTGTGCTTCAATAATATTTTATAACTCTTCCCCGGTTTTACATAGTGGGAGTATGAAACGCTAGGACATCATTCAATTATCAATCAAAACTATATAATTTTGTTGCTTCAGAAAGCTGTTCAAGGAAATATTATTGTTCAAGGAAATATTATTTGAGAGCGTCTTTTAGTTAGGTTATATAACAGTTAAAAACATGTCCTGAAAATATGCCATAGTTTCTCAAATTGTTACCTATCAGAAAGATTTTTTTAATTGTCGGGATTGGGTAGGTCTTAAGAAGTTGTCGTTTTACCAATGCATCCTTTGAAGGTGAACATGTTTGAATGAGCATGAGTTTGCAAGAAGTGTTTTCCACCCTTTGTTTCTGAGAAGAGTACCACATGCAATTCCCTTTTGAATTTGTCTCAGTTGAGAGGTGATTGTTGAATATGTATTGCTTCCCAGGTTATTGTGAGTTTTATGTATCATGAGATTTGCTTTTATGATTATCTCAATCGTTTTTTCCTTTTGTTATTGACTGTAACTTGATTGGAGGATCACCAAGCTCAGTTGGTTTATGATTTTTCCTTGTCAACATGCTCTTTGAGCAGATTCTCATTGGGTGTGTGAATTTCTTAGACCCACTTAGGAGCAATCACATTTTTTATTACGTCAATAATTTTAAATGCATACTCCTAGAACATGCTGCATATTATTAACACTCTTGCTGATCTTGTGAAGGTCACGTTCATATGTTGTCGTAGGTCTGAAAAATTGTATGAGAAGGGGATATTCCTACATTGAAGGTGTTGAAGAATTGCTTCACACTTTAAAACAAAACAAATATGAAATTCACGCTTTCACAAACTACCCAATCTGGTACGATAAGATTTTTATTTAATGATTTTATATCCATTTTAAGAGGATTATCTTTTCTAGAGATCTTGTTTTGTAGGTACAAAATGATTGAGGACAAGTTAAAAGTTTCAAGATATTTGTCATGGACATTTTGTTCATGTATAAATGGTATGTGCAATGTTTTGGCTCTCTCTCTCCCTCCCGCTTGCACACGCGCAATGCACTCGTGTGTGTGTTGACTGTATGGGTGAATAATGCATGAGCATGTGTCTACATCCAATGCTATCGTGTTGAGTGAATTATTATTATTGTTGTTAATATTACTATCATTATTATTATTATTATTATTATTATTATTATTATTATTATTATTATCATCATCATCATCATTGTAAGTGTGATGATAGGCACACAACCCTTTTCACGGCTATATTTTAAAATAGAAGTATTTTGGTAAAATGATGAAACTTTTATAATTGTTTTAGGTTATTTTACAAAAACACCCTTCATTTAATTGTAAATAAAATTTTTCACTTATTGAGATGAAGGATTTTTGTCATCCTTTGAGGTCGATCTGGTTTAGTCCAATACTCCAAAGCAAAAGATTTTCTCCGGTAGAATCGTAGATGTTCATATATGAAGAGAGCAGGACACCTACTACATGGACATTGCCATCACTTGTGAGAATGATCCTTTTTACCGTATGTTTCAGGAAAGAGGAAGCCTGATCCTGATTTCTATTTGGATGTTTTGAGCCAGCTTGAAGTTAATTCGGAAAACTGTATCTTCATCGATGATAGGTTGTATTCTTTATATTTTTTTTTTAGTGTTAGACTGTTTTTGTGATGGGATGACTACTTTTACATACATTTGGTGTGCTTTGGTTATTCTTGTCTCAATCTTTTGTATGATCAAAATCATGCAAAGGGATTGTGATGTTTTGGAGTTCAGGAACTAACTAGGATTATTATGGTTTGTCTGACTGATAGACCATCAAGGAGCAGTCAGGTATAAACCGTGTTAGTCCAGTCTCCTAGCTGAACCCATGTTAGGACATATCAAATTGCCATAGGATAGGAGATTTAATTTTGCACCAAATAGTTTCATAAATTTTCTCTTCTCGAACAACTATATTCTACAGTTTCTCTGCATGCAAGACAGCAGAGCAGAGAATGATTGAAGTTTGGGTTCAAATTATGGGTCTTTTTCGTGCAAGAAATTGATGTATACTACTAGTCTTATCCACAAGCCCTATATTCTGTTTCCTTGTTATGACCAATGGGAAAATGCAAATTTATATTTTATGGTATTCTTAATGCTTCCTGTCACAAGAGTCATTGTACAAAACCAGAATTGATTATTTTCTCAATTTCCATGATGGGTTCATCACAGGTTGAAAAATGTAGAAGCCGCTGCGGAAGTCGGCATTGTTAGTCTACATTTCAAGAATACAAATTTACTGCTTCAAGATCTCTCTTCGATGGGAATTGACATCTCAGTAGAAGAACATCACCGTCAGGACTAGCCCAAGCTTGTAAAGGAACACACCTGATTTCTCAGTACTCATTATTCTAATAACTTGACTTGTTACGTTAGTTTTGGTTTTTTATAGACTATATAGGGTACAGGTAATCTATGAAGAGATGAGAATAACGAGTAATTATACTTGTGAAATTGATAGGATGCAAATCCTTCAATACATTCCTACCATCATTTACACGCCATGCAAAGAAATGTTATGCCTTTTTAAAAAATAAAAATAAAACATATGAGTTTCACTAAGATAATTTCCCATCATAGGCTTTGGGGTCGTGACAAAATTTATATTTTCATGTTATAGTTGAAAATGTTTTTCAAGACGTGCGATTGTAAAGTATTCTTCATGGAAAAATGAAAATTATATATAACATGCTCAAATGATGAAAATTGCTTATGTCATGTAAGCAAGTATTCAATGTATTATATAAAATGTTATTTCATGCTCAAAATGATATTTATATTATGAATGTGACATTTATACATAAATTATAAATAAGTTATCAAAGTGTAAGTTAGAGGTTACTTACAATCTCTTCAAAATATAGAGAGTCAATGCAGCTGGAATCAAAGTTATTCTAAGTTAGGATTTGTACCACTAAAGAAGATGTTCATAGTCAAAGGGTTCAAAAATTTGATATTTACAAAACTGTTCTTATACTTTGCAAAAATTGTCACTAAGGCCATAAATTTTCACTATTTGCATTTGAGTTCCAACATTCACCAAATTTTACAAACCTCATATTTTCTATATTTTAAATTATCTATGTCCTCATAATTTCAAGATTCAAATCACGACTATGTCAAACTTACCCAACCTGTGGCATGCATATTTTATGGCCTATATGTGATTTCAAGTTTAAAACCTCTATAGATGCATTTGTACTCAAATTTCATCAAGTGGCAACTATAAATATACTTTAGGGACAATTTAAAAACTTGGATTCAGGTCATACAAATTCATCCCAACACTTGAGCATGAATCAAGGCCAAATCATCACTAAATCATCCATTAAGCATATGAATGATGTTTCTAGCTTTCTCTTACCAAAGAAATACTTAAAACCTAATTAAATCATGCATTTTCATTATTATCCCAATCACAAGGCATTTCTAAATGCTCATTACTCAAGCTTAGGCAATTAAATCAAAACTTCATAAATTAATCTTAAATCTAGTGGAAACCGACGCATGCTAGATGATCAACACAATATATGAATTTATAACCTATCATGACATGCTTTCAACCTCAAATTTAAACCTTAAAAAATTATCACAAGATATTAATGAATCATATAAAATCATATTAAGACATGACATGGCTAGAAATTCAACCCAAAGTAATTTATTCATCCAATACTTCCAAATTGACCCGGTTTGCTCTTAGCTTGATAAACCTCAATTAAACTCAATTAAAATCTTATTATCATGCCATAATTTAAAACCTAATATGCCATTATAACATTTAACAAAAGATGGGGCAAGCTTACTTGCAAAATTAGGGCCCTTTGAGCTCCCAAACACACTCACTTCAAGAACACTCTCAAACTCACTCGATTTCACTCTATCTTCACACTAAGAGGGGATGGCTCTCAAGAACTCAAGAGAAAGCTTTGAGGAGTGGTGTGAGGAAGTGAGGAGGTGAAGGGGGTATTTATAGGGCTTCATGGAGGATGAGGGGCATGAGGGAAGGCTTGGGATTGGTGGAAGTGGGTGGTGGAGTGTGGAGGAGCAAAGATTCAACTTGTGTCATCTTTGTGCAAATGAATAGTGTTCCAACTCTCATAATTTTCTACAAATTCAGGTTGTTGTGTAAGGGTGTAGGTGCTGCCATGGTTCAGAAAATCAACACAAAATGCAATGGATTGCAAGGCGATGTCATGCTAGTAGCCGACGGGTAGGGGGCTTCAAAGCTGACCAATTTTCATCACTTGTTTATCTCATTTCCTTGGCTTTGTTTTGAAGGTCTAAAGACTTTATTTGATGGCTTTTTCAGGTGTTGGAAGGTGGAGGGATTGGCCACCAAGTGATCATTTAGGAGCATGCCATGGAAGGGAGTGAGATGGAGGTGGTTGCCGAGTGGCATGTGAAACCTTCTACTATTGTCAATCGATTTAGCATTTCTTTGGGGTATAAAATGGTCAACAAGCTCATGAGTTCTTTGAGGGACCTCTTAGGGATTGGAGGGTATAGGTGGTGGCGTGTGGAGAGGGCTCAAGGAAGAGCAGAAAATTCATGAAGAAACTAAGGTCATTCAGTTTGGTTCCAACTAAATTTCCCAAGGAAATAGTTGGATTTTGGTTTGGTTTCTTGGAGCCATTTTGCCCAATGCTAGGTATAAACCTTGAGTGTTGTGGTGAGGTATGAATGGTGCAATTACAATTGAAAATGTGGTGGAAATGGAGTGGGCTAGGGGCTGGTTTGATGAAGTGCACATGGTGATGCATCAAGGTGCCAATTGGTGATTATTAGGTCATTTACATGGCTTGGTTCCAATTGACATGTGTTGAGTCAAGCCTAACATTCTAGGTTAGTCTAAGAACAATGAAAATAAATAATAAAAACCAAAAATTTCGGATCATAAGTGAAAAAAAAAAATTAAAGAAAACTATGCAAAAATCATGGTTTTGAGGTTACTATTCATGGGTGAGATGAATAGTAATTCTTAACTCAAGTTAGAAGCTTAACCATGGTTGGGAGGGAACCCTAGGGGTGTGTGGTTCACCTTGGGTTTAAGGGAAATCAATAGTATGGTATATGTGGGTCTCATTTGGAAGGATGAAATAAAAGACAAGGCTTTGGGCCCCAGGGGTTGGGCTTGTTGGGCCATTTGTGTAAGCCTTGATTGTGGGCTTTGGTGTGGGTTATTATATGGATCTTATATCCAGATTTGTGGGGCCTACCTATGGACTCAAAGGCCTACTAGCTTGGGTTCCAATCTTAGGTCTTTCATAGGTTGGGCCAATGACTTTTACTCTTATTAAGTTAGGCCCAATGACTTAAGTCCATTATATTGGGCCTAATTTCTAATGTCCTTCAAGAAAGGCCTAGAACCTTATAACTCCCAAATTTGTGATGACTAGAGTTTTGTCTAGACTTGGCCCTTAGAATTCGTTCTAGGTTGCCATAGCATTTTAGGAGTCTTAGTTACCTTGGAAGGCCTTAGAACCTTTGATGTGGTAACTTGAGCCCATGAGGAGAGTCCCTAGTTTACTTTGAAATTTTGGCCTTATTTAGAAACCTAGGTCCAATGGTTTAGACCCATGATCCAATTCTAAGTCACTGATTCTATGTGTCATGATAATGTTACATATTGAATCTAGTCTTGATAATGGGTTAAGGGGGAAAGAGAGGTGTAGGAAGGCACCAAGATTGGCTTGCACACCTAGCCTATTGTTTTTTTTTTTTTTTTTGTCTAAAATTCGAGTTCCAAGGTAGGTTTTTTGAAAAGGGAAGCCTAAGAAAATGAAATGGAGCTTTTCTAGAAGTTTTGCATAGGAAACTAAAGGGAGGTATATAAGATTTCAAATTTAGCTCGCTTTTGCCATGTGTCAAGCATGCACTAAATTTCTAGAAGATTTTGTGAATAGAATTTTGTATCAAGGACAAGTTTACCCTTAGGGTTTCGGCTAGCACACTCCCAAACATCTCATTCACTTGCCACTTGTCACTTAGTTATTCTTAGACCAATGGTATATGAAAGGTCACCTAGGGAAGGAGTACTTGGAAGATGAAGCAACATCTTGTGAAAGGAAAATGGAGAGGACGGCTAGCGCTATGGCACACGCCCAATGCCACTTGTCTTCCATGCCAAGAGTTACTTGTTGGGAATAGGAAAAGACATGTATTGTTTTATCAAGCTACCCTTGAAGAGATATTTACTTGTCTAAGGAAATGAGTGGCATAAAGGGGAGAGAAGGAATTTCGGCCAAGGACGAGAAGTCCTACACGCCACCCCCCAAAATGTCCATTCCCAATGCAATCTAAGTGGAGAACTCCAAGAGACATTTCTGCAAAAGGGAAAGAGGGAAGAAGAAACCTTGCCACTTATCATCCATGCAAGGACTTTGGATGCAACCAAGGAGAGAAGTGAAGGGTCTCCTATAAAAAGAGAAGGGTTCACACCAAGCGGCTTTTCCCTTGCCATTTTTTTTGGATTTGCATTAGCTCCCACTCTTTCCATACAATTCTCCCATGTTCATTTGAAAGTTCCCTCATTTTCTTGTATTTTCTTTCGAACCAAACAAGGAGGATCCTTGCAAGACAAGGAATTTTGGCACTACTAAGGATTAGCAAGGTAAGGATCAGTTTTCTCTAAGCCTTGCACGCACACAAGTCATTTCTCAATCCGAAAATGAGATTCAAATCTCATTAGACTTTGAGAAAGATAGAACACACACACTTTCTACCATTTTCTTGGAAATAACTTAGGGTTTTCAAGAAAAATCCTTGAGGCCGATTAGTAAAGGGGAAGTTCATCCTCCATGTTTCGACCACCACATGTATCAAATGAAGGGGGTTTAACCTAAAAACCTTAGAAGCCGAATGGTTTAAGACCAAGTGATGCCCTAGAAATCCACACACATACTCAAGAACATGAGGTAGGGTTTTAGATACTCTTTCTAATATAGTATGTTCAGAATTACAGCTTGCTAGTATTTGTTTACGTGGATTTTTGTAAGTATACACTCAACTTACTCTTGGTTAATACTTGTATATACTTGTGTAAATCCTTCCATGATTTTGATTCCTTTGTTTGTTATCTCTTGGTTATTTGTTTGAATATGCTAATATGATCTTGAGTAACTCTAAGGAATGAATTATATGTTTCGGATTTGTGATGAAAATGCCATGAAATATGCCTATGAGTTTCGATTTTCACTTGATTGAGGTTGATGGTTTATGCAACATGATGTTTTGGTTTGAATATGCTTTGGAAGTTTCAGACTTAGTAAAAAACCTTTGATTTCATGTGTTATTTTATTATGTTTTGATTTCTATAATATATGCTTGAGGTTTGGAACATGTTTATGTGATGAATCTTCATGTTTTTGTGTCTATGAGTTTTGGCCTAAGCAAGTTTTCATGGTTCCATGTATATGTTTTGATATCTCTTATGGTTTATGTTATCAAGCACAAGCGACTGAGCATGTCCGATTGTGGGCAAGCCAGGCTAGAGATACGCCACATTCAATGCGTGTCAGGGAGCCCAACACGCAACGACGTGCTGCCAAAGGTGTCGTATGACGGCACAACCACAACCTGACATACTGCCATAACAAGAGGGTGGTGGCAGGTCTAATCTGTGCACAGCCTGACATTCCACGATTTACCTCAGCAGTCGAGTTTAAGCAATGTATAAATACAGCCATCCTTTAGGGGAAGGCTCTCTGAACTCTTCGACTACTTAACTCACTTAGTTTTCTTCATCACTCAAATATTCTCTACTGACTTTGGCATTGGAGTGACCCTGGAATCACCGGAACCCATTCTTCTTCTTAGCTATAGGTCCTGAGAGTTTGGTTGTTGTGGTACTGCTCGGACTGCGAAACACGACATCAACAAATAGATTGAGAAATAAGAAAAATTTTGTTAGTCTGATATATGTTTCTAGAATTTTGGTCCTTTTTTCTTGTCGATATTTTTCCATTGTTTCAGCTTGCTTTCCATGGAATTTGATTTTTTAAGGGTTGTCATATTGCTGAGACAGGTTCTTTTCTGTATATTTAAGCAACCACAATATATAGTACTCTACATGGATTGGGGCTTTTAGATATAATACCTTACAACCATAGGATGACAGTTAAAAACATGCCCAACACCAAAACCTAGAGCTACATATATATGAGCTGATCTATTAAATTTACATTACAAATCAGAACGAGTACCGGTTACCAAGGAAAACGCTGTCTTTGCCAATTAGCTAAGAGATTTCAAGTGGCTGCAGAAGTAAGAATAAATATAGGTAAGAATATTTAATGAGAAGTCATATCTTTTTTTTATATATATATAGGTAAGTCAAATCTAATAAACAATTTTCATGCACATACTTTTCATGCATATACCACAAAATTGAATCATAAGTTATAAAGTTTCAACAAATATAAGCAGAAATTAAAATTCAACCATATCATTTGGGCAAAAGTTGTGATCCATCCACTCCAAATTGCATCTGTAAAGAATAAATAACAAATATTAATGTGACATCAATATGACTATTAAAAATATCAAAAGTTTAGAAATATTAGCAATTTGAATCTTTCCTTTTTAATACCAATACAACATACCAATTTGATATGACATTTCATCGTAATTAAATTTTTTATGAATACCAATTTAATTCGTGCAATTTACAAAATACTAAGCAAAAAATTATTGTATAAAAATCACGGAATTGAGGAGGCAAAGAAATAATGATAAAATAGGCCAGGCATGTTAAAGAGCTAGTGCAAACACTTTCTATCTTCTACTTTTCATCATAATTTGTTGGCATTCAGCTGTTCTAATTCCATATTATGCATAAATGCACACTTCATATGGGCTATAGAACAATAAGAAAAGGTGCAAAAGAATTATGACACTATGTAGTGCCGATGCTTCTTAGAAAATAAGTAAATACCGTCTACAAGTTCTTTCTTTCATCTGTAATAAACTAATGGAGAGAAAGGAAATTATGAATTTCGAGGACCATCAAAAGATTGGGTCTTTCTTAAATTCCAGTAGAGGTCTTGTAACATTCGAAGCTAGCCAAACCCTCGATTTTTAAATATTTTTGGACTTAAGCGTATGAAAAATCCAATTTAGTGTTTGAGTATTTTTTTTGGAATAGACTACAGGCTTCAAATCTTTGTTTTGGTGGGTTATGATTTTATTGGGCTTGATAAGTAGGCTATATTTTTTTTAAACCCCCACCACGCATGACTCACTACAAGAAATTGGGTCTTTCCCAGCGCCACCTTTCGCCGCAAATACATATTAGCAGCGATTTATGCGGCACCGGAGGTTCGTCGCAATTCTAGACTCATTTAAAATATTACCCACCGAAATCAAAAAATCGATGCGAAAAAAATTTATTTGCGGCGAAAATACTCGTCGCGGAAATTGTTCTGTCTGCCGCAAATATCCTTTGAATCCAGGTGTCATATTGTTGCGAATATCTTATTACAGCGTTTCATGTCGTCGCTAATAAGTTGAAAGTCGCCGCAATATATTCCTCTTTAGCAGCGTCTGAAGGTTTCGCCGTAAGAAATATTTTTCACGTCACATTAAATTGCCGTAAATATTCCTTGTTGCGGTTAAATTCGCCACAATAGACCCCAAGTCTGCCGCAAATGGTTCAATGGGGCGAATGGTTTTTCATGGCGACATATAATTTGCCACTAAAACTTTTTTTTCGCATCACATTAAATCGCCGTAAATATCCCATATGCATGTATGCCTCTCTTCTCCTCTTTAGGGTTTTGTTTTTCTTTTTTAAAATCACCTATATATTCACAAGTTAAATTCACAGTTCACTCACGATTCCACTCCCGTACGTGCATGACTCTTTTTTTTTTTTTGAAAGAATGCACGACTCTTTTTATCTAGGTTTTCTTTTGGGTTCTCAATCGCCTATTTATAATACGCTCACTCACCCTCTGCATGAAGAGAAAACCCTAAGCCGCACTCTTTGAAGCCATCCCTTCCGTGCACATGCACTGCCCTTGCATGACCGTCCACCAGGGAAACAAACCGTGCACCGCTGCCTCTCCAAGTTCTCGGCTCAGCACCCGTTCAACGTTGAACCGTAGAGCCACCTTGCACAACCTCCATGCAGTCACAGTCGCTGCCTCCCAGCACCTGCTAGCACAGCCACACAAGGTTGCTTCACGGAGTCATCTTTGCACCCCCGTTGCTGTCCAACACCCTCACGGAAGCCCAAACGAGTGCGTCACTACTGCCTCTGTGTTACAACCCCCACAGCGTCATCCCTGCACCACCATCGTGAATGCCCACTGCTCAACCAACCCACTACCCAGTACGCCACCACCCCCAACTCACGGAAACTCAGCCCGTTACACCCCTGTTTTTGCATCTCGAAACAGAGCAAGCTTGTTACATTAGGTGATACCAACCACAGCACAGTGAACTCAGCGACGTCATCATCGCCTAAGCAGAAAGTGCCACCGAGCACCTCTCGTCACCGACGTTGTTGTTCCACTCGGTAAACCCACGGCCTTCGGTTGTTTCTCTTCTCCGTCTCTCCCCCTTTCTGTCACCGTGTTCTCTCTCACTCTCTCTCCCTCTCGTGCTCAGGCACCCAGCTCGACGGCGTCTTTGCCGCACAGCACCCAGCTCCGTCTCAGCTCCTCCTCTCTCAGTGAGTATCTCGCGTTCCCTCCCTTGCCGTATGTACGTAGCCTCACTGAAACTGGGTATTTTTTTTTAGACTTTGATTCTTTAACCACTGTTTTTCATAACTACTAAAATACCCTTAAATCCTTTCTAAGTTGGGTAGCCTTCCGAGAATTTTTTTTTTTTTAATCAAATTACAGTGCTTTTTAAAGAACCCATTCTGCCTTGGCAAAATTTCTAAAATACCACTAGTTTTACTTGAACTATCTTTCCTATATATATGAGAATAAATGAAGTTTTAATTGTATTTTTTGTAACTGTTTAAAATTTTAAGTTTGAGTTGTTTGAACGAAAATTTTGACGACCAGGTTATGAAAATTTTAGAGTTATGAGAAAAAAATAGGTTATTTTAGTATTTCAGATTTGAGAATCGAAATACGTGTTCTTTTAAAAATTTACGGAAGTACGTAAAAATTTTTGTAGGTGACAATTAATTTTCGTTTAGTATTGTTGAGAAGAATTTCTAAAAGGCTAAGAAGTTCAGGTAAGCAAGGTTCCTATGCTAGACTTCGCATAAAAGTAAAATGGGTTGAGATTGATTTTTGAAAATATGCATGTTTTGTTATGAAAAGAAATTTGAAGTACCTCAGTTGTATGCTCTGCATTACTCATGAGATTCTGTTCAACAATAAAGTACTTTCTGGCATGATTGATGTAGACATGAGTTATTTTGACATTTTGTGCATAAATTATGTTTTTGTGATCTGATTTTGTTTTGTTCTAAAGATGTTTTGTAATTTAATATGATATGATGTGATTTCTGAAAACCTCTGGTATAACATTTTATTTCTGTTTCTGTCATACCACTTTCCTAGGGGTTCTGCCAAGAGGGGCTAAAGTTTCCATCTTGGTGTTTTGAGAAGTTCTCACTTCTCTAAGAGGTAAACAATGTGTTAACCTAAAACTTTGTGAATTGGTTGGAGGAGACCCTTGTGGATCCCATTATTTTTGTTGTTGATTGTTGAAGATAGGGGTGTAAATTTAAATGGGGAAACCAGAAAACTGGACCGGACTGGTTGCTCCGGTTTTGAACCGGTCCGGTTCGGAACCGGTTCCTATATTATGAAAACTGGCCGTGGTTTGGTTTCGGTTCCGAAGTTTCCGGGACCGGATCGAGCCAGACCGGTTGGAAAAAATATATATATTAAAATTAAGTTTATATATTATACAAAATATTTTATATATATATAAATTTTATTTATAATATATAATTATATATCATATATGAAATAATTTCATATTATAATTTATAAATTATAAGATGAAATGTTAATCTTAAATATAAACATTTGTAATTTGTTTGATTATATGTTATTAATATAATTATATATAAGATAATGTTATTATAATTTATAAAATAAAAGTTTAATCTTAAAGATGAAAATTTAATTGATCATATGCTTTAAACATAAAATATATATATTAAATTATTAATAACATTTTATCAAAAGAAGTAACACTTTATTATATGTTTTTTACATTTTAAAAAAATCGAAAAACCTGACCGGACCGGAAACCAGTGAAACCAGAGGTACCGGTTTAGGAGGGTAACCGGGACGTAATCGGTTTTGAAAAATGCAAACCGGTACATATTGATTCGGTCCTAAATTTTGTCTAAAACTGGACTGGACCGGACCGGTTACACCCTTAGTTGAATATATGAAGTTTGGGGGTTGAGGTAGAGGACGGAGTAGTGTTTTTGAAGGGATCGACCACCTTTGAAGGTGGGGAATCCGAGGTTGGACCTTTGTGTCGACCACCCTTGAAGGTGGGGCACCCAAGGTTGGATGTTAAGGGAAATGTCGAGGCGTGGCCCGGGGCCATTCTCCTAGGGGTTATGATATTTCCCCTCCCTTCAAGCACATCCTTGCCCTTAAGGATCAATTGAGGAAATTTCTCCCTTAAGGATCAATTGAGGAAATTTCTCCCCTATGTCATCATAGTCTTCCCACGTGGCCTCTTGTCTTGGCACCCCTCCCAATTGGATTAAAACTTGCCACACCTTTCTTCTTTTTCTCCCCCTTGGTACCACTCTATAATCAAGAACCTCCCTTGGTTGTAGAAACATTCGACATTCTTCATCAAATTTTGATAATTCCTCCACAAAAAGCTTTGGATCACCAACTCTTTTCTTCAACATGTTCACATGGAAAACCGGATGCAGCTAGGAGGTTGGAGAGAGTTCCAACCTATAAGCTACCTCTCACAATTTTTCTAACACCTTAAAAGACCAATAATACCTTTTAGATAGCTTCAAACTAAGCTTCTTCCTTATGGTCATTTGCCCAAAAAGTTGAAGCTTCAAATAAACATAATCTTCCACATCAAAGGCCTCTACACGCTTTCCTTGATCATAATGCTTCTTCATTCTTTCTTGAGCTTTCTCTTTACTGTTGTCAAGATTTCATTCTGAGTGAGCAATTCACTCTCAACCTCATCACTTTTGGCCATGCCTTTCTCATAGTTCACCAAGATGGGTGGTGATCTTCCATATACAACTTCAAAATGGCTTCTTTGGATGGAAGCATGAAAAGTGATATTGTACCAATACTCGGTCCATGTCAAATAATCTCCCCATCTTCTTTGCTCCTCATGGCAAAAACATCCCAAGCATTGTTCAAGGGTTCTATTCACAACTTCCGTTTGCCCATTGGTTTGAGGATGATAGGATGAGCTAGCCTTCAACTTACTCCCTTGTTATTTAAATAGTTCCTTCCAAAAAGTACTCATAAACACTCTATCATGATCAGTCACTATAGTTTTGGGAAAACCATGGAGCTTCACTACATTATCCACAAAGACCTTGGCCACACTCTTGGCCGTGTATAGGTGTCTTAGAGGAATGAAGTGAGCGAACTTACATAGGCGGTTCACCACCACCAATATAACCTCATATCCACCACTAATGAGTAAGCCTTCCACAAAATCTATTGTCAAGTCCTCCCAAATCAAGTTTGGAATTGGCAATGGTTGCAAGAGCCTGGATGGGGGTCTTCTATCATATTTGATCTTTTGGCATGTGTCACACTCGGCCACTAGGGTCTTCACGGCTTTCTTAATTCCTTCCCAATAGAAGGAGTGCTTCACTCTAATGTAGGTTCTCAACCAACCCGAATGGCCACCTTCTTTGCCATTATGAAAGTAGTTAAGGATCTCCTTCCTCAAATTAGGTACATTCGGCACATACACATGATCTTTGTAGTATATCAAACCATCCTTTACTTTGAAGCCAACCACTCCATCACCTTGGGCTTCCAAAAGTTCCATAATCTCAATGGCTCTAACATCAATCTTGGTAGCTTCCCGGATTTTATCCCAAATCCTCCATTTGGCCCCACTCAAGGCCAACATGGAAGACTCATATTCCTCATGCGCACTCCATAAAAGTGAACTCCCCTCTTATGTACTCAAAGCATCCGCTACCTTGTTCTCCTTGTCCGGTTGGTACAGAATGTCATACTCAAAGCCAAGCAACTTCACAAGGAATTTTTGTTATTCGGGTGTCATTATTTTTGTTGAAGAAGATGCCTCAAGGCTTGTTGATCTGTCACAATAGTAAACTATCCACCCAACAAATAAGGCCACCACATCTTCACTGAATGTACAACCGCTAGCATCTCTCTAGCATAGGTACTTCAAGGCTTTTTCATTGGCCTAAGTGCTTTGGAAATAAAGGCTAATGGTCTTTTTTCTTGAACCAAAACAGCCCCTATTCCTTCACCATTAGCGGTGGTATACACCTCAAAAGGCTTCTCAGAATTTGGCAAAGCAAGCACGAGAGTGGCGGTCAAATCCCTCTTCAATTCTTCAAAGGCCTCTCTTGCCTCTTAGGTCCATTCAAAATTATTCTTCTTCAACAAGGATGTAAGTGGCTTAATAATAAGCCCATAATTCTTCACAAACCGCCTATAGTAGCCGGTCAATCCCAAGAAGCCTCTAAAAGCTGAAATATCATTAGGTAATGGCCAATCAACCATGGCCTCAATCTTCCTTTGGTCCACTTTCACCCCCTCTCCCGAGATGAAGGGACCAAGATACTCTAGTTCCTTCTCTGTAAAGGCATATTTAGAATCCTTTATGAAAAAGTGGCATTCTTCCAAAATCATCATCACAATTCTCAAGTGGTTCTTGTGTTCTTCAATAGTCTTGGAGTAAACCAAGATATCATCAAAAAATACCAACACAAAATTCCTCAAAAGTGGCTTGAAAATTATGTTCATTGCGGCTTGGAAAGTGGATGGAGCATTACACAACTCAAATGGCATCACAAGATACTCAAAGTGCCCGGAATGGGTTCTATGGACCTATTGTGGACAACTAGGGTTCCTAGGGTTGACAACTCAAACTTTGCAAGTGTTGTCCAATTAATTGGTGCTTTCATTGAGAGGATTCTTGCTTGGTGACTTTGAGAAGTTCTCACTTCTCTAAAGAGGTAAACGACGTGTTAACTCAAAAACTTTGTGAATTGGTTGGGGGAGACCCTCGTTGGATCCCATTTATTTTTATTGTTGATTGTGAAATACAAAGTTTGGGTGGGTGTTGAGGTGGAGGACAGAGTAGTGTTCTTGAAGGGATCGACCACCCTTGAAGGTGGAGGATCCAAGGTTGGACATTTGCTTGTGCAAGAGGGGTTGCCCACCCACAAAGGTGGACAACTCAAGATTGGACTTGTGAGCCCTTTCTACCGTCCATATAATAGTGCAAGTGCTGTCCAAAGCTACACCAACTAGAAATTTCAGTTTGCAAGATTAGTTTGCAAGTGTTTCAAGTGGGTAGTTTGCAAGCGTCATGTCTACAAGCAATCAAGAAGCCGAGTTGAACAAGAGTTCCAACCGGGAACGGATTGAGGTGCTTGAAGAGCACAATGCTAAAGTCATGGACATTCTAAGTGAGGTCAACACCACTATGGCTGAACTTAGAATGGCTTTGAATGTGAATACTGGAGATAGTGAGGAGCATAGAAGAGCCATGGAAACTATGAGAAGAGAAACTCATGAAAGTATTGAAAGAAGAATGATTGAAGGCCAAGCCCCACGACATGAGACTAATGGACAAAGGCAAGAAGCTTTTGTGGATGGCGTTGAAACAAGTGTGACTGGCTCCACGCATGAGCCACCAAAAGTTGAGTTGAGAAGAGGTGGACGTGTTGAGCATGATGATGTCGTGGTTGAAAGATGGATTCATGGTGGAAGCCACCATAGAATCCCGAGCACTAGAGGAAGACATCAAGACGTGAGGTATGAGATGCTAAGATATGAATATGGCCATGAGGCCGAATATGCTTATGAAGATGAGAGGCCTTGGGGCCATGAAAACCGTGAAGATAGAAGACACCATTACTATGATAGAAATGGAGGCAATCATGGAAGAAGATTTGATGATGAATTCCATGAAGAAAGAAGGGGAAACCGGGCTTATGACCGGGGACCCAGGAGACCTAAGGTGGACTTCCCTAAGTTCAATGGGGGAGATTCATATGAATGGCTTGGCGAGGTGGATCACTACTTCCACACTTATGAGGTGCCGAGAAGAGAAAGAGTGTCAACGTCATGTTTTTACATGGAAGGAAAAGCTAGCAAATGGTGGAGATGGATTCGTGACCAATATGAGAAGGATGAGAAGAGATTGGGGTTGACCGCATTTGGAAAAGAATTTTTGTTACATTGAAGAGTTTCGGTAATTACAAACTCTTGTGAGAGGATGGTCTGAGGAGGCTCTTGTGGGTACGTTTATTGATGGGTTGAAGCCTTGGTTAGCCAAGGAAATTAAGTTGAAACAACCTACAAGAATTCAAGAGGTCATGAGGGTGGCTGGGATCCTTGAGGAAAGTAACACCATGGAGAAAAGGTTTTCCAAGGATGTGGGGAGTAAAGCCTCAAAAAGTTTGCAAACCAAAGCACCTTGGAAAAATAAAGTGGAGGTGGATGTTTCTAAACCTAAGCCATATGAGGTGAAGAAACTATCTAGAGAGGAAGTTCAAGAAAGAATTACGAAGGGATTGTGCTTCAAGTGTTGAGAAAAGTGGAGTAAATAGCACTCTTGCAAATCGGGTAAGGCATATGTTATGATTGAAGATGATGAACAAGAAGAATCTTCAAGTCATGAATCTGAAAATGAGGAAGCCGAGCCTAGTAGTGAAGAGAAGGATGCCGAGTTGTCTCTAAATGCCATGTCCTGTGTTCAAAAACCCACTTCTATGAGGGTCATGGCATTGATAGGCAAGTTTGAGGTTACCTTATTAGTTGATAGTGGTTCAACTCACAATTTCATCAAAGCCAACATTGTCACTAAAGTTGGATTGAAGCCGACCACTATTGAACCATTTGAGGTGAAGGTTGCCAATGGAGATAAGCTAAGATGTGAAGTCCTTGTAAGGGAGGTCAAGATGAATGTCCAAGGGGTGAGGATTGTTGTGGATTTGCATGTCCAATCACTTGTGGGATTGGATGTTGTCTTGGGCAATGCTTGGCTTCGAGGCATTGAGAAGGTTGTGAATGACTATGATAAAATGACCATGGAATTTAGATTCGGGTCCAAGAAGAAATTGTGGACAGCTTTGACCTCCAAAGAAGTTAAGTCTTGTGAAGCATTGATGTTTGAAAGATTGTGCAAGGGTAGAGCAAGTTGCTTTGCCATCATTTTAGCTAAGCAAGAGGCTATTTTTGAGGTTGAAAAGAGTGAAGAAGGGGGTAAAAAGGAAGACTTGTCCTTGCTGCCCGTGGAGGTCCAAGAGGTCTTGAGAGACCATTGGAGGGTAATAGTAGTGCCAACTACTTTGCCACCTACTAGATGAGAGTAAACTGGTTAATGTTCCTCCATACCGGTATGCTCACTTTCAAAAAGAAGAAATTGAGAGGCAAGTTGAGGAGATGTTGAAGGGAGGTTTGATAAGGCCTAGTACTAGACCTTTTTCTTCACCAGTATTGTTGGTGAGAAAAAAGGATGGCACTTGGGGGTTTTGTACCGATTATATAGCGTTGAATGAAGCTAGCAATAATGATAGGTTTCCCATACCTACCGTTGATGAAATGTTGGATGAGTTACATGGGGCTAGTATTTTTTTGAAACTTGATTTGGGGGCGGGTTATCATGAAATCCGCATGAGGGATGGAGATGTGCACAAAACGGCTTTTAGAACCCACAATGGCCACTTTGAGTACCTTGTTATGCCATTTGGGTTGTGTAATGCTCCCTCTATGTTCGAAGCTGTCATGAACACTATCTTCAAGCCGTTGTTGAGGAAGTTTGTGTTGGTTTTCTTGATGACATATTAGTGTATTCCAAGACCGTGGAAGATCACAAGCTACACTTGAAAATTGTAATGAAGATCTTTGAAGAATATCATTTTTTCATTAAGGCATCCAAATGTGCCTTCATGGAAAAAGAACTTGAGTATTTGGGACACTTTATTTCGGGAGAAGGAGTGAAGGTTGACCTAAGGAAAATTGAAGCTATGGTAGATTGGCCGTTACCTTGAGGGGATTCATGGGCTTGACCGGGTACTATAGGAGATTTGTCAAGCATTATGGATTGATTGCTAAGCCTCTCACTTCTTTGTTAAAAAAAGACAATTTTGAATGGACACAAGAGGCTAGAGAAGCCTTTGATGAGTTGAAGAGGGCAATGACTACCACCCTCATGTTTGCTTTGCCAAACTTTGAGACACCTTTTGAGGTCTACACCGATGCTAGTGGTGAGGGGATAAGGGTAATTTTGGTCCAAGAGAAACTTGAGGTCTACCCGTGTGGGCTATCACGCATAAGAAACTTCGGCTACAAGTTTCTCTTAGACCCAAACAACCCCTATCCCCTCACCACTAGCATTGGTGTAGACCTCAAAAGGCGTCTCAATGTTTGGCAAAGCCAACACGGGGGTGGTAGTCATTGCCCTCTTCAACTCATCAAAGGCTTCTCTAGCCTCTTGTGTCCATTCAAAATTGTCTTTTTTTAACAAAAAAGTGAGAGGCTTAGCAATCAATCCATAATGCTTGACAAATCTCCTATAGTACCCGGTCAAGCCCAAGAATCCCCTCAAGGTCAAGACATCATTGGGCAATGGCCAATCTACCATAGCTTCAAATTTCCTTTGCTCAACATTCACTCCTTCTCACGAAATAAAGTGTCCCAAATACTCAAGTTCTTTTTCCATGAAGGCACATTTGGATGCCTTAATGAAAAAATGATTTTATTCAAGGATCTTCATTACAATCTTCAAGTGTAGCTTGTGATCTTCCACGGTCTTGGAATACACTAATATGTCATCAAAGAAAACCAACACAAACTTCCTCAACAACGGCTTGAAGATAGTGTTCATGGCGGCTTGGAAAGTTGATGGAGCATTACACAGCCTAAATGGCATAACAAGGTACTCAAAATGGCATTTGTGGGTTCTAAAAGCCGTTTTGTGCACCTCTCCTTCCCTCGTGCGGATTTGATGATACTACCCCTCAAATCAAGTTTCAAAAAAATACTAGCCCCATGTAACTCATCCAACATTTCATCAACGGTAGGTATGGGAGACCTTTCCTTGATGGTAGCTTCATTCAAGGCTCTATAATCGGTACAAAATCGCCAAGTGCCATCCTTTTTTCTCACCAACAATACCGGTGAAGAAAAAAGACTAGTACTAGGCCTTATCAAACCTCCCTTCAACATCTCCTCAACTTGCCTCCCAATTTCTTCTTTTTGAAAGTGAGCATACCGGTATGGAGGAACATTAACCGGTTTACTCTCATCCACCAAGGCAATGCGGTGATCAATGGGCCTAGTGGGTGGCAAAGTAGTTAGCACCTCTATCACCCTCCAATGCTCTCACAAGACCTCTTGGACCTCCACGGGCAACAAGGACAAGTCTTCCTTTTTACTCCCCTCTTCACTCTTTTCAACCTCAAAAATAGCCTCTTGCTTAGCTAAAATGATGGCCAAGCAACTTGCTCCACCCTTGCACAATCTTTCAAACATCAATGCTTCACAAGACTTAACTTCTTCGGATGTCAAATCTGTCCACAATTTCTTCTTGGACCTGATTCTCAATTCCGTAGTCATTTTATCATAGTCATTCACAACCTGCCCAATGCCTCGAAGCCAAGCATTGCCCAAGACAACATCCAATCCCACAAGCGATAGGAGATGAAAATCCGCAACAATGCTTACCCCTTGGACACTCATCTTGACCTCCCCCACAAGGCCTTCACATCTTAGCTTATCTCCATTGGCAACCTTCACCTGAAATGGTTCAATAGTGGTCGGCTTCAATTCAACTTTAGTGACAATGTTGGCATTGATGAAATTATGAGTTGAACCACTATCAACTAATAAGGTAACCTCAAACTTGCCTATCCATGCCATGACCCTCATAGAAGTGGGTTTTTGAACACAGGGCATGGCATTTAGAGACAACTCGGCATCCTCCTTTTCACTATTAAGCTCGGCTTCCTCATTTTCAGATTCACGACTTGAAGATTCTTCATGTTCATCATCTTCAATCATAACATATGCCTTACCGAATTTGCAAGAGTGCTATTTACTCCACTTTTCTCCACACTTGAAGCACAATCCCTTCTTAGTTCTCTCTTGTACTTCCTCTCTAGATAGTTTCTTCACCTCATATGGCTTAGGTTTAGAAACATCCACCTCCACTTTATTTTTCTAAGGTACTTTGGTTTGCAAAGTTTTTGAGGCTTTACTCCCCACATCCTTGGAAAACCTTTTCTCCATGCTGTTACTTTCCTCAAGGATCTCGGCCATCCTCATGACCTCTTTAATTCTTGTAGGTTGCTTCAACTTAATTTTCTTGGCTAACCAAGGCTTCAACCCATCAATAAATGTACCCACAAGAGCCTCCTCGGACCATCCTCTCACAAAAGTTTGTAATTGCCGAAACTCTTCAATGTAGTGGTGGACTTTACCATCTTACCTCAATTTGGCTAATTGCCCATGATGGTTAATGGTGGGCGAGGGTCCAAATTGTAACAAAAATTCTTTTTCAAATGTGGTCCACCCCAATCTCTTCTCATCCTTCTCATATTGGTCACGTATCCATCTCCAGCATTTGCTAGCTTTTCCTTCCAAGTAAAAGCATGCCATTGACACTCTTTCTCTTCTCGGCACCTCATAAGTGTGGAAGTAGTGATCCACCTCGTCAAGCCATTCGTATGGATCTCCCCCATTGACCTTAGGGAAGTCCACCTTAGGTCTCTTGGTTCCCCAGTCATAAGCCCGGTTTCCCCTTCTTTCTTCGTGGAATTCATCATCAAATCTTCTTCCATTATTGCCTCCATTTCTATCATAGTAATTGTGTCTTCTATCTTCATGGTTTTCATGGCCCCAAGGCCTCTCATTTTCATAAGCATATTCGGCCTCATGGCCATCTTCATATCTTGGCATCTCATACCTCACGTCTTGATGTCTTCCTCTAGTGCTCTAGCTTCCAAGGTGGCTTCCACCATGAATCCATCTTTCAACCGCGACATCATCTTGCTCAACACGTCCACCTCTTCTCAACTCAACTTTTGGTGGCTCATGCATGGAGCCAGTCACACTTGTTTCAACGCCATCCACAAATGCTTCTTGCCTTTGTCCATTAGTCTCATGCCGTGGGGCTTGGCCTTCAATCATTCTTCTTTCAGTTCTTTCAATACTTTCATGAGTTTCTCTTCTCATTGTGTCCATGGCTCTTCTATGCTCCTCACTATCTCCAGTATTTACATTCAAAGCCATTCTAGGTTCGGCTATAGTGGTGTTGACCTCACTTAGAATGTCCATGACTTTAGCATTGTACTCTTCAAGCACCTCAATCCATTCTCGGTTGGAACTATTGTTCAACTCGGCTTCTTGATTGCTTGTAGACATGACGCTTGCAAACTACCCACTTGAAACACTTGCAAACTAATCTTGCAAACTGAAATTTCTGGTTGGTGTAGCTTTGGACAGCACTTGCACTATTATATGGATGGTAGAAAGGGCTCACAAGTCCAACCTTGAGTTGTCCACCTTTGCGGGTGGGCAACCCCTTTTGCACAAGCAAATGTCCAACCTTGGATCCTCCACCTTCAAGGGTGGTTGATCCCATCAAGAACACTACTCTGTCCTCCACCTCAACTCCTAAACTTCGAATTTCACAATCAACAATAAAAATAAATGGGATCCAACCAGGGTCTCCCCCAACCAATTCACAAAGGTTTTGGGTTAACGCGTCGTTTACCTCTTCAGAGAAGTGAGATCTTCTCAATGTCACCAAGCAAGAATCCTCTCGATGAAAGCACCAATTAATTGGACAGCTCTTGCAAAGCTTGAGTTGTCAACCCTAGGAACCCTAGTTGTCCACAATAGGTCCATAGAACCCATTCCGGGCACTTTGAGTATCTTGTGATGCCGTTTGAGTTGTGTAATTCTCCATCCACTTTTCAAGCCGCAATGAACATAATTTTCATGCCACTTTTGAGAAAGTTTGTGATGGTATTTTTTGATGATATCTTGGTTTACTCCAAGACTATTGAAGAACACAAGAACCACTTGAGAATTGTGATGAAGATTTTGGAAGAACACCACTTCTTCATAAAGGATTCTAAATATGCCTTTACGTAGAAGGAACTAGAGTATCTTGGTCCCTTCATCTCGGGAGAAGGGGTGAAAGTGGACCAAAGGAAGATTGAGGCCATGGTTGATTGGCCCTTATCTAATGATATTTTGGCTTTGAGAGGTTTCTTGGGATTGACCGGCTACTATAGGCGGTTTGTGAAGAATTATGGGCTTATTGCTAAGCTACTTACATCCTTGTTGAAGAAGGATAACTTTGAATGGACCCATGAGGTAAGAGAGGCCTTTGAAGAATTTAAGAGGGTTATGACCACCACTCCCGTGCTTGCTTTGCCAAATTTTGAGAAGCCTTTTGAAGTGTATACCGATGCTAATGGTGAAGGAATAGGGGTTGTTTTGGTTCAAGAAAAAAGACCATTAGCCTTTATTTTCAAAGCACTTGGGCCATTGAAAAAGGCTTGAAGTACCTATGTTAGAGATATGCTAGCGGTTGTACATTCCGTGAAGATGTGGCGGCCTTATTTGTTGGGTTGAAAGTTTACTATTGTGACAGATCAACAAGCCTTGAGGCATCTTCTTCAACAAAAATAGTGACACCTGAACAACAAAAATTCCTTGTGAAGTTGCTTGGCTTTGAGTATGACATTCTGTAGCAACCGGACAAGGAGAACAAGGTTGCAGATGCTTTGAGTAGAAAAGAGGGGAGTTCACTTTGGTGGAGTGTGCATGAGGAACATGAGTCTTCCATGTTGGTTTTGAGTGCGGCCGAATGGAGGATTTGGCACAAAATCCGGGAAGCTACCAAGATTGATGTTAGAGCCATTGAGGTTATGGAACTTTTGGAAGCCCAAGGTGATGGAGTGGTTGGCTTCAAAGTGGAGGATGGTTTGATACACTACAAGGATCATGTGTATGTGTGGAATGTACCTAATTTGAGGAAGGAGATCCTTGACCACTTTCATAATGGCAAAGAAGGTGGCCATTTGGGTTGGTTGAGAACCTACCTTAGAGTGAAGCACTCCTTCTATTGGGAAGGAATTAAGAAAGCCGTGAAGACCCTAGTGGCCGAGTGTGACACATGCCAAAAGATCAAATATGATACAAGACCCCCATCCAGGCTCTTGCAACCATTGCCAATTCCAAACTTGATTTGGGGGGACTTGAGAATAGATTTTGTGGAAGGCTTACTCATTAGTGGTGGATATGAGGTTATATTGGTGGTGGTGAACCGCCTATGTAAGTACGCTCACTTCATTCCTCTAAGATACCCATACACGGCCAAGCATTTGGTCAAGGCCTTTGTCGATAATGTAGTGAAGCTCCATGGTTTTCCCAAAAGTATAGTGACTGATCATGATAGAGTGTTTATGAGTACTTTTTGGAAGGAAGTATTTGAATTACAAGGGAGTAAGTTGAAGGCTAGCTCATCCTATCATCCTTAAACCGATGGGCAAACGGAAGTTGTGAATAGAACCCATGAACAATACTTGAGATGTTTTTGCCATGAGGAGCAAAGAAGATGGGGAGATTATTTGACACGGGCCGAGTATTGGTATAATACCACTTTTCATGCATCCATCCAAAGAAGCCATTTTGAAGTTGTATAAGGAAGATCACCACCCATCTTGGTGAACTATGAGAAAGGCATGGCCAAAAGTGATGAGGTTGAGAGTGAATTGCTCACTCGGGATGAAATCTTGACAACGGTAAAGAGAGAGCTCAAGAAAGAATGAAGAAGCATTATGATCAAGGAAGGTGTGTAGAGGCTTTTGATGTGGAAGATTATGTCTATTTGAAGCTTCAACCTTTTGGGCAAATGACCATAAGGAAGAAGCTTAGTTTGAAGCTATCTAAAAGGTATTATTGGCCTTTTAAGGTGTTAGAAAAATTGGGAGAGGTAGCTTGTAGGTTGGAACTCCCTCCAACCTCCAAACTACATCTGGTTTTCCATGTGACCATGCTGAAGAAAAGAGTTGGTGATCCAAAGTTTATTGTGGAGGAATTACCAAAATTTGATGAAGAATGTCGAATGTTTCTACAACCAAGGGAGGTTCTTGATTATAGAGTGGTACCAAGGGGGAGAAAAAGAAGAAAGGTGTGGCAAGTTTTAATCCAATGGGGAGGGGTGACAAGAGAAGAGGCCACGTGGGAAGGCTATGATGACATAGGGGAGAAATTTCGTAAATTGATCCTTGAGGGCAAGGATGTGCTTGAAGGGAGGGGGAATGTCAGAACCCATAGGAAAATGGCCCCGGGTCACGCCTCGACATTGCCCTCAACATCCAACCTTGGGTCCCCCACCTTCAAGGGTGGTCGACAGAAAGGTCCAACCTTGGATTCCCCACCTTCAAGGGTGGTCGATCCCTTCAAGAACACTACCGTCCTCTACCTCAACCCCCAAACTTCGTATATTCAACTAGGGGTGTAGCCGAAGTTTCTTGTGGGTGATAGCCCACACGGGTTGACCTCACGTTTCTCTTGGACCAAAACTGCCCCTATCCCCTCACCACTAGTATCGGTGTAGACCTCAAAAGGCGTATCAAAGTTTGGCAAAGCAAACACGGGGGTGGTAGTCATTGCCCTCTTCAACTCATCAAAGGCTTCTCTAGCCTCTTGTGTCCATTCAAAATTGTCTTTTTTTAACAAAGAAGTAAGAGGCTTAGCAATCAATCCATAATGCTTGACACATCTCATATAGTACCTGGTCAAGCCCAAGAATCCGCTCAAGGCCGAGACATCAATGGGCAATGGCCAATCTACCATAGATTCAATTTTCCTTTGGTCAACCTTCACTCCTTCTCCCGAAATAAAGTGTCCCAAATACTCAAGTTTTCTTTCCATAAAGGCACATTTGGATGCCTTAATGAAAAAATGATGTTCTTCAAGGATCTTCATTACAATCTTCAAGTGTAGCTTGTGATCTTCCACGGTCTTGAAATACACTAATATGTCATCAAAGAAAACCAACACAAACTTTCTCAACAACGGCTTAAAGATAGTGTTCATGGCAGCTTGGAAAGTAGAGGGAACATTACACAACCCAAATGGCATAACAAGGTACTTAAAGTGGCCATTGTGGGTTCTAAAAGCCGTTTTGTGCACATCTCCTTCCCTCGTGCGGATTTGATGATAACCCGCCCTCAAATCAAGCTTCGAAAAGATACTAGCCCCATGTAACTCATCCAACATCTCATCAACGGTAGGTGTGGGAATCCTATCATTGATGGTAGCTTCATTCAAGGGTCTATAATCGGTACAAAACTGCCAAGTGCCATCCTTTTTTCTCACCAACAATACAGGTGAAGAAAAAGGACTAGTACTAGGCCTTATCAAACCTCCCTTCAACATCTCCTCAACTTGCCTCTCAATTTCTTCTTTTTGAAAGTGAGCATACCGGTATGGAGGAACATTAACCAGTTTACTCTCATCCACCAAGGCAATGTGGTGATCAAAGGGCCTAGTGGGTGGTAAAGTAGTTGGCACCTCTATTCCCCTCCAATGGTCTCTCAAGATCTCTTGGACCTCCACCGGCAGTAAGGACAAGTCTTCATTTTTACTCCCCTCTTCACTCTTTTCAACCTCAAAAATAGCTTCTTGCTTAGCTAAAATGATGGCCAAGCAACTTGCTCCACCCTTGCACAATCTTTCAAACATCAATGCTTCACAAGACTTAACTTCTTTGGATGTCAAAGCTGTCCACAATTTCTTCTTGGACCTGATTCTAAATTCCATGGTCATTTTATCATTGTCATTCACAACCTGCCCAATGCCTCGAAGCCAAGCATTGCCCAAGACAACATCCAATCCCACAAGTGATAGGACATGTAAATCCGCAACAATCCTCACCCCTTGGACATTCATCTTGACCTCCCTCACAAGGCCTTCACATCTTAGCTTATCTCCATTGGCAACCTTCACCTCAAATGGTTCAATAGTGGTCGGCTTCAATCCAACTTTAGTGACAATGTTGGCATTGATGAAATTGTGAGTTGAACCACTATCAACTAATAAGGTAACCTCAAACTTGCCTATCCATGCCATGACCCTCATAGAAGTGGGGTTTTGAACACTGGACATGGCATTTAGAGACAACTCGGCATCCTCCTTTTCACTACTAGGCTCGGCTTCCTCATTTTCAGATTCATGACTTGAAGATTCTTCATGTTCATTGTCTTCAATCATAACATATGCCTTACCCTATTTGCAAGAGTGCTATTTACTCCACTTTTCTCCACACTTGAAGCACAATCCCTTCTGAATTCTCTCTTGTACTTCCTCCCTAGATAGTTTCTTCACCTCATATGGCTTAGGTTTAGAAACATCCACCTCCACTTTATTTTTCCAAGGTACTTTGGTTTGCAAAGTTTTTGAGGCTTTACTCCCCACATCCTTGGAAAACCTTTTCTCCATGGTGTTACTTTCCTCAAGGATCTTGGCCATCCTCATGACCTCTTTAATTCTTGTAGGTTGCTTCAACTTAATTTTCTTGGCTAACCAAGGCTTCAATCCATCAATAAATGTACCCACAAGAGCCTCCTCGGACCATCCTCTGACAAGAGTTTGTAATTGCCGAAACTCTTCAATGTAGTGGTGGACTTTACCATCTTACCTCAATTTGGCTAATTGCGCATGATGGTTAATGGTGGGCGAAGGGCCAAATTGTAAGAAAAATTCTTTTTCAAATGCGGTCCACCCCAATCTCTTCTCATCCTTCTCATATTGGTCACGTATCCATCTCCAGCATTTGCTAGCTTTTCCTTCCAAGTAAAAGCATGCCATTGACACTCTTTCTCTTCTCGGCACCTCATAAGTGTGGAAGTAGTGATCCACCTCGTCAAGCCATTCATATGGATCTCCCCCATTGACCTTAGAGAAGTCCACTTTAGGTCTCTTGGGTTCCAAGTCATAAGCCCGGTTTCCCCTTCTTTCTTCTTGGAATTCATCATCAAATCTTCTTCCACTATTTGCCTACATTTCTATCATAGTAATGGCGTCTACTATCTTCACGGTTTTCATGGCCCCAAGGCCTCTCATCTTCATAAGCATATTCGGCCTCATGGCCATCTTCATATCTTGGCATTTCATACCTCATGTCTTGATGTCTTCCTCTAGTGCTCGGGCTTCTATGGTGGCTTGCACCATGAATTTATCGTTCAACTGTGACATCATCATGCTCAACATGTCCACCTCTTCTCAACTCAACTTTTGGTGGCTCATGCATGGAGCTGGTCACACTTGTTTCAACGCCATCCACAAAAACTTCTTGCCTTTGTCCATTAGTCTCATGTCATGGGGCTTGGCCTCCGAAAATTGCATGTAGGTCTTTGCACTCCGAAAATTGCATTCAAGGACAATTCGGCCTCCTCTAGTGGTTCACTAGATTCGGCCTCTTCATGTTCGGATTCTTCACAAGATGACTCCACATGGCCATCTTGTTCTTCTTCTTCACTTGTTCCTTCTTCAAGCAACACATATGCTTGACCGGATCTACACTTGTGTTCTTTGCTCAATTTGTCACCACATTTGAAACAAAGTCCCTTTTTTATCCTCTCTTGAACTTCTTCTCTAGACAACTTTTTCACCTCATATGGCTTCGGTTTTGATGCACTCCCTACTTCATCCTTGCCTTTCCAAGGACCTTTCGTTTGCAATGGTTTTGAGAATTTGCTCCTCATGTCCTTGGAATGATGCTTCTCAATGTGAGTGCTCTCCTCCAATATTTCGGCCCTCCCCATAACTTCTTGAAGCCTTGTTAGTTGCTTCAATTTAATCTCCTTGGCTTGCCAAGGTTTCAAACCATCCACAAAGGTGCCAATTAGTGCCTCTTCGGACCAACCCCTCACCAAAGTTTGGAGTTGCCGAAATTCATCAATGAAATGGTGCATTTTTCCCTCTTGTTTCAACTTGGCAAGTTGCCCATGGTGGTTAACAATTGGTGATGGCCCAAATTGCATAAAAAACTCCTTCTCAAAGGTCGTCAACCCTAGGCGTTTCCTCTCCGTGTCATATTGGTCACGAAGCCGACACCACTACTTACTTGCCCTTCCTTCTAGATGAAAACAAGCCGTGCTTACTCTTTCTTCTCTTGGAACTTCATAGACACGGAAGTTATGGTCTAATTTATTCAAGCACTCATATGGATCCCCCTCATTGAACTTGGAAAAATCCACATTTGGCCTCCTTGTTTCCCGGTCATAAGCCTAGTTTCCTCTTCTATCATCAAAGTGGTTTTCATCATTTTCAAAACATAACATACTCCCCAGTTTCATGTCCAGAATGACCTTTCCATGGTTAAAAACACTTTTGACTGACCAAACGAGCATGGAATGAGACTAATAAGATATCCACGGAAAATAAACTCAAATACGAACAATTTTTATGAGTGATTGTGCAAAAATACTTACAAATGGTAAAAAATCTCCACGCAAAAAGACCCAGAAATCTGCCCGAGAGAGCTCTTTTGAGTTTCTCTCTAAGAACGTGGTGAAGAAGTGATAAAATGTAGTGAAATGTGTCTTGCACGACTATAGATCCTGGAGGGGAAGTTATGGGCTTGAATGACCCTTGATTGGAGGTGACTATGTGACATAAAGTGGAGAATAGAGAGGGGCAAGGACTGCCTACACCAACTGTGAGAGATGGAGGTTGATGGAGTGGATTTCTCCTTCACATCAAGGCACTATTGGGTGCAGCCAATGGCAGTGAATGGTCTTCCATGTGGGGGAGGAAACTTCTTCAAGAAGCTTTGCAAAGGTGGCCAAATTCCTGGGCTTTGGTGGGCCTCAACCAAGTGGGCTTCAATTTAGGGTTTAAAGGGGTTTGGTTAGGGTTTGAGATGCTATTAAGCCCAAAACCAATTTTTCTTGGCCCAATCAAATTTCCAAGGTTTAAAAGGTTATATAATGATGTCATAACAAGAATTTGATTAATTAATAGTATGTGGAAGTGATTTAATCAAGTGATTAAATACAATGCTAGAAATCAGATTAAAAAAGGTTTGAAGGTCAACTTTAGGGTTTGAGAAACCATTTAGAGTTTCGGTTTCAACTGGATTCCAACCATTTAGGAGTTCGCTAGGATTGAAACTCTCTTTGGTCTAGCACAATTTGGTTGATCAGATGAAATAAAGCTTTGCTTAGGTGGCATGATCTCACACCTTGACTTCCTTCACAAATCCATCTAATGGTTCCTCATGGTGCCAAGTGTCTAATACTATTCACTATGTGTGGCTAAGATCTTGCCAAGTGTCAAAATAAAACTTTTTTAACCTAATTTGGACATTTCATACTGTGATTTTGAAAACACTACATTAGGTGTGCTTATCAAGGCTACTACACACTCCAAAAATTACATAATAAACTTAGTACTGAAAAATTCTAAATATTCATATTAACTTATAGTAAAAATCGTTTACCAAAATTCAATCTCGAAGTGTCCCTAAAAATAATTTCACAATTTCGAAGAACCGTTTCATCCGAAATTATGAAAATGAGTTATTGTGCCATAAAATCCTAAATAATCAACTGAGTCTAATGCCGTAGACCAAAACACATTCTGACACTTCTAACAACCTCAAATAATTAAAGTCATATTTCTAGCACCATAGTGAGTGATAACACTGACTATGTTGAGAGACTAAAACCTGTGCGATGGATTGATTCGTAAAAACTTATGGGGTTTTTACGAGATTCCTAAAATCAATAGAAATTTCACCAGTGAATTTCTAGCGGGCTGTTATAGAAGCTCCATAGTTTTCCCAAAAGTATAGTGACTGATCGTGATAGAGTGTTTATGAGTACTTTTTAGAAGGAACTAATTGAATTACAAGGGAGTAAGTTGAAGGCTAGCTCATCCTATCATCCTCAAACCGATGGGCAAACGGAAGTTGTGAATAGAACCCTTGAACAATACTTGAGATGTTTTTGCCATGAGGAGCAAAGAAGATGGGGAGATTATTTGACATGGGTAGAGTATTGGTACAATACCACTTTTCATGCTTCCATCCAAAGAAGCCCTTTTGAAGTTGTATATAGAAGATCACCACCCATCTTGGTGAACTATGAGAAAGGCACGGCCAAAAGGGATGAGGTTGAGAGTGAATTGCTCACTAGGGATGAAATCTTGACAATGGTAAAGAGAGAGCTCAAGAGAGCTCAAGAAAGAATGAAGAAGCATTATGATCAAGGAAGGCGTGTAGAGGCCTTTGATGTGGGAGATTATGTCTATTTGAAGCTTCAACCTTTTGGGCAAATGACCTTAAGGAAGAAGCATAGTTTGAAGCTATCTAAAACGTATTATGGGCCTTTTAAGGTGTTAGAAAAATTGGAAGAGGTAGCTTATAGGTTGGAACTCCCTCCAACCTCCAAACTACATCCGGTTTTCCATGTGACCATGTTGAAGAAAAGAGTTGGTGATCCAAAGCTTATTGTGGAGGAATTATCAAAATTTGATGAAGAAGGCCGAATGCTTCTGCAACCAAGGGAGGTTCTTCAATATAGAGTGTTACCAAGTGGAACAAAAAGAAGAAAGGTGTGGCAAGTTTTAATCCAATGGGGAGGGGTGCCCAGAGAAGAGGCCACGTGGGAAGACTATGATGACATAGGGGAGAGATTTCTTCAATTGATCCTTGAGGGCAAGGATGTGCTTGAAGGGAGGGGGAATGTTAGAACCCTTAGGAAAGTGGCCTTGGGCCACGCCTCGACACTGCCCTTGACAGGTAAGGACAACCCCACGGCCAGCCTACACTCATGTCTTTGCCCATGCTGTGACACACACGAGGCACCCAGCATGCAGGCCAGCATGCGCATGTTGGACCACAGGACCAGCGAGGTTAGTGGCTGTGTGCAGCCTAGAGCACGGCCTAGCATGCGCACGCCCATGTGCATGCCCCTGCGCATAGCCCTACACCGTGCGGCCCTGCGCAAGCCCCTACACACGCCCCTGCGTGTACCCACGCACACACCCCTACATGCGCTCCATGCCGCACGCCAGTGAGGTTAGTGGCATGCCTTAGCAGGCATGCCATCAAGTGCACGACTCCAACCCATGCCTTGCAGGCAAGGCTAGTGGCATACCCACCAGGCATGCCATCCAGTGCTTGGCTGCAGCCCATGCCTTGCAGCACCAACGTCCAGGCCGCCTGCCTGGTCCATGCAGAGCCAACACCCAGGCCACCTACTTGGGCCACGCAGCACACATGCATGGTTCACTGCCAAGACCATCAGTAGGCCTTGCATGGCACCATGCCATGCCCACCAACAGGCCCTTGCATGGCACCATGCCATGCCTACCAGCAGGCCATGCCGTGCCCACCAGCCATGGATCAGACCAGCCCAGCCCGGCCCAGCCAAATACCATGCACCATCTTAGCCAACCCATGGGCCAATGCATGCCACGGGCCAGCTTGGCCCATGCCACCTATATTATTGCTTTCTTATTCATTTTTATTTAATTATTTTTTGAGGGACCTTTTGGGGGATTCCATTTTGTAACCTTTATAAATAGGACCCTTAGTCATTTCATTTACAACTTTTGACAATTCCCTTTGTGGACGGCTTATTGTTCTTGAGATCATTTTCGGTGCTTAGCACTTGGGCTCTTTGGGGTGCATTTCGTGAATCCTTAAGGAGAGAATCATACTTTGCAATTCATGAATAAGTGTGATTCAAGTTATCAATCTTATGAGTATTATCCATTTTCTCTCCTTAAATCTCTCTTTCCTAAAATAACTCAAGTCAATCCTTGACTTTCCATACTAGCCATAACCTAATCCCTCTAAGATTCCTACCACTTAGGAATCTTTCCTAAAACATCTCCCAACCTCCATTTCGGAAACCCTAGTTGCCTTGCACCCGAAACCCTAGCCAATCATCTCAAACTTGGCAACCCTAGTTGCCTCTTACCCGAAACCCTCCATTGCCACAAAAGTTGAAGGCTAAGCAAGTTGGCAAGGTCACTCGGTCATCATCCTCACCAAGGCGAGCTCGTGGTCCTTAGTGTTTAGGGACAAGACCGGGGTCCCTAATATTAATTGGTGCTTTCATTGAGAGTCTGCTTGGCCTTCAACTTCCATGGCAGTGGAGGGTTCTTAGGTTGATGAAGGTCTAGTGTTTGAGTGATGGAATGATGGTGATGATGATGCAATTGGGTGTTCTAAGTGATGATTATGGGTGTTTGATGCAATGTGGACAACTTGAAGGTTGCCCTTGATGTTGAGGCCACTTGGATGATGATTAGGGTTGGTATGGTGAAGTGTAGCTAGGGTTTTGTGTGGTGGCTAAGGATGGCTTCGAGATTGGGAAGAGTTGACTTAGGGTTGGAGTGTAGGATGAGTGGCTAGGGTTGGCCGAATATGGTAATGGTTATTGTGATCCCTAAATTGTAGGATCAAATGTGGGAAGGTGGTTCAGTTTTGGCAATAGGAAGAAGTCTTTGATTGACTTTGAGTGATCCTAGGGAATGAGGGATTTGATTGAGTGATTGGAGGGATTGAGTGATTCAAGAAATTGAGAGATTTTAGGGATTGGGTGGTTTGTGTGATTCTAGGGATGAGTCAACTTTCCTAAAATGGAGGAAGTTGCCAAATGGGACTCTTAAGGGATGGCTAGGGTTTATGTGGATGGAGGCAATGTTGATTTCGGCTAGGGCTTAGTTGGATGAGGGAAGCTAGTTATGGTAAGTGGCAAGTATGGAAAGATGGGGGGGGGGGGGGGAATATGGATTTCGGCTAGGGCTTAGTTAGATGTGGGAAGCTAGTTATGGTAAGTGGCAAGTATGGAAAGATGGGAGGCAATATGGATTTCGGCTAGGTCAATGGATATGATGGATGAAGGGCAATTATGGAAAGTGGCCGAGATGGGAAGTTGGACAAACACAAGGGTTGTTTGAGTGGTGTATGTGGAAAGATCAAAGAGCCCAAATAGCCTATATTGATTCACGAATTGCACAAAGATTAAAGGAAACCTCATATATTGATAAATAAATCACACATATTCACAAATTGCAAGATGTGATTCTCTCTTAAGGAATTCACGAATTGCGTCCCAAAGAGCCTAAGTGCCAAGCACCGAAAGGATGATCCCAAGAACAAATAATCCATCCACTTAGGGAATTTGCCAAAAGATTCAAAGTTGTAAACTAAGGTGATAAGGGTTCTATTTATAGAGATTACAAAGTGGAAACCCTAGCAAGTCCCTTGATAAATAAAATAAATAATTAATTAATTAAATAAACAAGTGATAGTGGTGTGGAGCCCATGGGGGCCCATGACATTGGCCCTTGGTGGCCTGAGCTTGCCCATTGCATGGGCCATGAGCATGGTGTGCATGTGGCTGGCATGGCCCAGGCATGGGCCTGGGCGTGGGGCTGCCTGTTGGTGCTGCCCACTGGTGCATGGCTGACATGGCCCAGGCAAGGGCCTGGGTCCTGATGATGCTGCTGTTGTGCACCTTGGCATGTCCTAGGCAGGTGGCCTGGGCACTGGGCTACTGCTGCTGGGCGCCTGGCTACTGTTGCATGGCTGGCATGGCCCAGGTAAGGGGCCTGGGCACTGGGGCTGTTGGGCTGCACACAGGGCCTGCTGATGGCATGGCCTGGCATGGTTGCCTGGCTATCATGGCCCAGGCAAGGGGCCTAGGTGCTGGCATGGTTGTCTGGCTGGATGGCCTGGGCTCTGGCCGTGTGGCTAGCATGGCACAAGCCTGTTTGCGTGCGTTGGGCTCTTGCGCACTGGGCATGCGTGGGCTGTTGTTGAGCTCGGGCTGGACGTGCAAGCGCTGCTGGCATGCTGTGTGTTGTGCAGGTTGCCCACGCTAGCAGAATTGTCACGAGCCTAGCTGGGCATCCTCGGCGTGCCATGGTAGGGGCCATGGCATGCCTACGGGGCTGTCATGGGCATGCCAAGGCTGGGGCTGTGGCTTGCCTATGAGCATGTCCTGGGCATGTCATGGTAGGGATCATGGCACACCTGCTGCATGTCTGATGCGCTGTCATGGGCATGCCTTGGCTGGGGTCATGGCACACCTGTGGTGTTGTCAGGTTGGTGCCATGGAAGAGCCACGGCATGTCTGTGGGCCTGTCCTGGTCTTGCCATGGCATGCCTGAGGGCGTACGGATGGCCTGCTGATGCTGCTGGGTAGGCTGATGGGCACTGGGGCTGATTGCTGGCCATGCTGATGGGCTGTTGGGCATGCTGATAGGCACTAGGCTGTAGCTGGGCACTCTGCTGAGTGATGGGCTGCTTTTGGGCGTGCCATGGCATGTCAGCTATAATGTCAAGGCATGTGCCATGGGCTGTCAAGGCATGTCAGCGATAGTGTCAAGTGGCTATCATGGCATGCCAGCGGCTATGTCAAGAGGCTGTCTTGGCATGTCAGCTACTGTGTCGTGGGGCTGTCTTGGCTTGTCAGTAGCAGTGTCAAGGGGCTGTTAAGGCTGAGCCTTGGCACGATCATGGTGGAAAACGTGAGCCATCTTCTAAATGACCCGTGTTATTCTTGCAATCTTCTTAGGGCATACACTAGACCCTTAGGGAAGTCCTCCAAAGCTGGGCTTGACCCCAAAAGTGGCCCACTCTCGGCTACCCATGCATGCCTAGGACCCCATGCATGCCTTGGACCTTGTCCTAGGGCAGTTTTTGTTCTGGTCTTGACATTCCCCCTTCCTTCAAGAATATCCTTGTCCTCAAGGATCAAATTCGACAAACTCAAGCCCACATAGTCTTTACTTGCCTCCTTCAAGGCAAAACAATTTTCCCCACCTATACACAATGTTTTGGACATAATGGCCCCATGAGGCTTGACTTCCTCATTCGCCAAAGCGGTCCAACTTCTCTTCTTCTCCCCCATATCCTCCTTTTGGAGCCTTGTAGGTTGCTTCATCTTACTCTCTTTGGTTAGCAACTCACATGGATCCCCCCTACTACTCTTGCGAAAATCCACTCTAGGCCTCATTGGTCCCTAGTCATAAGCCTGGTTTCCTCTTCTCTCCTCATAGCGGTCTTCCTTGTATCTTCTCCTATGGTGGCTTCCACCTTTGCATAATTTCTCAAACATAATGGCCTCACAAGATTTCACTTCTTTTGATCTCAAGGCTATCCAAACTCTCTTCTTTGACCCAAGTTTGAATTCCATGGTCATGTTGTGGTAGTCATGAGTAACTCTTCCAAGGCCCATGAGCCAAGCATTGCCCGATACCACATCAAGACCCACTAGTGCCAACACATGAAGGTCGGCCACAATTCTCACACCTTGAATATTCGACTTCACTTCTTTGATAAGCCCTTCACATCTAAGCTTGTTCTCATTTGCTACCTTCACTTCATAGGGTTGAATAATACTCAGTTTCAATCCAATTTTGTTAACAATATTGGCTTTGATGAAATTGTGTGTGGACCACTATCCACCAAAAGAGTCACCTCAAACTTCCCCACCCATGCCATCACTCTCATGGACATAGGTCTTTGCACTCTGGAAATTGCATTCAAGGACAATTCGGCCTCTTCTAGTGGTTCACTAGATTTGGCCTCTTCATGTTCAGATTCTACACAAGATGACTCCTTCTTCTTCTTCACTTGTTCCTTCTTCATGCAACACATATGCTTGACCGGATATACACTTGTGTTCTTTGCTCCATTTGTCACCACATTTGAAACAAAGTCCCTTTTTTATCCTCTCTTGAACTTCTTCTCTAGACAACGTTTTCACCTCATATGGCTTCGGTTTTGATGCACTCCCTACTTCCTCCTTGCCTTTCCAAGGACCTTTGGTTTGCAATGGTTTTGAGAATTTGCTCCCCATGTCCTTGGAATGACACTTCTCAATGTGAGCGCTCTCCTCCAATATTTCGGCCATCCTCATAACTTATTGAAGCCTTGTTGGTTGCTTTAATTTAATCTCCTTGGCTTGCCAAGGTTTCAAACCATCCACAAAGGTGCCAATTAGTGCCTCTTCGGACCATCCCCTCACCAAATTTTGGAGTTGCCGAAATTCATCAATGAAATGGTGCATCTTTCCCTCTTGTTTCAACTTGGCAAGTTGCCCATGGTGGTTAACAATTGGTGATGGCCCAAATTGCATCAAAAACTCCTTCTCAAAGGCCGTCGACCCTAGGCGTTTCCTCTCCTTGTCATATTGGTCACGAAGCCAATGCCACCACTTACTTGCCCTTCCTTCTAGATGAAAACAAGCCGTGCTTACTCTTTCTTCTCTTGGAACTTCATAGACATGGAAGTAATGGTCTACTTTATCCAACCACTCATATGGATCCCCCCATTGAACTTGGAAAAATCCACCTTTGGCCTCCTTGGTGCCCCGTCATAAGCCTTGTTTCCTCTTCTATCGTCAAAGTGGTCTTCATCATGCCTTTGGCCCCTATGGCCTATTTCTCTGTCACGATTGTGGTGACTTCTATTAGCATGGTCATCATAACCATTCGGTTCTTCATGGCCAAAATCATACCTGGCCTCATGGTGTTCTTCATACCTTGGAACTTCAAACCTCATGTGATGGCCCGAGTTTCGTGTAGGCATGGCCCTTAGAATTGGTCTAGGTTGCTGTGGTATTTTAGGAACCTTAGTTACTTTGAAAGGCCTTAGAAGCCTTTGATGTAGTGATTTAAGCCCAAGAGAAGAGTGGCTCTAGTTACCTTAAGGATTTCGGCCTTATTGGGAATTTAAGTCCAATGGTTTAGGCCCATGATCCAGTTCTATTTGCTAAGTTTTATGTGACCCAAGAATGTTTTGCTTTGAACCTAGTCTTGAAAGTGGGCTAAGGGAGAAAGAGAGAAGTGTAGGAAAATGCCAAGGGCTGGCTTACACGCCTATCTTGGAAAAGTTGCCACTTGTCATTGTGTAAGAAACTTTCTAGATGATTCAAGGGACAAAAGGAACCTAGAGGAGACCAAAGGATTTTTGGCTAGATCCAAATTCCCACATGTTTAGACCCTTTGTCTTGCCCAATTCGAGTTCCAAGGGAGTTATCTTTGACTTTAGCATTGTGCTTGAAGAGCACAATGCTAAAGTCATGGACATTCTAAGTGAGGTCAACACCACTATGGCCGAACTTAGAATGGCTTTGAATGTGATTACTCGAGATAGTGAGGACCATAGAAGAGCCATGGAGACTATGAGAAGAAAAACTCATGAAAGTATTGAAAGGATTGAAAGAAGAATGATTGAAGGCCAAGCCCCATGGCATGAGACTAATGGACAAAGGCAAGAAGCTTTTGTGGATGTCGTTGAAACAAGTGTGACCAGCTCCATGCATGAGCCACCAAAAGTTGAGTTGAGAAGAGGTAGACGTGTTGAGCATGATGATGTCGTGGTTGAAAGATGGATTCATGGTGGAAGCCACCATAGAAGCCCGAGCACTAGCGGAAGACATCAAGACGTGAGGTATGAGATGCCAAGATATGAAGATGGCCATGAGGCCGAATATGCTTATGAAGATGAGACGCCTTGGGGCCATGAAAATCGTGAAGATAGAAGACACCATTACTATGATAGAAATGGAGGCAATCATGGAAGAAGATTTGAGGATGAATTCCATGAAGAAAGAAGGGGAAACCGGGCTTATGACTGAGGACCCAAGAGACCTAAGGTGGACTTCCCTTAGTTCAATGGGGGAGATCCATATGAATGGCTTGACAAGGTGGATCACTACTTCCACACTTATGAGGTGCCGAGAAGAGAAAGAGTGTCAACGACATGTTTTTACTTGGAATGAAAAACAAGCAAATGGTGGAGATGGATTCGTGATCAATATAAGAAGGATGAGAAGAGATTGGGGTGGACCACATTTGAAAATGAATTTTTGTTACAATTTTGCCCTTCGCCCACCATTAACCATCATGGGCAACTAGCCAAATTGAGGCAAGAAGGTAAAGTCCACCACTACATTGAAGAGTTTCGGCAATTACAAACTCTTGTGAGAGGATGGTCCGAGGAGGCTCTTGTGGGTACGTTTATTGATGGGTTGAAGCCTTGGTTAGCCAAGGAAATTAAGTTGAAGCAACCTACAAGAATTCAAGAGGTCATGAGGATGGTCGAGATCCTTGAGGAACGTAACACCATGGAGAAAAGGTTTTCCAAGGATGTGGGGAGTAAAGCCTCAAAAACTTTGCAAACCAAAGCACCTTGGAAAAATAAAGTGGAGGTGGATGTTTCTAAATCTAAGCCATATAAGGTGAAGAAACTATCTAGAGAGGAAGTACAAGAGATAATTAAGAAGGGACTGTGCTTCAAGTGTGGAGAAAAGTGGAGTAAGGAGCACTCTTGCAAATCGGGTAAGGCATATGTTATGATTGAAGATGATGAACAAGAAGAATCTTCAAGTCATGAATATGAAAATGAGGAAGCGAAACCTAGTAGTGAAGAGGAGGATGCCAAGATGCCTCTAAATGCCATGTCCGGTGTTCAAAAACCCACTTCTATGAGGGTCATGGCATGGATAGGCAAGTTTGAGGTTACCTTATTAGTTGATAGTGGTTCAACTCACAATTTCATCAATGCCAACATTGTCACTAAAGTTGGATTGAAGCTGACCACTATGAACCATTTGAGGTGAAGGTTGCCAATGGAGATAAGCTAAGATGTGAAGGCCTTGTGAGGGAGGTCAAGATGAATATCCAAGGGGTAAGGATTGTTGTAGATTTACATGTCCTATCACTTGTGGGATTGGATATTGTCGTGGGCAATGCTTGGCTTCGAGGTATTGGGAAGGTTGTGAATGACTATGATAAAATGACCATGGAATTTAGAATCGGGTCCAAGAAGAAATTGTGGACAGATTTGACATCCAAAGAAGTTAAGTCTTGTGAAGCATTGATGTTTGAAAGATTGTGCAAGGGTAGAGCAAGTTGCTTTGCCATCATTTTAGCTAAGCAAGAGGCTATTTTTGAGGTTGAAAAGAGTTAAGAGGGGAGTACAAAGGAAGACATGTCCTTGCTGCCCATGGAGGTCCAAGAGGTCTTCAGAGACCATTGGTGGGTACTAGAGGTGCCAACTACTTTGCCACCCACTAGGCCCTTTGATCACCGCATTGCCTTGGTGGATGAGAGTAAACCGGTTAATGTTCCTCCATACTGGTATGCTCACTTTCAGAAAGAAGAAATTGAGAGGCAAGTTGAGGAGATGTTGAAGGGAGGTTTGATATGGCCTAGTACTAGTCCTTTTTCTTCACCGGTATTGTTGGTGAGAAAAAAAGATGGAACTTGGTGGTTTTGTACCGATTATAGAGCGTTGAATGAAGCTACCATCAAGGATAGGTTTCCCATACCTATCTTTGATGAAATTTTGGATGAGTTACATGGGACTAGCATTGTTTCGAAGCTTGATTTGAGGGCGAGTAATCATCAAATCTGCATAAGGGAAGGAGATGTGCAAAAAACGGCTTTTAGAACCCACAATGGCCACTTTGAGTACCTTGTTATGCTATTTGGGTTGTGTAATGCTCCCTCAACTTTCCAAGCCGCCATGAACACTATCTTCAAGCCGTTGTTGAGGAAGTTTGTGTTGGTTTTCTTTGATGACATATAAGTGTATTCCAAGACCGTGGAAGATCACAAGCTACACTTGAAGAGTGTAATGAAGATCCTTGAAGAACATCATTTTTTCATTAAGGCATCCAAATGTGCCTTCATGGAAAAAGAACTTGAGTATTTGAGACACTTTATTTTGGGAGAAGGAGTGAAGGTTGACCAAAGGAAAATTGAAGCTATGGTAGATTGGCCATTACCCATTGATGTCTCGGCCTTGAGGGGATTCTTGGGCTTGACCGGGTACTATTGGAGATTTGTCAAGCATTCTGGATTGATTGCTAAGCCTCTCACTTCTTTGTTAAAAAAAGACAATTTTGAACGGACACAAGGGGCTAGAGAAGCCTTTGATGAGTTGAAGAGGGCAATGACTACCACCCCCGTGTTGGCTTTGCCAAACTTTGAGATGCCTTTTGAGGTCTACCCCGATGCTAGTGGTGAGGGGATAGGGGCTGTTTTGGTCCAAGAGAAAAGACCAATAGCCTTTATTTCCAAAGCACTTGATCCTATGAAGAAGGCTTGGAGTACACATGCTAGGGAAATGCTTGCGGTTGTGCATGCCGTGAAGGTGTGGAGACCATATTTGTTGGGAAGGAAATTTACCATTGTCACAGATCAACAAGCATTGAGGCATTTGTTGCAACAAAAGATTGTGACACCGGAGCAACAAAAATTTCTTGTAAAGCTTTTGGGCTTTGAATATGATAATGTGTATCAACCGGAGAAAGAAAACAAAGTGGCGGATGCTCTTAGTAGACGTGAGGGAAGTTCATTATTGTGGCAAGCTCATGAAGAAGATGAAGCTAGCTTGTTGGCCTTGAGTGGGGCCGAATGGAGAATATGGGATAAAATACGGGAAGCTACAAAATTAGATGCAAGAGCCATTGATATTGTGGAACTTTTAGAAACTCAAGGAGATGGAGTCATCGGGTTCAAGGTGAGAGATGGCCTCATTTACTACAAAGATTATGTTTATGTGCCCAACGTGCCTAACTTGAGAAGAGTGGTTCTTGATCACTTCTATCATAGTAAAGAGGGGGGACATTGAGGGTGGTTAAGGACTTACATAAGGGTGAAACATTTTTTCTATTGGGAGGGCATAAAGGAGGCCGTGAAGAAACTTGAAACTGCTAACCCACAAGCATGCCTTATTTTATTGCCCACAAGAAACTTCGGCTACAAGTTTCTTCACGACCTTCTTTATGCCCTCCCAATTGGAAAAATGTTTCACCCTTATGTAAGTCCTCAACCACCCTGAATGTCCCCCCTCTTTACTATGATGGAAGTGATCAAGAACCTCTCTTCTCAAGTTAGGCACATTGGGCACATCAACATAATCTTTATAGTAAATGAGGCCATCTCTCACCTTGAACCCAATGACTCCATCTCCTTGAGCTTCTAAAAGCTCCACAATTTCAATGGCTCTTGCATCTAATTTTGTAGCTTCCCGTATTTTATCCCATATTCTCCATTCGGCCCCACTCAAGGCCAACAAGCTAGCTTCATCTTCTTCATGAGCTTGCCACAATAATGAACTTCCCTCACGACTACTAAGAGCATCCGCTACTTTGTTTTCTTTCCCCGGTTGATACGCAATATCATATTCAAAGCCCAAAAGCTTTACAAGAAATTTTTGTTGCTCCGGCGTCACAATCTTTTGTTGCAACAAATGCCTCAATGCTTGTTGATCCGTGATAGTGGGAAATTTCCTTCCCAACAAATAAGGTCTACACACCTTCACGTCATGCACAACCGCAAGAACTTCCCTAGCATATGTACTCCAATCCTTCTTCATAGGACCAAGTGCTTTGGAAATAAAGGCTAATGGTCATTTCTGTTGGACCAAAACAGCCCCTATCCCTCACCACTAGCATCGGTGTAGACCTCAAAAGGCGTCTCAAAGTTTGGCAAAGCCAACACAGGGGTGGTAGTCATTGCCCTCTTCAACTCATCAAAGGCTTCTCTAGCCTCTTGTGTCCATTCAAAATTGTTTTTTTTTTTTTTAACAAAGAAGTGAGAGGCTTAGAAATCAATCCATAATGCTTGACAAATCTCCTATAGTACCTGGTCAAGCCCAAGAATCCCCTCAAGGCTGAGACATCAATGGGCAATGGCCAATCTACCATAGCTTCAATTTTCCTTTGTTCAACCTTCACTCCTTCTCCAGAAATAAAGTGTCTCAAATACTCAAGTTCTTTTTCCATGAAGGCACATTTGGATGCCTTAATGAAAAAATGATGTTCTTCAAGGATCTTCATTTCAATCTTCAAGTGTAGCTTATGATCTTCCATGGTCTTGGAATACACTAATATGTCATCAAAGAAAACCAACACAAACTTCCTCAACAATGGCTTGAAGATAGTGTCCATGGTGGCTTGGAAAGTTGAGGGAGCATTACACAACCCAAATGGCATAACAAGGTACTCGAAGTGGCCATTGTGGGTTCTGAAAGCCGTTTTGTGCACATCTCCTTCCCTCATGCGGATTTGATGATAACCTGCCCTCAAATAAAGCTTCAAAAAAATACTAGCCCCATGTAACTCATCCAACATTTCATCAACGGTAGGTATGGGAAACCTATCCTTGATGGTAGCTCCATTCAACACTCTATAATCGGTACAAAACCACCAAGTTCCATCCTTTTTTCTCACCAACAATACCGGTGAAGAAAAAGGACTAGTACTAGGCCTTATCAAACCTCCCTTCAACATCTCCTCAACTTGCCTCTCAATTTCTTCTTTTTGAAAGTGAGCATACCGGTATGGAGGAACATTAACCGGTTTACTCTCATCCACCAAGGCAATGTGGTGATCAAAGGGCCTAGTGGGTGGCAAAGTAGTTGGCACCTCTAGTACCCTCCAATGGTCTCTGAAGACCTCTTGAACCTCCACGGGCAGCAAGGACAAGTCTTCCTTTTTACTCCCCTCTTCACTCTTTTCAACCTCAAAAATAGCCTCTTGCTTAGCTAAAATGATGGCAAAGCAACTTGCTCCACCCTTGCACAATCTTTCAAACATCAATGCTTCACAAGACTTAACTTCTTTGGATGTCAAAGCTGTCCACAATTTCTTCTTGGACCTGATTCTAAATTCCATGGTCATTTTATCATAGTCATTCACAACCTTCCCAATGCCTCGAAGCCAAGCATTGCCCAAGACAACATCCAATCCCACAAGTGATAGGACATGTAAATCTGCAACAATCCTCACCCGTAGGACATTCATCTTGACCACCCTCACAAGGCCTTCACATCTTAGCTTATCTCCATTGGCAACCTTCACCTCAAATGGTTCAATAGTGGTCGGCTTCAATCCATCTTTAGTGACAATGTTGGCATTGATGAAATTGTGAGTTGAACCACTATCAACTAATAAGGTAATCTCAAACTTGCCTATCCATGCCATGACCCTCATAGAAGTGGGTTTTTGAACACCGGACATGGCATTTAGAGACAACTCGGCTTCCTCCTCTTCACTAGTAGGTTCGGCTTCCTCATTTTCAGATTCATGACTTGAAGATTCTTCATGTTCATCATCTTCATGACTTGAAGATTCTTCATGACTCTTCACTATCAACTAACATATGCCTTTCCCGATTTACAAAAGTGCTCCTTACTCCACTTTTCTCCACACTTGAAGCACAATCCTTTCTTAATTCTCTCCTGTACTTCCTCTCTAGATCGTTTCTTCACCTCATATGGCTTAGGTTTAGAAACATCTACCTCCACTTTATTTTTCCAAGGTGCTTTGGTTTGCAAAGTTTTTGAGGATTTACTCCCCACATCCTTGGAAACCTTTTCTCCAAGGTGTTACTTTCCTCAAGGATCTCGGCCATCCTCATGACCTCTTGAATTCTTGTAGGTTGCTTCAACCTAATTTCCTTGGCTAACCAAGGCTTCAACCCATCAATAAACGTACCCACAAGAGCCTCCTCGGACCATCCTCTCACAAGAGTTTGTAATTGCCGAAACTCTTCAATGTAGTGGTGGACTTTACCTTCTTGCCTCAATTTGGCTAGTTGCCCATGATGGTTAACGGTGGGCGAAGGGCCAAATTGTAACAAAAATTCTTTATCAAATGCGGTCCACCCCAATCTCTTCTCATCTTTTTCATATTGGTCTCGAATCCATCTCCACCATTTGCTAGCTTTTCCTTCCAAGTAAAAACATGTTGTTGATACTCTTTCTCTTCTCAGCACCTCATAAGTGTGGAAGTAGTGATCCACCTTGTCAAGCCATTCATCTAGATTGAACTTAGGGAAGTCCACCTTAGGTCTCTTGGGTCCCCGTTCATAAGCCGGATTTCCCCTTCTTTCTTCACGGAATTCATCATCAAATCTTCTTCCATGATTGCCTCCATTTCTATCATAGTAATGGTGTCTTCAATCTCCACAGTTTTCATGGCCCCAAGGCCTCTCATCCTCATAAGCATATTCGGCCTCAAGGCCATCTTCATATCTTGGCATCTCATACCTCACGTCTTGATGTCTTCCTCTAGTGCTCGGGCTTCTATGGTGGCTTCCATCATGAATCCATCTTTCAACCGCGACATCATCATGCTCAATATATCCACCTCTTCTCAACTCAACTTTTGGTGGCTCATGCATGGAGCCGGTCACACTTGTTTCAACACCATCCACAAAAGCTATTTGCCTTTGTCCATTAGTCTCATGCCGTGGGGCTTGGCCTTCAGTCATTCTTTTTTCAATCCTTTCAATACTTTCATGAGTTTCTCTTCTCATAGTCTCCATGACTCTTCTATGCTCCTCACTATCTCGAGTATTCACATTCAAAGCCATTCTAAGTTCTCCGTAGTGGTGTTGACCTCACTTAGAATGTCCATGACTTTAGCATCGTGCTCTTCAAGCACATCAATCCGTTCCCGGTTGGAACCCTTGTTTAACTCAGCTTCTTGATTGCTTGTAGACATGACGCTTGCAAACTACCCACTTGAAACACTTGCAAACTAATCTTGCAAACTGAAATTTCCGGTTGGTGTAGCTTTGGACAGCACATGCACTCTTCTATGGATGGTAGAAAGGGCTCACAAGTCCAACCTTGAGTTGTCCACCTTTGTGAGTGAGCAACCCTATTGCACTAGCAAATGTCCAACCTTGGATCCTCCACCTTCAAGGGTGGTCGATCCCTTCAAAAACACTACTCCGTCCACCACCTCAACACCCAAACTTTTTATTTCACAATCAACAATAAAAATAAATGGGATCCAACGAGGGTCTCCCCCAACTAATTCACAAAATTTTTGTGTTAACGCGTCGTTTACCTCTTTAGAGAAGTGAAAACTTCTCAAAGTCACCAAGCAATAATCCTCTCAATGAAAGCATCAATTAAGGTTGCACCCTAGTTCCTATTGAGCATTGTGGTCTTTCAAGACTTCTTTTACCTCCACGGGTAGCCCTTCTAAATCATCATTGTTGCCATCTTTGTCACTCTTCTCAACATTGCACAAATACTCTTCATTGGCTACTATGATAGCAAAACAATAGGCTCCACCTTTGTATAATTTCTCAAACATAGTCTCACAAGATTTCACTTCTTTTGATGTCAAGGATGTCTAAACTCTCTTCTTTGACCCAAGTTTGAATTCCATGGTCATGTTGTGGTAGTCATGAATAAGTCTTTCCAAGGCCCTTGAGCCAAGCATTGCCCAATACCACATCAAGACCCACTAGTGACAACACATTAAGGTCGGCCACAATTCTCACACCTTGAATATTCATCTTCACTTCTTTGACAAGCCATTCACATCTAAACTTGTTCCCATTTGCTACCATCACTTCAAAGGGTTCAATAGTACTCGGTTTCAATCCAATTTTGTTAACAATATTGGCATTGATTAAATGTGTGAATCCACTATCCACCAAAAGAGTCATTTCAAACTTCCCCTCCCATGCCATCACTCTCATGGCCGTAGGTCTTTGCACTCTGAAAATTGCATTCAAGGACAATTCGGCCTCTTCGTGTTCGGATTCTTCACAAGATGACTCCACATGGCCATCTTCTTCTTCTTCACTTGTTCCTTCTTCAAGCAACACATATGCTTGAGCGGATCTACACTTGTGTTCTTTGCTCCATTTGTCACCACATTTGAAACAAAGTCCCTTTTTGATCCTCTCTTGAACTTCTTCTCTAGACAAATTTTTCACCTCATATGGCTTCGGTTTTAATTGCAAACCAAAGCTCCTTGCAAACCACATTTGTTTGTACGACACTTGCTATGGACACACATAAAATAAAGTGTGGCTCCATCGGCATTAGTGCCTTGTGCACTCCGGTGACCAGCTAGTTAGGCCCCATTCGTAACCTGTTGACTGTACTTCGTCAACTCAGGGAATTTCACACCTATTTAGACACTCTAGCGTGAACAAAGGAGTTCCACTAGAATATTATCCCATCCTAGCGTTTAGGGTCGTGATTGACATGAATAACTTAACAAGACTGTTCTCGAGATACATAAACTATATTCAAAACGGGATAACATGAATACGAAAAGACAGAAGTCTTGATGTAGCGTAACGTGTCGTGAATGTAAGACGACAATCATGACATACTTTGGAACATAAATGTAACAGACAATATTTCATAACATGGCATACATGTAACATACAATATTTCGTAACATGGCATACCGTGTGACAGACAACATTTCTTAACATGGCGTAACATGTGACAGTGAATATTATGTGACATGACATACATGTAATAGAAGGCATATGTAATGTGACATACTTGCAACATATAGTAACATGAGACATAATATATTGTGTAACATATAAGATTTTCATGACCGAATAATTTGTGTAATAGATAAACATGTGATGACATGGCATGGTATGACATATATGACAACATACGAACATAAACTATGGTTCCCTTACCCATCACACATACATAGTAAAATGATAGTAAGTTAAGAGCTAACTAACCTCAATCATCGCATTCTACGAGAATAAAGCGCGAAACACAAGGAACTGTAAGAGGATATTCTAAAAGTTTGAAATTTAATTACTAATAATTAGAAATGTGAAAGAGACAAGTTAGAGTAAAATTATCATTTTACCCTTTACATGTGGGAAAATGACTATTTTACCCCTAACTTAAAGATTTCACATCCTAACTCCATTTCTCTTGATTTTGGTTACAATTATTTCAAATTTCAAAACTCATAATTAAATCAAAATTTTTCTTTTAATATACTCATAACATATTCCTAAGAATAATCATGTTTTGAATCATGAACAAAAGTCATCAAAATCACAAAAACCATACTTGAACTTTTTGGTTTTTCTTCTAAGTTCAAAACAGATTTTTTTTTCTAACTTGTTTCAATCAACCAAAGCATCACATGGTTTAAAAAGGTGTCCTAAAACAGGTCCAAGCTTCAATCTCAAGATGACATGGTTAAACATCAACCAAAACATAAATTTAGCCAAGAACATCATCACTTTGGCCTAACCGAAAATCTCCTTGCATAAAATTCCATATCTTCAAAACTAACATCAAATATCTTTAAAATAACATTATAACATGTATATAAGAGGCTTAGGATCCTCCAATAAAAATATCAAAGCCATTGGAATAAGATTAAACCATAAAAGATTTAAACTTTCTCAAAACAGAAAATGTTTTTCCTCTTCCAATTTCTAAGTTTCTAGATCTAAGAAACTCTTTCACCAAAACTTTTAATCATGCAACAAATACTCAACCAATAATCATATACACATGTTAACAGTACTCCATAAAAATTTCGGGCCAAGATATGTCCATTAGCTTGGTCAAAAATTCCAAAACATAACATGCTCTCTAGTTTCAAGCCCACAATGACCTTTCCCTGGTTAAAAACACTTTTGACTGATCAAATTAATATGGAATGAGACTAATAAGATATCTATGGAAACTAAACTTAAAGAAGAACAACTTTTATGAAGGAGTGATCTTGTGAAAATACTTACAAAGGGTCAAAAAGCTCCACGCAAAAAGACCCAGAAATCTGCCTGAGAGAGCTCTTTTGAGTTTCTCTCTAAGAACGTGGTGAAGAAGTGATAAAATGGAGTGAAATGTATCTTGTACGACTATAGACTTCTGGAGGGGGAAGTTAAGGGCTTGAATGACCCTTGATTGGAGGTGACTATGTGACATAAAGTGGAGAAAAAAGAGGGGCAAGGACTGCCTACAGAAGCTGTGAGAGATGGAGGTTGATGGAGTGGATTTCTCCTTCACATCAAGGCACTATTGGGTGCAGCCAATAGGAGTGAATGGTCTTCCATGTGGGGGAGGAAACTTCTTGGAGAAACTTCTCCAAGGTGGCCAAATTCGTGGGCTTTGGTGGGCCTCAACCAAGTGGGCTTCAATTTAGGGTTTAAAGGAGGTTTGGTTAGGGTTTGAGATGCTATTAACCCCAAAACCAATTTTTCTTGGCCCAATCAAATTTCCAAGGTTTAAAAGGTTGTATAATGATGTCATAACAATGATTTGATTAACTAATAGCATGTGAAAGTGATTTAATCAAGTGATTAAACACAATGCTAGAAATTGGATTAAAAAAGGTTTGGAGGTCAACTTTAGGGTTTGAGAAACCGTTTAGGGTTTCGGTTTCAACCAAACTTTTTGGGTTTCAATTGGATTCCAACCATTTAGGGTTTCGCTAGGATTGAAACCCTCTTTGGTCTAGCACAATTTGGTTGATCAGATGAAATAAAGTTTGCTTAGGTGGCATGATCTCACACCTTGACTTCCTTCACAAATCCATCTAATGGTTCCTCATGGTGCCAAGTGTCTAATACTATTCACTATGTGTGGCTAGAATCTTGCCAAGTGTCCAAATAAAACTTTTTTAACCTAATTTGGACATTCCATATTGTGATTTTGAAAACACTACACTTGGTGTGCTTATTGAGGTTACTATTCACTCCAAAAAATGCATAATAAACTTAGTACTGAAAAATTCTAAATATTCCAATTAACTTATAGTGAAAATCGTTTACGGAAATTCAATCCCGAAATGTACTTAAAAATAATTTCACAATTTTGAACAGCTGTTTCATCCAAAATTTTGAAAATGAGTTATTGCACCATAAAATCCTAAATAATGAACTGTGTTTAATGGCGTAGACCAAAACACATTCTGATACTTCTAACTACCTCAAATAATTAAACTCATATTCATAGCACCATAGTGAGTGATAACACTGACTATGTTGACAAACTAAAACCTGTGCGACTGGTCGATTCGTAAAAACTTATGGGGTTTTCATGAGGTTCCTAAAGTCAATAGAAATTTCACCAGTGAATTTCTAGAGGACTGTTACTGTTACAGAAGCTCCATGGTTTTCCCAAAAGTATAGTGACCGATCGTAATAGAGTGTTTATGAGTACTTTTTGGAAGCAACTATTTGAATTAGAAGGGCGTAAGTTGAAGGCTAGCTCATCCTATCATCCTCAAACCGACGGGCAAACGGAAGTTGTGAATAGAACCCTTGAACAATACTTGAGATGTTTTTGCCATGAGGAGCAAAGAAGATGGGGAGATTATTTGACATGGGTCGAGTATTGGTACAATACCACTTTTCATGCTTCCATCCAAAGAAGCCCTTTTGAAGTTGTATATAGAAGATCACCTCCCATCTTGGTGAACTATGAGAAAGGCAAGGCCAAAAGTGATGAGGTTGAGAGTGAATTGCTCACTCGGGATGAAATCTTGACCACGGTAAAGTGAGAGCTCAAGAAAGAATGAAGAAGCATTATGATCAAGGAAGGCATGTAGAGTCCTTTGATGTGGGAGATTATGTCTATTTGAAGCTTCAAACTTTTGAGCAAATGACCTTAAGGAAGAAGCATAGTTTGAAGCTATCTAAAAGGTATTATGGGCCTTTTAAGGTGTTAGAAAAATTGGGAGAGGTAGCTTATAGGTTGGAACTCCCTCCAACCTCCAAGCTACATCCGGTTTTCCATGCGACCATGTTGAAGAATTGGGAGAGGTAGCTTATTGTGGAGGAGTTACCAAAATTTGATGAAGAAGGCCGAATGCTTCTACAACCAAGGGAGGTTCTTGAATATAGAGTGTTACCAAGGGGGAGAAAAAGAAGAAAGGTGTAGCAAGTTTTAATCCAATGGGGAGGGGTGCCAAGAGAAGAGGCCACATGGGAAGACTATGATGACATAGGGGAGAGATTTCGTCAATTGATCCCTGAGGGCAAGGATGTGCTTGAAGGAAGGGGGAAAGTCAGAACCCCTAGGGAAATCGCCCTGGGCCACGCGTCGACACTACCCCTAACATGCAAGAACAGCCCCACGGCCAGCCTACACTCATGTCTTGGCCCGTGCCATGACACACACGGGGCTCCCAGCATGTGCATGCCGGGCCACAGGCCCAGCGAGGTTAGTGGCTGTGTGCAGCCTAGCGCATGGCCTAGAATGCGCATGCCCATGTGCATGCCCATGCGCATAGCCCTACGCCGTGCAACCCCTACACACACCCCTGTGTGCACCTAGGCGCACACCCCTACATGCGCTCCATACAACACGCCAATGAGGTTAGTGGCATGCCTGCATCAAGCGCACGACTCCAACCCATGCCTTGCAGGCAAGGCCAGTGGCATGCCTTCTAGGCATGCCATCCAACTCATGCCTTGCAGCACCAACGCCTAGGACTCCTGCCTAGGCCATGCAGAGCCAACGCCAAGGCCACCTGCCTGGGCCATCCAGCACGCACGCATGGCTCACTACCAAGACCATCAGTAGGCCTTGCATGGCACCTTGCCATGCCCACCAGTAGGCCATGCTATGCCCACCAGCCATGGATCAGACCAGCCCAGCCCAACCGAAGACCATGCACCATCCTAGCCCACCCATGGGCCAATGCATGCCACGTGCCAACTTGACCCATGCCACTGTTATTGCTTTCTTATTCATTTTTATTTAATTATTTTTCAAGGGACCTTTTGGGAGTTTCCACTTTGTAACCTTTATAAATAGGACCCTTAATCATTTCATTTACATCTTTTGACAATTCCCTTTGTGGATGGCTTATTGTTCTTGAGATCATTTTCGATGCTTAGCACTGGGGCTCTTTGGGGTGCATTTCGTGAATCCCTAAGGAGAGAATCACACTTTGCAATTCGTGAATAAGTGTGATTCAAGTTATCAATCTTATGAGTATTATCCATTTTCTCTCCTTAAATCTCTCTTTCCTAAAATAACTCAAGTCAATCCTTGACTTTCCATACTAGCCATAACCGAATCCCTCTAAGATTCCTACCACTTAGGAATCTTTCCTAAAACATCTCCCAACCTCCATTTCGGCAATGCTAGTTGCCTTGCACCCGAAACCCTAGCCAATCATCTCAAACTCGGCACTAGTTGCCTCCTACCCAAAACCCTCCACTGCCACGGAAGTTGAAGGCCAAGCAAGTTGGCAAGGTCACTCGGTCATCATCCTCACCAAGGCAAGATCGTGGTCCTTAATGTTTAGGGACAAGTTTGGGATCCCTAACATTAATTGGTGCTTTCATTGAGAGTCTTCTTGGCCTTCAACTTCCCTGGCAGTGGAGGGTTCCTAGGTTGATGAAGGTCTGGTGTTTGAGTGATGGAATGATGGTGATGATGATGCAATTAGATGTTCTATGTGATGATTATGAGTGTTTGATGCAATGTGGACGGCTTGAAGGTTTCCCTTGATGTTGAGACCACTTGGATGATGATTAGGGTTGGTATGGTGAAGTGTAGCTAGGGTTTTGTGTGGTGGCTAAGGATGATTTCGAGATTGGGAAGAGTTGGCTTAGGGTTGGAGTGTAGGATGAGTGGCTAGGGTTGGCCGAATATGGTAATGGTTATTGTGATCTCTAAATTGTAGGATCAAATGTGGGAAGGTGGTTTAGTTTTTGGCAATAGGAAGAAGTCTTTGATTGACTTTGAGTGATCCTATGGAATGAGGGATTTGATTAAGTGATTGGAGGGATTGAGTGATTCAAGGAATTGAGAGATTTTAAGGGTTGGGTGGTTTGAGTGATTGAGTGATTCTAGGGATGAGTCAACTTTCCTAAAATGGAGGAAGTTGCCAAGTGGGACTCTTGAGGGACGGCTAGGGTTTATGTGGATGGAGGCAATGTGGATTTCGGCTAGGGCTTAGTTGGATGAGGGAAGCTAGTTATGGTAAGTGGCAAGTATGGAAAGATGGGGGGGGGGGGGGCAATATGGATTTTGGCTGGGGCTTAGTTGGATGTGGGAAGTTAGTTATGGTAAGTGGCAAGTATGGAAAGATGGGAGGCAATAGGGATTTCAGCTAGGTCAATGGATATGATGGATGAAGGGCAATTATGGGAAGTAGCCGAAGATGGGAAGTTGGACAAACACAAGGGTTGGTCGAGTGGTGTATGTGGAAAGATCAAAGAGCCCAAATAGCCTATATTGATTCCCAAATTGCACAAAGATGAAATGAAACCTCATATATTGATAAATGAATCACACCTAATCACGAATTGCAAGGTGTGATTCTTTCTTAAGGAATTCACGAATTGCATCCCAAAGAGCCCAAGTGCCAAGCACCGAAAGGATGATCTCAAGAACAAATAATCCATCCACTTAGGGAATTTGCCAAAAGATCCAATGATGTAAGCTAAGGTTCTAAGGGTCCTATTTATAGAGATTACAAAGTGGAAACCCTAACAGGTCCTTTGATAAATAAAATAAATAAATAAATAAATAAGTGATAGTGGTGTGGAGCCCATGGGGGCCCACGACATTGGCCCTTTGTGGACTGAGCTAGCCCATGGCATGGGCCATCGGCATGGTGTGCATATGGTTGGCATGGCCGAGGCATGGGCTTGGGCGTGGGGCTGCCTGTTGGTGCTGCCCACTAGTGCATGGCTGACATGACCCAGGCATGGGTCTGGGCGTGGAGCTGCCAGTTGGTGCTGCCCACTGGTGCATGGCTGACATGGCCCAGGCAAGGGCCTGGGTGTTGATGATGTAGCTGTTGTGTGGCTGTCTGTTGCTGTGTGGCTGGCATGGGTACTCATGCATGGCTAGCATGGCCTAGGTAAGGGGCTTGGGCGCTGGGGCTGTTGGGCTGCACACAGGGCCGCTGATGGCATGGCCTGGCATGGTTGCCTGGCTGGGTGGCCTGGCTGGCATGGCCCAGGCAAGGGGCCTGGGTGCTGGCATGGTTGCCTGGCTGGATGGCCTGGGCGTTGGCCGTGTGGCTGACATGGCACAGGCCTGTCCGCGGACGTTGGGCTGCTGCGCACTAGGCGTGAGCGAGCTGTTGTTGCGCTCGGGCTGGACGTGCGAGCGTTGCTGGTAGAACTGTCATGAGCCTCGCCTGGTGTCCTAGGCGTGCCATGGCATGCCTGCGGGGCTGTCATGGGCATGCCAAGACTGGGGTCGTGGCATGTAGACGAGCATGTCCTGGTAGGGACCACGGCATGTTTGATGGGCAGTCATGGGCATGCCTTGGCAAGGGCCATGGCACACCTGTGGTATTGTCAGGTGGGTGCCATGGCAGGAGCCACGGCATGTCTGTGGGCCTATCCTAGTCGTGCCATGGTTGGGGCAATCGCATGCCTATGGGCATGTTGATGGCCTGCTGATGCTGCTGGGCAGGTTGATGGGCACTGGGGCTGACTGCTGGCCATGCTGATGGGCTGTTGTGCATGCTGATAGGCACTGGGCTGTAGCTGGGCACTCTGATGTGCGCTGGGCTGCTTTTGGGAGTGCCATGCCATGTCAGCGATAGTGTCAAGGCATGTGCCATGGGCTGTCAAGGCATGTCAGCAATAGTGTCAACAGGCTATCATGGCATGCCAGCGGTTGTGTCAAGAGGCTGTCATGGCATGTCAGCTGCTGTGTCGTGGGGCTGTCGTGGCATGTCAGCAGCAGTGTCAAGGTGTTGTTAAGGCTGAACCATGGCACGGTCATGGTGGAAAACGTCAGCCATCTTCTAATTGACCCGTGCCATTCTTGCAATCTTCCTAGGACATACACTAGACCCCTAGGGAAGTCCTCCCAAGCTGGGCCTAACCCCAAAAGTGGCCCGCTCTCAGCTACCCATGCATGTCTAAGACCTTGTCCTAGGGCGGCTTTTGTTTGGGTCTTGACATTCCCCCTTCCTTCAAGAATATCCTTGTCCTTAAGGATCAAATTCAACAAACTCAAGCCCACATAGTCTTTACTTACCTCCTTCATGGCAAAACAATTTTTCCCACTTATACACAATGTTTTGGACATAATGGCCCCATGAGGCTTTACTTCCTCATTGGCCAAAGCGGTCCAACTTCTCTTCTTCTCCCCCATATCCTCCTTTGGAGCCTTGTAGGTTGCTTCATCTTCTCTCTTTGGTTAGCAACTCACATGGATCCCCCTACTACTCTTGCGAAAATCCACTCTAGGCCTCATTGGTCCCCAGTCATATGCCTGGTTTCCTCTTCTCTCCTCATAGTGGTCTTCCTTGTATCTTCTCCTATGGTGGCTTCCACCTCTACATAATTTCTCAAACATAATGGCCTCACAAGATTTCACTTCTTTTGATGTCAATGCTGTCCAAACTCTCTTCTTTGACCCAAGTTTGAATTCCATGGTCATGTTGTTGTAGTCATGAATAACTCTTCCAAGGCCCTTGAGCCAAGCATTGCCTGATACCACATCAAGACCCACTAGTGCCAACACATGAAGGTCGGCCACAATTCTCACACCTTGAATATTCATCTTCACTTCTTTGACAAGCCCTTCACATCTAAGCTTGTTCTCATTCGCTACCTTCACTTCAAAGGGTTCAATAATACTCAGTTTCAATCCAATTTTGTTAACAATATTGGCATTGATGAAATTGTGTGTTGACCACTATCCACCAAAAGAGTCACCTCTAACTTCCCCACCCATGCCATCACTCTCATGGACATAGGTCTTTGCACTCCAAAAATTGCATTCAAGGACAATTCGGCCTCCTCTAGTGGTTCACTAGATTCGGCCTCTTCATGTTCGGATTCTTCACAAGATGACTCCACATGGCTATCTTCTTCTTCTTTGCTCCATTTGTCACCACATTTGAAGCAAAGTCCCTTTTTTATCCTCTCTTGAACTTCTTCTCTAGACAACTTCTTCACCTCATATGGCTTCGGTTTTGATGCACTCTCTACTTCCTCCTTGCCTTTTCAAGGACCTTTGATTTGCAATAGTTTTGAGAATTTGCTCCCTATGTCCTTGGAATGACGCTTCTTAATGTGAGTTCTCTCCTCCAATATTTCAGCCATCCTCATAACTTGTTGAAGCCTTGTTGGTTGCTTCAATTTAATCTCCTTGGCTAGCTAAGGTTTCAAACCATCCACAAAGGTGACAATTAGTGCCTCTTCGGAGCAACCCCTCACCAAAGTTTGGAGTTTTCGAAATTCATCAATGAAATGGTGCATCTTTCCCTCTTGTTTCAACTTGGCAAGTTGCCCATGGTCGTTAACAATTGGTGATGGCCCGAATTGCATCAAAAACTCCTTCTCAAAGGCCGTCGACCCTAGGCATTTCCTCTCCTTGTCATATTGGTCACGAAGCCAATGCCACCACTTACTTGCCCTTCCTTCTAGATGAAAACAAGTTGTGCTTACTCTTTCTTCTCTCGGAACTTCATAGACACGGAAGTAATGGTCTACTTTATCCAACCACTCATATGGATCCCCCCATTGAACTTGGGAAAATCCACCTTTGTTCTCCTTGGTCCCCAGTCATAAGCCCAGTTTCCTCTTCTATCATCAAAGTGGTCTTCATCATGCCTTCGACCCCTATGGCCTCTTTCTCTATCACGGTTGTGGTGTCTTCTATTAGCATGGTCATCATAACCATTCGGTTCTTCATGGCCAAAATCATACTCGGCCTCATGGTGTTCTTCATTTATGGCCCGAGTTTCATCTAGGCTTGGCCCTTAGAATTGTTCTAGGTTGCCATGGTATTTTAGGAACCTTAGTTACTTTGAAAGGCCTTAGAAGCCTTTGATGTAGTGATTTATGCCCAAGAGAAGAGTGGCTCTTGTTACCTTAAGGATATCGGCCTTATTGGGAATTTAGGTCTAATGATTTAGGCCTATGATCCAGTTCTATTTGCTAAGTGTTATGTGACCCAAGAATATTTTGCTTTGAACCTAGTCTTGAAAGTGGGCTAAGGGAGAGAGAGAGAGAGAAGTGTAGGAAAATGCCAAGGGTTGGCTTACACGCCTATCTTGGAAAAGTTGCCACTTGTCATTGTGTAAAAAACTTTCTAGATGATTCAAGGGACAAAAGGAACCTAGAGGAGACCAAAGGATTTTTGGCTAGATCCAAATTCCCACATGTTTAGACCCTTTGTCTTGCCCAATTCAAGTTCCAAGGGAGTTATCTTGGAAAGAGAAGCTTAGGGAAGTGAAATGGGGCTTTTTCTAGGAGTTTTGCATGGGAAACCGAATGGAGGCTTATGGGATTTTGAAATTTAGTCAGATAATGCCAAGTGTCAAGCATGCATGGAGTTTCTAGAAGGATATGTGAAGAGACATTTGGACTGAAGGACAAGAATACCCTTAGAAATTCAGTTAGCACACTCCCAAACACTATGTTCCTTTGCCACTTGTCACCTAGGCTAAATTGGACCAATAGAACATGAAAGGTCACCTAGGGAAGGAGTATTGGAAAGATGAAACATCATATTGGGAAAGGAAGAAAGAGGTGGACGGCTAAGCCATCGCATATGTCTTTTGCCACTTGTCATCCATGCAAAAGATTACTTGCTTGGAAAAAGGAAGAGTCACATGATGTTTGACCATGTTACCCTTAGAAGAGACACTCAATTGTCTGAAGAAAGGAAGGGCATAAAGGGGAAAGAAGAGGAATTTGGCTAAGGGAAGAGAGCCTACACGCCAACCCCAAAAAAAAAAAATGCACCTTCCCAATGCAATCCATCTAGGGAATTCCAAGAGGTGGTTTCAGCCAAAGTGAAAAGAGGAAGGAAATCTTTGCCACTTTTCTTAGATGCATTGGTTTTCAATCACCAATGAGGGAATGAGTAGTTTTCTATAAAAGGGGAGGAAGACCACACGGCCAAAGGCTTCTTCTTTTACAAAATTCAGAATTTTCATGCTCTTACCCTCTCACTACAACTCTCTCATATTTTCTTGACGAATCTCTCACTTTCTTAAACTTTCTCCTCAACCAAACAAGAAGATTTTCTTATCTCAAGAGGAGATTTCGGCACACTAAGTCTAGCCAAGGTAAGAATCGGTTTTTCTTTCTAAGCTTCACACGCACATCACTTGCTTAACCCGAAAATGAGATTCAAATCTCATTTGGGCAATGTGGAAGATAGAACACCCACTTTTCTTATGATTTCTTGAAGATGGTTTAAGGTTCTTAAGAAACCTTAGAAGCTGAATAGAGAGAAGAGTTTATCCTCTGTGTTTTTTTCGGCCACTACTCATATCTTCAGTTATTTTAGGGTTTGCTTTACTTTAAGAATGAATTGAAGAAGTTTTTACCCAAAACCCCTAGAAGTCGAATAGATATAGATAAGTTTTGCTCTAGAAATCTACACATACACTCAAGAACAAGAGGTGAGGTTTTTAGTTGCCTTTCTAATGAGGAATGTTCGGATTTACAGCTTGCTAATATTGCTATACGTGGTTAACACTTGTATATGATTATGTAAATCTTTTCATTACCATGTTTGTCTTGGTTGCTATTTATTGATTGTTTGTTGATTATGTTACTATGATCTTATATCATGGAGTTATATGCTTTGAAATTGTGATGAATATGCCATGAAATCCTTGTATATGTTTCAGTTTTCACATGTTTATGAATGATGGAAAATGTATCATGATATTTTGGTCATACCATGTCTTGAATGATTCAGATATTGGTCAAATGTTATGATTTCATGCTTTGTTTTACTAAACTATGATTTCTATGTTATTTGCTTGAAGTTTGGAACATGTTTATGTGATGAATCTTCATGTTTTATGCCTATGAGTTTAGGCCTAAGCAAGATTTTATGGTTCTATGCACATGTTTTTATATCTATCATGGTTTATGTGATTATGCTATGAAATGAATATGTTATGCTTGGTTGTTTCATGCACGACATTTCATATGTCATATGTCATGCATAAGTAAGCATGTTTAAGTGTCATGTCACATGCATTTGGTGAAAGAAGTGTTTTCAAAGAAGTGTTTTCAAAGAAGTATTTTCAAAAAAGTGTTTTTTTTTCAAAGAAAAGAGTCTAAACATTTAATCACGATCCCAAGTGCTAGGGCAGGGGAATGTCCTAGTGGAACTCCTATGTCCACTCTGGAGTGCTTATGAATGGAGTAGTAACCCCTGGGTCGACGAAGAATAGTCGACGAGCCTCGAATTGATTCTTTTTAAAGAATGCCGGAGTGAGGACGCACCTAATGCTAGTGGGTGCATAAGGCATGTAACCCGACAAAGTAAGGTCAAGTTAATATGATTCTCTGATTATGACGTATTCATCACGGTGCACTGACCGTTGATAGTGCGGTAACTAGCAGGAACACGCGGTGCAAGGAGGGGAGCCGTGTTGTGTCCATCCTCTGAACAAGTATAAGAGGTCATATGATAAGGACCACTCGATGAAAATCTTGTGATATATTCTGATAAGGCAAGTTTTGAATAAGTTCACGTGAATAAGGAAAAGTTTAAGTCTCTGTTATAAGTCTTTTGCAAATGGTCCAGTGCATAAGTTAAGTTCTGGTTCAGGCACAAGTCAAGTACATGTCCATGCACGCATATCATGATATATTTTTTGTATGCTTGTATTAATTGTAGTATGTTGTGTGATTACTTGCTAAGATTTCTTGAAATCTCATTGTGATAGTTTCCACTACCATTCCCCAACCAGAATGGTAGAAGTTGTAACAGGTTTGGTAAAAAGCCACGATGACCAAGAGGAAGAGAATGGCACCTCCTCCTCCTGAGAGGATTATGCCTAAAATGGCCATGAATTGGCATGAGTCCTCCATCTGGGAGCATCTCGAGGCCATTGATCGAGAGATCACGGGAATACTAGAATTCATCGCCGAGTTCAAGCGGCATAACAATCGAGACAAGGATAAGGTTTTAGAAAAGCGTGTGAAGCCCGAATCTTCTTGAAGAATATGGGAGTTTAAATATTTTGGAAAAAAGAAAAAAGAAAAGAAAAAGACAACAATGTTTATGGCCATCTTTTGTGGACTCATGTTTCTTTTGTGGGAGTCTCGTGTTTTGGGAACTTTAAAATTATGCTTCATGCTTTTGGGATTTTTTGCCTTTAAGGCCTATGTTTATGTTTTGGGACAATATTTTGGGTTGTGATATTAGTTTATGATGCCATGTGCCTTGCAATTGCTTATCGCATTGCCTAGTTATCCGACTTTTATATTTTTTTTCCACTGCATCGTTATTGCATATTGCTAGTGTACTTAGGTGCATAGCATATTATCTGTCATGATACGAGAGGTTTGTAGCCTTGTGTAACATGTCCTGGCGTCTCAGTCACTGTCCAATCCCAAGCGGGGGCTGGGGCGCCACACCTCATCTTGAGGTTCTCTCAAAACACTTGGACTTCTAGAATGACAGACATCATCTCAGATCCATCTCTCCACGGCCACTTGGTCCTTCTCAACATGACCACCTTTTTTATACTCAGGCTTTGATGGTTCATGCATGGAGCCTGTCACGCTTGTCTTGGCTCCATCAACAAAGGCCTCATGCCTTTGCTCATTCGGACTTTGTGGTACTCTTTGGCCATTGGTCTCGGCCAATCTTCTCTCAAGCCTTTCAAGGCTTCCATTAATGTCACGTTTCATGGCATCCATTGCCCTTCGATTCTCTTCAGTCTCACGGAATGTAACATTCAAGGCCATCCTTAGCTCGGCTAATGTAGTGCTAACCTCGCCAAGGATGTTGGTAAGCCTTGTGGTATTCTCTTCCATGGCCTCAATGCGTTCCCGGTTGGAACCACCTTGTTCCTTCGCTTCTTGCACAACACGGTTCATGGCTCTTCAAACTTGTAACTGCTTGCAATTGAGTCTTGCAACTGAGTTTTTCACACGGCACTTTGGTAGGAACTTGGTTGGTGGAGCTTGATCACGGCTCAGAAGTCCAACCTTGGGTCCCCCACCTTCAAGGGTGGTCAACCCCTCTTCCACAAAGGTCCAACCTCGGATCCCCCACCTTCATGGGTGGTTGATCCCTTCAAGAATACTACTCTGTCCTCTACCTTAACCCCCAAACTTCGTATGTTCAACAATCAACAACAAAAATAATGGGATCCACGAGGGTCTCCCCCAACCAATTCACAAAGTTTCGGGTTAACGCGTTGTTTACCTCTTGGTGAAGTGAGAACTTCTCAAAACACCATGCAAGAATCCTCTTAACAAAAGTACCAATTAATGTTTGGGACCCCGGTCTTGTCCCTAAACACTAAGGACCACGAGCTCATCTTGGTGAGGATGATGACCAAGTGACCTTGCCAACTAGCTTGACCTTCAACTTTCGTGGCAATGGAGGGTTTCGGGTAGGAGGCAACTAGGGTTGCCGAGTTTGAGATGATTGGCTAGGGTTTTGGGTGCAAGGTAACTAGGGTTTAAGGAATTGATGAAGATTGGCAATTCCTTAAATTAAGGGATATGATATGGATGAAGTCAAGATTACACGTGGCATGCATTGGCCCATGGGTGGGCTAGGATGGCTTTCATTGAGAGGTAAACAACGTGTTAACCCGGTGAAGAGGGGCAAAGCACCAAATGAGTACAGTTTCCGGTGCACCCACTTTGGAAGCAAAGTGGTTTTCTGCGTGGTTTTTCTTATGTGTACACTCGAGGCTCTGAGAATAATAAGGGGAAGATTTACATTCTGTTTTTGCTCGGTTGGTCGTCGGGGTTTGCACAACCCTACCACGGGGGTTAAACATGGTCTCTGTTTTGATATGATAAGATAAGATGTGATGTTTCAATTTATGCTATGCTAAAGAGATTTTGATTATGAATATTTTTTAACTTCTGCTCTAATATTTTTGATAATATTCTAACTCTGCATTCTGAAAGAAAGTGTTTTGTTCTGCATTCTGAACTTTGTAAATGCTCATGTTTGCATACTCATATATGTTATCTGCTTACTGAGTTGTTGATAACTCACCCCTTATCTCCAAACATTTTTCAGATAATTTTGACGGTTCAGCTGGAAAATAAGAGTAGAAGTTTTAGCAAGGTGTGATGATCATAGATGAATAAGTGTCCGAGGTACAAGTGCTAATTTGAGAGTCATAGTTAGTAAATTGATTATTTTCGGTTCTTTTGATACGATGAGTTAAAGATATTTTCCAGACTTTGAGGAGTTTCTAATTTATGTTATTGAGAATTTATGTGCTGTCCCTATGAAGGAACATAGATATTTGGGTTGAGCAAATGAATTAATATTTTATGGAGTTTTCTGAATTTTATAGTTGTGATATTGGAGATGATTCCGGGAACGGGGCATTACAGGTCCTCATGGATGTTGTGTAAGAAGTCACTTGAGGAATCAACCAAACACATCATGGGCACAGGCCAAGGTGCCATGCTGGACACAAGAGCATCTCCTGCAATTAGCTATTTCCTATCCTTAACATCGAATGATGCCCATTATATTTGCACTACTAGCAATCAAAATTCAATCAGTAAACAACTAAGCAAGAGACATTTCACATCCAATCACTATAGGATTTCCACTTGCAAGATCACACAAGGAAAATTCAATGTAGCCTTCAATTATAAGATATTCTAACTCGAATATCTTTTTGGATAATAAGCATGAATTACCCTATAATACCCAAAGAAATAAATTTCCTTGTAAGATTACGTGCCTAAATTATATAACACTACTCTTATTGTAAGACATGGAGGGAAAAACATACCTGTGGATTGACCATTGATCCTCCAGCCGCCATTGAATATGCAGTACTGCCAGAGGTTGTATATAAAAGTAACGCATCCCCTTGGACATAAGTGACAAAGGAGTCGTCACAATAGCATTCCATGTTCAATTGTAACCTCATTCAAAACAAGTATTGGTTCTTCAATATCATACTCATTTTTAGCCGCATCCCTAATAACATGACACTGCAAACGGTGTCGTAATGTGATACTAATTGGACCCTTAAAAACAGAGTCAAGGCATTTTCTGTAATTTTCAGAGTCTGAAGAATATTAAGGACTAACTTCGAGTCAGATAGGAGAAATCCAACAATTATGTGGAAGATGTCATAAAAAGGTGTGGGTGGCTGAGGCCATTGTATAAAGTACTGTCATTAAATTATCAAATTGCTAGAGAAACAAGGAGGTGGATACATAAAGGGGTCATAAAGCCAAGAGACACTAAAGAAAATGGGACAATGGGTGGAACTGGTCCTGAAAATCAGTTGATAATAATTGCGAGGTACAGCTGAAAGCAAAAGAATCTGAAGCAGACATCGTCTAACATACATGAAGTTGATTCAAATCCCAGGGCTTCTACAGTCCGAAAGCAAAAGAATCTGAAATAGATATCATTGTCAAGCATGAAATTCAGTTGATGCAGATTCCAGGGTTTTAGACTTCATTTCCAAGAATAAACTCATTCTTAACACTGAATTAGACAAGCATTATGCATATTACCTTAGAGACAATTAATGACAAAATTATCATATTTAGAAAAGCTTACTTGCAATGATTGTAAAATCAAGAAAACCAAAAAGTAAAGAAAATCAGGAAAAACGAAAAAATGCAGTATTAAGTACCACTAGATATTTTAAATACAAGATTATAAAAAAATCCAATGCATGGCTCCTTAGTTTTCTATACATGTTAACCATCCATTGATCTAGGCCATTCATTTCTTTGGGTATTAACATTATATGGATTAGTGCATTGCAAATATATTTAGCTAACATATTGGAAAACTAATGCTTCACATTTACCATATGCGTACCCTCTTCTACCTTAGACCCTAATTTAATACATTTTTATAAGTGCCCTAAATTAATATTTTAATTCTATAACAAGTTCTAATTCATTCAATACAGCTAAAAGTAAATGCACATACCCAAAGGACTATTCCATCCCCACCAAGAGTTACTGCAAGGTTAACTTTTGTATGAAAATAATAATAAAGTCGTAAAGCGTAAGATTATAACCATGCAGCAAACGCAATTAAAACTAGAAGGAATAATCATCATACTGGCAAATTAATTGGATACTGTATAATTATCAAGTGAAATTCGTATGTGGCATGATTATCAAAACAGATTTGACTTTAACATCCATGGAAAATTTCCACTTAATTATCAGTGGTGGTCAAAACCACAAGCATGCGATAAACCATCCACTTAATTTGGGGGCTTAAACTTAATTGGAACATAAGCAATATTAAACATAGACTTTCACACACACATATATATAAGAACATATAAGCTTTTACATAGATATACATACACATGAGGGTGGGTGCATTTATGTATGTATAATAATCAGTGCGTGTGTGTGTATTGTATTGCGCTTAAAGTTGGGTACACCATCAACAAATGTGACAATCATGACAATAATCAGAAGAGCTGTGAGAAAAGGTTTTAATTATCTATCACATGCAAGTCGTTTTTGGAGAACAAAGTCTCAACTAATCCTGGAGGTGCACATGCCTTCAGTAAAGAGTTTTCCGCAAGTACACCTCAAGTAGTTCAAGGGCATCTGGTTTAATATAAACTCAATCCTAAAGTTGTAACAACCCGCTCCTTTCTCTCTTTAAGGGTTATGAGTCTCGTTATGCCTGCCGAACCTCAATGGCATGTTTTTAAAGATATTAAGTGATTTCTAAAGTATGCCTAGTGTTTTAAAGCTCTCGAATATTTTAAATGTCCTAAAAATATTTATATGAGATATTTCCAGTGTTATTGAACCAAGCCTGATTTTAAATAAGATAATTAAAATATTTTTCAAGAGCTCCAAAAATATTATAATTGTATAAAATCATTTTATTAAAATGATTTCAGTTATTTAAAATATTATGTGATTTAAATTATGTTGAAAACTCTAAATTAATTAAATGGTTTTATTCACTTAAAAATAATTAACAAAACTTCATCATTTAATTAATGATGAAAGATTATATTTTATAAGCTAAAGTTTAATTAAATAATATTCTATCTTAATTCCTCTCAATGTTTTTAGTTAAATCGATATTTACACATTTTCAAATTAGTATTCAAAGCCCACCGTTGGATCGTCTTGAAAACCCCAAGATGAAGGGTTTGGATTAAAACCCTAGCTCCCTCTCTTTGTCCCTCACTTTCCCTTTCCCCTCTCTCTCCTCCCTTTCCCTCAGCTCCCGCGTACGCCTCCCTCCCCCTAGCCGAATCTCCTTCAGCTCAGCCCGGCGTCGCTGTGCGCCGCCCAGCCTCACCACCACCACCAGCGACTCCCCCTCACGCCAGCGACCAAGCCAGCCACCACCAAGCTCCCCCACATGCAGCCCCTCTCACTTTCCCGAAATGGGTTTCACCCATTTCTCTCCCACCAAGCTCCCCCTTGGGCAGCCATACAAGGCCACCACGCCGCTACCAACAGCCTCCCCTTTCATCGGCGACGCTTCCATCCTCCATACCCAGCCTCCCTCTCCCTCTCCCTCTCCGTCGCACACACGCACACTACCCATAAATGGGTCTCACACGGTTTCACCACCACCAACGGCCCTAGCGATGTCGTGCATCGGTTCTAGCCCCACCGAGCACCTCCCCTGACCACCACGACGCCTCCCTGAGCTCCCTCCTGCCAGCCAAGCCCTGCATCTCTCTCAAGCTCTCTCTCTCTCTCTCTCTCTCTCTCTCTCTCCCATGGGTTCCACCCATTTGGCCTAGATTTGCCGCCTCCACCTCGCCTCCACCTCGCCACCACAGCTCCACCAACAACCCCCTAAGCTCCTCCATGGCCAGCCAATGACCAGCCATGCTCTCCCTCCAAATTCCCTTATTGAAACCCACTGCCTAAACTCCTCCACGAGCCGCCGTGTCTCTGATGTGTGCCACCTCAGCACCTCCACGAGGCCACCATGAGCCCTTCCAAGACCACACCTAGTTGTCCAAATGCCCAAACAACCACCATGTAAGGTGGATAGCCACCGTACGTGGTTAAGCCACCACGTACAACCTTTCCGACATCATCGACAGTTACGGTCAGCGAACAACGCACGGGTTAACCCTGACGATGGTATAACCCTCTATGTTGTGAAGGGAGTACATGTGGTGTCTACTCCATGTTGTGTAGCGATGCACCGTGTGGTGTGCATTGTAGTAGTGTGGTGTAGCTTGGGAGTAGTCTTGAGCTACGTGACACGATGTAGAGTGTAGTTGGGAAGGAGTCCTGTCATGTTAAGTGTTGGGATGAACTTGTAAAGGGGTCGGGAAGTAGGAAAAGTCCTACCGATCGAGTTTGAGTAAGTTGGTATCGGAGTATGACGCTTGTCCATACGAGCATGTGATCAATGGATTATATGTTGGTCTTAGGTGATAAAGAGGTAAGGTACGTGTGTAATCTAGTTAGACAAATGTGCCAGACGGATTCACCATATGTAGTGGGTAATATGTCTGAAGCATGGTTACACGGTGCTTAAGCCTCAGAGTTGACTTAAAGCCTTCTGGCGTGTATGGATGGGAAGGAGGATTTAGTGTGAGCTAAGATGCATAAAGGTAGTGACGGGTGTATTGTCTAGGATTGGGATGCATGACTTCGTAGGTCGGAATTATGCGTCGGAAAGTGGTCAATAGGAAGAGTAAGACGAAGGTCTTGGTGTATTAACCCTAAGGCGAATCGTGGAGGTTCACTTTAGTGGATGAGCACTTGAGGTAAGACCTTGAGTTTGGAAGAGGTAGTGACCGTAAGTAGATCCCGAAGGTTTTAGCATAGTAAGGGACACGTAAGAGCATGAGATAGAAGGAGAGTGTTTCCAAGTGAAGTGTAGTTCTACTTCTAGTTTAGTTGCTTATGCACTAGATAGAGAATAACACTGAGGTTATGTGTATGCGTGTAGGTTGCCATCTGACACGCTCGTGAATGGACTACATGATATGAAAGTAGCATGGAGTCTATATAAGTATTACGTTCATACTCTTCTAGAGTTTTCTAAAAGATATGAAAATGAAGAAAAATAAATGTTTCTCTTTACGATGCTTTACGAAACGAAAGGAAACGATGTTTTATTGAAATGCATGCCAAGTGTTTAAAGGTATACGTATGTATGATCCTTCTTGGCAGCCCCTTTTTACACAGCCAATGTATTAATTGTATGCATATGAATGGATGACTATACGCAGTATCTATTGTATGTATTTTCATGAAATGAGATGTGAGACTTATGCCTTATGCTTTAAGCGATGCTTTAAATGACGCAAAGAAAGTGTTTTAAAATGTCCCTATGAACTGGTGTTTTAAAAAGTCCTTATGAACTAATGCTTTATGGATGCCATGAAAGATGACGTTTAAGCTCATGCTATTAAATGACATTTTTCCATGAATGAATTGTTAAATGAAAAGGATTGAAATGACTAAACTGAAAGAAAGGACTAAAAGGAAACAAACATTTTAATGTATAAAAAACGTAATGGCCATGACTAAATGAAAGGGTACCAAAGGACTCAGCAGATTGCAATGCTGGGTAAGTGGTACTGGTAGTACACCTAGTGTTGCCCTTGACTGAAAGGGATTCCCAACTCGTGGCAATGGCATAATCCAGGTCCAAAGGAAGACTGCTAATCCCAACACACGGGGCATAACAATGTGTACCGACCAAAGGAGAGTGATAAAAAAGAATGTATGAATGCATCGAACTCTTGAAGAAATTAAGGCACTGACAAGAGAAATGTTTTACGAAAAGAATACCCTTTTTAAGAAAAACCCCGCCTAGTGAAGTTTTCAAAATGAATGCATGCCTCATGTACGTATAGTATGTATGGAATGATAAATGCATGACTGAAAACCTATGTTAGTATAGTTTAACTGTATGAAGTAATGCTTATTGAGTATTCAACTCATTTTAGTTTTTATGTATGCCCCTCTTCCACGGGAACTAAATGAGCAGAACGCGTTAAGACGAACACGGCCCAAGGGGAAGAGCACGGAAGCCAAGGCATAACATTTTGTATGAAAGACTTTAATTTATAAAGTTTAATGTTTTTCGTTGTAACCCCCTTTAAATTAGGAAACACGTTTTATTTTATAAACATGGAGTCTTTCGTATCCTGGCATGAAGTGAATAGTTATTTTTAAAACGAACGGTAATTCCCATCTCTTTTCTTAAAATCATTTTCTAAAGGTCCCACCACAATGACGTGTGTTACAAAAGTACTAGTATAATGCCTGCAGGCATCTTACAAAGCTCAAATCTGATTGCTCTACTACTACATTTACCTATTAAAAAAAATATTGCACAAAGAAATTGTAGAAAATAGCCCTTAGAAAAAATATATATATATATATGAGATCATAGTTTTGTATTCACACATGACCATTTCAGCTCATAGAACTTGGGCAAAAATTGAATTCGGTTTTGTAAAAATAAGCACAGTTTGCGGGTGTGATTGCCACCTCAAAGAGATCTGAAAGAAAAATGAGGTTTCAATTTGAAAAAAGATGAACGACCAGAAATTGTGTTCATTAGTATGTTCATCTATGCCAATTAAGCTGGAAGTCAACACACCCCATAAGGCTTTGATTAGACAATAGTTGACAGACTAAAAATTGTGTCCCCCCATCCAAAAAACAATTAGTCCCACATATCACGCTAGGTATCCTCCATATTTTTAAGGTAAGAAAAATCAATCTATAAAATATTTGTTAACTTGAGAGTACAATTTTTATAAATTTACTAATTGCCTGATACAAAAATAGGTATATAATGAAACTCATGTCATAATAAGAATGGGTGGGTCGAGGCTTTACATTTTCTAATGGTGAGGACAGGAACACCTTGTTATCCCCAAGCAGAAATAAGGCAGTTACAAGCATGGTTCAACTTCACTGGGAATGGATCTTTAGACTCGGTCCTACCACGTGCTATTCCCACTTCTACAAAAACACCTATGAACTATTCTAATAGTCACTCAAAGAGTGCTATGACGAGTTGAGAAAATAGTGTAAAGGTGAGCAAATAGATAGATTAGTGGCAAAAGTCGATGCTTTGACACATTAAATTAGTGGTAGAACCACAGTCTCTTACATAGAGAATAGTTGTGTACTTGCTTACTGCTTCATTCTGCTGTTGTTATATTCCCTCTTTCAAAAGAGAATGTCATGTTTGTGCTTATCACTTTGTTCACATTTGCAGCACCATGAAAGTTTAAATGAAGCGTGTCTCAGAAACATAATTATAATATAGTTTAATCTTGAGATTGGAGGCATTAGTTGTGTTGCAATATTGTTGATTACTATCAAATGATTTTTACTATCAAAGTCCATTCCTCCCTGTGGCGTCCCTAGCCCCCGCTTGGGATTGTAACGCCGGAACATGAAAACACAAGGTTACATACCCCTCATACAGATGCAATGCACCTATGTAATATTCATATTCAAGAATCATATAAGCATATTTAAACAAACAAACAAGAAATAGAAAATGAAGCAAACATAACAATGAAAGGATTTACACAAATATATACAAGTATTAACCAAGAGTAAGTTGAGTGTATACTTACAAACTTTTCCTTACTTACAAAGAGTATGCCGAAAATATTGAAGAGAAGGCTCGGTTTGCAATGTTTTAACCAACAACTCTCGGTTTTTACCATTGTAGTGTGTTAGGCTCTTGATTCGAGTGTGGTGTAGCTAGAGCTTTGGGTGTGTACGTGAATGGAGAGGAAAAGAAGAGAATTGCATGAGAATTGTGTGTAAAGCCTCAAATCAGAAGATGAAAGGGTGTTTTTATACTAAAAATAGCTCAAACTCTCTTTCTTCTTGCTTCAGCTTTATTTCCAAGTGGATGGCCTTAGATTGTTGGCTATTGCATGTTGTATAAGTGGCATATGGAAGGTATGCATGTTGGAAATGGGGTGCTTGCCGATGCATGTGGGACAAGTGGCGTACCTGATGTATGTGGGACAAGTGGTGTGTGCTTATGCATGTGGGACAAGGGGCGTAGCTAATGCATGTGGGATAAGTGGCGCCTGCTAATGCATGTGGGACAAGTGGCGCTTGCTGATGCATGCGGGACAAGTGGTGCTTGCTGATGCATGTAGGATAAGCGGCACTTAGGCTAGGCTATAGGGAACACAAAAGTATTCTTGAAAAGAATAATCTTACCAAGTGGTGTGGCTCTTTGGAAATTCGAAATATCCCTCATCCTTGCTTTTCCTAGGAAATCTAAGAATATCCTTGCCTGGACGCCATGTGTCAAAGCCCCTCCTTTGTCTCTCCTTGGGAAATCCAAAAAATCCTCTGCATGAGTGACATGTGGCATGGCATCTTGTCAAAATTCAAAATCCTAAGAGGCTTAGTGGGTATCCTCCCCCATTTGGTCTAGATTCAATGAATCTCTAGGGAAAAATTGCCATTTGATAAATCCTAACCCTAGGCTTAAACCTTGTAGACTTGTGCATGCTTGCTAAGTGGCAAAAGGCATGTAGGATGTGGGTGCGTGTTCCCCATGCTTCCTTCCCTTTCCCCATGTGCCTCTTCCTTTTCCCATGTGTCTTTACCTTTTCCCATGCATGTCCCTTACTCTTCCCTAAGCAAAAAGCTTCTTCTTCCTATGCATGTTCCCTAGGTGACTCTCCCACTTCCTTATGCTTCTCAAGACTTAAAACATGACATGTGGAAATGTGGTGGCGGAAATCCTAGGGGTACAATGGTAATTTTGTGCATTGTCTCTTCCACTTCCTTCTAGAACCTTTTCCCCTACTAATGCATGATTGACAAATGGCAAAGTGTCCGAAAATAACATGGGTGGGCGTGTGGCTTAGTGAAAGTCTCTTAGTGTTCCAATGTAAATCTTTTAGAAAATCTCACATTTGTCTTCCCTATCCAAAATCCTCTTGGAACTCTTCACTAAGAACAAGTGATGTGAGGTGGAGGTGTTTGGGAGGGTGAGTGGCATGCACAACTCCTTGGAACTCACAAAAATCTTGTTGGTGCTTGTGTAGTCCATTGGGGTTCTCGAAACCATGTCCCTCATTTTTCTCATCCATTTTTACATCCAGGTTCAATGTATCTAGATGTGAGGTGTGCATAAGAGACATGTGGCGTGTGAAGAGTGTGTGAGTGTGTGGTGGCCGAAAACTCATCTCTTCCCAAGAAGATCTTTCTTCTACCAATGTGTTGGATATTGTGTGATTGGTCATTGTGGGTGGCAAAATACACAAATCCCCTTTGCCCATGCTGTCCACCTTAAGTGTGCCCTACACAAGATTCTTCTAAAATCCTCATAGGCACGTTGGTCCTTCTCTTCCCAAGCAAGATTTTGCCCCTTCCCAAGACAAAACTCTTTACCTTTCATTTGCATGCATGACACTTGGCCAACTCTTCTAGAAACCGGATCCTCCCTTGATTCTTCCACATTTGCTTCTAGAAATCCAATGCATGCTTGACAAGTGTCCCCTTGCCATTTCCCAAAGTTCCATATAAGAAGTGTTTTTCCTAAAATGACCAAAAACTCCTTCTTGAAGCCAAGGCGCCATCTCCTTGCCTAGAGGGTAAACTTGAGCCTTCCAAAGCCAAAGTCCTTAATAGGCCAAATTCCCATGGGCCTTTTCTTCAATTTTTCTCTTGTAGGTTTTTTTGACTTAGAACTCCAAGATCCAATTCAACAAAAATAGAAAGTGGCCTAAAGAATTCTTCTAACACTTAGCCAATAACCCAAATAAATAGATCAATAATATCCATAAGAATTACGAATGGAAATCTTGGCAAAAATCTGGGGTGTCACACTCTCGAAGCACTTTTCAAATTGCTCATTTGTTTCACTGGACCACATTGGTTGGTTGACCAAGTTCCCCATATTCTTACAGGAAGTCTCTATTTGGCTCATTAAAAAAAAATTTTGAGTTTTTAATGTAAATTTAAAGGAGCATATCCATCGATTTTGCAGATGAAACAATAAACTTCATTTTAGTTGCACATGCAACAATAAAAGGACCCTCAAGGGTGCCAAATTACATGGATGAAAATGAATTAGGCTAAATGGTTTTTTCCACCAAAGTGAGGTTAGGGATTACGTATATTAATTTTTTTTTTTATCAATAATGACAGTGCACTAGATAACTGGTATTAGACATGTGGATTGAATTGTCCTTGGAAAGTAGATGACAAGTCCTTATTCAATGTTGGTCCCAACTTGTCCTCTATATTCAAATCAAACATATCTTCCTTCTATCCCTTTTGACGATCTCAATATATAAACTACCTACATGCACTTCCTTTTTAGAGTTGATTAACATTGATCACTCTTTCTCTTACTTAATTTTGTTGCTAAGGGTTTTATCATCATTCTACTTAAGAAAACATGCCCTACAAATTTGTATCCCACAAGCACTACTTATGGTATCTATATGGCAATATCTAGCTGTATGGAGGTTTCAATTAACTAGTACCAATGTTTGGTGAGTTGGCTCTTGTGACTACTTCATTTGTGAATTTTATAGTAATAGAAATACGTCCTACCAATTCAAAATTTGTAATTGTCTATCCTCTTGTTTAGCAGGCCGCAAAAGATTTACGTCATTAGAAAAGGTGATTCATTTGAATCGATATGAGAAAACTACGTCGTATCTCAAGAATAACACGTAGAACATGGTAGGTGATAATATTGGAACTATACGGAGACAAGACCTAAATAAAAAATAATGCAACCACACACAATGACCAAAATAATCAAAGTAGTATATAACTAAATCCAAGATTTTGTAGACAAGTTGAAAGCCCTCTAATGAACTTATCAATTGTAAAACCATCCGTCCATAGCCAATTAAGAGACTTAATCAACTAGAAGAATTCAGTTATACAAATTCCAATTCCAAGAGAGAAAGCTGGTGCCGGTATTGATGCTCGTGGTTTTGGAAAGGAGGTGGCCGCTCGTGGTGGGCGACATACGTAGAAGAGAAAGGGAGGAAGAAACTCGGGCGTAGGAGAAAGCAACAGGAAAAGAAAGAAAAAAAAAAAGAAAAAGAAAAAAGAAGAAGGGTGGGGGGGGGGGGGGTGGGCACCAGAAATGGTAGAGACGAAACCCTAAGGGGCCTTCCCACTTGCAAACAGGCTAGACTATTTTGTTTAGGCTGGGCCCATGTGTTTTTCTTCAGTCCATGTGGTTCTTTTGTTTGTAGTTGTATTTGTAGGTCTATTGTTTATTTTATTAATAATAAAAATAAATAGGCTATTGGACTTATGTTCATAGTAGGGGAACCCCTCCTCCTTTGGAGGATGGGGTTTTGGATACTCTTTCCTCTTTTGGAGGTGGGGGTTGGTTTTTTATCTCTGTTTTTTTACAGAGAGCGATACTCTCTTGTGAGAGTTTCTAGAAGTTAAGACAATGTCTGTTGCAAAAAAATTTGTGTGCGGGGAGGCGTACAATAGATGTGTAGTTTGGCTTGTATTTGGAGTTTTTCTCTATATTGACTAGTCACAGCTATAACTTCCTTCAAGGATGAAATGAATTCTATTTCCTATATATAAAAAAAATACATGGTTAATCCATTTTGAAAACCTCTTCTTTGGAATGTATGCATGGAGAATTTGGTATTCCTTTCCATGGTTTGTGTTTTTCTCTGTTGAAATACATTCTTACTCTTCAGTTTGGGTGTGTAACGCCCCGTCCCCGTAGATTCAGAGAGTTAACTCATGTCAACTAAAATCATCTCTAACAATACTTTTAAAATAAACTAGAATCTTCATAACATAATAACCTATTTGTCCAACACAATTATCTATATTCCTGCATAAGGGCACATCATAAGTGCCTCAATAATATACATAAACATTTCCACGAGGACTAGGAATATCCATTACTCAAAATACCAAAGCAACATGAAATATCAACACTACCAAAAGACTTTCCAAAAGCCCTTGTACGCTAAGGCACTTAGTCTTCTATGATCAACAAAACTTGCAAGTACTCTGTGACGCCCTCAGATTCCGCTTGGGATCGGACGGACATCCGAAGTGTTGGGACATGCAACATAAGGTTACCTACCCCCGTTCATGTCATATAAGATGCAATGTTCCTAATATGCATCTAGCATTATGCAATATTCGCAGCGGATATTTTTTTTTTTTTGAACAATACTATGCACCAAACTTATAATATCTCAAATACTTAAAACATAAACCATGCATACTTAAAACATCCACAATTACCACAAGAGTCTCAGAAAACTATAATCTCAAAACAACGAAGACTTAGCTCCATAATTACATTGCCAAAATATACTATCGGGCTAGTTCGTTGAGTAACTCGCGTAACTCGACTAACGATGCCGGAATACTATCTAAAGACCTAACTATGGAGGCTGCAAGCTCTGTGTTGCGTCTACGGCGTCTAGTCAACTTCCTCCAGTCTGCTAGTGTCTGCTCCCTGCTCTGATCCTGACACATCGCCTACCATTCGGGAGGAATGGTAGTTGGGACTACCATGGTGAGATTTGATTACAAATCTCAACAAGTTAACAGGAACTTCTACACAGATTAATGATGCATGCATGGCAGTAAAAGCATGAATGCATAATCAAAGTCATAAGTAAGCATAGCATAACTTGATATACAACATGGCATAAATGACATAACTTAAACTGAAACTGAAACTTAGTTTGACGTGACATGACATGTACGTGAACTTAAAACATAACATGGACTAGCAACATAGCATGAACGTGAATTTGAACATAGCATGAACGTGAACATACATAATTTGAACATGAGCTTGAACATAACATGAACCTGAGCATGACATAACATAAATGTGAACTTGGAACATAATGTGAATGTGAACATGACATAACATGAATGTGAACTTGAACATAACATGAACCTGAGCATAACATAACATCAATGTGAACTTGGAACATAACGTGAACGTGAACATGACATAACGTGAACGTGAACTTGAACATGACATGAACTTGAACATAACATGACATAAACATGAACTTGAAATGTATTCTTGTCTCCTGGGATTACCTTAATTGACATGAACTTGAAACTTGACATGAACGTAAACTTGAACATAACATGACGTGAAACATGACTTCAATGTGAAATACATGAACTTGGAATCTTATTTAATAAACTTAATTAATAAAGTGACCATACGGGTGCTACACGGGTCCCCCTGAGCCGTGTGTCCCTGTCAATTACCGCATCATAACACTGGTGTCTATACCAACTGTGAGTGGGTTAATACGTACTCCACAGTTGTTGCGGCCCCATACTTCATGCTCCACAGTTGTTGTGGCCCCATGAATTGTTTGTGCCACACTTGCTGTGGACACACGTAACATAATGTGTGGCTCCATCGGCATTAATGCCTGGCGCGCTCCACTGACCAGCTAGTGAGGCCCTATTCGCAACCTGTTGACTGTACTTCGTCAACCCAGGGAATTTCACACCTATTTAGACACTCCATCATGAACAAAGGAGTTTCACTAGGATATTACCTCATCCTAGCGCTTAGGGTCATGATTGACATGAATAACTTAACTGCATATATGACATTTCGTAACGTAATGTGATATGAACGTGACATAAAGGAAAAAAGTCCTGACGTAACGTAACGTGACATGAACGAAAGATGATAGATATGACATAAAATGTAACAGACAACATTTCATAACATGGCATACATGTAGCAGACAATATTTTGTAATTTGGCATAATATGTAACAGACAACATTTCGTAACATTACATAACATGTGACAGTGAATATTACGTGACATGACATACATGTAACATATAGCATACGTAATGTGGCATACTTGTAACAGATAGTAACATGGGACTGAAAATATTGTGTAACAGATAAATATTTTGTGACAGAATAATTCGTGTAATAGATAAACATGTGATGACATGGCATATATAACAACACACAAAAATAAATTGTAGTTCTCTTACCCATCACACATACACAGTAAACTGATAGTAAGTTAAGAGCTAACTTACCTCGATCGTTGCGTTCTACGAGATTAAAGCGCGAAACACGAGGAACTGAAAGAGGGTATTCTAAAAGTTAGAACTTCAATGACTAATAATTAAAAATGTGAAAAGAGACAAGTTAGAGTAAAATTACCATTTTACCCTCTACATGTGGGAAAATGACCATTTTACCCCTAACTTAAGGATTTCACATCCTAACTCCAAAAATTATCAAAATTTACATTCCTCATGTAAATTTTGTCCTAAACTCAAATATCAACTTAGAAAAATTTAAAACCATTTACAACTATGGAAAAACCCACAATGGCCGAAACATTCATAGGCCATTTCTCTTGATTTTGGTTGCAATTTCTTCCATCTTCAAAACCCATGTTTAAACCAATTTTTTTGTAACAAGGATCTTCCTATCCTAAGTTTTAAAAAAAAATACACTTAAAATATCCATTAAGAAAAGCTAATCATCAACACCAAACATTTTGTAAAAGGACTCAAACTTTTTAACAAAAAGTAAACCCTTAAATCACAAGTTTTGGCCTTAATAAAAACATCTACAAGAATTTCAAAAAAACAAATCTTACGTCTAACACATTCATAACATCATCTTAAGATCAACCATGCTTTAAATCATCAAACAAAAGCCACCAAAAATCACAAAACAACACTTGGAGTTCTTGGTTTTAAACTTAGTCCAAAACAGAAACTTTTCTCTCCACTAAATTTCATCAATCTCTTGATCCATGGCTTAAACACATGTGATCTTCAAACTAAAACATCTCAAGGTTTAAAAATGTGTCCTAAAGAAGATCCAACCATCAAACTTAAAATCACATTGCTAAAACTCCATAAAACAAGGATCTAATCCAAAAACATCAAATCTTAGGCCTAACCGAAATCCTCTTGCATAGAAAAATCATACCTTTAAAACTAATAGTAAATATCTTCAAAATAACATCCTAACATGTATATATGAGGCTTAGGAGCATCATATAAAAATATCAAAACCTTTGGAATAAGATTAAACCACTAAATATTTCAACTTTCACAAAACAAAAACTGCTTTTCCACTTCCAGTTTTCAAGTTTCTAAATCTAAGGAAATATACCATCAAAAGCTTTATCCATGCAAAAAAACCTCAATTAAATTCATAAACACATGCTAACAACACTTCATAAAATTTTCGGACCAAGATATGTCCATTAGCTTGGTCAAAAATTCCAAAACATATCATACTCTCTAGTTTCACGACCAAAATGAGCTTTCCATGGTTAAAAATACATTTGACTGACCAAATGAGCATGAATTGAGACTAATAAGATATCCACGAAAACTAGACTCAAAGGAGAACAACTTTAATGAAGAAGTCATCGTGAGAAAATACCTACAAGGGGTCTAGAATGGCCATGCAAAAATACCCAGAAATCTGCCCGAGAGAGCTCTTTTGGGTTTCTCTCTAAGAACGGGGAAAAGAAGTGATAAAATGGAGAGAAGTGTGTCTTGCACGACTTTAGACTTCTGGAGGGTGAAGTTATGGGCTTGAAAGACCCTTGATTGGAGTTGGCTATGTGACATAAAGTGGAGAGTAATGAGGGCAAAGGACTGCCTACAACAGCTGTGAGAGATGGAGGTTGATGGAGTGGACTTCTCCTTCACATCAAGGCCCACTAATGGATGCAGCCAATGGCAGTGGATGGTCTGCCATGTGGGGGAGGAAGCTTCCTCAAGAAGCTTTGCCATGGTGGCCAATTTCGTGGGCCTTGGTGGGCCCCAACCAAGTGGGCTTCAATTTGGGGTTTAAAGGGGGTTTGGTTAGGGTTTGAGATGCTATCAAGCCCAAAATCAATTTTTCTTGGCCAAATCAGATGTCATAACAAAGATTTGATTAATTAATAGCATGTGGAAGTGATTTAATCAAGTGATTAAACACAATGCTAGAAATCAGATTAAAAAGGGTTTGGAGGCCAACTTTAGGGTTTGGGAAAACTGTTTAGGGTTTTGGTTTCAATCAAGTTTTTAGGGTTTCAAATAGATTCCAACCATTTAGGGTTTTGCTAGGGATGAAATAAAGTTTTGCTTAGGTGGCATGATCTCACACCTTGACTTCCTTCACAAATCTATCTAATAGCTCCTCATGGTGCCAAGTGTCTAATACTATTCACTATGTGTGGCTAAGATCTTGCCAAGTGTCCAAATAAAATTTCTCTAACCTAATTTGGACATTCTACACTGTGATTTTGAAAACACTGCACTGGGTGTGCTTATCGAGATTACTATCTACTTCGAAAAAATGCATAATAAACTTAGTACTGAAAAATCCTAAATATTCATATTAACCTGTAGTGAAAATCATTTACCGAAATTCAACCCCAAAGTGCCCCTAAAAATAATTTCATAATTTTGAACAGTCGTCTCGTACGAAATTATGAAAATTGATTATTGCGCTATAAAATCCTAAATAATCCACTGAGTCTAATGACGTAGACCATAACTCATTTTGACACTTCTAACTACCTCAAATAATTAAACTCATATATCTAGCATCATAGTGAGTGGTAACACTAACTATGTTGACAGACTAAAACCTGCACAATTGATCGATTCGTAAAAACTTATGGGGTTTTCACGAGGTTCCTAAAGTCAATAGAAATTCCACCGGTGAATTTCTAGTGGGCTGTTACATACTCCCTATTCCTGACTTCCAGTTGTTGCATCAAAATTATCTGAAATATATTATGGAGATAATGTGTGAGTTATCAACAATTCAGTAAGCAGAGAATGTATACTAGTATGCAAATATGAGCATTTACAGAGTTCAGAATGAAAAACAAAACACTTTTTATTTTCAAAATGCAGAGTCAGAACATCTTATAAAAAAATATCAGAGCGAAAGTTCAAAAATTTTCTTATTCAAAATTCCCTTGGCACAGCATAACTGAAATATCATATTAGAACAGAATTACATGTTTAACCCCTGTGGTAGGGTTGTGCAAACCCCAGCGGCCAACCAAACAGAAACAGAATGTGAATCTTCCCCTTATTATTTTCGGAGCCCCGAGTGTGCACATAGGAAAGACCGTGCAGAAAACCACTTTGTTTCCAAAGTGGGTGCACCAGAAACAGAAAAGTTGATACCAACCCAAATAAAGGCCACAGTTTTACACACGTGGTAAGGTCAAACCAGAACAGAAACATAATGTCATGCCAAAGGTTTCAGAAATCGCATCATCTTATATCAGAGTACAAAACATTTTCAGAACAGAATCAGATCACAAAAATATGATTTATGCACAATTTTTCATGTTCGCTCTCTTCGGCATAGTTCAGAAATAGAATATCAAAATTTTGCTCATGTCTACACCAGTCATGACAGAAAGTACTTTATTCTTATATAGAATTTCATGAGTCATGCAGAAACAAATAACTGAGATCGTTTAAAATTTCTTTCCATAACATGACATGCATATTTTTTCAAAAATCAACTTCAGCCCATTTTATTTATTTTTATGCAAAGTCTAGCCTAGGAACCCCGCTTACCTGGACTTCTTACCTCATCAGAAATTCTCCACAACAGTATTGAAGGAAAATCAATCGTCACCTATAAAATTGTCATGCAACTCCCATAAATTTCAATCAAACAAGTATTTCGATTCTTAAACCTGAAATACTAAAATAACCTATTTTTCCTAAATGTCTAAAATTCTCTTAATCCTAAAAATACCATCACTTCTCAAAATCATCAATATTCACTTAATTTCTTCGACTAAATATTAAAACCTAACTTATTTATTATTGAAAACAAACTATAAAATTTAATACTAGATAATATAATTATTCCAAAATATTTGAAAATAAACCATAACTATTTTTTAATAGACTAAATCATATCTAAAGTGTAAAAATAACAATACACCATTATCGTTCACTCTTAAAATAATATTTACTTAAATGATTTTTGTAATCATAATTAAAACAAAGTTTATTAACACATATTAAAAATTTTAAAACACATTAACACAACTTGCAGCAATTCAAAGGGTAAAAAAGTAATTAACGATATTAGTGTAAAATATGGCTTAGAAGCATACAATTACACTCACGTAAAAACCAAATTCTTTGAATGAAAATAGAGGCTACGTACGCGATGGATGTTCACCGCGAATAGTGGAGCTGCGACAGAGTTGGGTGCGGTGGTTACTATGGCAGTGCACTGGAAGAGAGAGAGTGATGAGCGAGAAAGAGAGAACGGAGAGTGAGAGATGTGCAAGAGAGAAACAGAGAGGGAAATTACCATGAGGCAGCAAGGCTGAGGTGGCGTGAGGTAGACGAAGCTCTTGGTAGAGGACGGTTGCAACGGCTCAAGGTGGGAGCAGTGGCATTCTGCTGCGCTGCGGTGGTGTGGAGTACAACTAAGTGGACTGGGCTGCACTCACATGAAGACCTGCGGTATTATGCGCTACCGACACCTTGCGATGGGATGCTCTCGGAATGGCCCAAAGAGGTAGCCTGCGCTGCTGGAGGGGATGCCGGGAAGGGTCTACAGTGGCTATTTGCCGTGCATGGAGGAGCAACCGTTTACTCTGTTTTTGGGTTGTAAAAACAGAGGAAGACTTGCAGTTTTACAAGGGTTGGGCAATGGCCAGCGACAATGGAGAGAGGGAAAGCTGGAGCTTTCGTGCGTGGAGTTGTAGTGGTTGGGTTGTGGCTACTTGAAGGTGGTGAGGCGGCTGGAGTGGAGGTCACTGTATGATATTCTGAGAAGAGGAGGACGAGCGTCACTAATTCTAGGGTTGAGGATGCTTAGCATATATATATATAAGATATATATAGTAAAGAGATAAAAACCTAGAGAAAAAGGATGGAGGGACTGCATGAAAATGGAAAAATGGACGTAAACCGTGCGACGGAGTCTAGAAATCGCTTCCATGGGCCTGGGCTCTAAAGCCTAAAAAAAAAAAAAATACTTGGCCCACGTCTTAGATCATGTATGGGATTATTGCATGGGCTTTTACCTTAAGTTTTGGGCTTCGACTCAACCTAAAAAAATACACTTGTCCTATAAATTTTTCGGGTGAACATCCACTTGGTCCATTAAAAGATTTTAAAACTTAATTATCAAATCTATTGAAAAATTATATTCTGCCAAAAATATCTTAGGCCCAAACTCTCTTCCAAGAATTTTACTCGTAATCCCAAACGATTTTTCATAACTATAAACCCAAAAATTTTGTAAAGCGGCTTGACTGGCTCGGGTGTTACAGGGTGGCTGCAGAGAACACACTAGGAATTCAATGTAGCGGTTGTCTTCAGTTTGGGTGGCTACATCGAATCGGCTTGAAGTTTTATTTGGTGTGATTAAATCACATGGAAGACTACGTTATTGATACGTATCTCATATCTTGTAATTTTATATTTTGTAATATAATGTAAGTTTACTGTAAGTTTCTTTACCACTGTTCAAGTTATCATTTTTCTTGTCCATTGTTCAAGTTATCATTTTGTATTTTGTAATAATGTAATATGCAGTGGATTGCTTGCATTTAGTTTTTTAGTTTTATGTATTTTATTATTCTGGATAATGTTAGTATTATGCTTTTTAACATTACCTCTTAAAAAAAATTTCACATAATATACGCTCATATAAAAAAAAATTATGATTTTCAACATTTTTTTAAAAAATTTCTCTAATAAATATAGGCTTTCACATAAAGAGAATTATGCTTTTAAACCTTAATGAAATACAAACTTCTATTAAAAAGTAAACAAAAAACAAGCGGGTTCAACCTGAAATCCGGGTTCTAAAAAACTCGGGTTCATCTGGGTTCTGGCTCGGGTCTGACCCGGGCTGACCCGATCCACATTTCGGCCCGGGTTTAAAACCCAGGTTCCGGTCCAGGTATACCCGAGTTCCCGAGCTGGAACCCAGATGAGCAGTCCTACCCTAGACGTTGGATCAAATTTGGCACGAAAAAGATAATACTAAATAATGAGTATATTTATTCTTTCAATTTTATGGAATATATTCCACCTTGAGCATACAAAGCAAAATTCATTTCTCCATATTCTTATAGGAAGTCTCTATTTGGCTCATTAAAAAAAAGTTTGAATTTTTAATGTAAATTTAAATGAGTGTATCCATCGATTTTGCAGATGAAATAAGAAACTTCATTTTAGTCGTACATGCAACAAAAAAAGGAAACTCAAGTGTGCCAAATTACATGGATGAAAATGAATCGGGTTAAATGGTTTTTTCCACTAAAGTGATGTCAGGGATTACGTATATTAAAAAATCTTTATCAGTAATGATAGTGCACTAGATAACTGGTATTAGACGTGTGAATTGAATTGTCCTTGGAAAGTAGATGACAAGTCCTTATTCAATGTTGGTCCCGGCTTGTCATCTGTATTCAAAGCAAACATATCTTGCTTCTATCCATTTTGATTATCACAATATATAAAATATCTACAGGCACTTCCTTTTCAGAGTTGATTGACATTGATCACTCTTTCTCTTACTTAATTTTGTTGCTAAGGGTCTTTATCATCATTCTTCTTAAGAAAATATGCCCTAAAAAATTTGTATCCCATAAGCACTACTTTTGGTATCTATATGGCAGTATTTAGCTGTATGGAGGTTTCAATTAACTAGTACCAATGTTTGGTGAGTTGGCTCTTGTAACTACTTCATTTGTGAATTTTATAGTAATAGAAACACATGTCCTACCAATTCAAAATTTTTAATTGTCTATACTCTTGTTTAGCAGGCTGCAAAAGATTTACTTTGTTAGAAAAGACGATTCGTTTGAATCGATATGAGAAAACTACGTCGCATCTCAAGCATAACACGTAGAACATGGTAGGTGATAATATTGGAACTATACGGAGGCAAGTCCTAAATAAAAAATAATGCAACCACACACAATGACCAAAATAATCAGAGTAGTATACAACTAAACACAAGATTTTGGAGACAAGTTGAAAGCCCTCTAAAGAAGTTATCAATTGTAAAACCATCTGTCCTTAGCCAATCAAGAGACTTAATCCACTAGAAGAATTCAGTTATACAAATTCCACTTCCGACATGCTTGCCTCTTGTTATAGGGGCTCTAAGATCTCTAAACATTTCATCTATCTTGGCTTCCTCTTCCGAAACTATTCTGGAATTTGCATAGAAGTTGAACGCTAAGAACTTGAGTGTAGCCTAAGAAAATGACCTTATGTTCTATTTAGTTTTGTGCGTACAATTAGACTTTCTCTTTTATATAAAGTAGTGGGGAACAATTGAACAACTTTGAGAAGAAGAAATCCATATTTTGGCCAAATTTTATATTCTCCTACTGCCACTTGTCATTAACACCAACAGCTAGCACCCTAGACGTTGGATCAAATTGTGTCTCATATGTTGTAAAAGGAAATTGAATTCTAGTAAGTGTTATTTCTGTAAGTTCAATAGAACTCATTTCTTTCGACGAAGTCAGAAGACAATTTGGTAGATGATCAAACAATAAATTAGATTATAGTCATACATCCAACAATAAAATTAGCCTAAAAGGATGCCAAATTACAATGACGAAAATGAATCAAGCTAATTAGAATTATGCTTTGTTTACATTGAAATAAGACGATTTGAAACTGTTCTTTCCACCGAGTGATGTCAGGATTAAGTATATTAGAAAGAGTAATATTGCTACATACATTCTTATAGTGTTCAAGTCACGTGCACTCATTCTGAAAAAAGTGAGATCCACCATTAAAAAAATGATAAATTTATGTAGGTCTCATATTAGCCAATTGTTTTCAAGATAAATGTGTAAGACTTGGATATTCGAAAACTATAAATATCATTTCTCTATTAAAAAAATCTTTATCACTAATGACAGTGCACTAGAGGACTGTTATTAGACGTGTGGATGGAATTGTCCAGCATTCTTTAAGAAGAACCTATTCAAAACCCGTTGACTATTCTTCGTCAATCCAGAGGTTACCATTTCATTCTTAAACACTCTAGAGTGGACAGAGGAGCTTTACGAGGATAATTCCCCACCCTAGCCATTGCGGTCGTGACAAAAATATTTTCATGTTTTGTTAAAAAATGTGTTTCATGACATGTGCATATGTAGCAAGCTTTTCATATGAAAATGACATTTATAGATGCAATATGCTAAAATGGTGAAAATATCACATTTCATGTAAGTATGCACTCAATGTATCATATAACATGATATTTTATGCTTAAAATGATAATTGAAACATGTATGAAACATTTATCAATAAATTATAAATGTGTAACTTAGAAGCCAACTTACAAACTTCCTGAGCTTTTTGAAAAAATTCGTAGCAGTTGAAATCAAATTGTACTAAGTTAGGATTAATACTACTATGGGTAAGGTTCATAAACAAGGGCTTCGAAAATGGATATTTACAAAAATACTTTTAAACTTTCCAAAATTGCCAATAAGGCCCTAAATTTTTCACTATTTGCAAACAAACCTCAAATTCAACCAAAATTCGTGGACCTCATATTTTTTTATATTCTAAAGCTATCCAAACTCTTAGAATTGTGAAATTCAAAGTGAAACTAGCTCAAACACTCCAACCCGTGGCATGCACTCTAGTTGATATCTTCAAGTGTTTTCTACTGTTGATCCCTATGAATGCATGCTTAAGAAACTTTCTTTAATCACAAACAATCACTATAGTCCTTAATTATATGATAAAGGCTAATTCTTGGATAATCAAGTTCATCCCAACACTTAATCATGGCTAAGAACCTTAATCTTCATTAATCATTCATTAATCAAGTTTGATGTTCTTAGTGCAAATCATCAAGGTATGCTTTCAAAACTTAACCAAAATATGTAAATTTCATTCTTATCCCACTTACAAGGTTTCTATATGCTTAAAAATCAAATCTAGGTGGAAAAAATCAAGCTTCAGCCTTAATCACAATTTACTTAAAAAATTCATGCATATTTTGATGATCAAAACAAGATAGAACCAAAACCTATCATGGCATGTTTCTAATCAAGAATCAAACTTTCCATGATCATTTTAAGACATTAATAAATCATATCAAAACATACTTAAGACATGTCATAGCTAAATTTCCAGTTAGAAAAATTTAAACACTTAAACCATCCTTAATCAACCCGGTTTTGAATTAAGCATGGTAACCTCTTTCTAAACTCAACTAAAATTCACTCCAACATTTGAAAACAATGCTTGACATGTAAACTAAGATAAAGTACAAGAAAAATTACAAATTTCGTAGCCCACTCAAGCTCCTAGCACAAGAATTCTCAAGAAGTTTCAAGAACACTTAAACTCACTCACTTTTTGGTTTCGTTCAAGACAAATGGGGAAGATTGCTCTCTATGCTCAAGGAGAAGCTAGAGAGGAGGTGTGGAAGAAAGAGGGGATGAAGGGGCCTTTTATAGATAGCCAAGCGGGTAGAGGCATTGGCCTTGGTCCAAGGGGATTGGTTGAAATGGGAGGTGGTGTATGGGCTGATTTTTTCCATATTTCAGTCCATCAACTTGTGTCATCTTGTGCAAACCAAAACATTGCCCTAAACCACCTTGATTTCACCTCTATAGTTGCTACGTTTCTTCTATGGGGGCTTTTCAAGTTGTGGTGCAGAGGAAAAGAAAGAAAAACACAAAATCATCATCCACAAGCAAACAGGTTTAATGGTGGTTTCCTTGGGAAGAGTTCGGTTTTGTGTTTTGTTTGGCTGAAAAGAATGAGTCAAAAGCTCATGATGACCATGAGGACCTCTTGAAGATTGGGTGGTTAAGGAGGTGGCATGGGGTGGTGGCTCAGCCAAGGGCAGATGGGTTGTTGAATCTCAGCCAAATCAGTTTGCAACCAACTAGCTTCCTAGGTGCAATCGGTTTGGTGTTTTGGTTTGGTTCTTGAAACCAAACTAGTGCAAAGCTTGGTCTGGGTTCAAAGGTTTCTCATGAGATGTTTAAGGACCGTAGTGCCCCTGAGAAAAGGCACAAAACGATTGGACTTAAGGGCAAAATAGTCCATGCACTCAGAGGGCACACATGTGTGCCAATTGGTGTAGTTTTGTGGTTTAATATGTCATTTCCTCTAATGACATGTGTGGAGGTTTATCTAGGGTTTTAGTATGATCTAAGAGTGACGTAATTGAGTAATAAAATAAGAAAATTTCAAATCAAATGGTAAAAAAAGATTAAGAAAGAAAATTAAGTTTCAAAACATGTTTTAAAGATCACTAATCTTGGGTAAGTTGATTAATGTTCTTAACCAATTTTAAAACTTTAATTTGGGTACTTAGGGTATGACTTGGGCTTAAGAAAATCCATAGCATGGTGTATTAGGCTTTCAACTTGAATAGTGAAATAAAACAAAATAAGGTTTTGGGCCTTGTGGGGTTAAACGAGACATGAGTGTGGGTCAAAGGCTCATGGGCTTTTGGGCTTGAGTGAGTGGGGGCCTTGTTTCCAGATTTTGAGGGCTTGAAAGAGACCTCAAGATCCACAAGGATGAAGATTGAAAGGCTTTCCTTGGGTTAATTGGGCCAAGGGTCAATTTTATAGCAAGCTTGGCCCAAAGCTCGTATGCCTTCCTCATACTTGGTCCAATGTTATCCTACCAAGTCTTGGATTCCCAAGAGGCTTGGTTAAAGGTTTCTAAGGCTTGGTCCATAAATTTCCTAAGGTTCTATAGGCCTTAATAGGATTACTAATGGGCTTGCCTCTCTAACCCTCCATGCTAAAAATTAATGACGCTAAGTGTCATGGTCTAAATAAATCTAGATATTAACATTAAGGTAAATTATTAAAATAAGCAAAAAACAATATAATACTAATGGTAATAATAAAATAATAAAAAAAATATTTAAAGCCCAAAATTTGTAAGCTTACTCCAGGGGCGTGATCTTAAGGTTAATCCTAATTGTTAATTAGGTGGAATGTTACACTTATTATGATTTGTTCATTGTCATTGACTCAAAGTAAACAAGATTCAACAATTTGCAAGTTGAATCTTTCCTTTTTAATACCAATACAACAGACCAATTTGATATGTCATTTCGACGTAATTAAAATTTTTCTAAATACCAATTTAATTCATGCAATTTACAAAATACTAAGCAAAAAATTATTGTATAAAAATCACGCAAAGGAACTAAGGAGGCAAAGAAATAATGGGAAAATAGGCCAGGCATGTTAAAGAGCTAGTGCAAACACTTTCTATCTTCTACTTTTCATCATCATTTGTTGACAATCAGCTGTTCTAATTCCATATTATGCATAAACGTACACTTCATATGGGCGATAGAACAATAAGAAAAGGGGCAAAAGAATTATGACACTATGCAGTGCCGATGCTTCTTAGAGAATAAGTAAATACCATCTACAAGTTCTTTCTTTCATCTATAATAAACTAATGGAGAGAAAGGAAATTATGAATTTCGAGAACCATCAAAAGATTGGGTCTTTCTTAAATTCCAGTGGAGGTCTTGTAACACCCGGACCCAGCCAAACCCCCGATTTTTAAATATTTTTGGACTTATGCATATGAAAAATCCAATTTAGTGTTCAAGTATTTTTTTTTGGAATAGACTACGGGCTTAAAATCTTTGTTTTGGTGGGTTATGATTTTATTAGGCTTGATAAGTAGGTTAAATTTTTTTTAAACCCCCACTACGCATGACTCTAGCACTCCCATATGCACGTACGCCTCTCTTCTCCTCAGCTTTAGGGTTTTTTTTTTCTTTGTTAAAATCACCTTTATATTCACACGTTAAATTCACAGTTCATGCACGATTCCACTCCCGTACGTGCACGACTCTTTTTTTTTTTTGAAAGAATGCACGACTCTTTTTATCTAGGTTTTCTTTTGGGTTCTCAATCGCCTATTTATAATACGCTCACCCTCTGCATGAAGAGAAAACCCTAAGCCACACTCTTTGAAGCCATCCCTTCCGTGCACATGCACTGCCCTTGCATGACCGTCCACCAGGAAAGACAAACCGTGCACTGCTGCCTCTCCCAAGTTCTCGGTTTAGCACCCGTTCAACGTTGCACCGTAGTGCCACCCTGCACAACCTCCATGCAGTCACTGTCGCTGCCTCCTAGCACTTGCAAGCACAGCCACACAAGGTTGCTTCACGGAGTCATCTTTGCACCCCCGTTGCTATCCAACACCCTCACGAAAGCCCAAACGGGTGCGTCACTGCTGCCTCTATGTTACAACCACCATAGTGTCGTCCCTGCACCACCACCGTGAATGCCCACTGCTCAACCAACCCACAACCCAGTACGCCACCACCCCCAACTCATGGAAACTCAGCCCGTTACACCCCTATTTTTGCAGCTCAAAATAGAGCCAGCTTGTTACGTTAGGTGACACCAACCATGGCACAGTGAACTCAGGGACGTCGTTAGCCCTCCACGTCGTCATCGCCTGAGCAGAAAGTGCCGTCGAGCACCTCTCGTCACCGATGTTGTTGTTCCACTCAGTAAGCCCACAGCCTTTGGTTGTTTCTCTTCTCCATCTCTCCCCTTTCTATCACCGTGTTCTCTCTCACTCTCTCTCCCCCTCATGCTCAGCCACCTAGCTCAACAGTGTCTTCGTCGTACCGCACCCAGCTTCGTCTCATCTCTTCCTCTCTCGATGAGTATCTCGCATTCCCTCCCTTGCCATATGTACGTAACCTCACTGAAACTGGGTTTTTTTTTTTAGACTTTGATTCTTTAACCACTATTTTTCATAATTACTAAAATACCCTTAAATCCTTTCTAAGTTGGGTAGCCTTCCGAGAAACTTTTTTTTTTAATCAAATTACAGTGCTTTTTAAAGAACCCTTGCTACCTTGGCAAAATTTCTAAAAGACCATTGGTTTTACTTGACCTATCTTTCCTATATATAAGAGAATAAATGAAGTTTTAATTGTATTTTTTTAACTGTTTAAAATTTTAAGTTTGAGTTGTTTGAACTAAATTTTTGACGACCAGTAATGGGCACCAAGATGGACCTAGACTTAAAGTTCCTTTGCACGTTCCAGATAACCTAATTACAAGGTCAAGAGCCAAGAAAATCAAGGAGACAATGCAAGGATTGATGCAATCCACTTGAAACAAGTTTAGCAAGTGTCCAACATTCAAGATGGATGGGCTTGAAGGATGAAGATCAAGTTTTGATTCATTTGATAAGCTATAAAAGAGGGCAACAACATGACTTAAAGACTTTGGGCACTTGAAGGCTTTCAACTTGTTTGATTCATTTAAAGGACTTATTTTATTAGTTTAGAATAATTGAGTTTATTATGGGAAGAACTTAAGGGGGCTCTATTCATGGGCATTTTGGAAAATTTATTATTTTGTTGAACTAGGGTTTTAAGAAGTATTGTAGCGAACTAGGGTTTCAAAAGTACTGTAGTGGAGTTACTATAGCGCCGTACTGTAGCCGCATCACTATTCACTCAGGGGTATTTTTGGAAGTTGGGACTTTATTTTGGCTAGGGTTTTAATTAGGTTTTGGTTTAAATACTCTTTGTTGCCTCATTTTAAGAAATTTATGAAATTTGATGAATTTATTCATTGTGAGTTGAGTTTTACTCCTCTTGTTCTTAATTAAACTTTTGAACTTATCAAAGGTAAATCACAACCTCTGTGGCGTTCCTCCTTTGTAATTTGGGTTCTTGAGACGGGTTCTTCAACGGGTCTAGATTTTAATATAATCTAGGTTCTTGAAACTAGTTCTCATCGGGTCTAGGTTCTCCATCCATTGACTTGATTTTGGCTTTCTTGGGGAGTTTTCAAATTGATTTTGGGTTCAAGGGATTTCATTCCCGCGGGTTCATATCATTACAGGTTATGAGAATTTTAGAGTTTTAGAGTTTTGGGGAAAAATAGATTATTTTGAGAGTAATATTTGAAGACACCAGGTTATGAGAATTTTAGAGTTTTGGGAAAAAATAGATTATTTTAGTATTTCAGGTTTGAGAATCGAAATACGTGTTCTATTGAAAATTTTCTGAAGTACGTGAAAATTTTTAGAGGTGACAATTGATTTTCATTCAGTACTGTTGAGAAAAATTTTTGAAAAGCTAAGAAGTTCAGGTAAGCAGGATTCCTATGCTAGACTTTGCATAAAAATAAAATGGGTTGAGGTTGACTTTTGAAAATATGCATATTTTGTTATGAAAAGAAATTTAAACTACCTCAGCTGTATGCTCTGCATTACTCATGAGATTCTGTTCAATAATAAAGTACTTTCTGGCATGACTGGTGTAGACATGAGCTATTTTGGCATTTTGTTCTTGAACTGTGCAAAAGAGAGCAAATATGAAATTTTATGCATAAATTATGTTTTTGTGATCTGATTCTGTTTTGTTCTAAAGATGTTATGTACTCTGATATGATATGATGTGATTTCTGAAAACCTTTGGCATAACATTCTGTTTCTGTTTCTGTCATGCCACTTTCCTAGGGGTTTTGCGAAGAGGGGCACATGTTTCCGTCATAGTGTTTTGTGAAGTTCTCACTTCTCCAAGAGGCAAACGATGCGTTAACCCAAAACTTTGTGAATTGGTTGGGGGAGACCCTCGTAGATCCCATTATTTTTGTTGTTGATTGTTGAATATAGGGGTGAATCTTTAAACCTGGAAACCGAAACGAACCGGACCGGACCGGTTGGTTCGGTTTTGAACCAGTCCGGTCTGGAACCGGTTCCTTTATTATGAAAACCGGCCGGACCCGGCCCGGTTTCGATTCCATAATTTTCGGCACTGGACCGGTTGGAAAAAATATATATATATAAATTAATTATATATATATAATATATAATTATATATTAAATTTTTATATATAATATATATAATTATATATCATATATGAAATAATTTTATATTATAATTTATAAATTTTAACATGAAATTTTAATCTTAAATATGAACATTTGTAATTTGTTCGATTATATGTTATTAATATAATTATATATAAGATAATGTTATTATAATTTATAAAATAAAAGTTTAATCTTAAAGCTGAAAATTTAGTTGATCACATGCTTTAAACATAAAATATATATATTAAATTATTAATAATATTTTATCATAAGAAGTAACACTTTATTATATGTTTTTTACATTCTAAAAAAATAAAAAAACCGGACCGGAAAACTGTAAAACTGGAGGTACCGATTTAGAAGGGTAACCGAGGTGTAATCGGTTTTGAAAAATGCAAACCGGTACATACCGGTTCGGTCCTAAATTTTGTCTAAAATCGGACCGTACCAGTTACACCCCTAGTTGAATATACGAAGTTAGCGGGTTGAGGTAGAGGATGGAGTAGTGTTCTTGAAGGGATCGACTACCCTTGAAGGTAGGGGATCCGAGGTTGGACCTTTGTGTCGACCACCCTTGAAGGTGGGGGACCCAAGGTTGGATGTTAAGGGCAATGTCGAGGCGTGGCAATGTCGAGGCATGGCCCGGGGCCATTTTCCTAGGGGTCTGACATTCCCCCTCCCTTCAAGCACATCCTTGCCCTCAAGGATCAATTGAGGAAATCTCTCCCCAAGAAGGAATTGCATCAAAAACTCATTCTCAAAGGCCGTCCACCTAGGCGTTTCCTCTCCTTGTCATATTGGTCACGAAGCCAACGCCACCACTTGCCCTTCCTTCTAGATGAAAACAAGCCATGCTTACTCTTTATTCTAGGGGAGAGATTTCCCCAATTGATCCTTGAGAGCAATGATGTGCTTGAAGGGAGGGGGAATGTCAGAGCCCCTAGACAAGTGGCCCCGGGCCACGCCTCCACATGGCCCTTGACAGGCAAGGACAGCCCCACGGCCAGCCAACACCCATGCCTTGGCCCGTGCCTTGACACGCACAGGGTGCCCAGCATGCATGCATGCCTTGGCCTATGCCGTGACACACACAGGGTGCCCAACGTGCAGGCCAGCAAGCGCATGCCCATTAGCTTGTTAGGCCACAGGCCCAACGAGGTTAGTGGTCGTGTGTAGCCTAGCGCACAGCTTGGCATGAGTGTGGCCATGCGTTCTTGGCCACTAACCTCGCTAGGCCTATGGCCCGACATGCTCATGGGAATGCGCATGCTGGCCTACATGCTGGGCGCGCCGTGTGTGTCATAGCACGGGCCAAGGCATGCATGCATGTTGGGTGCCCTGTGTTTGTCAAGGCACGGGCCAAGGCATGCGTGTAGGTTGGCTGTGGGGATGTCCTTGCCTGTCAAGGGCAATGTCGAGGCATGGCCCGGGGCCACTTTCCTAGGGGCTCTAACATTGCCCCTTCCTTCAAGCACATCCTTGCCCTCAAGGATCAATTGAGGAAATCTCTCCCCTATGTCATCATAGTCTTCCCACTTGACCTTTTCTCTTGGCACCCCTCCCCATTGGATTAAAACTTGCCATATCTTTTTATTTTTCTCCCCCTGGGTACCACTATATAATCAAGAACCTCCCTTGGTTGTAGAAGCATTCGACCTTCTTCATCAAATTTTGGTAATTCCTCCACAATAAGCTTTGGATTACCAACTCTTTTCTTCAACACGGTCACATGGAAAACCGGATGTAGCTTGGAGGTTGGAGGGAGTTCCAATTATAAGCTACCTCTCCCAATTTTTCTAATATGTTAAAAGGCCCATAATACCATTTAGATAGCTTCAAACTAAGCTTCTTCCTTAAGGTCATTTGCCCAAAAGGTTGAAGTTTCAAATAAACATAATCTCCCACATCAAAGGCCTCTACACGCCTTTCTTGGTCATAATGCTTCTTCATTCTTTCTTGAGCTCTCTCTTTACCGTTGTCAATATTTCATCCCAAGTGAGCAATTCACACCCAACCTCATCACTTTTGGTCATGCCTTTCTTATAGTTCACCAATATGGGTGGTGATCTTCCATATACAACTTCGAAAGGGCTTCTTTGGATGGAAGCATGAAAAGTGGTATTGTATCAATACTCGTCCCATGTCAAATATTCTCCCCATCTTCTTTGCTCCTCATGGCAAAAGCATCTCAAGTATTGTTCAAGGGTTCTATTCACAACTTCTGTTTGCCTATTGGTTTGAGGATGATAGGATGAGCTAGCCTTCAACTTACTTCATTGTATTTCAAATAGTTCCTTCCAAAAAGTACTCATAAACACTCTATCATGATCGATCACTATACTTTTGGGAAAACTATGGAGCTTCACTACATTATTCACAGAGGCCTTGGCCACACTCTTGGCTGTGTATGGGTGTCTTAGAGTAATGAAGTGAGCATACTTACTTAGGCGGTCCACCACCACCAATATAACCTCATATCCACCACTAATGGCTAAGCCTTCTACAAAATCCATTGTCAAGTCCTCCCAAATCAAGTTTGGAATTGGCAATGGTTGCAAGAGCTTGGATGGGGGTCTTGTATCATATTAGATCTTTTGGCATGTGTCACACTCGGCCACTAGGGTCTTCACGGCTTTCTTAATTCCTTCCCAATAGAAGAAGTGCTTCACTCTAATGTAGGTTCTCAACCAACCCGAATGGCCACCTTCTTTGCTATTATGAAAGTGGTCAAGGATCTCCTTCCTCAAATTAGGTACATTCGGCACATACACATGATCCTTGAAGTATATCAACCCATCTTTCACTTTGAAGCCAACCACTCCATCACCTTGGGCTTCCAAAAGTTCCACAATCTCAATGGCTCTAACATCAATCTTGGTAGCTTCCAGGATTTTGTCTCAAACCCTCCATTCGGCTCCACTCAAGGCCAACATGGAAGAATCATCTTCCTCATGCACACTCCACAAAAGTGAACTCCCCTCTTTTCTACTCAAAGCATCCGCTACCTTGTTCTCCTTGTCCAGTTGGTACACAATGTCATACTCAAAGCCAAGCAACTTCACAAGGAATTTTTGTTGTTCGGGTGTCACTATTTTTGTTGAAGAAGATGCCTCAAGGCTTGTTGATCCATTAAAATAGTAAACTTTCTACCAGACAAATAAGGCCGCCACATATTCATGGCATGAACAACCGCTAGCATCTCTCTAGCATAGGTACTCCAAGCCTTTTTCATTGGCCCAAGTGCTTTGGAAATAAAGGCTAATGGTTTTTTTTCTTGAACCAAAACAACCCCTATTCCTTCACCATTAGCATCGGTATACACCTCAAAAGGCTTCTCAGAATTTGGCAAAGAAAGCATTGGAGTGGTGGTCATAGCCCTCTTCAATTCTTCAAAGGCCTCTCATGCCTCTTGGGTCCATTCAAAGTTGTCCTTCTTCAACAAGGATGTAAGTGGCTTAGCAATAAGTCCATAATTCTTCACAAACCGCCTATAGTGGCCGGTCAATCCAAAGAAGCCTCTCAAAGCCGAAATATCATTAGGTAATAGCCAATCAACCATGGCCTCAATCTTCCTTTGGTCCACTTTCACCCCCTCTCCCGAGATGAAGTGACTAAGATACTCTAGTTCATCCTCCATAAAGGCACATTTAGAAGCCTTTATCAAGAAGTGGTGTTCTTCCAAAATCTTCATCACAATTCTCAAGTGGTTCATGTGTTCTTCAATAGTATTGGAGTAAACCAAGATATCATAAAAAAAGACCAACACAAACATCCTCAAAAGTGGCTTGAAAATTGTGCTCATTGCGGCTTGGAAATTGGATGGAGCATTACACAACCCAAACGGCATCACAAGATACTCAAAGTGCTCGGAGTGGGTTCTAAAGGCCATCTTGTATACATCTTCACTCTTCATTCTTATTTGATGGTAATCCGCCCTTAAATCTAGTTTGGAGAAAACTGTTGCACCATGAAGTTCATCAAGCATCTCATCCACGGTGGGGATAGGGAATCTATCATTCACCGTGCCTTCATTTAAAGCCCTATAGTCGGTGCAAAACCTCAATCTCCCATCCTTCTTCTTTACAAGCAACACCAAGGAAGAAAAGGGGCTAGTGCTCGGCCTTATCAAGCCATTCTTCAACATGTCATCCACTTGCCTCTCTATTTCCCCTTTTTAAAAATGGGCATAACAGTAAGGGGGCACATTCACCGACTTCTTCTCATCAACAAGCACAATCAGGTTATCAAAGAGCCTAGAAGGTGGCAATGAAGTAGGCACCTCTAGAACTCCTCTATGATCTTCCAAGACTTCTTTTACCTCCATGGGCAGCCCCTCTAAATCATCTTTGTTGCCATCTTTGTCACTCTTCTCAACATTGCACAAATACTCTTCATCGGTAATCATGATAGCAAAACAATGGGCTCCACCTTTGCATAATTTCTCAAACATAATGTCCTCACAAAAGATTTCACTTATTTTGTTGTCAAAACGGTCCAAACTCTCTTCTTTGACCCAAGTTTGAATTCCATGGTCATGTTGTGGTAGTCATGAATAACTCTTCCAAGGCCCTTGAGCCAAGCATTGCCCAATACCATATCAAGACCCACTAGTGCCAACACACAAAGGTCGGCCACAATTCTCACACCTTGAATATTCATCTTCACTTTTTTGACAAGCCCTTCACATCTAAGCTTGTTCTCATTTGCTACCTTCACTTAAAGGGTTCAATAGTACTCGGTTTCAATGCAATTTTGTTAACAATATTGGCATTGATGAAATTGTGTGTGGATCCACTATCCACCAAAAGAGTCACCTCAAACTTCCCCACCCATGCCATCACTCTCATGGACGTAAGTCTTTGCACTCTGGAAATTGCATTCAAGGACAATTTGGACTCCTCTAGTGGTTCACTAGATTCGGCCACCTCATGTTCAGATTTTTCACAAGATGACTCCACATGGCCATCTTCTTCTTTTTCACTTGTTCCTTCTTCAAGCAACACATATGCTTGACCGGATCTACACTTGTGTTCTTTGCTCCATTTGTCACCACATTTGAAACAAAGTCCCTTTTTGATCCTCTCTTGAACTTCTTCTTTAGACAACTTTTTCACCTTATAAGGCTTCAGTTTTGATGCACTCCCTACTTCCTCCCTGCCTTTCCGAGGAGCTTTGGTTTGCAATGGTTTTGAGAATTTGCTCCCCATGTCCTTGGAATGACACGTCTTAATGTGAGTGCTCTCCTCCAATATTGCGGCCATCCTCATAACTTCTTGAAGCCTTGTTGGTTGCTTCAATTTAATCTCCTTGGCTAGCCAAGGTTTCAAACCATCCACAAAGGTTCCAATTAGTGCCTCTTCGGACAAACCCCTCACCAAAGTTTGGAGTTACCGAAATTCATCAATTAAATGGTGCACCTTTCCCTCTTGTTTCAACTTGGCAAGTTGCCCATGGTGGTTAACAATTGGCGATGGCCCAAATTGCATCGAAAACTCATTCTCAAAGGCCGTCCACCCTAGGCGTTTCCTCTCCTTGTCATATTGGTCACAAGGCCAACGCCACCACTTACTTGCCCTTCCTTCTAGATGAAAACAAGACGTGCTTACTCTTTCTTCTCCTGGAACTTCAAAGACATGGAAGTAATGGTCTACTTTATCCAACCACTCATATGGATCCCCCCATTGAACTTGGAAAAAACCACCTTTGGCCTCCTTGGTCCCCTGTCATAAGCCTCGTTTCCTCTTCTATCATCAAAGTGGTCTTTATTATGCCTTCGGCCCCTATGGCCTCTTTCTCTATCACGATTGTGGTGTCTTCTATTAGCATGGTCATCATAACCATTCGGTTCTTCATGGACAAAGTCATACTCAGCCTCATGGTGTTCTTCATACCTTGGAACTTCAAACCTCACATCTTGAGGTTCTCTCAAAACACTTGGACTTCTAGAATGATGGACATCATCTCGAATCCATCTCTCCATGGCCACTAGGTCCTTCTCAACATGACCACCTCTTCTACACTCGGGCTTTGATGGTTCATGCATGGAGCTCGTCACGCTTGTCTCAGCTCCATCAACAAAGGTCTCATGCCTTGCTCATTCGGACTTTGTGGTACTCTTTAGCCATTGGTCTCCGCCAATCTTCTCTCAAGCCTTTCAAGGCTTGCATTATTATCACATCTCATGGCATCCATTGCCGTTCGATTCTCTTCGGTCTCACGGATGTAACATTCAAAGCCATTCTTAGCTCGGCTAATGTAGTGCTAACCTCACCAAGGATGTTGATAAGCCTTGTGGTATTCTCTTCCACAGCCTTAATGCTTTCCCGGTTGGAACCATCTTATTCCTCCTCTTCTTGCACAACACGGTTCATGGCTCTTCAAACTTGTAACTGCTTGCAACTGAGATTGCAAACTGAGATTGCAACTAAGTCTTGCACACGACACTTTGGCATCAACTTGGTTGGTGGAGCTTGATCACGGCTCAAAAGTCCAACCTCGGGTCCCCAACCTTCAAGGGTGGTCGACCCCTCTTGCACAAAGGTCCAACCTCAGATCCCCCACCTTCAAGGGTGGTTGATCCCTTCATGAATACTACTCCGTCCTCTACCTCAACCCTCAAACTTCATATATTCAACAATTAACAACAAAAATAATGGGATCCACGAGGGTCTCCCCCAACCAATTCACTAAGTTTTGGGTTAACGCGTCATTTACCTCTTGGAGAAGTGAGAACTTCTCAAAACACCAAGCAAGAATCCTCTCAATGAAAGCACCAATTAATGTTAGGGACTCCGGTCTTGTCCCTAAACACTAAGGACCATAAGCTCGCCTTGGTGAGGATGATGACCGAGTAATCTTGCCAACTTGCTTGGCCTTCAACTTTCGTGGCAATGGAGGGTTCCTAGGTTGATGAAGGTTTAGTGTTTGAGTGATGGAATGATGATGATGATGGAATTGGGTAATCTAAGTGTTTAGTGGAGGCAAAACAATGTCGAACGGCTAGGACTTGTCCTTGGGTGTGGCGCCAATATGATGGAGGCTAGGGTTGATGGAGTGTTGTGAGGTTAGGGTTTCGGGTAGAAGGCAACTAGGGTTGCCAAGTTTGAGATGATTGGCTAGGGTTTCGGGTGCAAGGCAACTAGGATTGCCGAAATGGAGGTTGGGAGATGTTTTAGGAATGATTCCTAAGTGGTAGGAATCTTAGAGGGATTCAGTTATGGCAAGTATGGAAAGTTAAGGATTTAAGGAATTGATGAGAATTGGCAATTCCTTAAATTAAGGGATATGATATGGATGAAGTCAAGATTACCTAAAAGGTAGGAGTTACCTTATAGGGTACTTAAAGACTTCAGCTAGGGTTAATGGATGGAAGAAGGAAAGTATTTATGGGTAGCCGAGTATGGTAAGTGTATTTCGGCTAGGGATAAATGGGATGGAAGAAGGGTAATTATGGAAGTGATCAATTTTGGAAAGTAAGGCAAACACAATGGTTGGTCGAGTGGTGTATGTGGAAAGATCAAATGGGTGAATGGATTGGGTCGTTGGCTGAACAACACAAGGAATTCTCAAGAACAAAACAAGAACAAGGCACATAAAATAATAAGATCAATGGAGAGAAAATGAAAGACAAGAGATGAACTGAATAAAACTCATAAGATTGATAACTTGAATCACACTTATTCACGAATTGTAAAGTGTGATTCTTTCCTTAGGGATTCACGAATTGCACCCCAAATAGCCCAAGTGCTAAGCATCCAAAATGATGTCAAGAATAATAAGTCGTCCACAAAGATAATTGTCAAAACATGTAAATGAAATGACTAAGGGTCCGGATCGACGGGCTCCTTAACCACACAGCGCGGGTTACTACCAATACGCCCATTGCCAACATTTTGCAGGTAGCTTGATTTGGAGATTCTCAAAGTTCTCTTCTGAAGCAAAAAAACCTTAAGAATCACACGGTAACTGAAAAGAAGAGTTAAAGTGCCCTTACAAAACACTAGCACATTCTCAAAGTCCCAATGTTAGAAAGTAAGGGGAGAGAGAGAGAGAGAGGGGGGGGGAGGGGGACAAAGGCTAGGGATGTGATGAGGTGTCGGGGATGTGACATAAAGGGTGTGGAGATGACATAGAGGAAAAAGGAAAATAAGGAGGTAGGAAGAAAGAGGACCTAGGGGACTTTGAGGCTTCTCCTGCTTGACTCTTGGGCGACCGAGAAAGGGAGAGCTTCTTCAACCGCATCATTTGTACAGTGAGCTAAGAGAGGCCATGAAAGACTGTAAAATACTCTTATTTATAGTAGATCTGCACCCTAAACAACCCGTGGACGTAGGCCTAGTGCCGAACCACGTAAATCTATGCGTCTTATTCTCCATTTATGTTTGGTGTGCTTATCTTCTATTCGCTGCAATTGATGTCCATATAGGCACTGTATTGCCACTCCAAACCGCCATCAGGCACCCAAACTTAGAACAATCGAGCCCCGAATCGTCACCGTGAACCGAGAATGACTCATTCTCCCTCTTGAGTATGTCCTTACAAAATAGGCCTTAACAACGACCATCAAACAAAAACAAAGAGAAAAAGTTCGAGTTTTTTATGTAAATTTAAAGGAGTGTATCCATCGATTTAGCAAATGAAACAATAAACTTTATTTTAGTCGCAGATGTAACAATAAAAGGAAGCTCAAGGGTTCCAAATTACATGGATGAAAATGAATCGAGCTAAATGGTTTTTTCCACCGAAGTGATGTGAGGGATTACGTATATTAAAAAATCTTTATCAACAATGGCAGTGCACAGGATAACTGGTACAAAAAAGCTTTGAAACGATATGTCTGCTAGTAAGGCTTTAACAACCACCAATACAAGCTCGCCACGTCAACCATTTTACACAAAAATCATAAGAGTGATCACACTGGATAAAATCATGAGTCCTCAATCTTTGTTCCTCACCTCAGTACAGCGAAATTTGGAACCCTGCAAATTCTAGACCTTGTCTTCACATCATAGACCTTCTCTCCCAGTCCAAAGCCTGATCCCTTCGTGACCCTCTCTCCCTACTAAGGCATATGTGCAATCGGTTAAACCAGAAGAAATGCTTGCAGCTACACCAGACGAAATTCTTACAACATACTCTGCCAGTATTCCTTCAAGCACAGATGGAGCTCTTGCCACATCACCTAGCCGTGGTCCCAACGTGATACAGATGATTCTAGATGGAATACTTTTCATAACAGAATGTAGTATGAGATGGCCTGTAATGTCTGATGTCAAGTTGAGACTATGTGTGGTGAAATACAATAGCAAAATCTTCCTTTGAAAATTCTCTTTTCTCTGTGACTTTTCATCAAACATCTCTTGCTCCTTTATGGTAATCAATGCCTTCAAGGACTAGCGTCTGTATCCTCGTCTTCCTCATTACAACATGGCCATAGAAAAACCCAATCCCACCATCAACCACTTAGTCATTTCCTATGCATCTCACTTTATTACTCAAAAACTTACCATAGACAATTATCTGTTATGGAAAGCTCAAATCCTTCCATTTCTCATAGGTCATCAATTAGAAGGCTACATTGATGGATCTATTCCCTCACCTCCTTCATTTGTTAATGAAACCCAAAACCCAGAGTACACCAAATGGTGTCTCCAAGATGAATTAATTGTTTCTGCCATAAACTCCTCTCTTATTGACACTGTTCTCTCCCAAGTCCTAGAGTGCACCACTTCTCGCCAAGTCCGGGATACACTCCATGGCCTATTTTCAGCTCAAACTTCTGCCTACATTATGCAAACATGATACCGATTAGCTACTCTAAAAAAAGGGTCTGAAACCATCACACAATATTTTCATCGAGCTTCATCGCTCTCAGCCTCTCTAGGTGCCGCTGGCAAAACTCTCGCACCCTCTGAATTTATTACTTTTCTCCTCACAGGTCTAGGTACTGAGTTTGAGTCTCTCGTTACATCCATAACCACATGGCCTGATTCTCTCACACCCTTTCAAGTCTATAGTTATCTTCTCAATCATGAGTCACGGTTGGCTCATCAGTTCGAAAGTCTACTTTCTGGTAGTCCTCTTTAAGCCCATGCAACCATCACCAGACCACCTGCACCTTATTCCAATCGGAGTCACGGTCGTGGTCATCGTGGCCTTGGCCCAGGTCCTGCTCCCTTTTCAAACACTAATCCCTTTACCAAGCCATTGTCCCCCAGACCTGTGTGTCAACTTTGCCACAAGATTGGTCACACTGTGGCATCTTGTTATCACTACCTCAATCAAATGTTCCAGCCACCTTCTATAGCCTCTCCCACTGTGAATTACATGTCTCACTCACCTTCGTTCACCAGTTTAAATGCTTGGTTTCCAGACACAATAGCTACAAATCACTTCATAGCAGATTTCTCGAATCTCAAATTAGAATCAGCTCCATATCATGGCATGGATCTTGTTAGTATTGGGGATGGCTCATCCCTTCCCATCTCAAATACTGGCACTGCTCTCATCTCTTGACTCCCAATGGAAAATTTCTTCTTTGCAAACTTTTACATGTTCCTCAAATTACTCGAATTCTCTTGTCTGTTCGTCAATTTTGGTCAGATAACTCTATTTATTTTGAGTTTCACTCTTCTTCTTTTTTTTTAAGGATTTACAAACTCGAGCTGTGCTCCTCCAGGGTCCCGTTAGGAATGGCCTCTACGAACTTCCCACCACTGCAAATTCTACATCCACCCACTCGGCTGCTGTATGTATTGGTGAAAGGACTTCCTCCAACATATGGCACTCACATCTTGGACACCCTTCCCTAGAACCACTTCTTTCACTATTCGCCAATTTCAACTTCCTCATACAACTATCACAGCACCCTCATCATGCTCTGTGTGTGCTCAAGCCAAGTCTCATGCTCTTCCTCATCCACTGTCACATTCCCGGTCCAATAAAGCGTTCCAGTTACTATTTCTTGATGTCTGGGGACCTGCGCCTGTGCTGCCCTCTACTAGTCATAGAAACTATCTTTCTATTGAAGATGACTTTACGAAGTATTTTTGGTTTTTTCCCCTTCATGTAAAATCCGATGTAGCATCTCTATTAGTGGCTTTCTTACGTTATGTTAGCAACACCCTTTCTTCCAATGTTGTCTCCATTCAAACAGATTGGGGTGGAGAATTTCGTCCTCTACCCTCCATTCTTAAATCTTTTGGAATTAGCCATGGCATCACTTGTCCGTACTCACATGCTCAAAATGGCATTGTTGAACAACGCCATCGCCACATTGTAGAAACTGGTCTGTCTCTCCTATCTCATGTCTCAGTTCCCACCAAATACTAGAAAAAGGCTTTTCAAATAGCAGTGTTTCTCATAAATAGGATGCTGACACCAATACTTCAAAATCAATCTCCATTTCAAAAACTTTTTGGTCAACCCACTGATTGCATTTTTTTGCGGACTTTTGGATCAGCCTATTGGCCTAATCTTCGTCCTTTTAATCATCACAAAATAGATTTTCGTTCTCAATTATGTGTTTTCATGGGATATACACTTGATCACAAAGGGTATAATTGTTTACATATTCCTACTAGGCGAGTGTATATCTCCCGTGATGTACGATTTGACGAAAATCAATTCCCATTCAGCTCTTAATCCACATCTGCACCACACGTATCTCCCTCGCGACCTTTCTGCTTTCCTCTCTCAAAGAATATTGATGGGCCTTCTATCTCTCCAACTCAAACAGATTATACTTCCCCAAACCCAACCCCAAACCCAAACTCAACTCCAAACCTAGCCCCAAACTCGACTCCAAACCAAAACCCAAACCCAACCCCAAACCCAAACCCAACTCCAGGCCCACAATCGCCCAGCCCACCTATCCTATCATTACCTCAGCACTCTTCTGTAAATCAGTCTTCCGAAAATTTCCCCTCTTCAACAAACCCTAACTTTTCATCCTCATCCTCTGTGCCATCATCTTCAAATCTCCAAGTCTCTGCTTCTCTCACTCCATCTCGTGTTACCTCAGTTCACCCCATGTAAACTCGCTCCAAATCACTCATTCACTGCCCCATTCAACCCTCTGATGTGACTATCCCATGGCCACCCCCGAAAACTACTCTCGCACACTCTGTCTCATCCTCTTCACCTGTCCCTGAGGAACCCTCCTCCTACATCAAAGCCAGCAAATTCCCCGAGTGGCGCATGACCATGAATGTGGAATTTCAGGCACTTCTTCAAAACAAAACATGGGATCTTGTCCTCGTATCCTCTCATATCAATGTCTTAGGATCAAAATGGATCCTTAAGACAAAACGGCATGCAGATGGATCCCTTGAGCAACGCAAAGCTCACTTGGTTGCCAAGGGTTTCCATCAACAAGTTGGTATTGATTACACAAAGACTTTTAGTCCTATTGTAAAACCAGCCACCATTCGTCTTCTCATCTCCCTTGCTGTTCAAAACCGATGGCCCCTTCACCAACTTGATGTTTAGAATGCATTCCTACACGGGGACCTGAAAGAGGACGTCTATATGCAACAACCTACTGGGTTTGTAAACTCTGATTTTCCTACTGATGTTTGTAAATTGCGTAAGTCCATCTATGGTCTGAAACAAGCCCCTAAGGCTTGGTTTGCTAAGTTGAGTACAAAATTACTAGCCTTAGGTTTTCAAAGCTCAAAATCAGATTCATCACTGTTCATTTATACCACTGCTAACACTTCGGTTTTTCTCTTAGTATATGTGGATGATATTGTGGTTACTAGTTCACACTCTGCACTCATTCTTGATCTTATTAATGCCTTACGAACATCCTTTCCTATGAAAGATCTGGGTGCCTGGCATTATTTTCTAGGCATAGAAGTGCTACTACGGCTACTCATTTGTACATGTCTCAGCATAAATACATCATTGATTTGTTGTCCCGGACCAACATGCATCAATCTAAACCTGTTTCCACACCCATGGCTATCTCGGCCAAACTCACTGCCAGTGATGGAAATTCCTTTGAAGATCCTCAACTCTACCGTAGTGTTGTAGGAAGTCTTCAAAACCTGTCCTTCACTAGACCAAATATTTCTTTTGTTGTTAATAAGGTTTGTCAATTCATGCATAATCCCCATTTACTCCATTGGCAAGCTGTCAAGTGGATTCTCCGCTATCTCCATTTCACTACAAACTATGGCTTGCATTTCTCGTCTAGTTCTTCTCTTACTCTCACTGCTTACTTTGATCCTGACTGGGTTGGCTAACCAGATGATAGGAAATCTACTAGTGGCCTTTGTGTTTATTTTGGGAATCACCCTGTTTCTTGGGGCTCTAAGAAATAACCTACTATTGCAAGATCCTCAACTGAGATCGAATATAAAGTAGTTGCTAATGCTGCTTGTGAAATCATTTGGTTGCAATCCTTACTACAAGAACTTGGCATCTTTCTCACTACTCCACCTACACTCTGGTGTGATAATATTAGAGCCACATACTTATCAGTTAACCCTGTTTTACATTCTCGTTCTAAACATGTTGAAATTGATTATCACTTTGTACGAGATCATGTGGCGGCCAAAACACTTCAAGTCTCGTTTGTCTCAAGCAAGGATCAGCTAGCTGATATTCTACCAAACCCCTCACCACTGGTAGATTTACTACACTGCAATCAAGACTCACCATCTTACCAGTGCCGCTTGCATCAAAGGGGAATATTAAGGCATATGTGCAATCGGTTACACCAGAAGAAATGCTTCCAGCTACCCCAGAAGAAATACTTGCAACAGACTCTGCCGATATTCCTTCAAGCACGGATGGAGCTCATGCCACATCACCTAGTTGTGGTCCCAATGTGATATAGATGATTCTAGATGGAATACTTCTCATAACAGAATGTACTGTGAGATGGCCTGTAATATCTTTAAATACTAATGTAAAGTTGAGACTATGTGTGGTGAAATACAGTAGCAAAATCTTCATTTGAAATTTCTCTTTTCTCTATGACTTTTCATCAAACATCTCTTGCTCCTTTACTCCCCCATCACTCAGAAGCATGAAGACCCATTCTCCCCAATTGTCGTGACCATCTCTCCTTCATTGCTGAGAAACGTTTGTATCTTTTTTTTTTCTCTTTGCATTTTTTAAAATATTTGGAGAAAAAAGCACAATAAAATGGTGCTAAATGCCTGCGCACTCATAGTTTGCAAGTGAAGCAAATCCCATATCTTTACAACCATTAAGCAATCACAAAAATGGAACCTAGATTTTTTTTTTTTTAATTTGTTCTTCCCCTCCCCACAACGCTCGCTGAAGCAAAATAAAAACACCAAGAACATCCTCCGCCACCAGACCTTGAAGGCTCTCTAAAGATTTGTGTAGTTATCACCAGCCTTCACAAAATTTCCCAACCAAGAAAGTAGTATGCTCTACTGCTCCTCTAGAGGCAGGGTGAGGTTAGGGGGCTTCGGGGGAAGAGGGAGAGGGGTAGGGGATTTTTTCAGGGGAGGGTAGGGTAAAGAGAAACCTCGAGGAGTTTTTTTCACAGGATTATCAACTGTAGGCAGGCATATAGGATGTGAAATGGAAGAGCTATGTTGCAAACACTCGTTGGAAAGCTATTATTTTAGGGACAGCAGATCGACCAATGGGAAGATTTTCTCTAACTGGTATTAGATGTGTTGATGGAATTGTCCTTGAAAAGTATATGACAAATCATAGTTTCAGCAGCAGTACTGTGTAGGTCCATCACTTTCCTATATGGTTAGTATCTCCTTTTTACTCTCTCTCTCTCTCCCTCTCTCTCTAATAGGCACCTTCCTTGCAGGTCCATCACATGCAAGGCTTTATTCAATGTTGGTCCCGACTTGTCCTTTGTATTCAAAGCAATTCGTGTTTTCGGGTCGTGTTCGTGTCGTGTCAAGTCATGAATATTCAATTATATAGGTCAACCCAAACCCGACCCGTTAAATTAAACGTGTCAAACTTTCAAACCCTAACCGAACCCATTTAGATAATTGGTCGAGTCGTGTCATTCGTTTTGACCTGTTTAATAATTAATTAAAAATAAATTAACACAACATGACCTATTTAAACTCGTTTCATGTAAATGAGCTGAACTAACACGCAAAACTCATTTGACCTAATTAACATAATTTCACATAAAAGTTAAAATCTATATTTATTAATAGCGACAATATCTTAAAAAATATATATCAATGTTACAACTTAACAATAATAAAATTTTAATTTTGAAATAAAATTTGAACGGGTTGATTCGCGTAAAGCAGGTTGACCAATTATTGACCCGTTAATAAATCGTATCTTAACGGGTCAACCCAGTTTGATCCGAACACATTAACATCAAACCTAAACCCATTAATTTCGTGTCATGTATGTACTAGATTCACGGGTCGTGTCATATATTGTCACCCTTAAACATATCTTCCTTTTATCCCTTTAGTGATGATCTCAATATATAAAATATCTACATGATCTCAATAAAATAGCCAGGAAAATAAAGTATATGGATTGTGTGGCGTCCTCGACCCCACGTGCAATTTGGTGGAAGTCATGACACTGGGATGATGACCACACGAATCACACACCCTCATCGCCTTGTGTAAGTGTGTGCAAACATGCAAAATGTGTGCAATAAAAATAATCGCAGTAGAAAGAAATTAATGGCAATCAAGCTAAGTACCAGAAAGTTTTAAAAACCTTACAACCCATAATAAAATTTCCTCCAAGAGGTTATACAATCATACGACTATGAATATAAGTACAACAATAACAAACCCCATGACAAGTATGGAAGACAAAATGAAAGCTCCAACCAAACACTCCTCCGGTGGAGCCAGTCCCTCTAGCTCATACTCTCCCTCTGCATCAAAGTCTACGGTTCCATGAACCGTAGGTAGGAGTACCACGGTGAGATTTCCTAATCTTAGTAAGTAATCAAACAAGCAACAACCAAGAGTTTAAAATAAACATTTATACAACCAACACAATTAACAATTATATCAGCAAAGGTACAAGAACATTTCCACCCATTTTTCCCAAAAAGGACACATTTTAATCACACAAGCCAAAAACCCCATCGGTCCAAACATAACCATTTATTTTAAGTGTACACCATGGTCTCCCCTCGGAACCATCTGTACATCCTGGCTCTCTTCACCACACCATGGGTAATGACCGTGCATGTGACTTCATAACGAGCGATGCTCAACTCTACCCCCGAGGCATACCATGACAAGGCATCCTCTAGCCCCTACCAGCGGGGGGCCACGGGTTGTGTCAAGAGTGTTACCATCTTGACCGACCCAACTGTCGTCCAACAACAACTCAAGGGATATTACTCAGTTGATTACGCTCGCAAGTGACCAGAAGAGCTCCACCGAGATAATGCCCCATCTCAGCTTAGGGTCATGATACACACGCACCCACATACTATAACCCGCACATACCACCCAATTTCAAGTTCATACATGTAACGTCCGTCCTTGTGGTGGGACTTTTTATAAAATATTTTTAGAAAGGGCGACGGGAATTACCGTTCGATTTAAAACTTTTTACTTGCATACCTAGGGTGCAAGACTCTACGTTTATAAAGTAAAATGTGATTTAGAATAAAAGAGGTTTACAGCGGAAAACATTAATCTTACAATAAAAATGTCTCTCGTACAATTAAAACTCATGCCTAGACTTCCGTGCTCTTCCCCATTGGCCGTGTCCATCCTGACGCATACTTCTCATTCCGTCCCTATGAGGGGAAGGGACATGCATAAAAACTAAAATGAGTTGAAGACTCGTAAGCATTACTTCATACAGTTAAAATATAACAACATAGGTTTTCATTCATGCATTCATCATACATACATACTATACGTACATACGTGCGTTCTTTTGAAAATGTCACTCAATGGGGTTTCTCTTTTAAAAGGCTTTCTTTTCGTAAAACGTATCTCCCGTTAGTGCCTTCATTTCTTCGAGAATACGTGCATTCGTGCATTCATGCATTCATACATTCATGCATACATACATTCTTTCTTATCACTTTCATAGGCCAGTACACACTGTTACACCCCCTATGTTGGGGTTAGCAGTCTTCCTTTAGACCCGGACTCCGCCCGTGGCCACGGGTTGGGAATCCCTTTTTTTAGTCAGGGGCAGCACTGGGTGCACTACCAGTATTACTTATCCAGTATTGCAATCTGCCCATTCTTGGTAACATTTTCTTTCATACATGTGGTCGTTACGTATCTTCATACATTTCATGCTTTCAAGTCATTCTTGCCTTTTCATTCATTCATTCATGCCAGCTCTAAAGAGCTGAAGCTTTCATTCAGTTCTTTCTTTCCTTTAACAGTCCTTTCATGAGAAAATATTTCTTTTCATGAGAAAACATCGTTTGGGGCGTAAGACCGAAAATCGTCTTTCCTTTTTCAGTTCATTTCAGTCATATCATTCATTTAACAGTTCGTTCATGGAAAACGTCATTTAAAACATACATGGGCTTAAACGACGGCTTTCGTGGCATCCATAAGCATCACCTTGAACGTCGTCTCTTATGGCATCCATAAGCATCACCTTATGGCGCACATGAAAGCGTCGATTCGTAGGATCCATAAAAGCTTCCATTTTCATGTCTTTCATGTGTTTTCATCAGTTCGTGAATTTTCTTAGAAAATACATACAATAGATACAACATATAGTCATCCATTCACATGCGTACAATTAATACTTTCGTTGCGTAAAAAGGGGCTGCCAAGGAGGACTGTGCATACGTATACCTTTGAACACTTGGCATTTTCTTTCGTAAAACGTCTTTTGGGTCTTTTCTTAAAGCATCATGAGGAAAAACGTTTCGTTTTCGTTTCTTTATATTTTAGAAGACTCTAGAAGAGTATGAACATAACACTTACTCGGACTCCATGCAACTTGCATATCATGCAGTCCATTCATGTGCTTGTCAGATGGCAACCTACATGCATACACATACCTTAGCGTCATTCTCTATAAGCAACTTAAACTAGAAATAGAGCTACACATCACTTAGAACACTCTCCTTCTATCCCGTGCACTTTTACTATGCTAAATCCTTCGGGGACCACTTACGGTCACCACATCTTCCAACTCAAAGTCTTGCCTCGAGTGCTCATCTACTAAAGTGAACCCATGATTCACCTTAGGATTAAGACACTAAAACATTCGTCTTACTCTTCTTACGAACCACATTCAATGCATGATTCCGACCAATGGAATCACGCATCCCAAACCTAACAATATACCTGCCACTACCTTCATGCACCTTAGCCCACACTAAATCCTCATTCACATCCATACAAGCCACGCGGCTCTAAGCCAACCCTGAGGCTTAAGCACTGTGTAACTGTCCTCAGGACAGATTACCCATTACATATGGTGAATCTGTCCGATACATGTGTCTAATCAGACTACACATGTACCTTACCCCCTTATCACCTAAGATCAACATATGACACGTTGATCACCTACTCGCAGGGATAAGGGTCATACTCCGATACCAACCTTCTCTTAACCCGGTTAGCATGACTCTTCATGCTGCCCGTCCCTTTTGACAGTTCATCCCAACACTTAACACGACAAGACTCCATTCACAACTACGCCTTATGTCACGTCATATAGCTCGAGACTACTCCCAAGCTACACAGTGACCTTGTCAAGTCACCTGACATCCCACTACGTCATTCTTACATCAACCCTTAACACATCACGAGTACGATTCCTCATGTACTCCTATCACATCGTGACATCTCGTCACGATCCTGCTACATCATTTCTACACTAACTCCTTACCCATCATAAGCATGATTGTCAATAACCACATCACTTCGTGACGTTGCCCAGTCATGCTTCCGCTGCGTACTCTTACACTTGTTTTACTACTTCACGCATACACCTAGCCATAAGTCCATCACAGTGACACTTGCCACATCAGACTACAGGCTACGCCATAACTACTTCGGGACACTGTTCCACAGTTCTCGACACTACTCATCACGTTCCACACCCATCAATCACACAACCATCCTTATCTTTGCAACACGCCACACGAAGTGTCGCTGCCTCGTGGAGTACACTCCACGTATACTCCATTTTCACACACTACGTCACATCACCATTATGGCATACCCACCATATGGTGCATCACTCCACCACATGGAGTACACTCCACGTGTACTCCCTTTACACACACTACGCCACATCACCACTATGGCATACCCGCTATATAGTGCATCACTCCACTACATGGAGTACACTTCATGTGTACTCCATTCACATGTACTACGCCACATCACCATTATGGCGTATCTGCCATATGGTGCATCACTCCACCACATAGAGTACACTCCACGTGTACTCCCTTCACATACGCCACATCACCACTATGGCATACTCACCATATGGTACATCACTCCACCACATAAAGTACACTCAACGTGTACTCCCTTCACATACGCCACATCACCACTATGGCTTACATGCCATATGGTGCATCAATCCACCACTCCCTTCATACACACTACGCCACATCACCATTATGGCATACTCGCCATATGGTACATCACTCAATCACATGGAGTACATTCCGCATGTACTCCTCTCATACACACCATGCCACATCATCATTATGGCATACTCGCCATATGGTACATCACTCCACCACATGGAGTACACTCCACGTGTACTCCCTTCACACACATTACGTCACATCACCATTATGGCATACCCGCCATATGGTGCATCATTCCACTACATGGAGTACACTCCACGTGTACTCCTTTTACATGCACTATGCCACAAAGTACACTCCACGTGTACTCATCCCATTCCACAATACGTTAGGAGGGTATCTTTTACATATACTCTCCTTATCCCACATTACGCCACACACAGAGTACACTCAACGTGTACTGTTCCCATTCCACATGCCACGTCACCAATACAATACATACTCCACAACCACACTACACGGCACAATCCACAACACTTCACAGTACACTTCCCAACTACGTCCAACACATCATAGCGCGCTACGCAGTTAAGCCCAACACTTTACATACACGGCACATCACATCACCACACTACATAGATATGCCCAACACGTCACTACACAAAATGCCCCACACTTTACTACACATAATATCCCAACACAGCGAATTCCACAAATACTAACAGCACAGTCCACAACCTAATCAACTAATCAATATCTAACATAATTAACGAGGGATAGAGGGTTATACCATCGACGGGATAACCCGTGCGTTGCTCGTTGATCGTCACGGTTGATAATGCCAGAAAGGTCGTACGTGGCGGCTAACCCACGTACGATGACTGTTTGGGCGTTTGGATAGCTAAGTGTGGTCTTGGAAGGGCTCGTGGTGGCCATGTGATGGTGGCAAGGAGCGTAACACGACGGATCTAGCCGTGTACAGTGGTTGTCCATCACGTGCAGTGGCTGCCCACCACATAAAGTGGTGGTTTGGACCTAAGGTTTGATTAAGGGAGTTGCTAGTGGAGCCGTGGAGGCACTGGGGTGGCGCCACGATGACTCACGGCTGCAGATCTGGCCGCATAGAGGAGGAGAAGCCATGAGAGAGTGAGAGAGAGTGTGCGTGCATGGATGGCAGATCGGGGCCATGGGTGGTTGGGATATGTTGGTGGTGGCTGGAGGAGGCTGGAGATGGTGGTCATCTGCCGTGGGTGGCGGCGTACGGTGGTGGAGGGTGAGAAACCCATGCATTGGAGAGGGGAGAAGCCCATGCGGTGGAGGGAAGCTATGGGCCTCGGGTCAGATGGAAGAGGAAGGGGGAGACCAAGAGGAGCTCGTGGTGGTGTCCGATGGCCAAGGTGGTCGCGCACGGTGGCACTAGGAACGTGCACAATGAACCCATGCATGGGTAAGGCTATGTACGTGCATGGGAGGAAGGTGGCCGTGAGGTGGAGGCTGAGCTTGCTCGAGGGTGATGGCGTGTGGGAGGAGCAGCTACCGTGGCGATGGTGGCGCCGGAGGACGGTGCACGGCGGTGCAGTGAGCACCAAGCCTATTCGGGCTGTGCATTGTCGAGGGAGAGGAAGATAGAGCATGGGAGAGGGATACCGGCATGGGAGGACTCGCCGGAGTGAGGGGAGGTCGATGGTGGCAAAGGTGAGACTCACCGGCGCAAGGCGGCATCGGGCTGGGCAGTGGAGGATTCGGTGTGGGAGTGAACTGCCTACGACATACGCTTAAGGGAGAGGGAAGAGAGAGAGAGAGCTGGGAAAAAGTGAGGGAGAAAGAGAGGGGGTCTGGGTATTTAATCCAGTCCCTTCATATGGGGATTTTTAAAACGATCTAATGATGAGAGATTAAAACACTGATTCGAAAATGAACATTAACTTAATTAAAAGCACTTAGAGGAATTAAGGTATAATATTATTTAAACTAACTTTAGTTTATAAAATAATATTCTTCATCATTAATAAATGATGAAGTCTTATTTAATATATTTAAGATGATAAACCATTAAATTAATTAAAGCTTTCAACATAATTTAAATCCCATAATATTTTAAATAGTTGAAATCATTTTAATAATGATATTAAAATGATTTCTGACAATTATAATATTTTTGGAGCTCTTCAAGAATATTATAATTGTCGTATTAAAAATCAACTTAATTCAATAACACTGGAAATACTCCTTATAAATATTTCTAGTACATTTAAAACACTGGGCGTGCCTTAGAAGTCACCTAATATCTTGATAGACATGCCTTCGGATTCGGCACGCATGACGAGGAGCTGTGTGAGTCGACCATGCAAAGCCATCTCCAGTCGAGAAGCTGACAAAAGATCTATGTTCTATTTTGCATGAACAACAGTCTTCATATTTCTCTGGATCTTCTAAAGAGGATCTACTTTTCGAGAGTGGAACGCCATTGGTTTCTGTTGAGATAGGACATGGAAGTGTTCTCATTAGGCATCGAAGTTCAATATATATTGCAATTGAGCAAAGGAAAAATCAGAGAGCAAATGATCAATGGAGGAAAAGTTGTGCTGCCAATATTCCAGTCAAGTTGGTTTATACAAGTCTGTGCACTCGAGCATATATACAGAGAATCCTTTAACAAACTGACAAATCAAACCTATCATATTGTCCCAGCCAATAAACATATACAAAAATGAATAAAAGAATAACTAATGTATACGACAACTAAAAATGTAAATGGCTGAATATATAAAACAACTTGTAGCTTTAGTCTTGGCCTGTATCCGTTGACATATAGCTCGGGATGAGGAATCTGAAGCTAGCTCACTTTCAGTTGATAACAAACAATTTCCATCTAATTAGGCTTATTCCTATATATTATGATGCCTCTCCTGTACATAATGTTAGTAGGGTTGTTGGTTTTTCAAGTACTGGATTTGAAAGAATGATCAAGAACCATGCTGGATAAGAGATGCAACCAAAACAACTTAAAAGGTAACTCCTTCCTACACTACTTTCAGATAACGGGCATCATTATAGTACTAGGACTATTCGTTATTTCTATTTATAGTTTCCCTACAACACTGATCATCAAGCGTTAGCATGAGTCCTGAATAATTTGATAACGTACAAAGTGGAAAAACTGTGGAAGAAATTGAATGCGTCTTTCTCTCCATAAGTAATATTTCTGGTCATGTTGCTTGGAATTGCAGGGACAAGGCTCAGAATGAGAATCTACAAATCCTGGCAAGTCATAATAAATGATCTCCGCTGTGTGATATAGATTTGAATGTGAGTTTTGTTCCTATGCATCTTTTTTGGTTGTATCACAGATGCTAATTTCTTTAAATTTGATGTATTTATTTAACTAATTGCAAATAAGGCTTTTGATCAAGTTCTATCTCCTTTTCTATAGGTAGTACCCTAAACTATGATCACCGTATAGCATGCATGCGTGCATGACAAAGTCCATTTTTTTGGCGATTCCTTCAATTGTTGAGTGTTTATCATAACTGCAGTTCATGTTTGGTGTAGGATGTATTAAACTATGAGGAGTTTATGAGACACTTGACGAATGAAGAGCAACAAATATTACTGAAGTATCTATCTCCAGTTGATGTTGTTACAGTCCCTGATAGGTTAGAATCCTTTTCATTGAGCATTATTGACCACATAATTTTCTGTAAATGTCATGATTGCAACAATATTGATAATTATTTTATTTTTAGACATGAAACACATTTCATATTGCGATATCCCATATGATAAGGATAAAGGTAGGTGCCGTATAGAATCTCACATTGCTTGAGAAGGAGAAGTTCTTGCCCTTTATAAGGTTCTAATGGGGCTCTAATTGTATCATTGACTAGTCCTTTTAAAATATAGGTCATGTGGTTTAGGTATCTGATACCATTTGTAACGCCACAATGAAAAGTCCAAACCACATGGCCTATACTCCAAAAGGACTAGTCAATGATACAATTGGAGCCTCATTGGAACCTTCTAAAGAGCAATTACTTCTCCTCCCCAAGCAATGTGAAATCTCATACACTACCTACCTTTATCCTTATCATATGGGGTATCACACATATTCTGTATTTCGACAATATATTCCTTTTGTAATAGCATGGATGAATATGTTGAGCATACTAGAAAAGAATTGTATCGCTATATGGATCAAGTTATAGCAACAGTCACACACACAAGAAACGTTTTCACGTTGCTTAACTTCTTTTTAGTGTCTTTTTTTCCCCAACTTTCGAGAGTTTTGCCTAGGATCCTAAACAATTGGACTAAGAAGTCACATAATCTGGCCCTCATGATGGTTTAAATTGTTCCATGCAGCCTCAAAAATATGTTTGATAGTCCTCAATTCAAGGATAGCTTAGTTTACTTTCGACAACTGCTTGTGGAAGGGGTCTTTGACATCTCCGTTTCTGGGGCAAAATCTGAAGACTGCAAGACTTTGAAAAGGCTTGCATTATTCGATTTGACGAAGTCCAAATGGGTTGAAAACTATCAGGTGCTTAAGGTTTGAGTGTGTCACGGGTGCAGTGGGCAAGGACTTGAAGAGGAAAGGGGAGTATGGAAGTGCATTCTGTGTAGAAGGGGAATAACGGAATTAACAGATTGAGAGTAACAGAAATAACGAAATGAAGTCCCCTAGTGAAACGGTGCGTTTTGGTCTGTTGTAAGGAATAAGTAAAACGGCACGTTTCATCTTTGTTGCATTCTTGCTTTGCGTTTAGCTTTTTGTAGTTTGCGTTTTGGGTGTTAGAACATTACATTGTTTTCTGCTTCACGACTGCTTCTATAAAAGCAGGAGGGTTCATGTAATTGGCATTGAAGAATTAAGTGAGATCAATTTCTGGAGGTTGAGAATCCCTCGAAGATTCTCTACAAGATTCACTATGGAATCTTGATCATTCAATCTAAGTTCTTTTGTGCTTGTATCTTGCTCTTCCTTGTGTGATTCTGAGTGATTGACAGTGAGGATCTAAAAGGATCCTTACAAGTGGTATCAATAGTAGTCGATCTTATGGAGGTGGTGATGGCGGATGGTACTCGTGCCACCATGAAAGGTCAGCTAGACGGATATCAGAAATAGCAAGAAATAGTTCAGAAGTAGTTGGAGAACCATCAGCAAGCCATCCATGGTATGGCAGAAAGGTTAGAACAATTTTCTGACATGTTGTATTCCATAGTTGAAACTGTTAATGAAAACTCTCGTCGTGATAGAGAGGTTTCTAATGAACCTAGAGATCAGGAGGATAGGCCTGTGTTTCAGAGGAATTTTCGATTAGATTTTTCAAGATTTGCTGGTATTGACCCTGCGGGTTGGGTCTTTAAGGCCAACCAGTACTTTGATTTTTATCAAGTACCTTTCCATCAAAAATTAATGGTGGCTTCATATCATATGGAAGGAGAAGCATTGGTGTGGTACCAAGATGCTTTGGACTCGGGGCAGTTCAATTCTTGGGAATCTTTAGTGGTAGCAATGCAAGTCAGATTTGGACCACTGACTTATGATGATCCAATGGAAGCATTAACCAGACTTAAACAAACATCTTCTATTAGTTCGTATAAATCTCAGTTTGAAGTATTGTCAAATAGATTGAAAGGCTTGTCTAAAAAACATAAGCTGAGCTGCTTTGTTAGTGGATTGAAAGACGAGATAAGGCAGCCTGTAAAGATGTTTAATCCACTAAATCTTGGAGCTGCTTTTGGTTTAGCCAAAATGCAGGAGGAGTATGTGTTGTTCTCGAGGAAACCTTGGAGACAGATTGGGCATTATAGTGATAAATGGCCTATTGACCATGGGGGTGATTTATCTATTAAAGGACAGAAGAGCATGGTTCCAGTAAGGAAAATTACTTCTGCTAAAATGGATGAAAAAAGAAAAAAAGGCATTTGTTATCATTGTGATGACAAATGGAGTCCTAACCATATTTGCAAGGCCTCAAAAGTGTATTTTTTGCATGGAGAAAGTAGTGTTGAGCATGAAGTGGTTGACAGTAGTGAAGGAGAATTGTTGCCTGCATCTAATGAAGAAGGGAAGAAGGGTAGTGAAGAACTTGAGGTCTCATTAAATGCTATCTCAAGTTGCATTAATAGTAATGCTATGAAGTTACTGGGGAAGATTGGTTCCATGTCTGTTGAAATTCTTGTAGACTCAAGTTCCACTTATAATTTTCTGGATCCTTTGGTAGTGGAATCTGCGAAATTGAAGGTAATAGAGGATGGTGGTTTGCAAGTTAGAGTGGCAAATGGAACTAAAATATTCAGTCAGGGTACATGTAAAGAGATGTGTAGTATTCAAGGTACTAAATTCAGAATTTCATTTCATGTCCTCACTCTTGGTGGCTGTGACATTGTGTTAGGAGTTCAATGGCTGAAGACATTAGGTCCCATTCGATGGGATTTCACTAATATGTCTATGCAGTTTGAAGTTGAGGGCAAGAAGTTGTCATTACATGGTATTAATTCTGATGTGACAGAATGGGAAGCTGGAGCTAATCTGTTGAAGTCTTCTTTTGTTAGAAAGCAAGGGTGGTTATTGCAATTGGTGGCAGTGGAACCAAAGCTGGAAAATGTTGAGTTGCAAGCTGAAGTAGAGGAAGTGTTGCAACAGTTTGGGTCAGTATTTGAGGAACCAGTGGGGTTGCCACCAGTTAGAGCCTTTGATCACCAGATTCTATTAAAAGAAGGCACTGTACCAATTTCAGTAAGGCCTTATCGATATCCTCATTACTAGAACTCAGAGATAGAGAAAATTGTGCAAGACTTGTTGAAGAATGGGGTTAAAAGACCTAGTTAAAGTCCATTTTCATCTCCTATTCTACTTGTTAAAAAAGCTGATGAAACTTAGAGGATGTGTATGGATTATCGAGCACTCAATCAAGCAACTGTCAAAGAAAAGTTCCCAATTCCAATCATTGATGAGCTGCTTGATGAACTTCATGGTGCAAAAAAAATTTCCAATCTTGATCTCAGATCAGGCTATCATCAAATAAAGGTAAAAGAAGATGGCATACCAAAAACTGCATTTAGAACTCATGAGGGCCACTATGAGTTCTTGGTAATGTAATTTGAGCTTACCAATGCACCTCCCACCTTTCAGGGTTTGATGAACCATGTATTCAAGCCTTATGTATTCAAGCCTTATCTTCGAAAATTTGTGTTAGTTTTTTTCGATGATATCTTGATTTATAGCCACAACATGGTGGAACACCTTGCACACTTTAAAACAGTATTATCTGTTTTACAGCAGCAGTCCTTGATTGCAAGAAGATCAAAATGCAAGTTTGTAGTTACTGAAGTTGATTATCTGGGGCATATTATTTCTGGGAAGGGGGTAATGGCAGATCCAACTAAAATTTCTTCCATGCTTGATTGGCCTATACTAAAAACAGTGAAGGCACTAAGAGGATTTTTAGGCGTCACTGGTTACTACAGAAAGTTCATCAAAGGTTATGGATCCATTGCTGCCCCATTAACATTGTTATTGAAAAAGAATTCCTTTGTTTGGTCTGTAGAAGCTAAAGAGGCATTTAATCATTTGAAGGCTGCTGTTGCAAAGCTTCCTGTCTTGAAGCTGCCAGACTTTTCTAAAGCATTTACAATTGAGTGTGATGCCTCGGGGGTGGGGCTAGGAGCTGTGTTAATGCAAGATAACCAGCCAATTGCTTTTTTTAGCAAGGCTTTGAAGGGCAAGGCATTGTCCTTGTCAACTTATGAAAAAGAGTTCTTAGCACTGGTGTGTGCAATGGGCAAGTGGAGGCCATATCTGTTGGGTCAAACATTCAAGATTATTTCATTTCTCACTCCTGTGTGGTTAGAAAAGCTTAAGCAAAGTTATGCATTCTCTGTTGATATTGCTAATCTTTTGGTTGATTTACAGCAAGGGAAGTAAGTCTCTAAGGAATTTTCTCTTCAGCAAGGACTCATTTTCAGAAAAGGGAAATTGTTGTTAGTTCCTTCTTCACCATTTCATCAAAAGGTGTTACAGCATATTCATCATAATCCTGAAGCAGGCCATCTTGGGTATCACAAAACTCTACAGAAGGCTAAATTGGATTTTTACTGGCAAGGAATGAGGAAGGACATAAGGAAGTTAGTGAGGGAGTTCCAAATCTGCTAGATGAATAAACATGAGACTATGCTGCCAGCAAGGTTACTCCAACCCTTACCTATTCTTCAAAGTCTTTGGCTTGACATTGCCATGGATTTTATTGAAGGCCTTCCAAGCTCAGGTGGTAAGTCAGTAATTCTAACTGTCGTGGACAGATTAACTAAATTTGGCCATTTCATCCCAATGGCTCATCCTTATACAGCCAATAGGGTGGCTGAGGTATTCTTTAATGGTGTATTCAGACTCCATGGGTTACCTAAAACAATTGCGTCTGATAGATGTGGTTTTTACCAGTTTACTCTGGAGAGAGTTGTTCAAGATGCACAGGACTACTTTGGCTTATTGCTCAACTTACCATCCTCAATCTGATGGTCAAGCTGAAACATTAAATAAGTGTGTGGAGGGTTACTTGAGATCTTATGTGGGATCTATGCCTAAGAGTTGGTGCACATGGCTGCCAATGGCAGAATGGTGTTACAACACCATTGTGCATTCCTCTACTGGTTTTTCACCATTTCAGGCTTTATATGGGTTCCCTGCTCCCAAGTTGTTGACATATGTTCCAGGCACTACTGCTAATGCAGCAATAGATCATCACTTGAAGTCGAGGGAAGAGAATTGTCATTGTTAAAGCAGAATTTGAAGAAGGCTCAGGAAAGAATGAAGTTGTTTGCTGATAAGAAGAGGTCTGAGAGGGCAGCAGGTGATTGGGTCTTTCTCAAGTTGCAACCTTATAGACAAAAGTCTGTAGCCATGAGACACAACATGAAGTTGGCCCCGAGGTATTATGGTCCATTTCAGATCCTTGAGAGGATTGGGTTGGTAGCTTATAAGTTGAATCTGCCCTCCTCCTAAAAAATTCATCCTGTCTTTGATGTCTCCCGTTTAAAGAAAAAACTCGGTGATCAGATTTTTCCATTGTCTACTTTGCCCCCAGTTGACAAAGAAGGTAGTGTACAGCCTGAACCAGAAGCAATCTTGGAGAGAAGGGTGAGGAAAGTAGGGAACCATGCCTCTACTGAAGTGCTTGTCAAATGGGTAAGGGTTGCCATTGAGGATAGTTCATGGGAATTGCTCTGGGACCTTAGAGCTACATATCCCCATTTAGTGGGCACAATTTTGTAATGTGTCACGGGTGCCTTGTGGGCAAGGCCTCGATGAGGTAGGGATTGTCACGGGTGCAGTGGGCGAGACCTTGAAGAGGAAAGGGGAGTATGGAAGTGCATTCTGTGTAGAAGGGGAATAACGGAATTAACAGATTGAGAGTAACAAAAATAACGAAATGAAGTCCCTTAGTGAAACGGTGCGTTTTGGTCAGTTGTAAGGAATAAGTAAAATGACACGTTTCATCTTTGTTGCATTCTTGCTTTGCATTTAGGTTTTTGTAGTTTGCATTTTGGGTATTAAAACATTACATTGTTTTCTGCTTCACGGCTGCTTCCATAAAAGCAGGAGGGTTCATGTAATTGCCATTGAAGAATTAAGTGAGATCAATTTCTGGAGGTTGAGAATCCCTCGAAGATTCTCTGCAAGATTCACTATGGAATCTTAATCATTTCATCTGAGTTCTTTTGTGCTTGTATGTTGCTCTTTCTTGTGTGATTCTGAGTGATTGACAGTAAGGATCTAAAAGGATCCTTATAGAGTGACTTTTAAAATCAAAATATCACTAGATAAAAATGTTAACAGAAAATTATCTGCTGGTAGAAACCCATTAACATCTTCCTTTGGCTGCAGAAATGTAAAAGTAGTACGGGATCGAAGGATATGTTGTTTCTCGATCTAATGCCACTGCACACCACTACAAGAAAAACGAGCATTTGTGACAGGTTATTTACGACGAGAATGACTATTTGTGATGAAAATAGACTCATTTTAGTAGGAAATAGTCATTTTTTGTATGAAATAACTAGTTACAAATAAGCAGTTTTTTTATATAAGTAATTTAACAAATGTCAAGAGGTTGCGTGATAGCCCAAGTCAAAATCCTATAGGTTAGCTAAGAATTTTCTTTTTGGCCATATTTTGCTGAGTTTTGAGTCTTGTTTGGATGTAATTTTTGGAGTTCGAATTTCCAAACATTATGAAGGGTTTAATTCAACTTGGGCTTTTCTCATAAAGTGAAGAATTACTTAAGAAGCTTAACATGAGGCTTCAGAAAGCTAAGTGAATTTCTTTGCCAAATGACAACAGGGTGTTACTCATAAAACTGACATGGGCTTAAAGAACAGTTTGTGTTCAACCTCATCAACAGTTTTGATATCCTGAACCAGAAAATACATCACAATTTCCAAGCCTACTTTTTCCCTTATCTCTGTCATCTTGTTTAGATTACTTTTCATTCATAAGATAAAGAATATGCATTTTACACTGACACAAATCAACTATAAAAAGAACAAAGCCAAACAAGACAGCTATGCATGATTTGTGTTCACTGAGAACTTGGATGTGTATTGAAAACTTACATTTCCTTCTCCATCTCTACATGCAAATCTCAGTTATTGTGGTTTTTAAGTATGACTAAGCCTATGAAGAATATACCGTATTCCATGGATTGAATACTCAGAGCTACGTACATTGTTAGTTTATTGCATGAAATGATGGTCATGTTTGCATAATAAGATTTAAATGATGTAGACTGAAATGGTTCTTAAATTTAATCTTGCATCTTGTAGAATTTAAGACCATGATGAAATGCCCGAAAAGGGTGGTCATGAAGGCTAGCTACGAGACCAAGGAAGTGATAGACAATGATGGTTCTTCCTTTAGTCTAAGAAGCCTATTTGCTTTGCCCACCGACGGTGGCTCCCTCCCTCATGCTGGATTCTTTTCATTTTGTTGAAGAAAATTCTGATCAGGATCTGCTTCTAGAGTTCGTGCCATCCAATGGCTCTTTTCCACAGGCAAAGCTCCTTCAACCAGCTGTAAGTTTTGGTGCTCAGCAGGCAACCACTAGTACTAGTAGCTCAATATACCCACATCTTCTCAGGGCAGCTGGTTTGGTTACACAAAATCAAACCATCTCGTCTCATCTCATATAATCATTATAATTTTTTAAACTTCACACAAAATATAATAAATAATTCAATTTTTTTCAAATTTTAAAATAAAAATAATATTAAAAAATTATCTTATAACAATATTTTATTCAATTTTCAACAAAACATCTCATCTCATCTGAACTGTGTAACCAAACGAGGCCTTAGTCACTGACTATAAATGATTTCTAATCACTAGGGCTATTGTAGGTATGCCTTCGAAAACTTTTAAGTGGTATTCAAATATTTTGGATGGTAAAACACAAAAGTCTGTGAATGAGGTTTGCTGCTTGATCTTCCTCCCTATTCACCTTTTTGAACTCGGAATGCTAAGGGAAGAATTTTGTGGGCCTTTTTTGTATAGGTTACGTTAGATTGTAATATATAGTTCATACTACAGAAGTGGTCATTTCCGTATTTTTGTAGTTTTTGTGTTGCATAATTGCTTAGCAATGTTCTCTTGCTTTCTTTGTAATCATTATTTTTGGCCAAGAGGAAATGAAAATTTTTACTCTCAAGAAAAAAAGAGAAAAAGTAAGGGGATATATGTTTTCAAATGCATAAAGGAAGTGGACATTAAGTGTACCTTTTTTTGCCTTTTGGAGGATGCCTGCATCTTAAATATAAGATCTGTTTGTCAACCATCCACTCAAAGGATAAAAGAACACGAATGCATATCCCAATCCCAATCTTTATGGGTATTCGGAAGGGAACAGAGTGCAAGCAAGAATTCCAGTGCTTTTTTCTTCAACAAGATTACAAAATTAAAGTAAAAAAGTAGCTTTTCAGAACATTTTGAGGGCTATCACGTGTGTTAGTAGGGCTAAGCAAAAATTCAAAAATGGGACTCCAACTCCGATTTGGTGGAGTTGAACTGACTCCGACTTTGCTCCGATCTAGCTCCGACTTTGCCCTCCAACTCCTACTCCGATTCTAACTCCGCCTCTGACTCTGGCATTAATATTATTTATATTTTATAAATATATGTGGATTTCTATATATTAATCATAAAAATGTTATATAATTATATTTTATATAGTTAGTCAAACTCCATACTATACTAGCATGAGCTCATTATTATTAAATAATATATTTATACTATAATATATATAGACTAAATTAACTAATAATAGTTTAGTATATGTAAACATCATACTATTACAATATTACTACCATGTAGTACTAAATTACTAATATATAAATATAATAACATGTAATACTAATCAACTAAGTTATTAATGTATAAAAACATGTAATACAAATGGATAAACACTAACGAACTGTGATTATACTTGTTTTTGGAGCTGTTTTGTTTGTGTGTTGTGGTTTGGGGTTGTTTATATATTAATATGATGCTAAAGTTGGGACTGTTTTAGTGAACATGTGGGTTGTTTTATTTTCTTTCTGTAATTGATTGTGTGGTTGGGCAGTTAATCTATGTACCTCGAAGTTGAACATTTTTATAAGTACAAAGTTGAAATTTTTTCACGTTTAGGAGTTCAGACTTGATGAAATATTCACCTTTTTTTTATAAACTAATTTAGTGCATATATGACATAAGTTGTCATGTTAGTCCTGAAAGTCCTGCTAATGTCTGTTTTGTGGCTGACAATCATGAAAAGAAAGATTTGATAACTTATATCAGGTTCCTTGGTTGAATTAAGAGGACCATCAACAACGCTTGCATTGGATTTTTGGAGTTTGTAAGATCATTGAACTGTTAGTGGTTGAAGTTTATTAGTCTCTTTGAACTATTATATAGTTCTTGGAGTTCAGGAACTCCTAAATTTCATGGTATTAATGTTATTCTCTGTGAAATTCATGGAGGATAATGGATAGTTACGCATAGCAAAATTCATAGTTAGCTCTATTGTCATTATTATTTTTTGATTGGCATATTTTTTTCAAGCACAACTTAGAAGTTGGAATGACAGTGTGACACTTGAAACATTTAATTTGTTGTAATATATTTGTTGTTGGGAATATTTAATTTGGTTGGCACTTAGAAAATATTGCGTTTCTCTTTTTGTCAAAACTAAAACTTAAAAAATGTTTGTTGTAATCGTTGTAAGAATATATTATTATGATTGATATGGATGATGGGTGTAGATGATTGTGGATGTGGTTGATGGATGATGGGCGTGGATGTTTATTGTAGACTTGAAGTGATTAGTTGGATCTGGATGATGGATGATGCATTGATGGGAGTGGATGTTTATTGCGGTGATTAGACATTTTTTTTAATTTTTTTGAAGCATGTTAGTAACTCAGTATGTTACTTGTTTTTATTTATTTTTATGTTTCTAGTAAGAAGTAAATTATTTACTTTAGATTGTGATTTTTGAAAAAAAATTAAATTTAAAAGCTCACACAAAAAATTCTTTTTTAAAAAGTGTGCCAAATAAAAAGTTGAAAATAATAATAAAAAAAAAGCTCAAATCCGACTCCGCTTCGACAAGTCAGAGACTGAGTCGGAGCGGAAGATGAACATATCGGAGTCGGAGTGGAGTTGGATTCAACAATGTCGGGTCAGAGTCGGAGGATGGCCATATCAACTCTTGGTCGGTGCTTAGCCCTATGTGTTAGTCATATGAAAGGATGGATAATGAGATCATGAAGATCAAGCAAAAGGCTTTGTATCTTTGAGACTGCCTATATAAGGGAATCCGCATGATTTACGACAATCCCATGATTTATGATTCTGTAAATAGATTTGTAATCAATCTGTTTTCCACCTTCTATTCATAAATGTACATTCCTTAATTAGCTACAACCTTGTATTATATTTAGACATGTTTTACTGGAAATACATCAAAGCTTTCTTGCCAATTTATCTGTGTAAACTCTTATAGCCTAAAGGTTCCATCTTTTGAGAGACTTGGTTTCTTACAGAACACATGGTAGCTGGCATCTTTCCATGCTAGCTCTAATCTGTAATCTATTCCTCCCATCTTTTGATATTGGCATATATATTCTGTTGTATAGGCATATCATAGCGTGATTGTGCTAAAACTAGGAGCAAATCATTCCAAGGAAGTCTTCCACAAACGAGGCATTCAGAAAGCATTGAAAGATGTAAAGGCTTTCCTTGTGGATGATGATTCAAATTCTAATGAAAGCAAAATGCAAACTTGTAATGCGTATGATTTAATTGAACAATTAGAATTTGGTAATGTTTTTCTATTTTTAATATCTAAAGGCGCCAAAGGGTGCAACACACTACATGAGAAATATTGCAAAGAAAATGTGTGCAAGAGAGTATTACAAACAAGATGCTTTTAGGTTCTTGCCTGCCTGGGCGTGACCGTAGTAGCACCCTACTCATTAGAAATCGAACAAAAGGGCCTAGATGACTGGAAGTTTTAGGCGCTCCCTTACGTCAAATTTAAGCCATAATCTAGACTTTAGGCCAACTAGGGAATTTTATGAATTCTTAGATAGCTAATTCCAATAGTTTAAGGTGCATCTATTTTCAAATTCAAACCGAGGATCTAGTAAATGCTACTAAACCATTTGAGAGTAACCCAACGACTATTGAACTACCACCTTAGTGGTCAAAAGCTTTCGATATGGTTAATCTTTTTGGTGTCCTACTTGCAAACTTTTGATACAAAATAATCAATTTATGTGTCAATGGTATAGAATGTGCGTCTTATACACTTGCTTAGTTTTCATCTTTTCGAGGTCCTATATTGGCAACATAGTTTAGTTTATTTGACTATAAACCTACACTTGTAATTCTTACTTATGCCTTATTCAGTTACACAGATGAGATAAGACAAAAGTTGAATAAAATAATATTAAAATATAATTTTTATTTTAGGAATTGAAAAAGTTGATCTTTTTTTTATTTTTTTATTTTTGAATTTTGGTTGGAAGTTTGAAAAGTTGTAATGATTAAATGAGATGAGACGGGACGATGAAAATAAACCATACCTTAAAGTTAGAAAGACTAGTGATATGATTTTAGGGGATGAAGCGTTACAGGTAGAAAGATAAATGCTGGGTCATAAAGAGAATTGATACAAAAAGAAAGTTTATAATTAAATTGATTTGGATTTATGCAATATATTAAATTTATGTTAAAATAAATTTTTTATAATTTAATTTATCATATCAAACTATTCCTAAAATACTAACAAGATGGCTTCGGCCATTCCGTACCACAATGGGACTTGGGAGCGGTAAGACCACCAAAATTCTAAGATTTAAAGAAGAAATTATAATTGCAATCGTGAATGCGCAAGCGTCGTGTAATCAGTTTGAAAAAAAATGAATAAATTATACGGGACCTACATAAAAAAATTAAGTTTTTAATAGTAGACTCCATTATTTTTCAAAACGACTGGGCGGTACTTGCACACTCTACGACTGTATGTAAGATTACTTTTTTTTTTTTAATTTGGTAATCCAATTGCTCATGAGTAGTTATTCCTGAATAACAATTTTCTCTTCTAAAACTATAACCAAACAATTGTAATTTCTCTTTAGCCATCTATTCTGCTAACCAAATTGACCCTTACAATTATATTTAGCTTCAATGGCTGCTCTCATGTTTTGAATGGGGAAAATCATCTTAAAAAATGGGAGTAAGTGAGTGAATGATTAGGATATCAACATATAATTTGTCATTCTTTCTCATCTATCTTAATGCTTAAATATGTGTATTTAAATAGAATGATAAAAATGATAAATCACATGTTGATTAGATGGAGGTACGAGATGTGAGATTTTCTTGTAGAATTATTCAAAAAAGAGAAGAATATCATTATTTTTACAAAAATAGACTTCATTTTAAAAAAATATATAAAAAACTGCAAAAGAGTGTACCCTTCAATATTTCTTTATCAAACATACATAGATAAGTTTTCTAAGAGCAAATGGAAAAAATAAATTAAAAATAGACAAATAGTTGTGACCTTCCAGTGACCATTACGATGGATGATGCCATGAATGTTGAGCCCCTATACCTTTGACTATGATTGGTAGGAGGGATGATATCTGATTATAATGTAGCCCATAAAATTGTAAGAGTGCACGCACATCCTAAAACTATATTTATCATTACCCTTAATAACAAAGAAAAGTCTACTCTGAAGTCGATTTACTACCCCACACACACCCCCTCATACGTGGCAAACCCGGTCTACATAAAAAATCCAAAAATCGGGCGGTTTGGAAAAAATCAATAAATGAAAGATTCTGAAAGAATGTCTCTTTGGATCATGCTATTCTTCCGAGTCAAACCGGGCGGTTTGGAAAAATAAAAAACTTTGAAGTTTTGAACTGTGGACTTTGGAAGTTTGGAATCAATTATCAGACCCTACCCATCTATAAAATGTTGTCCATTATGCGACTGGCCCTCAGAAAAAATAGGCATATGAAATTATGAACTCCTAAGCAATTATGAAGAGAAATCATTGAACGAATTATCTGAAATTTAGACTCTTGGGATTTCAGTTCCTTTTTTTTTTTTTTTTTTTTTTTTCTTTTTTTTTTTTGGTTCTCTTCATATCTAGTTCCCCACACTTCCTTCTTGATTAAATAGAAGTTTCAACCTTTAGTCTAAGAATAGGGAATACATTCGCAATGCCATCAACTAGAGATCTTTTGGCAAGAATGCCATTGTTTTAAATTTTAATACTAAGAAATTTTCAGTCCTAAATTCTGGTTCATCAAACCAATTTTTAGCGATGTATCTAGAGCAGCATAAAAAATTGTTCTTTTTGTACTACGAATTTTTTTATTCTCCCTAAGAGATAGAACCTTTGATTGAACAGTATTATTGGATTTTTTGAATATGTATGCGCCCCCTTGTTTCCTGCCCCTTTTTCTTCTCCCAGCCCCCGATCCCCTATTCTCTCTATTAAGACTGTTATGCGCCCTCCTCAATTCTCTGTTGCCCCTTCCTCCCACACACAAAGGCCGCTGCGAACCATCATACCGAGCAGCCGCCACTTACTCTACCACCACTGGTAAGTCCTCTCCATCCGCATCTCTCTCTACCTTTTCATCCGTTTCCCTCTCGATTTCTCTCTTACTATGTCTATTCTCTCTCTCTCTCTGTTTCTCTCTTACTATGTCTGTTCTCTCTCTCATCTCAACCTCTTTCTCACCAGGTCGTGCTGTCCTTGCCACACCTTTCGGATTAGGCCTTTTCAGTGACCTTTCCCAATTAACGTATGAAAGAACATGAAAATGGAATGAAGATGAACGGGATAGAAATTCATTGTAAATACATTGATAATCTGGGTTGGTTCGAGGCAAACCCAATCCTCCAAAATACTTTAAAAGTTCATACAAGATTCAGACTGCCTTTTTCTTTCCCCTCCCCAACACTAAACTCCCCCGTACTACTCTCTAACAAACAATTAAGGAAATTACTATAAGACCCTTCTCTACAGCTAAGTAACTGTTGAAACGTAGTGTTTTACATAACAGGAAATACAACTCAAAGCACTAATGTAACAGTGCTGTTTAAGGCCTACAATACTACGTAGTTGAGATCTTTCTTAAGCACTGCCGTTTTGAAGTCTAAACATGGTCTTCCTTCCCCATGACTTCACTTCACTTGATTGGGTTAATTACATTGTACACCCCTTCAAAGAAACTTGTCCTCAAGGTTGAGAGCAAAAGGTGAGAGTATGGCAAAGGACGTAAGAGCAGTGGAGCCAAAAGAAAATTCATTGCCAATCACTGTCTATATCCCATAAATTCTTAGCTAGGAGGTAAGTATTTGTTTTGAGTCATCACCACCAATAACAACAAGCCCATCTCAATCAAGCTTTAATGTTATTTCTTCAACTTGCTCAAGCATTTCATCAAACAACTGAGATGCCCTACCTTTCGTATAAATTGCAAGAAGGCCATTGGACCCAAAGGAATCCCCAAGAGTTCCCAACTTCACAACATGAGTATGAATTTGTTTGACATAATAGGCATTACTAGACAAGAGACTATCAACAATTTGGTCCACGTCAAAGGTAATAAAACCAAAGCTACAAGATTGACTAATAGAATGGTCTCGCATGATTTGGTGTTCCTTGACCTCTCCAAACTGTGTAAATAAGTCCTTGAACTCAACTTTATTCATGGTGGTAGGGATTCCTTACATCATTATTTTTTTCCTTCCTCTATCAGAAGGCTTAAAAACAATTTTAAGGGCCAAAACATCAAGCAACTGGAAGCAAAAGATGTACAAATTACAATTAAATTCTCGTGCTTCTTTTCCATCAACTGAAAAATATGTATGCCTTTCCCAAAAAAATTAGCCTTACCAGAAACCATTAGAAGGGTCTTGTAGCTGACAATAATAGGTTCAATTCCTATCTTGTAACTGACAATAAGCATAATCTCGTCAGCTTGTTGTTGCTTAGCCGTAGAAATCTGAGTGGCTTCAACGTGGATAAAGATTTTAGGACTTCTCCTTCAAATCCATTGTCAGATAAATCCATGCTGACATAATTTTTAAATTACCCAATGCTTTTGGGATTTTACATCTAAGAAGAATCGTGCTCTACACGAGTGGAGCTCTGAGAACCAAATGGTCAAATGTCAAGCATTCTCCATCTGCCTTCTCAATCCTAGCTCTAGTAGTCTGTCAAAATCTCTACTTATGGATGTCCATTTTTATTTGTGTCTGATTGTGCTTCTTGCAAAATTTTGCGTATGATATTAAACTCAAAGCTACTGCTGCTTGTCGAAGCATCACCCTCCATCTCAAGCTCTTATTTTCGCTTCAACACGAGCGACATTGTAAGTCTGAGGCTGATCCCCGAGATTTTTTCGGTACTTTTGTTTATTTCCTTCAACACATATGCTCACTACATTCCCCAATCCTTCAACGTGTCTCAAAACCTTGCATTTTCTCTCACATAGGCCCTACAGGCGATGAAATTCCCTTTCAAGGATGACATAGAACTCCATAATTTGTCGCTTGATAGCTTCTATTATTGTTGCATATGCTTTGAACTGCTCCCCAATTGAGGGCCACTTGAAGGAGTGGGTCTCCCATGGGGATGCCATACCATGCGTGTAGGGAGTAGGTCAGAGATTGGATCTGCGGGACTGCCAAAGAGAGGAGCCTCTACTTCAGTGTTGCTGATGGCGAGGTTGACGTCAAGGTGCACGTCGAGATCAGATAGAGGGATGTCGAGGGAAATGGCTTGGTCATGGGCTTTCTCCGACGTCGAAATGCCGACGATACTGTGGAGCTTGCCTTGCCGCAAGAGTTCACCAATATGGTCTACTGCGTGTTTGGAAGTGGAGCCGATGTCAACGCCAAGTCTGAGGATCATGCCGGACTCCACGTACTCCATTGCCAACTTAAGATCTGGTTTAGAGGTAGATGGTTTTAGGTTTTTTGTTGCTTTTGGAGGACGGTTGGACAAGAGTAGATAATCACGGGAAGAGACTCTAAGATAGCCCTTGAGAGAGAAAAAGAGAGCCATATTAGTTGGTAGTTGGGAATCCAGTCGAGAAACTTCCACTATAACAAAGGTTGGGTATGGAGAGAAGAGAGGGAAATTCACTGGGATAAACTTCATTGGGTGCCGCAGTAAGCTCTTTTCCCTCCGGTACGTTTTCTACAGCCACCACTGCATTGCCGTTGGAGATTTCTTTGAAATCCTGTGCAATTTCACAAAAAGTCTCTAGAATGGTAGTGTCTCTTGACTCCTCTTGTTCTTCTCGAAATATGAAATTTCTTTTTTCTTATGTTGTGCTTGCTAATTTTCCTATAACCATTTTTCAATTAGAGTATTGTTCTAGATTTCCAGTAAGGTTCGTGCCATTTCCATCAGGTGATCCAAGCGGTCATTAAGCCATTGTAAACGCTCATGTTATTGCTCGAAAAGTGCATAGTCCTCCATGGAACGTCAACTCTCTGATACCAATTGTTAGTGAACTTTCTCAATTGATGTATGAAAGAACACAAAAATGGATCATCGACTCTCTGATACCAATTGTTAGTGAACTTTCTCAATTGACGTATGAAAGAACACAAAAAGGCATTCTCCATCTTCCTTCTCAATCCTAGCTCTAGAAATCTTTCAAAATCTCTACTTATGGATGTCCAATTTTATCTGAGTGTCTAATTAAGCTTCTTGTAGAATTCTGCATATGATATTAAAATCAAAGCTACCGCTGCCTGTCGCAGCATCACCCTCCATCTCAAGCTCTTGTTTTTGCTTCAACAAGAGCAACATGTAACTCTGAGCCTCATCCCCGAGATTTTTTTGGTACTTTTGTTTATTTCCTTCAACGCATATGCTCACTACATTCCCCAATGCTTCAACATGTCTCAAAACCTTGCTTTTTCTCTCAAATAGGCCCTGCAGATAGTGAAATTCCCTTTCAAGGATGACAAAGAACTCCATAATTTGACGCTTGATAGCTTCTATTATTGTTGCATATACCTTGAAGTGATCCCCAATTGAGGGCCACTTGAGGAGTGTGTCTCCTATGGGGAACACCATACCAGGCGTGCAAGGAGTAGGTCAGAGATTGGATTTGCGAGACCGCCAAAGAGAGGAGCCTCTACTTCAGTGTCGTTGATGGTGAGGTTGACGACAGGGTGCACGTCGAGATCAGATAGAGGGATGCTGAGGTAAATGGCTTGGTCTTGGGTTTTCTCCGACGTTGAAATGTCGACGATACTGTGGAGCTTTCCTTGCCATTAGAGTTCACCAATGTGGTCTACTGCATGCTTGGGAGTGGAGCCAATGTCAACACCAAGTCCGAGGATCATGCCAGACTCCACATACTCCATTGCCAACTTCAGATCTGGTTTAGAGGTAGATGGTTTATGGGTTTTTGGTTGCTTTTGGAGGACGGTTCGACAAGAATAGATCACCATGGGAAGAGACTCTAAGACAACCCTTGAGAGAGAAAGAGAGAGCCATACCAAGTGGTGGTTGGGAATCCAGTCAAGAAACTTCCACTATAACAGAGGTTGGGCATGGAGAGAAGAGAGGAGAATTTCATTGGGATAAACTTCCTTAGGTGCAGCAATAAGCTCTTTCCCCTCCATTGCATTTTCAACAGTCACCATTGCATTTCTGTTGGAGATTTCTTTGAAATCCTATACAATTTCACAAAGAGTATCTGGAATGGTAGTGTCCCTTGACTCCTCTTGTTCTTCTCGAAGTACGAAAATTTATTTTTTCTTATGTTGAGCCTACTAATTTTCTTATAACCATTTTTCGATTAAGAGTATTGTTTTGGATTTCCAGTAAGGTTCGCGCCATTTCCATCATGATCCAAACGGTCATTGAGCCATTGTAAGTGCTCATGTTGTTGCTCGAAAAGTGCATCGTCCTCCATGGATCGTCGACTCTCTGATACCAATTGTTGGTGAACTTTCTCAATTGTTGTATGAAAGAACACAAAAATGGAATGAAGATGAACATGATAGAAATTCACTGTAAATGCATTGATAATCTGGGTTGGTTCGAGGCAAACTCAATCCTCCAAAATATTGTAAAAGTTCATACAAGATTCAAACTGCCTTTTTCTTTCCCTTCCCCGGCACTTAACTCCACATACTACTCTCTAACAAACAAATAAGGAAATTACTATAAGACTCTTCTCTAACTCCACATACTACTCTCTAACAAACAAATAAGGAAATTACTATAAGACTCTTCTCTATAGTAAGTAACTACTAAAACACAGTGTTTTACATAACAAGAAATACAACTCAAAGCACTAAATGTAATAGTGTCGTTTAAGGCCTACAATACTACATCGTTGAGATCTTTTTCAAGCATTGCCATTTTGAACTCTGAATAAGGTCTTCCTTCATCATGACTCCACTTCACTTGATTGGGTTCATTACAGGCCTTGCCGATGGTAATCTTTTCCCCTCTTACTCTCTCCGCTCATCTCCCTCTCTCTATCTATCGGCCTCTCTCCATTGTTCGTCTCTCTAATTACTCTCTCTGTTTAATCTCTCTCTCTCTCTCTCATTTTTAGTTTCATCGGTGACCAATAAAGGCCGCTGGAGCCAGCGTGCCTCCTCACTTTGTCTCAATTTTGTCCTCTCCCTTATCCTTCTTGATTCTTTTCCTCTCCCTTCTCCATCTCAATTTTTCTCTTGCTCACTCCATCCGGTTTTCTCTCTCCCTTTGTATGTTTCCTCATCATCTCAAGCTTGGATCTGACTTCATTTTTCATTATCACATAGCACCTCAAAGATCTCTAGACAACAGTGTCTCACTCTCGAATCTGACCAACTACCGCTTCGAGATTGGGTATGGTATTTTCGAGCTTTAGCCTCATAGCCATCATTTAATTTTTGTGACTCTTATATTTTTTGTACTATTGGAAGTTTGGGTTGTCCCCATTCATATATTGGAATTGGTAAAATATGTGCGTCCGCTTATATACTTCCTGCGAATTTGGGTCATGTCTTAATAAAACTTCTTATTAAAAAATTATATATTGGAATTGGTAGTTGAGTGAATTCTTAGTTGGTTGATCTTTGGAAGGTCTCTTGTTTGTAATTTTGTGGTCGAAGGAGGGCATGGACGTAAAATATTGGTTGGTGTTATGATGTGTTGGGAGTTTTTTGTAAATGGTGATATGCATTATGGTGAAATTTAAGCCAATCCAAGGAGATTGGGCTAATCTATTGGTGGAGTAGTGCATTGGACATTCCACTTGGGCCATTATAAACCCAAGGCACCATGATGGACTATTTTGTTTTTGGGTTGTTTATGCGCTTGTATTGAACTATAGTTTGGGTTATAGAATTTTATTAGTTAGGTTGGTTTTGTACTTGTATGAGTTACTTATATGTTAGCAATATTTTCTGGATTACGTTGTGATACTGCTATGGTTCGAGTTTAAGGCTTAGATAGTATATTGCAAAAAGCTAGGTAAGTGGTGCTCTTATGCTAGACTTTGTCTAAAACTGACTAGGGATGATTTTGTGAAGTACTTGCATATTTTGTTATGAAAACGACCTCAGTCATTTTCTTTATTATTCTTTAATCTTAATATGAAAATGTGTCATTTTATCATGACTGGTGTAGATATGAACAAATTTTTGCACTCTTTTTCTCTACTACATAAAATGTGAACATGGAGTCTGAAATAATGTTTGTCTGATTATATATGATATTATCTATTTAATTTTGTTATTTCATTGTATTTGAAATCCCTAAGGCATAAGATCTTGTTTTGCCTTGGTTACAGGCCTTGCCACGGGTCTAAAATGGTGGCCTCTGTTCTGACCTTGCCTCGGGTGTAAAATGTGGCTTCTATTTTGAGTGCAATCATTTTGGTAACAAAGTTATTTATGTTTTGTTTTGCTATCCGCAGAATGCACAACCCTGCCATGGGGGTAAACATGACCTTTGTTATGAGTGCAATTACTTTGATGACAAAATGATTTATATTTTGTTTGGCTATTCGCAAAATGCACAACCCTGCCATGGGTGTAAGCATGTAACAACCATTCTCGTAGGATAGAGATATTACTAACATTCATAGCATAATGCCTGGCAAAGAGATTCAAAATCCTAAAATACCCCATTTATTAAAAAACATCAAGCTAAACTGAACATAACTGTCTTTGAAACATGAAATTGAAAGCGTGAAGTAAAAACATAAACTAGTCCTACATGTGACTTATTATTCAAATAACATAAACAAAACTAATCATTGTGTAAATAACACTTATTCCTTTCTAAGTCTTTGTACTAGATCTACTCCTGGCCCTCCAACTTTGCATCCTCACAATTATTATCTGTGACACTAAACATAGAAGAAAACAGAGAAACAAACAAAAATAGGTCGAAGACTCAGTAAATAGCACATCATATCATAAACATAACTTAGCTTGGCATAGGCTTAATTTTTGACAAACTTTACATATATCGTCACATAATTAGATAGCATATCTATTATTCTTCATCAACATGAGCGGAATATACATAATCATGGCAATACATATAACATGAATGCATTAATGACTGACTCCATGCATTTCCTAACAATCATACATGACTTGTTCATCTTGTCTTTCACTTAACATATGGTGAACCACGCTTAAGTCCGTGGCACCATCTTGACATATCATGTAGTGAAACACGCTTGAGTTCTTGTTTCACTTAACGTATGGTGAACCACGCTTAGGTTCGTGGCACCGTCTTAACATATCATATAGTGAAACACGCTTGGGTCTGTGTTTCACTTAACATATGGTGAACCACGCTTTGGTCCTTGGCACTGTCTCAACATATAATGTAGTGAAACACGTTTGGGTTTGTGTTTCACTTGACATATGGTGAACCACGCTTAGGTCCGTGGCATTGTCTTAACATATCATGTAGTGAAATACGCTTGAGTCCGTGTTTCATTTAACATATGGTGAACCACATTTAGGTCCGTGGCACCACTTATTATAACCTGTAATGAACATGCTTTGGTCTGTTTCACCCTTAAACATCTTATCATTCTTCATGCATGAGAACTTTGTTGGATTTCATAAACTTTTCTAGCATGGCTTATTCTTGTACATGACATAGCACAACATGATCTAAACATTTTATAATATTCCATGGCATACATGGTCTAAGTACTACATAAACATTCCTGGCATACATGATCTGAATACTTCATGACATTGCATAGTATATATGATTTAGGTGTCGTTTGGATTCGAAGATGAGTTGAGATGAGTTGTGAATAGTAGTGAGATAGGTTGTGACAATATTATTAAGCCCACATGAGAAATAGTCCACTTAAATAATATACTAGTTTCTGGAGACCATTAAAATTTAGGTCCAGCATATAACATGGCTCGTGTAGAAATTAAGCCCTCTTAGAGTTTATAAGGCTCCTGACCAAATGGGCTTAAGGCCCATGGCCCACTCTAAGGTTTTGTTTGTTTTTACAACTCATCTCATCTCATATAATCATTATAATTTTTTCAAATTCTCACACAAAATAAAATAAATAATTCAACTTTTTCAAATCTCAAAACTAAAATAATATTAAAAAAATATATTCTAACAATATTTTATTCAACTTTCAACTTTAATCTCAATTCATTTCATCTCATGTGCAAAAACAAACGAGATCTAAGTTTAGTAATGTAAAAGCCCTAAGGGCTGAGAAAGAGAACAGAGGCTCCTGAGAGAAGCATCGTGCGACGGAAGGGGCAACTCATCGAGAGGAGAAAGCTTATGCATGGTGGCTCTAGGTGGCTAAAAGTGATTGGCGACACACTGGGCTTCGCTGGGTAGTGGTGTGACACAAGAGAGAGAAAGAGTGAGAGAGTTAGTGAGAGAATTTGTCAAGCCAATGAGCGCTAGAAAGAGGGAGGGGTGGCAAACGGTAGTCAGCTTACCAGATAGTTGGGGGGGGTCCGATGGAGTTGGGTTGGCCAGCAGTTTCTGGCACCGTAGGTGGTGCTTCGACGTTCAAGTGGTCGTCGACGGTGGCTGGGCAAAATACGATGCCTATGCGAGTGAGTTTTTCTCCAGATATTTTTGTGTTTATTTTTTGAAGGGTCTCGGGGGGTTTTATAGGCAAGGAGAAGGGAGGATACGTGAGTCTCTTGGAGATTTTCTAGGGTTTTATTTTTGTTTCTAATGTTGTTTCAGTAATACTTGCTCTTAAGGTCTTTTGTAATTTTATTGTAATGAAATGCTTCTGAAAACACCACCGCTATTAGGGTGAATTCGGTCCGGTCCGGTCGGTCCTAAGGTGGTTTTGTGGACAGGATTGGACCTATTCAGTCCATGATTTTTTCATCCGAGACCGGATCGAAATACACAAGAATCAATTCGGGATGGGACAGTCCAGTCGGTCCCATTCGGTCCATGCCTTCTAGAATTCAATAAAATGAAATCAGATCCCAAGTACAAAACATCTAGACATTTCAACATTATGATGCGGTTTTAGTTTTCAAGAATCAGTTTAGGAACCCCACAATGAATTATCAATCAAATAAATCACAAAAACAAAATGGCGCCGTTTGGCACAGATATTGTAAATTAGTTAAAAAAAATACAAGATTTCTCACATCAAAGAAAAAATACACAGATATTGTAAGTTTGGGATGCGGCGGTGACGTGGGGATGAGCGGCGAGTACAATGTTGTCAGCGACGAGTGGCTCTCGTGGTCTGGGATGCGACAGTGACTTGAGGAAGCCGCGAGAGAGAGCGTGCGAGGGAGAGAAAGGGGGCTGCATCGGGATCTGGGGGAGGAGATCTGGCCGGCGAGGAGGAGTTGATGATGCCGTCAGCAACGAGCGGCTCTCGTGGTGGTCTGAGATGCGGTAGTGCAGCTGAAGGGGAAGGAGAGGGAGAGGGAGAGGGAGAGGAGAGGGAAATCGTAGAGGGGCTGCGGTTGGAGGGGAGAGAGAGAGGGAATAAGGGAAAATGAGGGATCTGGGGTTTTCTCTTTGATATTTAATCTAGGCCTTTCATCATGAGTAGATAAAAGGAAAAATGATATGGAAGATAAAATGATTTTTTTATCTTTTTGTCACATAAATTAATTAAAAATTTTATTTAAATCAGTAAAATTAAATAAACTATTTAATGTTGATTATTCTTTTAACTCATTGAAAAAGTAATTAATGATAATACAATATATTATACTCATTTAGTATATATATATATATATATATATTATAATGATATAATGATACTAATAATATATATGTTATATATTATGTAATAATACATTGATACTAAATTATGGACTATACTATACTAATAGTAATATATGGTCATAGACGCATAAAGTCATAGCGATATAGTCATTACTAATACTCATTAGTCATAGTGATATTAATACTATATATAGACTTATAGTTATAGACTTACATTGATTTAGTTATAAATTTATAATTATAGTTATAGTGATTTAGTTTAGTTATAATTATATTGACGATATTAATTGTTACTTTGTTACTAACTTAGAGTATGTCAATGTATTATAATTTATGATAGTTTTAAGTTAATGTATAATGAGTTATATACAACTTTTTACATTTTGTATATGAAGCAATAAGCATAGATAATTTAATTATCCATACATCCATACATGCTTTATATTTACTTGCAACTTAGGTTATAGATGTACATGTTAATAATTAGTTAATGGTGTGAATTAGTGATAGGTTAGTTAATTGATATTCATGTCATACATTAGTTAATTACACTTTACATTAGTTATTTTTAATTGCTTTATGTTTACTTACAACTTAGATATCTTAAAAAAAAGTTATCCAATAACTTTAGATAGATGTAGATGTTAATAATTACTTAATGGTGAATTGATGATAGGTTAATTGGTAATATACAAGTAATAGAATATTAATTTGTAAATTTGTAATTACATATTCAAAATTTTATATTGTACATTAGGTAGGTTAGATGAAAATTATATAATTTATTATACAATTTTTATATAAAAAAATATATAAAAAATTAATTTTATATTTTCGATCAGTCCGGTCTGGTCTGAAAATCCCCCAACTCGGTACCGAACCGAAGACCCAAACCCTTAGTTTCTTAGGATCGAAACCGGCCTAGACTTTTTTGGGTCCGGTGATCCAGACCAGCCCACTTTCAGTCCCAACCGCTATTATTGATTGTTTGTTTCTATATTCTTTAATTGGCTTACATTTACACATTAATATAACTTCGTTGCCTATTGAGTCGGTAGACTCATTCGTTTATATCTATTTTTTTAGATTTATTTGATAGTTGTGGTTGGAATAGATGTTACGTGACAGGATTATAACAAAAAAGTGAGATAAGTGTCGGGCGATATAAGTGAATTTGTGAGATTTTAAAAAATATGTAATAGTGTGGAGTTTATTTTCTTTAGATTGATTTTTAAAAGTACTTAATTTTGGAGGATTATTAATTTATTATATCTGTATTTTATATTTTGTGGATTTCTGGCTTGTTGGATACGTAGTCAAGGACCGAACTCTTTTTAAAACCGAACGTCTTCTTCCGGCTCCTCGTCCTTTCTATGATGTTCTTTTTGAATCAACCTCTCCAATGCTAACAATGGAGTCATTGGAGTGCTCATCAGAGTGGAAGGCCGTCTTCCCGGTCTCCGCAGTCTTTACTCCTCCTCTCCTCCTCTCAGGCCCTTCATCCAGACAAGCTCTGGGTCCACTGGTTTTCAACCCAAAGCCCCAAACCCTAACGCACCTCTTCTCCTCGCAGTCTCTCTTGCCTCACTCTCTCTCTTCTCCTCCCCACCTCTCTCTTCCCAAATTCCTCCTCAACTCGTCCATCCCCCCCACAACTTCCTCCTCTGTCTCCTCCCTCGTCGGGCACCACGCTGCCCATCAAAATGACGCCGCTTCTCACCTCCTTCACAACCGCCTCTCCTTCCTTCAGCAACCCAATTCCAAGTCTGTCATTGTTTTCTTCCCTACTGGTGTCAATTTTGAGCAAGTCGGATTCTTGGTATTATTGTTGGATGGTTCGGGTTCCAGTTTTGACGTTCGGGTCGATAAGAAGGGCAGCGTCTTCAGGGAAAAGACTGGGTTTGAGTACCGGATTAACAATATCTCGGTGAACCCCATGGTTGAATCAAGTTTTGGGTCCTCTGCTATTGTTGGGTATTTGATGGTTTCTACGTTGTACTCTGTGCATTGGTTTGCTGTGAAGGTTAAAGAGATTGGCTTGAATTGGGATAGCCCGAGTTTGGTTTGCTTAGGTAGTAAGGTTTTCAAGAGTTGCTCTGTGGTTTGTGCTTGTTGGAGTCCGTATGTGCCAGAGGAGAGTGTGGTTTTGTTGGAGAGTGGCTCATTGTTCTTGTTCGATTTGGAGCCTTGTTTGAAAAGTTTTGCCCCGAGTGCGCGTTTTAGAGGGACTAGGTTGCGAGTTTCTTGGGATGATGAGTCGGGTACTTCGGGGAGTCGCAAATGGTTGGGTTGTGAGTTCAGTTGGCATTGTAAGATCTTGATTGTTGCTCGGTCCGATGCTGTGTTTTTAGTTGATTTGAGGCTTGATGAATGCGTCGTGATCTGTTTAGCCAAGGTTGAGATGTTAAGTAATTATGCATCGGTTGAAAATGAAAGGTTCCTTTGTTTTATGATTGCTGGTTCTGATGGCTTTCATTTTGCATTGGCTTCCCATAGTTTGTTGCTCCTTTGTGATGTGCGGAAACCGATGATGCCGGTGTTGCAATGGGCTCATGGTCTTGATAAACCGTGCTACATTGACGTGTTTAGATTGTCTGAGTTGAGATCAAACTCAAGGAATGAAACGTATCAGTGGGCTTCTGAATCAGGTTTTTGCATTATATTAGGATCGTTTTGGAATTGTGAGTTTAATCTCTTTTGCTATGGACCTGCTTTACCAGCCCCTCGAGGAAACATTGCGTCTGAAATTTCAGAAATTTCAGAAACCATTTATGCATGGGAGCTCCCTATGGACCTGTTATTGTCTGGTCGTGAATGCAGATGTGGAAGTTGTCTTGTAAGGGAGGAGATTTTGAAGGATGATCTTCCTGAATGGATTGATTGGCAGCAAAAGAAAGAGATAGTTTTGGGCTTTGGCATCCTAAACAAAGGTCTATCTGCACTGCTTGCCGAGTCTGATGAATTCGGTGGTTTTACACTGATAAGGCTTATGTCTTCAGGAAAGCTTGAATTACAAAGATACTGTGCCTCGTGGGATTCTGTGAAGAAGTTGAAAGAATTTCACAGAGAATTTTTGCAATTTGAAGATAATTTCCTTTTTACCACGGAAGATGGGGAATATAGATTTCCCAGAAGATTTAAGTACCTGAACTTTGATAACCTATCTGCATATTTGAATGGTAACCTTACTAAAGTCCTGGATTCGAAAATTAAAAATCATCAAAAGGGTCCTCGAGAGAAGGAAACCTTTAGTACAGAAGCTCATGAAATCTTATGTGAGAAGTTGAAGGCTTGTGGCTTTGGTCGATTGAGATCATCTCCCGCAGTTGCAGTTGCTTTTGATGACATAAGCTTGCCAGCGAGCATACACGAGGTTGCTTTGAGGAGACTATGGGCAGGCCTGCCAATAGAACTTTTGCAACTGGCCTATTCCTACTACCCTGAGTTCCTTGAAGTACTAGTGGACCAGAAAAAGGTAGCTTTGGAATTTCTAGTTGTTCCAGACCTACCTCAATTGCCTCCTTTCTTCCTAAGAAAGCCTTCACACCGAAGCAATAAATGGTCACGGAAAGTGCAGCGAGATGATGCTCTTGTTGGTCCAGTACTTCCTCTTCCAATTCTACTTGCACTACATGAGTATCGTAATGGCTACTCAGATTTGGAAGGAATGGATGGATTTTCTTTAGAGAAGGAATTTAGCCTGAGATGTGATGAAGTCAAGCAGGTGGCCAGTGAATTGGCTGTGCCAGATTCTGGTTGTGAGCTTCGTGAAGATGGTACTGTCTCCCTTGCTGATGACAGAGAAGAGACGCGGGGCAGCTCTGAAAAACCGAAACCTTTCTGTTTATATACTCCAGCTGCATTTAAATACTCTACCATGGATTACACAATGTGCAATACCTTCAGTGATAAGAATCTTGATATCCTGATTTTTAAAGTTCACGAGAAGAAGCATGTTCCTCCCGGAAAGATGGAAACTGGTGTGCCCGAACTGTTTGATGATCTGTGCTCCACCGACCTGAGGTTTGATGCTTGTGTCATGAACACCGGGCAAAATGAATTGAAGGCATACAATATTCTGAAGAGGCAATGGTCCAAATGGCAAGATGGTTTTAGTTTATATCAGGAATTTTGCTCTCTGACCAAATTCCAAAAGCAATCTACATGATTTTTTTTTATAAGTAAACAAGTATTATTGATCAAAGAAGGGGCAAAAACTGCCAATTACAAAGTAGATATGCCCTATCTGCCTATTACATGATTCTTTTAGTTTCAGCACTCACACTACTTGCTTTGGCATCACTAGATGAAAATCGCGAATCGGAAGTGCTACTTAAACTAGAGTCACAATGCTGATGCCCATAAACCTTGTTCATCTAATCAATCAGCGACTGCTGAGGTTTCACAGAGACTTATATCAGCAAAGCCACGTGTTGCCACGAGTGAAGAATATTTCTAGTGCTGCTTGGAATTGCAGGGACAAGTCTCAGAATATAAATATACAAATCCTGGCAAGTCATAACTCTCTGTTATACTAAACATGCCTACAACTGCACAAAATTATAGCAAGTAGTAAAATGTTTTTAAAAGAAAACAGAGTTCGAATCCATAGAGAATAATTATGTTATTGAATATTAAAATTTATTAAATTAATTATTGTTTGAAAAACCAAAATTTGAAGAATAGATTATAAACTAAATTGAAGAAAATAGCATTAAATTTTATATTTTTAAAAATAATAAGAATAGATTTAGAGCGTATGATTTTACCTAGCGAATTCCACACAATTTATTCTTTATGGTTATAGAATTTCAATTATCTCAAGTTAATGATAAAAATCTATTAACTATTCAATATTTTCTCTCGAACAATATTAATAATATTTTCAATTAATAACTCCATATTTTTATGTGAATTTAACTAATTGGAGACTCATTAAGTTCTTTGTATTTTTCTTGAAAATCACACTAATCACGATAAAGTATCTCTATTTTCGCTCAACTAATAGTGCTTAATCCTAGAGCTCTAATCGCAAATCATCTCTCGATCATATTGCGATTCAATAGATCTAACAATAATTAGTTAGAAAATTGCAAGCATTAAAAATAAGGAATAAACACTCAATCATAGAAATATTGAAAATATAATAACTTAGAATATAAATTATGTATTCAATGCTAGACTACATCAAAACTCTAGAAAATAAAATTAGTGCATAATGAAATTGAAAAGAAAAAGAATAAAACTAGTGTTCTTCATTGGAGTTGGTTGATGAAGCATGCGGCTCTTGCCTCTACTCCCCAGATCCGCCTCCTTGAAAGAAACTTAAATAATAAACTATGAAATATTAGACTCTAAAACTCAAATTCTCCCCTTAATTTCATGCTAATGATATGCTTAAATATGGTATAAAAGAAAGCCTAATGTTTTTATGATTTCCGCCTAAAAAGTCGCTTAACTTTTAGGACTAATTTTGGCAGCCTCGTACACGTTCCAGGAGTCAAAATTTAGAAATTCTTATTAGAGACAAAGTTGTAGCCCTTTAAGATAGCTTTCCAACTCATCCAGAATCCATCCATCGGATATGTAAATAGAAAGTTATGATTGAAACACTCAAACATGTCCAGGCTGTCTCCTAGTGTATTTCGTATTTGGACTTCTTGTGGATTCCTTCTGTAATTTCTTTCTCATTTTCTTGATCAAAATTACTTTCAAACCCTTTGTTAGTTGTTGTCCACGATATCATTTATGTTAATCTTTTAAGTTGGTCGGTTAGACTGGTCACCCAATCTAGCCATCCAGAGCCTTGTCGTCAAGTCTTCTCGTCCAAGAGATAAACTATCTCGCTCATCGCCTAACTCTTGTCGCCAATTCTGGTCGTCATTCAGTTTCCTCACCTAAATCTTCTTGGCTCTCTTCAGATCTTTTTGTCTCTCGTTGATCTGGATCAATAATCTCTTCTTTTGTACTAAATTTTATCATTCCTTCAAATCCAAGAAAATAAAGAAAAATATATAGAATTAAAATAAAATCAATAGTATTGAAGAAGAACTAAGACTTTTCATAAATAAAAGAGTAATAAAAATCACATACAAATCACTGTCCATTGTGTGATGTAGATTAGAATGTAAGTTTTGTTCCTATGCCTCTTTTTTAGTTGTATCACAGATGTTGATCTATTTAAATTTATTTCGACTTTGCATGAACGCAATTAGTGCACCTTGTCCCAGCCATTTGCTAGTGTGTGAGAGTTCACCTGCTCTATGAAAAAGCAAAATTCTATCCCCTTGCCTAGTAAGTCTAAAATTTATACACTACCAGTTAATCCTGATCCTAGATTACAATGACTGGAGAAGCAACTTGGAGTTGTGTTTTTCAGTATATATAGGAAGGGAAGCTTTTTGAGTTGAAATGAAGTTGTGGACAAAATATCTAAATCCTCCACATGCTAGAAAGGATGTAACAGAACGGGAAATTGCGACTGTGACAACTCGTTCATGGCAAGTAGGATGACCTTGTTAAACTTATCACCTACACATGTCCCATTCATTTATAATCATCAAGGTGACTTTTGTTTCTCCTCATTCTTGCCATGTAATTGTTCTCCTTTAGAGTTTTTTTAATCATGTTGTGCTTGGCAACTCTTTGCCTTCAACTCAATACAACTCATTTCAACTTATTTCAACTCAACAATCTCACTACCATTCACAAACCATCTCATCTCACTATCCAAATGGCCCTTTAGTCTTTGGCAATTCAAGAGCTGCCACCTCTTCCATCAATTAATTATAATCATGACTTACTAATCCAGTTTAAACTCCAATCCATTCTGCTCATTCTCTTGAGAAATACTTGTGTTCAGTCCAAACATATAATTTGTGACCAATGCATTATTCTACATTTGTTCCCATATTGAGCTCATAAACTTAAACTCGTACTAATTCAGGAAGAAGCCAGGACTGTCGGTCAGCTCCGGAACCATATATAGGCTGGCAAATCTACTTGGTTGTTGCTTTGAAGGTGATGAGAGGTTACTTGTTGCTGAATGCATGCCCAATGATACATTAGCAAAGCACTTATTTCATTGTAAGTTTGTTGAACTAGCTTTTCTTTGATGTTGTTGCATGAGTCTACACTAGATGAAATTCAATATGATCCAGTAATAACCAAATCCACTACTCATGAGTTGAAACATTTAAAAATAAATATTTAATTCGTACCCAGGCTCAGACATCTTGATTTCATAATTTTATTACTTATAAAAATATATAAATATTTAATTCTATCTTGCAACTACTTATGAATATGAAAGATGTGAGAGGGGAGATGGTGATGTTTTCCTTCAACAGATACATTTGCCAGTAATTCAATCCACTAATTTTTTTTTTTTTTTAAGTTGGGGTTTAAAATAATCATTCTCATAATTGCTATTACATATGAGACCCACAACTTTTTTCAACTCAATATCTGTTTACATGTAAATCTCACAACCTTTTTCAACTTCCTATAAATACATCTAAACTCATCTTAACATCCAAACACATCTAATTCTTCTTAGGTGGGTTCCTCTTCAGAATGACTCTGAGGCTGGCTGTGTTGTGAAATACTATGCAAAGTACACACACCAACGATGACAAATAAAGTAAAAGCAACACAATCAAGAACACGACACAGTATTTACGTGGTTCGGCAAATTGCCTACGTCCACAGGAGCTGCAGAAATCTTATTGTTCGGAGGAGATTACAATCACTCAATCTCAACTCACACTCTCTAGGGCTTTTGCTCTCTCACACAATATGCACTCACAAGACAATTGTTCTCTCTCAAAATATACTTCTGACCGTACAACACAAGTCTAATATGACATTGGCTCGAGCGGAGTGTCAAGCGAACACTAGGGATTGTGTCTCGCTCGAGCGGAGTGTCGAGCGAGACTCGAGCGAACCTCTCTGACTTGTCTTCGCTCGAGCGGTCTGTCGAGCGAAGTCGAGCGAACTTGGCTCGAGCCAACTTTCAGCAAACACTTTTTCAGCTCCAAACCAGTCTCCACATATACCCCAACAGGCTGTCTTTTGTTTTTAGGAAGTTGCACATATTATTCTTTCTGCAACTGTGAACACTTATAAATCTTATTCTATCAAATATGGTACCTTTGACAACCCATCTTTTACTTAAATCCTTTTACATTTGTTTTTTCTTCTGGATAAACCCTTTTGAACTTCAAAAACTAAAGACAGCGCGACCATTTGGATGAAAATATTCTGATAAAGACTGTGCCAAGGATATCAGAACGTTTCCCACCATCTGTCTCTGATTATAATTCATTCGTTTTATTATTTGTTGAATGTTGATGGGCGCTATTTCATTAGCTCTAATGAACTTTTGGAAATTGGTCTGCAGGTCCCATCTCATGTATTGATGGGTGTACCCCATGGTGCTGAATCTTTCCATCTGTCGCCACTTGGTGAAGCTTGTCCAAGAATGGATTTGACCGCCATACATGAGATCTTGGAAAAGATTGGGTATAAGAATGATGAAGGTGCTGCAACTGAGGTTTTTTTTTAATGACACCAGCAGGGATTACTGAATGATCTGTACGAATCATTTGGGCTTTTAATGCTTCTGTACATAATCAGGAAAAAACTTTTGTTCTTGAAGCATGGCAATATTTTGGAAATTCCACTAATAAAGAAATGCAATTTCTGTTAGGTGTTGAGTCTGATTTTCATCTCTGCTGTCTATTATTTTCATAATTTAAGATATTAATACACCACTCTGGTTTTAAGTTATATCTTTATTACTTTTGATTGTACATACTCTTGACCATCTAGCTGTGATTTTGGTGTCAAGAGTTGGTGGTAAACTTGGTACTTAATTGTCACATTGCTGAGCTGCACTGAATCAGCAGTGATAATTCTCCTCATGATTGTTTTCAATGGCAAGTACTTTCTTGCTTAGTTAAAACATAAAAATTGAGCAAACTCCAAGGGGTTGGCCCAAGTGGTGAAGACCTTGGTCTTGGGATATCACTCCCTTCAAGGTCCAAAGTTCAACACATCATAGGTGCAAGCAATCCTTTAGGGCCACACCCCATGGTGAAAAGTCTACGATTTAACCAGTTTCGTGAAAGGAAACTTTCGAGGGTGCAGTGATGAAACTGGGGTTTACTCTGCAAGGGTGAGTCCGAAGAGCCATGCCTTGGAGTGGTTCCAACATAAAAAAACATAAAAATTGAGCATTAGTCCATGTGTATTTGTGGTTTGTTGAATTTAAATACACCCACGCTTTCTCCTCAACCATTTATGGACATAAATGAAAGTTGTACGTGGTGTATGGTCTGCTGATTACTTTTTCATACCATCTTTCTGATGCAGCTCTCATTCCAGATGTGGACCAACCAGATGCAGGAAACATTGAACTCAAAAAAGAAGGGCGATGTTGCTTTTCAGCATAAAGATCTCAGAGCTGCAATTGAATGCTACACCCAGGTCAAATGATTAACTGCTGCTTTGAATTGCTTACTTTTCTGGGTGAATGTCTACAAATGGCAGTCCTATTGCTTGCAAACCAAACCTATATCTTTTTTCATTGGGTACAAACATGGATGAACAAAGTAAAACATCAAGTTCCTTTGTTTTATTTGAATTTGAAAAAAAAAAAAAAAACCAGCTTCATTTATCTGGGGGTTGTCTATGCAAATGTATTTCTGGGCAGTCCACCAGAAAGTTGTGTACTAAAATGTTTTGGCAGATTTTTGTGGTGTACAACGAATAATTTCTCTGCAATTGTGCATCAAATATGATTGGAGAATTTGCAGCATTTGCTTGACAATTTTTTTCATTTAATTGCAGTTCATTGAAGTTGGAACCATGCTTTCCCCAACGGTTTTTGCACGCCGTAGTCTATGCTATCTCACGAGTGATATGCCACAGGAAGCTCTTAATGATGCAATGCGAGCCCAAGTAATATCTCCCGTCTGGCATTTTGCATCTTATTTACAAGCTACTGCTCTTTTGGCGTTGGAAAGGGAGAATGAAGCACAAGTAGCGCTCAAAGAGGGTTCTATCCTTGAAACTAAAAAGAATGCAACTGCTTCACGTATTGGCAGCCACACGATATTCGGCTTCAGAACTTGAACGTGATACCATTAGTTGTTTGCGAGAGATCCAGGATATTAAATTCGAACCAGGGTATATACAATAGCCACTTACAGATCTTCTGTCATCAGGACAATCGACCCAATCGATGTTAGAGAAGGCATGTATTTATGTGGATGAGGTGCGGTAGATGAGAATGCCGTGGTGGATAGTTTGTTGGAGATAGCGAATAATTTGTTTGACAGTGGTCCAATGGTCTATCGTGGGACGCTGCATGAACTGGCACACTTTGCTGACGACAAATGCGAGGTCGGGTCTTGTAAATAAGAGATACTGGAGACACCCAACTGTGCTACGATAAAGAGTTGGATCACTTAAAGGATCACCATTGAAGAGTGATAAGTTGGTTGTTGTGGACATAGGGGAGTTCACCAGCTTTGCATGTAGCATATTGGTTTTCTTGCGCAGGTCAAGAATATACTTTTGTTGTGAGAGAAAAAGTCAACGATCATCCTATAGGGCCTCAATACCCAGAAAATAGTCAAGCGGCCCAAGATCTTTTAGGGCGAAATCTTGCTGAAGATTTGTGATGATTGAGTGTAAAAGAGATTGGTGAGGCCCAATTATGATGATGTCATCAACATATATGAGTAAAAAAGATGACGGCATGTTTTGACTTGAAAATGAATAAAGAAGTATCGGCCTTGGAGGCAGTAAAGCCCATTTCTACCAGTTTATTGCTGAGTCTTGAGAACAAAGCTCGAGGTGCTTGTTTGAGTCCATAAAGAGATTTGTCAAGACGACAAACATACTCAGGACATGATGGATCAGAGAATCTGGGAGGTTGGGACATGTAAACTATTTCTTGTAGGTTTCCTTGTAAAAAGGCATTTTTGACATCTAGTTGTCGAATGGGCCAATTTTGTGACATTTCAAAAGAGAGAATAGTTCGAATGGTCATGGGTTTTACCACTGGACTGAAGGTAGCATCATAGTCAATACCTGGTAATTGGTGAAAGCCTTTCAATCTAGTGGACTGAAATTATACACAAGCCTAGAGATAAAGATTCGGCCTGATGACTGTTGCAGGCAATGATATCCTTGATGGTTGGGGCTGTAGTCAAGGAAGACACAGAGATCTGAGCGGTAATCCATTTTGTTTGAGTTGTATGGACAAAGATAGGGCTAGCAGGTGCACCCGAAGGTATGGAGGAGGGTATAGCTTGGAGTTTTTTTTAAGAGAAGTTCAAGTGGAGTTTTGTGTTGAATGATGGGGCAAGGAAGGAGATTTATGAGATAGGTGGCAGTGGTGAAGGCATCATCCCAATATTGGTGGGGGATAGATGTAGTGGCCATTAGGGTGAGGCTAGTCTCTACGATGTGGCGATGATGGCACTCGACAGACCCATTTTGTTCATGAGTGTGTAGGCAAGATAGACGATGGATGATGCCGGAGTGAAGGAGATGTGATTTTAAAGCCTGAGTTTGCCTCCGAAATTAGTTTGTACGCTTTTGATTTTGCAATCAAAGTAGCGTTCGATTTGAAGTTGGAAATTGATGAAGGTATGTGCAACTTTTGATTTTGCATTGATAAGGAAGAGCCATATGAATTTAGAAAAATCATCAATGATGTTTAAGTAATATTTATTTCCATGAACAGATTCGGTGGGTGAGGGCTCCCATACATCCATAAATATTAACTCAAAGGGAGTAGATGAAATAGAATTTGACAAATGAAAAGGTAATTTATGACTTTTCCCTAATTGACAAGCATGACAAACTGGAAAACTTATATTATTGGTGACTGCTAGATGATGCTTTGAGAGGATTTCTTTCACTGTGCGTAAAGTAAAGTGTCCGAGGCGTCGATGCCATTGTGGAACCGAAACTCTTTCGCCAATGTAAGAAGCTAGACTGGTGGAGGGAGATGCGAGAGTATGCAGAGGATAAAGGCTATTTTTACTCGATCATTGGAGGAGAATAGCTCCCGAGGATGGATCCTTGACATAGAAAAATGAGGGGTGAAATTCAAAATAAACGTTATTATCGTCTGTGAATTGAGAAACTGATAGTAAGTTCTTTTTTATTTCAAGAGCATGTAAGATTCCATTGACAAAGAAAGATTTTGAAGTTGAATAAAGAAGATAAGAGCCAGTGTGAAGGATTTTCAAACCTTGTCCATTGCCCACTTGAATTTGATCAGGTCCAGTGTAGGGATCGGCATTGAGGGAAAGGTTGTTGAGATTTGAGGTAATGTGATTGGTGGCACCAGTGTTAGGGTGCCAATTTGATCTTATTTGGGTGCAGGAGGTGGGGTGGGACGTGTGTGATTGAGCTAAGTTTGCTTGAGTATTGGGTGTGGAGGGAGATTGGAATTGTTGGTCGAATCTATACCAACAAGTGGCAGCTATATGACCAATTTTGGAGCAAATTTGACATTGAGGTCTGTTTGAAGGTGACTTTTGTTGAGATGAGTAATTTTGGAATTCACACCCCCTGCCTTTCGACTGATTGCCATAGTGAGGAGCACCTCTATTTGAAGGTGAACCACGATGACCTCGATTAGGGTAGGAGGTGGCTGTAACAGCCCATTAGAAATTCACTGATAGAATTTCTATTGACTTTAGGAATCTCGTGAAAACTCTTAAGATTTACGAATCGATGAATCGTGCAGGTTTTAATCTGTTAACATAATCAATATTATCACTCACTATGATGCTAGAAATATAAGTTTAATTATTTGAGGTAGTTAGAAGTGTCTGAATGCGTTATGGTCTACGCCATTAGACTCAGTTGATTATTTAGGATTTTATGGCGCAATATCCAATTTTTATAACTCCGGACGAAACGTTTGTTCGAAATTGTGAAATTATTTTTAGGGGCACTTCGGGGTTGAATTTCAGTAAACAATTTTCACTATAGATTAATATGAATATTTAGAATTTTTCAATACTAAGTTTATTTTTTTGGAGTGAATAGTAATACCGATAAGTGCATTTAGTGCAGTGTTTTCAAAATTACAGTGTGGAATTTCCAAATTAGGTTAGAGAAGTTTTATTTGGACACTTGGCAAGATCTTAACCACACATAGTGAATGGTATTAGACACTTGGCACAAAGAGAAACCATTAGATAGATTTGTGAGGAAATCGAGGTGTGAGATCATGCCACCTAAGCAAAGCTTTGTTTCATCTGATCAACCAAATTGTGCCAGACCAATGAAGGCTTCAATCCTAGCGAAACCCTAAATGGTTGAAATCCAATTGAAATCCCAAAAGCTTGGCTAAAACAGAAACCCTAAACGGTTTCCCAAACCCTAAAGTTGGCCTCCAAACCCTTTTTAACCCGATTTCTAGTATTATGTTTAATCACTTGATTAAATCACTTCCACATGCTATTAATTAATCAAATCCTTGTTATGACATCATTATCCAATCTTTTAAGCCTTAGAAATTGGATTGAACTAAGAAAAATTAGTTTTGGGTTTGATAGGATCTCAAACCCTAATCAAACTCCCTTTAAACTCCAAATTGAAGCCCACTTGGTTTGGGCCCACCAAGGCCCACGGATTTGGCCACCTTGTCAAAGCTTCTTGAAGAAGTTTCCTCCCTCACATAGCAGACCATCCACTGTCATTGGCTGCACCCAATAGTGCATTGATGTGAAGAAGAAATCCACTCCATCAACATCCATCTCTCACAACTGTTGCAGGTAGCCCTTGCCCCTCACTATTCTCTATTTTATGTCACATAGAAAACTCTAATCAAGGGTCCTTCAAACCCATAACTTCCCCCTCCAGGAGTCTAAATTCGTGCAAGGCACATTTTACTCTATTTTATCACTTCTTCACCCCGTTCTTATGGAGAAACTCAAAAGAGCTTTCACAGGCAGATTTCTGAGTCTTTTTGCATGTAGATTTTTGACCCATTGTAGGTATTTTCGCATGATAACTCCTTCATAAAATTTATTCGTCTTTGAGTTTAGTTTCCGTGAATTTCTTATTATTCTCATTCCATACTCATTTGATTGGTCAAAAGTATTTTTAACCATGGAAAGGAAATTCTGGGCGTGAAACTAGAGAGTATTTTATGTTTTAGAATTTTTGACCAAGCTAATGGACATATCTTGGTCCGAAAATTTTATGGAGTGTTGTTAGCATGTGTGTATGAACGTTCATTGAGGTTTTGTTGCATGGATAAAGCTTTTGATGATAAATTTCCTTAGATCTATAAACTTGAAAACTGGAAATAGAAAAACAGTTTTTGTTTTGTGAAAGTTTGAATATTTCGTGGTTTGATCTTATTCCAAAAATATTGATATTTTTATATGATGATCCTAACCCTCTTATATATATGTTAGGATGTTATTTTGAAGATATTTAATATTATTTTTAAAGATATGATTTTTCTATACAAGAGGATTTCGGTTAGGCCTAAGATTTGATGTTTTTGAGTTAGATTCATGTTTTATTGAGTTTTAGCCATGTGATTTTAAGTTTGATGGTTGGATCTTCTTTAAGACATATTTTTAAACCATGAGATGTTTTTGTTTGAAGATCACATGTCTTTAATCCATGGATGAAGAGATTGATCAAAGTTAGTTGAGAGAAAAATTTATGTTTTTGGACTAAGTGTTGTTTTGTAATTTTGGTGACTTTTGTTTGATGATTTAAAGCATGGTTGATCTTAGGATGATGTTATGAATATGTTAGAAATAAAATTTGATTTTTTTGGAATTCTTGGAGATGTTTTTATTAAGGTCAAAACTTGTGATTTAAGGGTTTACTTTCTGTTAAAAAGTTTGGGTCTTTTTACAAAAAGTTTGGTGTTGATGATTAGCTTTTCTTAATGGATATTTTAAGTGTATTTTTAAACTTAGGATAGGAAGATCCTTGTTACAAAATTTTGGTTTAATCATGGATTTTGAAGATTGAAGAAATTACAACCAAAATCAATAGAAATGGCCTATGAATGTTTCGGCCATTGTGATTTTTCCATAGTTGTGAATGATTTTAAATTTTTCTACGTTAATATTTGAGTTTAGGACAAAATTTACATGAGGAATGTAAATTTTGGTAATTTTTAGAGTTAGAATGTAAAATCCTTAAATTAAAGGTAAAATGGTCATTTTCTCACATGTAGAGGTAAAATGGTAATTTTACTCTACATTGTCCCTTTTTACTTTTCTAATTGTTAGTAATTAAATTTCTAACTTTTAGAATACCCTCTTACAGTTCCTCGTATTTCGCGCTTCATTCTCGTAGAATGCGACGATCAAGGTAAATTAGCTGTTAACTTACTATCAGTATACTGTGTATGTGTGATAGGTAAGGGAACTACAGTTTATGTTCGTATGTTGTTATATATGCCATGTCATCATATGTTTATCTATTACACAAATTATTCTGTTACAAAATACTTATCTGTTACACAATATATTTTATCTCATGTTACTATCTGTTGCAAATATGTCACATTACGTATACTATCTATCACATGTATGTCATGTCACGTAAAATTCACTGTCACATGTTATGCCATGTTACGAAATGTTGTTTGTTACATGTTATGCCATGTTTTGAAATATTGTCTGTTACATGTAGGCCATGTTATGAAATGTTGTCTGTTATATTTTTGTCTCAAAGTATGTCATGTCTGTCATCTTACGTTCATGTCACATCACATTATGAAATGTCATGTATACCAGCTAAGTTATTCATGTCAATCACGACCCTAAGCGCTAGGATATGGTAACATTCTAGTGGAACTCCTTTGTTCACGCTGGAGTGTCTAAATAGGTGTGAAATTTCCTGGGTTGATGAAGTACAGTCAATAGGTTACGAATGAGACCTAACTAGCTGGTCACCGGAGCGTGCCAGGCACTAACGCTAGTGGAGTCACACTTTATGTTTCGTGTGTCCACAGTAAGTGTGGCACAAACAATTTATGGGGCCACAACAACTGTGGAACATGAAGTATGAGGCCACAACAACTATGGAGCATACACTATGTGAGACACAACAATTGTGAGGCGTAGAATACGTGGGGTCACAACAACTGTGGAGTACATATTAACGCACTCACAACTGGTATAGACACATGTGTTGTGATACGGTAATCGGCAGGGACACACGGCTCAAGGGGACCCATGTAGCACCTGTATAGTCACTTTTATTAATTAAGTCTATTGAATACGATTTCAAGTTCATGTATTTCATGTTCAAGTCGTGTTTCACGTTATGTTATGTTCAAGTTTACATTCATGTCAAATTTCAAATTCATATCAATCATGGTAATCTCATGAGGTAAGAATACGCAATTAGGGTAATCTCATAAGATAAGATTATTCAATCATGATGATCCCATGAGACAAAAATATGTTTCAAGTTCATGTTTATGTCATGTTCATGTTATGTTCAAGTTCACGTTCATGTTATGCCATGTTCACGTTCACGTTAACGTTATGTTTCAAGTTCACGTTTATGTTATGCTGTGCTCAAGTTCATGTTATGTTCAAGTTCATGTTCAAATTATGTATATTCATGTTCATGTTATGTTTCAAGTCCATTTTATGTTTCAAGTTCACATTCATACTATGTTTCTAGTCCATGTTATGTTTTAAGTTCACGTACATATCATGTCATGTCAACCTAAGTTTTAGTTTCAGTTCAAGTTATGTCACTTATGCCATGTTATATGTCAAGTTATACTATGCTTACCTATGACTTTGATTATGCATTCATGCTTTTACTGTCATGCATGCATCATTAACCTGTGTGGAAGTTTCCTACTACCATTCCTCCCGAATGGTAGGCGATGTGTCAGGACCAGAGCAGGGAGCAGACACTGGCAGACTGAAGGAGGTTGACTAGACGCCGTAGACGCAACACGGAGCTTGCAGCCTCCATAGTTAGGTATTTGGATAGTATTCCGGCATCATTAGTCGAGTTACTCAACGAACTAGCCCAATAGTATATTTTGGCAATGTAATTATAGAGCCAAGTCTCCATTGTTTTGATATCACAGTTTTCTGAGACCCGTGCTGTAATCGGGAATGTTTTAAGTATGCATGGTTTATGTTTTAACTATTTGGGATATTATAAGTTTGGTGCATAGTATTGCTAAAAAAAAATTATCCGCTGCAAATATTACATAATGCTAGTAGCATGTTAGGAATATTGCATCTTATATGTCATGAACGGGGCAGATAACCTTGTGTTGCATGTCCCGACGCTTCGAATGTCAGTCTGATCCCAAGCGGAATCTGGGGGCGTCACAATGGCAATATTGGCCGAGGGTAAGTTGAATTCATTGGAGGTGTTTTATTGGTCAAGACAATTTTCAAGAGTGAGTAGGCAGCTATATAAGTCATCAAAGGAGATGGGATCTAATCTGGTGGTAATAGAGGTAACAAGTGAGTCATATGAGGAGGTGAGACCATCAAGAAGATATGAGGTGATTGCTAAGGAGCTAAGGGGATGACTAATGGCAGAGAGAGTATCTGAAAGTTGTTTGACTTTGGTGAAGTAATCGGTGATTGTGAGGGATGATTTTTTAAGAGTTGATAGTTGGAAATGAACGTTGAGGATTCAGGCAGAGGAAGTGGAAGAGAATGTTTTCTCTAATGCGTGCCAGACATCTCAAGAAGTTGTAAGACCAACAACTTGGATGAGAAGGGATTCGGCGAGGGAAGAGAGGAGGACACTTAGAATGATTTGATCTTGTTATGACCAGTGAATGTATTTGGGATTAGGGACGTCTGGAGTTGTTGGAAGAGGAAGGAATTGTGATAGATGGGCAGGGAATAGAGCCACCTAGGTTACCAAATAGATTTTGACCACGGAGGTATGGGATTAATTGAGCTCGCCAAAGAAGATAGTTATCTTTGGTGAGTTTGATTGTGATGAAATGATGAAATTGCTGGCAGATGATACGTTGGAGGCCATGGATGGAAGATGTATGTCTTTGTGGCTCTTGATACCATAAAAGGTAAAATAAAGATAGATGGAAGAAATGTTTTCCTCTCTTGATTAAGGAGGATCATATGTTGTTTTATTTATAGATGTTTCTAGATAAACTAAATCTATTACAAGCATTTGAAAATATTTAAATTTACAGAGAGTTTGTTATTTCCTAGATTTGCTTCCGTGAACGTGATCTTCATCTTCATGTTTGTTTTGATCTTGATCTTGATCTGTTTGTTGAGCTTTATCCGTTTGTTGAGATTCATTGTGCCATTAAATGAAAGTCTCTTTTCTGTCTGTCGTATCACTTTTCTTCAAGACGAGCACCAAAGAGCAAACACGAACATTTCACTTTCTGGACAATGACACAAGATTTTAACAACCTGAAGCAAACATTAAGAGAGAAATGGATCCTATCAATTGTTTGCATGTCTGGTTCGTCACCCAGCATCTGGGAACCTTCGTTTGCCACATTATTGGATCAATTGGTTTAGTGAGTTTGCAAGGGGTTATTGGCCTTCCATGCTTTTGCAATCACAACTTGGCTCATTTTACGTTTCTGACTTTTAAAATACAATGAACTTGGGAAATAATTAAAAGATGATATGAAACAACTCATATGCTTGTGTAAAGGATTCAATTTTTTATTTGGATTCAAAGGGAGAATTGGAGATGCGTAATGCTTGTAATTTTATGTACAACCCAATTGGTATGGCCAAACACCTGTTTTTGTATTCTATATTTTTTTCCTTTCCAATAAAACTTATTGCCCTATTGTGGAGTTGATGTCTAGATTAATATTTTATTTACATTTGGTCACGTACTCACATTGGCCTTTACTCCAAGAAATAACTTTTTTTATTTTTTTTATTTTTCCTTTTTTGATACATTTGAGGGAGGGGGTGTTTCGAACTCCAGACGTCCTTTTTGAAGGCCGGGGTTATGTCAATCAAGCCATAGGCCTTTGGCTACTTGTAACCTTCTTAATTCTCAACCTTAATGCAAATATTTTAGGTGTCTTTCAACTCTTTTTGAGTTGCTCTTGTTTGAGTGATATGCGGTGTTGTAATCTACAAATTTATGGGAACAGTGACAATGCAAGAAGTTATACTTGAGCTCTATATTCCAATTCCTCTCTTATTTTAACAGGTTTTGTAGTTGCTACAAAATTTAATCAACAATTCTAGAATAAAAACATAAAAAAGAGGATAAAAATCATTCAGGGATGTGAACTTTTTTCATTATCTGATTTTACTTCTCTGCATTATGATCGAGAGGGCTTGGTCACATTGATCTCGTGAGCGTATAAATAAAAATACGATTAAAATATTCACATTCTTCCAAACCTCATACTCTCATTACATGATTATTTTCTCTTATTGGTCTCTTCACAATTCAAGGTTACATAAATTATGCCAATCAAAAATTCAAAAACATGAACAGATGAAAGCCGATCTCATCAATAATGAACCCTTCTTCACAACCACAGCACAAACATAACATTCTAAAACACGAGTCATGACCATGCCCAAAAGAGTACATGCCCCTTAATTCTCCACCGTCGCCTCCTCATCATACTCCTCCTCTATAGCTGCCTCTTGATATTGTTGATACTCTGAAACCAAATCATTCATGTTACTTTCAGCCTCTGTAAACTCCATCTCATCCATCCCCTCCCCAGTGTACCAATGCAAGAATGCCTTTCACCTAAACATTTCTTGAATCGAGGTGGAATTTCCCATGAACATAGAAGACATGGTTAACCCAGTTGGTGGAATGCCACAAACACATGATTTAACATTATTAAGTATCCAGTCAACAAAGTACAAGGAGTTGTTGTTTTGTACATTCATCATCTGCTCATCAACTTCCTTGGTGCTCATTTTGCCACAGAACATAGCTGAGGCTATTAGGTACCTGTCACGGCGTGGATCAGCGGCACACATCATGTTTTTGGCATCCCACATTTGTTGAGTGAGTTCAGGGATAGTGAGTGTACGGTGATGTTGGGAGCCATGGGAAGTTAAGGGTGCAAAACCAACCATGAAGAAGTGGAGGCGTGGGAAGGGGATCAAGTTGACAGCTAGTTTGTGAAGATTAGAATTGAGTTGACCAGGGAAACAGAGGCAACATGTTACTCCACTCACGATTGTTGAGATCAGATGGTTGAGATCACCAACTGGGACACAAACATGTACACAACAGATAGTTAACATCGTGGTATTGCTTAGGGTAATTAACAAATACGTATATAGAAATAACAGTAAGTTTGTACTTACAGCTTGGATTTGTGAGCTTGAGGGTTCGAAAACAAATATCATAGAGAGCTTCATTGTCAAGGACCATACACTCATCAGCATTTTCAACAAGTTGGTGCACAAAGAGGGTTGCACTGTAGGGCTCAACCACAGTATCAGAGACCTTGGGTGACTAGGTTTTTTGTCGTTTTGTTAGGGTTGGTATTTTATTGGCCACGATGGCGGCTTCTGGGTCGTTGCCTGTCACAGCAAGGACGAATGCTGACATTGTTTCATCTCATCCATTACCTATGCCAGAGGTAGTGGTTCCCATGCGAGAGGCAAAACTAATTGAGGGGGAGTTGTGTTTCATTTTCAACAAAGAAGAGATCACTCGAATGATGGCTCCATTTCGGTTCTCGATAGTGTTATCTTTCTAGCGATGTCGCCCTTCTCTAGATATCATTCAGGGATACATTAAAAATCGTTGGGGAGTAACCTCTATGCCAGTTGTCGGTGCCATGAGGAAGGCCCGCAATGTTTTGATTCGGCTGACTAATGAAGCAGATTTTGTCACGGCTATGTCCAGGGAAGTGATGGATATTGCAAACGTCCCATATAAAATCTTCCATTGGACTCCTTCATTCAATGAATATGAGGAATCGACGTTAGCTCCGGTGTGGATATTTTTACTAGGATTACTATCGCATTTTTTCCATGAGTCTACGTTGAAGATTTTTGCAGGGCCTTATGGGAGATATCTGAAAAGAGATAATGCAACAACCTACATTTCTAGGCCAGAGGGTGCAAGAATGTGTGTGGAGATGGACATTTCTAAAGATCATAGGAGCTACTTTTGGATTGGTCCTCCTAGTAAAACGGGAAGCCATTTTCAATAAGTGGTCTTTGAAAATTACCGGCATATTGCTCGACGTGCCGCCTACAAGGTCATTCGAATAATACATGTAGAAGAGAAAAGTTACATGCAGGAAATCAGAAAAAGAGTATGCTCAAGCTAATGTGGAAATGAAGATCTGAGAGACATAAACAGGTGTGGAAATCAGTGCATAAAACAAACCAAGTGCAAGATTAGCAAATAGAGGAAAAGGAAATTGAACAACCAATCTTGTACATGAGGCAGGATGGAGTGATGGTATCGTCCTTAACAGCGGATGATCAAAATTTGATATAGTAGGATGGCGAAACACGGTTATATATTGAAAGAGGAGAGAAAGAACTGAGTGACATGAATATGAATGTGGAAGGGGCTCCGAGGTTGGTAAACATATCCGATTCCCTGAGGAAAACACAAGGGGTTGATAATATCCAAGAAGAAGCATCGATATTGTTGGAAGAAATTGTAAATGCTAAATTAGAAAGAATATCTGATATGGTGGTAGATGGTGATCCTGGTACGAGAGTGTCATGGGCATCAACAACCAAATAGGGGAGCATGCGTACTTACCAGAGTTGGGTTCAACTCCTATATGAGAAATGCAATTACAGCATGGCAGTGTCCAGGGTGTGGGGGAGTACATAGCCGAAGAGTCATCAGAGTTGTGCCGAGTAAAGGAGGGAATGACAAAGAGGTTGGATGTTGAGAACATTAATATGCAGGCTGTGGTAACTGAAGTGGAATTAGTCGTTAATACCAACATGGAAGCGGATGTGCATAGTGTATATCAAGAAGGATATGACACCAAAGGAGTAGAAAGTATAGAGAAAGTAGCAGTAGAGTTAGATCAGGAAACTGAGATGCCGATTGTTAAGTTGAAGAAGAAGAAAAGAGTTATAATTGTTCCTCCGAGTATGATTGCTCGGTCTTCCAAACAAGTTTGATACATTAGACAACATTTTAGTGTGGAATGTTTGGGGGCTGGGTACTTTTTTACAATTACAGAAGAACATTTTTGAGACGCAACCTGATGTGTTGGCCATTTTGGAATCGTTCGCTGTGGAATGTCGAATTCAGAAATGGGCAAGGAAATTGAAGTTTGCTAGTTTCATGACCAAATATCATCAAGAAGGCAAAATATGGGTGTTTTGGCAGAAGGGTGTATCTATGCAAATGTTGTCAAGTACGGAGATTCTCGACTGCGAAAGTTAGATCGGTGTGGCCGAATATGGGCAAAGTTAGATCGGGTACTTGTTAATTAGGAATTCATACGGAGATTCCCAACTGTGAAAGTAATCAAGATGGCCAGAAGCACCTCGGATCATTGTCCATTGCACCTAAAAATTTCACCTGCTAGACAGTTTTATGGTCCAAGGCCTTTTTTCTTCCAACGTATGTGGACTGCTCAGTTTCAAGATGTGGTTGCCAAGAGTTGGGAGGAACCTACAGAATTTGATGGGCTCTTGAATCTGGCTGCTAAGTTGAAGCACCTGAAGCATACTTTAAAAGAGTGGAATCGCACGTCCTTTGGGAATATTTTCGCTAACATTTCAGGTTGGGAAGATCGGATCATTCAGTTGGAAGGGAATGTGCTTGAGTGGGGTGAAGCAGAGGATGATAAACTGTTACAAGAAGCTCAGAAGGGGTTGCATGATTGGCTTCATAGAGAAGATATTTTCATAGCTCAAAAGGCTAAAGTGAAATGGATAAAAGAAGGAGATGCAAATACCAAATTCTTTCATGGTATATCGAGAGAGCATAGACGAAAGGCGTGGGTTGAGCATATGGAGTTGCAGGATGGCCAGGTGCTTCAAACCTCAATTGTCGTGCATGATGGTGCAGTGGAATTTTTCCAGAAGCTCTTGCAATCTAAGGGGCATAATAGTGCACAAGATGACATATGTAAGTTGGTTCAACCGATTTTATTGGAGGAGGATAATTTTGATCTGGTCATGACACCTTCTATGGACGAAACATTAGCATCTATGAAGTCAATTCCGGAGGATAGTTGTCCGGGGCTGACGAATTTGGGGCTAGTTTTTTTATTTCCTGCTGGGACATTGTTGGGACAGATGCGCTCAAAGCAGCCACATAATTTATTTCAGGCATTCCATTTGGTCCATATTATACTTCCACTTTCTTGGTCCTTATCCCTAAAACAAACCGGCCAAATAGGTTTGCTAATTTTCGCCCAATTAGTTTATGTTCGGTTATTTATAAGTGCTTCTCAAAAACTTTAGTTGGAAGAATTCAGCCTTTATTATCTACTATTATTTCATAAGAGCAAGGTGCATTTGTTAAGGGACGTAGCATTTTTTAGAATGCTTTGTTGGCTCAGGAATTATTACGTAGCCTAAACAGAAAGACTAGGGGAGGAAATATTATGTTGAAGCTAGATATGATGAAGTCATATGATAGGTTAGTGTGAAATTTTCTATAGGAGGCCTTACTTGCTTATGGTTTTTCAAATAAGTTTATTGCCCTTCTTAAAAATTGTGTTCAGAATTGTAGTTTCTCCGTGATGCTTAATGGAATATATCGAGGGTATTTTCAATCTTCTAGAGGGGATAGGCAGGGGGATCCCCTCTTACATTACTTGTTCATTCTAGCAGAGGAAGTGTTCACAAGGATGGTTAAGTAGACACTGGATCTTTGGAAAATCAAACATCTTTCAATTCCTAGAGTGAGTACGCAGGTATCCCATTTACTTTATGTTGATGATGTTGTTTTCTTTCTAAATGGGGATAAAAAATCGGTGAAATGGCTCATGGAAGTTATTGATCGTTAGTCAAAGTGGTCGGGACAAAAGGTGAACACGGATAAGTCGGCCATTTATTTTTCTAAGCGTATTTCATATGCAAGTAAAAAAAAAGCTACAAAGGATTACTAGATATGGTCTTGGAAAATTTCTTTGTAAATATTTGGGCATTCCTATAGCCTCTTCTGTGATTGGAGTGTGCTGTTTTGAGGATTTGTTAAATAAAGTACGGGCGAAGCTAGATGGCTAGAAAGAAATTCTTCTATCGGCTGGGGGACGCATTGTCATGCTTTGACATGTACTCTCTAGCTTACCTATACATCTTAAGTCAGTGATGGATGTTCCGAAGATGGTCATTAGGAAGCTTAACTCCATTTTCACTAGTTTTTTATGGGGAGGCACGAAAGAGCACCGTAAAAAGCATTGGGTGTCTTGCAAAAGGTTGCTAAACCGGTTCAAGAGGGAGGGTTAGGCATTCGTGAGTTATGGGAGGTTCAGAAGGTCGTCTGATTGAAGCTAGCTTGGAGTGTTTTATATGGTAATTCTATATGGGTAGAATTTATGAGAGGAAAATACTGTAAAAAACATCATCATTTTCAATGAATGGTTCAATGGAATGCCTCACCTGTGTGGAAGTAAATTTCATCATGTTTTTCGGTTATCATAGAGCAATCAAGTTGGCAGATTAATGAAGCACAAATCCCTTTCTAGTGGGAAAATTGGTCTGGCCTTGGCATCCTAGGCAAATAGACAAGTACTATACATCAACCTAAATTGGTGTTGTGGGAGGTGCTTAATGGAACAGAGTGGAAAGAAGATGTTCTCACGGCAATGATAGGAAGAGATAAGGCTCGGCACATTAGCTTGAAGGTGAAGCTGGGCAGGATAGAGATGGATGACAGGGTGTATTGGAAGCCGTCGAAAGGAACTAATGTCACTGTGAAATCCGGGTGGGAGTTGTGCTGATCCAAGTATGAGGGAGTCAAGTGAGCAAAGTTTGTTTGGGATCCTGTCATTCCTCTTAGAGTTTCTTTTGTATGCTGGAAAGGTTTACAAGGGGCGTTGAGTGTGGACACAAATGTTCAGCGCATGGGCATCTCCTTATGCTCTTCATGTGTATGCTGCGAGCAGCCTAAGATTGAAACAATGGACCATGTACTGGGAGAAGGGGAGTTTGCGCTGAAGCTATGGAGGAAGGCATCAGATATGCTTGAGGTCGAGTACGAGCAGCAGCAAAATTGGAGGTATCAGTTGTGGACTTGGGTTTCTAAAGGTAAGCAGTCATCCCAACTGGAACATCTAAGGGGCATCATGCCGGTTTTCATCATATGGTCTATGTGGATTCGCCGATGTAGGTTGCGCATGCAGGATAAAGATACATCGATTCTAGCTTATTGGGAGCAAATTCTTTTTTAGTTCAAGAACATATCTATTAAAATGAAGAGGAAGAAAAGACTCATTTGTGCCCATGTTGATATTTTACAGAGGTGTCAGATTAAAGTAGTTGAAGTACATAGTCGTATTCATAGGCCTTTAATGTAAATTCTTTCTTAGCATTGTTAGGTACTTTTGATAAGCAATAAGTTTTTTGTTTATATGGTATTTCTTCGCCATAAGTGAGGATTTCTTATTAATAAAATTGGGGAGAGGTCACTATTGAACATGTGGACCTAACTCTTTTTTTTTTTTTTTTTTTATAAAAAAAAAAGAGAGACCTTGGGCGTCAGGAACACTGAGAAAGTCAACATCATCCTATCAGGAAATTCTTCCTCGATCTTTGATATCAAAAGTGTTCCCATCTCCGACCCTGTCCCTCCTCCCAGTGAATGACAAATCTGGAATCCTGTCAGGCACAAATACAATCCAGGAAGATTGGCATTGCTATATACTCACCCTACCTCACTTACCACATCCAAAATTTGGTACAAAAACTTTGAAGCTTAGACAGATTCCAATGACACTCTGTTAAAGTAAATGTACATTTTTTGCATCTGCATGTAGCATTTATGTATTAACAGAACCTGCTTACATGTAACAATGGAGTCTTAGGCCTCGTTTGTTTTCAGGAAACATCCATCTCATCTCATCTCATCTCACTTCATCATTACAACTTTTTCAAATCCCTATACAAAATAAAATAAACAATTCAACTTTTTCAAATCCCAAAACAAAAATAATATTAAAAAATATATTCTAACAATATTTTATTCAACTTTTTAACTTTAATCTCAACTCATCTCATCTCATCTCTAAAAATAAATGAGCCCTTAATGATTGCATTAATTTTTAAAATTCATGAGTGTTTGGAATGTTTGAATTTATCAGGCTTGGAAAGGAAGAAATGGCAGCTGGAATACCTTGTAAGCAAAAGTAATGATTCCCACAAAAATATGAAGTCCTCAATAAAATATGTGAACAGAAACCTTAAGACCTTTTCGAGATGAGCATGACCTTTTAGACCTTTCCGAAGTAATGATTCCCAATGCCAGAGAAAAAGAATAAAAAAGATTAATAAAAAGAAGCCTCTCTTTCCAAGCCATCCTGCAGCCTCGAATGACGTTCTTTTACAACAACAATAAGAGTCGGGCTACGCCCGACTCGGACCGTCCGAGTAGCCCGTTTAATCTTACTCTTTTTTTATTTTTTTTTATTTTTTAATATATTTAAATATTTTAAAAAAATATCTTAATATATTTAAAATTAATTCTTTAATTAGTAAGTAGAAAGAAAAAAAGAAAAAAAGAAAAAAAAATTAGCAAGCAATCAAATTGGACGGTAAGATTGAGAGGATAAAATAATTTTTTTCCAACAATAAAATCAAGTAAAAAGAAAGAAATTCTTACATACCTTAGCCAACTGTACAACAACATGCCTCAGCAACCCATCCCGAAAAGGTGTCTTTAACCCCCAGTCTTTGGAACCTACTGAGTAGATTTTGCAATTAGCTAGGATGCCATCTTAACACCAGAAAAAGATGTAATTGGCATAGAATTTCATAGAACACAATAATAGAATAGGATACAATTTATCATATCGTTCTAACTATGGATGAAAATTTTATATATTAGGTTATAAATATTTAACTTTTTTTTTTATAAGATGACGGTATCTAATTTTATTAATAAACTCTCACTTATGACAAAGGAATACCGTGAAAATAGCCAGACACTTGAGGGTCAACAAATATGCAACAAGACCAAACCCATGTGTAAGAAAAAAAAACAAATAACTGAAAAACAAAATAAAACTATACAAATAAATCCAGAGCCACTAAACCATAATCAGAGGACTTTAGACAAAAAAATAAAATTCCTCACAACCTTATTAACTACTTCGAAGATAAGGAAATATTCGACTTACTATGTTAGCATCTATAATTTTCATCCCTTGGAAGGCCGATACCAAGAAACGCGAAGTATATAAAAGCATGAGGCAGGGCAAGAGCATTTTCAACCCAATCTTGAATCACTAGTGAAATTATCGAAGTATCCCTGTAATGCAGCGGGAATATCTACCAATTCACTCAACAAATTGGTTAGTCGTCAAATATGCAATTAATTTGATAAACAATCAAATACATAAAATAAACGAAGTACGTAACACCAAGATTGATATCGAAGGGAAACCCTTTAAAAAATTATTTAAAGGTAAAACCTTACAGGCAGCCAAACTCAGAAAAATCAATTTTATTATGTGATAATCAATTACAAGTAAAGTACAATTACAAAACTTTTGTCAATTGATACTCTTACTTGACCAGACAAATGACCCATTTGTCTTTTACCAGCCAGAACCTCTGACGATCTTCAAACATTGGCTTTACTCCTGAAACTTCAGTGGCTGAACTCGATCACCTCAACTCCGACAACGAGTATGCACACACTCAGAAAGAGAGATAAAACACTAGAAAATTCTCAAGAAAATTTTCTCACACTCAAGTACTACTCTATGAGAGAAACAGTATGAAAATTCTCCAATAAAGTTTCTCACCAAAATATGCACTGGAAATTGCTCTAGAAAATATACAGATCTAAATCTCTAATGATTCTAACCAATAGGATCCCTTAAATAAACAATCTGAAAATCAATTTCAAATGCAGTATGATTCTGCTGATGTAACAAATCTGATAGGAGTTTGATCTGCAGTAAGACTCTGCTAACGGTCACGAAGTCGTCTCCTAATGGAATGCTGACATTTCGCGATAACTCTTCACTGCAGTAACAGATTTCAGATCAACCTATTCTTTGGATAGGTGCAGATTCATTGGTAATCGATTTTTCCACTTATGACTTATCTAAAAAACCTCTAATACCTCTTAAATAAACTTAATATTGTTATAGATAAAATCATTAAATAATTTACATTCATCCAAAATTACCAACTTAATGATAGGATAGATTTTATCATTTTAGTCACCTAATCTTATACAAACTTATCAACTTAGTCATCTAATCATAGCCAAACTTTTACATCTACAATCTTCCCATTTGACAGATTTGTAATGTAACGTCCGTCCTTGTGGTAAGACTTTTTATAAAATATTTTTATAAAAGACGATGGGAATTACAATTCGATTTAAAACTTTTTACTTGCATACCCAGGGTGCAAGACTCTATATTTATGACATAAAAATGTGCTTTTAGAATAAAAGAGGTTTACAGTGAAAAACATTAATCTTACAATAAAAGAGTCCCTTGTACGATTAAAACTCGTACCTAGACTTTCATACTCTTCCCCATGGGCCATGTCCGTCCTTTTCACTCAGTTCCTGTGAGGGAGAGGGACATGCATAAAAACTAAAATGAGTCGATGACTCGTAAGCATTACTTCATACAGTTAAAATATAACAACATAGATTTTCATTCATGCATTCATCATTCATACATACTATACGTACGTGTGTGTGCGTGCATATGAAAACTTCACTGGACGGGATTTTCTTTTGAAAGATGGACTTTCTTTTCTTAAAACGTGTCCCCTGTCAGTGTCTTCATTTCTGCAAAAATGTGGTGCATTCTTACATACGTGCGTTCATTCGAAAACATCACTGGACGAAGTTTTTCTTTCAAAAGTGACTTTCTTTTCGTAAAACATTTCCCCCGTCAGTGCCTTCATTTCTAAAAGGTTCATGCGTTCGTGCGTTTCGTGCGTTTCATGCGTACATACATATATACATTCTTTCTTATCACTTTCATAGGCCAGTATACACTGTTATGCCCCGTGTGTTGGGGTTGGCGGTCTTCTTTTGGACCCGAACTCCACCCATGGCCACGGGTTGGGAATCCCTTTCATAGGGAGCAGCACTGGATGCACTTTCAGTACTACTTACCCAGCATTGCAATCTACCCATTCATTAGTACCCTTTCATTCATTCATGTGACCGTTACGTGTCTTCATACATTTCAAGCTTTCATCTATTTTCTTTGCTTTTCATTCATTCATGCCAGCTTTAAAGAGCTGGAGCTTTCATTCAGTTCTTTCTTTTTATTTAAGATTCAGTTCATGAGAAAACATTCATTTTCATGAGAAAACATTTCTTTTCATGAGAAAACATCGTTAACAGTCCGTTCGTAGAAAACATCATTTTAAAACATACATGAACTTAAACTTCGGCTTTCGTGGCATCCATAAGAGTCACTTTAAACGTCGTCTTTCACGACATCCATGAGCATCACCTCATGGCGCTCGTGAAAGCGTCGATTCGTAGGATCCGTAAAAGCGTCTGTCTTCATGCCTTTCATGCAGTTCGTAGATTTTCTTAGAAAATACATACAATAGATACATCGTATAGTCATCCATTCACATGCGTACAATTAATACTTTCATTGCGTAAAAAGGGGCTGCCAAGGAGGGCCGTACATACGTATACCTTTGACCACTTAGCATTTTCTTTCGTAAAACGTCTTTCGTGTCTTTTCGTAAGGTATCGTGAGGAAAATCGTTTCCTTTTTGGTTCTTTATATTTTTTTAAGAAGACTCTAGAAGAGTATGAACGTAACACTTACCTGCACTGCATGCTACTTGCATATCATGCAGTCCATTCATGTGCGTGTTAGATGGCAACCTACATGCATACACATAACCTTAACGTCATTCTCTATCTAATGCATAATCAACTTAAACTAGAAATAGAACTACACATCACTTGGAACACTCTCCTTCTATCACATGCTCTTACGAGCCCTTAACTATCTTAAACCCTTCGGGGACCATTACGGTCACCACATCTTCCAACTTAAGGTCTTGCCTCGAGTGCTCATCCACTAAAGTGAACCCATGATTCACCTTAGGATTAAGACACTAAGACCTTAGTTTTACTCTTCTTACTAACCACATTCGACGCATGATTCCGACCGATGGAATCATGCATCCCAATCCTAACAATACACTCGTCACTACCTTCATGCACCTTGGCCCACACTAAATCTTCATTCCCATCCATACAAGCCACATGGCTCTAAGCTAACTCTGAGGATTAAGCACTGTATAACTGTACTCAGGACAGATTACCCATTACATATAGTGAATCCGTCCGGTACATGTCTCAAACCAGATTACACATGTACCTTATCCCCTTATCACCTAAGATCAACATATGACATGTTGATCACCTGCTCGTAGGGACAAGGGTCATACTTCAATACCAACCTTCTCTTAACTTGGCTAGCATGACTCTTCATGCTATCCGTCTCTTTTGACAGTTCATCCCAACACTTAATATGATAAGACTCCATTCATCACTACGCCTTATGTCACATCATATAGCTTGAGACTACACTCCAACTACACCATGACCTTGTCACATCACCTGACATCCCGCTACGTCATTCTTACATCAACCCTTAACTCATCACGAGTACGGTTCCTCACGTACTCCTATTACATCGTGACATCTCGTCACGATCCTGCTACATCATTTCTACACTAACTCCTCACCCATCATAAGCATGATTGTCAGTAACCATGTCACTTCGTGACGTTGCCCAGTCATGCCTCCGCTGCATTCCCTTATACTTGTTCTGCTACTTCACGCATACTCCTAGTCATAATCATGGTGGCACTTGTCACCTCAGACTACAGGCTGCACCATAACTACTTCGGGACATTGTTCCCCAATTCCCGACACTATTCACCATGTTCCACTTCCATCAATCACACAACCATCCTTATCTCTGCGACACTCCACACGAAGTGTCGCTACCTCGTGGAGTACACTCCACGTATACTCATTTTTCACACGCTACGACCCATCACCATCATGGCATATGCACCACATGGTGCATTGCTACACTACATGGAGTACCTTCTCGTGTACTCCCATTGGCCATATGGTGCATCTCTCCACCACATAGAGTACACTTCTCATGTACTCTCTTCATACACACTACGACCCATCACCATTATGGCATACCCGCCATATGGTGCGTCACTCCACCACATGGAGTACACTTCACGTGTACTCCATTCACACACCACGGCATACAGAGTGCACTCTACGTATACTCTTCCCATTCCACAATTTGCCAGAAAAATATATTCTACATATACTCTCATTATCCCACACTACGTCACATCACCATTATAGCATACCCGCCATATGGTGCGTCACTCCACCACATGGAATACACTGGGCGTATACTCCCTTCACATACGCCACATCACCACTATGGCGTACTCGCCATATGGTGCATCACTCCACCACATAGAGTACACTCCACGTGTATTCTCTTCACACACGTTACGCCACATCACCATTATGACATACCCGCCATATGGTGCATCACTCCACCACATAGAGTACACTCCACATGTACTTTCTTCATACACGCCATGCCACACAGAGTACACTCCACGTGTACTCTTCCCATTCCACAATACCCCCGGAGGGTATATTCTACATATACTCTCCTTATTCCACACTACGCCACATCACTACTACGTCGTACCCGCCATATGGTGCATTGCTCCACTATATGGAATACACTCTGCATATACTCCTTTTTCACACGCTACAACCTATCATCATTATGGCATACCCGCCATACGGTGCATCACTCCACCATATGGAGTACACTTCTCATGTACTCCCTTCATACACACTACGACCTATCACCATTATGGCATACTCGCTATATGGTGCATCTCTCCACCACATAGAGTACACTTCTCGTGTACTCTCTTCATATACGCCACGCCACATCACCATGATGGCATACCCGCCATATGGTGCGTCACTCTACCACATAGAGTACACTTCACATGTACTCCATTCACACACCACGCCATACAGAGTACACTCTACGTGTATTATTCTCATTCCACAATACGCCAGGAGAGTATATTCTACATATACTCTCATTATCCCACACTACGCCACACACAGAGTACACTCAGCATGTACTGTTCCCACTCCACATGCCACGTCACCAATACAGCACATACTCCACAACCATACTACACTGCACAGTCCACAACACTGCACAGCACAATTCCCAACTATGCTCCACACTTCACAATGCACTACACCGATATGCCCAACACTTCACTACATAGAATGCCCAACGCTTCACTACACAGAACGCCCAACACTTCACTACACAACACATCACAATACAGCGAACTCCACAATTACCAACAGCACAATCCACAATCTAATCAACTAATCAACATCTAACATTCATAATCGAGAGATAGAGGGTTATACCATCGACGGGATAACCCGTGCATTGCTCCCTGATCGTCACAACCGATGATGTAGGAAGGGTCATACGTGGCGGCTAACCCACGTATGGTGACTGTTTGGGCGTTTGGATAGCTAAGTGTGGTCTTGGAAGTGCTCGTGGTGGCCTTGTGATGGTAGCAAGGAGCGTAACACGGCGGATCTAGCCATGTACAGTGGCGGTCATCCACGCGCAGTGGTTGTCCATCACGTGCAGTGGTTACCCACTACATAAAGTGGTGGTTTGGACATAGGGTTCAGCTAAAGGAGTTGTTGGTGGAGCCGTGGAGGCTCGGAGGTGGTGGCACAGTGACTCACTGCGGCGGATCTGGCCGCACGGTGGAGGAGAAGTCGTGGGAGAGTGAAAGAGAATGTGCATGCATGGGTGGCAGATCGGGAATGTGGGTGGGTGGGATGGATCGATAGTGGCTTGAGGAGGCTGAAGATGGTGGTTACATGTTGTGGGTGGCAGCGCACGGCGGTGGAGGGTGTGAAACTCGTGCATGAGAGAGGGAGAAACCGTGAGATGAAGGAGGGGGCTACTGGCCATGGGTCATGTGGAAGAGGAAGGAGGAGGGAAGGGGAAGTTCATGCCGGTGCTTGGTGCCCGTGGGTGGCCGGGTACAGCGGCGCAAGGAGAGAGGGAGGGCGGCACGGTGGAGGCCAGATTCGGTGGAGGATGATGGCCGGTGGGAGGGGAAGCTGTTGTGGAGGTGGTGGCGCCTGAGGAAGGCACACTGCGGCATAGTAAGCACTAAGCCCGTTCGGGCATTGCACGGCTAGCGGAGAGAGAGAGGGAGCGTGAGAGGGGGAGATCGGTGGTGGTAAGCTCACCGGAGTGAGGTGGTGTCAATGGTGGTGGAGGTGAGGCTCACCGGCGCATGGCGGCGTCGGGCTGTGCAGTAGAAGAATCGAGCAGAAGAGAGGAGTCGCATGCTGCGTAAGCTGAAGGAGAGAGGGAGGAGAGAGAGAGAGCTGGGGGAAAAGTGAGGGAGAAGGAAGAGGGGTTTGGGTATTTAATCCAGTCTCTTCGTCTGGGGGATCCTCAAAACGATCTAATGATGAGATATTAAAACACTGATTTGAAAATACGTAAACATTAACTTAATTAAAAGCACTTAGAAGAATTAAGGTAGAATATTATTTAACTAACTTTAGTTTATAAAATAATATTCTTCATCATTAATAAATGATGAAGTCTTATTTAATATATTTAAAAGGATTAAAACCATTTAATTAATTAAAGCTTTCAACATAATTTAAATCTCATAATATTTTAAATAACTAGAATCATTTTAATAATAATGTTAACATGATTTCCGACAGTTATAATATTTTTGGAGCTCTTCAAGAATATTATAATTGTCGTATTTAAAATCAAACTTAGTTCAATAACACTGGAAATATTCCTTCTAAATATTTCCATTACATTTAAAACATTGGGCATGCCTTAAAAGTCACATAATATCTTTTAAAACACGTCATCGGGGTTCGGCACGCATGACGAGACTCGCAGTCGCTAGATAGAAAGGGCAGACAATTCACATAATCTCTGCCCTCGGAATTTGCTTACGTCATAAAGGGGGAACTTACGTCAGAAAGAAGAAGCGTGTGTAAGAAAGAATGAGCAGGGTATTACATGTGACAAAGTCAACTTAAGGAATGTTTTACATCTACAATCTCCCCCTTTGGCGGATTGGTAACAAAACCAACTTAATGAATGTAAAGTGTACCTGAGACAAACACAACTAGCAGACCAAGATCTCGTGAAGAAAATCTTAATACAATAATGAGAAAAAATGACATAAAACATTCTTTGAAATTCGTCTCAACAAAATCAAAGGTTAGACGTAATCTAAACCTACTAAAATAGTGTTCTAGTCATCATTAATAACCATATTCAGTACTTAGTACTTCCCATAATATTTTACTGCTCCCTCAAGTATATAGTTCTCCCCCTCAATATTATGCTGCTCTCCCTCAATCTCTCCCCTTTTTTCTTTTAGCAATACACTTATTTCACTTACTTATTCAACTCTCCCTCAGCTCGTTCAACTCCCCCTCAACAACACATTTAAATCTCCTCCTTTTTGTCACTAATCTGACAAGACTCATAAGATAATGAATACCACTTATGTGAGCCGAGATGAAGACACTAAAAAAGACATGATGAACAACTCTCATATGTCTCAACTTTTCATAGATTAAATGCACCTGATGTATGAGCATGAATGCAAATAAAATCACGACAAAATGAATGAAGTAGCTTGGTTGAGACATAAAAACAAATACTTGGTGGGCATTAGTTTAAATTAGAGAAGTGGAATGCAGGAATCCACCAAAATTGAGCCTTTTATACATGATTAATGTAATCCAAAGAGATCAAAAGTTCAAGCAGACACTCAACCAAACAACTCGTAACACAAATCATCAACGCAGTCCCATATATATATATATATTTATATAGAACCTAGAACTTGAGAGATAGAATGTATGATTTGAATAAATTCAAAATCTTACCGTGATGATGACTCTTTTAGGCAAGAAACTCAGAACTGAGTATTTCTCTCAAGTAGATCGTATGAGATGAGGATGCGAAGAGGAGTGTTAGGGCACACTTATGCGAGGTGCCGTGTGTTTAGATGGGTATCATTAGGGCACTGGGAGCATTTGTAGTGACCGAAATCACTTTAAGTCACTTAAGTGACTAAGGGTCGTGCGAGACATGCACTAGGGGGTCTCTCTGGGACTCAACATGGATATACATCAGTGTCCTACTGAGACTTAGTCAAACTAATATCACCCAGATTTATATCACTACCCAATATCCACCCAACCTTCAATAATATTTTATATTTTTATTACTTTACTCATTTTTTATAAAAGAAAAACAATAATAAAAAATACTAAACATAAAAATAATCCATTTTTTTCTTGTTAATTATGTATAAACTATGAGGCAAATAACGTGCCTAAATACATCTTAGTTTAAACATACTATCACTCACAAAAAAAAAAAAATTCAATAGAGCACACCCTCTTATTTGTAACAATCACCATGGATGTTCACACCTCATAAGATCATCAATGTCAAAATTCATGTGAGTGTGTGAGTGAGCAAACTTATATAGAAAAATAACTCTTTATTTCTTTTTATCTTCAATATATTTTAGATAATATCATTCAAGAATATTTTCTTCTTATAGATGCTCTCAAGAGTTTGTCACTTAGTTCAAAAGTCAAACTTTATACTAGAGCCTAAATACATGAGTATCTCCTCCAAATACTACTTTGCACAACCCATTTCATGTCCATTTTTGTTGCTCATCTTTTTCCACAATGATTTGAATCACGATTCTTTCTATAAGGACTTTAAAAGATAGATCTGTGTATAGTGTTTGTCTTTTTCCGCAATGATAGAACACCAACTCTTTCTAAAGGAATCAACTATTTGTGTTTGGTAATGGAATATCTCTTTATTATTATATTAGGTTCAACTAGTATTAGTCAATTCAAGGCATGACTCTCTCTATGGTGAGTATCTCGATAATAAATATAGAATTTAATTATAATGAACATACATATAAGTTCCTCACAGTACTTGTAAATAAACTTTGTCAATATGATCCATAGGGTTAGTATGCACAAAGTAAATTGCACAGAGTAAAGAGATGCATAAGTTCAAAAATTTATTTTGTAAGAACACGTGCTCAAAACTTTGACATATCAAGCATGCACTTCACAAAAAATTAGAAACAAATTAGAAAATTTTTTATATTATTTTTCTTATTTAAAAACTGAAACCAGAAATATAAATTAAAAATAGAAAAATAAAATGCATGTCCTAAACTAATAAAATGAAATGCAAGGAATGCAAGAATATGCAAGTAGTCCTATCAATTAATGTCACATACATGTTTATCCAAAGACTTTAGGAAAACCCTTATACGAACTTTCCAATAAGTATAGTTTTCCTCATCAAAGTGTAACGGTACATATAATGACGACGACATGATCTACAGAGACAATGATCACACTCGAATGAGCGAACCACGCTCTAATGCCAATTGAAATTACCCTAGTACTCCTGTAACGCAGCAGAATTATCTACCAATTCACTCAACAAATTGATTAGTCGTCAAACATGCAATTAATTTGATAAACAATCAAATAAATAAATTAACGAAGTGTGTAATACCATGATTAGTATCGAAAGGAAACCCTTTAAAGAACTCTTTAAAGGTAAAACCATACGGGGTAACCAAACCCAAAAAAATCAATTTTATTATTTGAAAATCAATTACAAGTAAAGTACAATTACAAAACCTTTGTCAATTGACACTCTTACTTGACTAGACAAATGACTCATTTGTCTCCTACCATAGTAGCAGCTAGATCCTCTGAGAGAATTCTCAAGAGAATTTTCTTACACTCAAGTACCACTCTCAAGTACCACTTTCTGAGAGAAATATTATGAAAATTCTGCAAGAAATTTTCTCACCAAAATATACACTAAAAAGTGATCTAGAAAATATGTAAATCTAAATCTCTACTAATCCTAACCAATAAGATCCCTTAAATAAACAATCTGAAAATTAATTCCAATTGTGGTAGGATTCTGCTGATGGAACAAATTTTATGGAAGTTTGATCTGTAATAGGACTCTGCTAACGGTCACGAAGTCGTCTCCTAGCGGAATGCTGACATTTCGCAATAACTCTTCACTGCAGTAACAGATTTCAGATCAACATCTTTTCTGGATAAGTACAGATTTATTGAGACTCGATTTTTCTACTTATAACTTATTTAAACAATCTCTAATACCTTTTAGATAAATTTAATATTATTATAGATAAAGTCATTAAATAATTTATATTCATCTAAAATTATTAACTTAATGATAGGATTAAACTCTATCATTTTAATCATTTAATCTTATACAAACTTATCAACTTAATCGTCTAATTATAACTAAATTTTTACATCTATAACCAGTAACGTCAACCACTCTATATATAGGGTGTTTCTCTTCTAGCCAACCATGCAAACTTCTTATCATTTCCAGCACAAGAAATTTACGTTGTTGAGGAAATGGAGAACAGGAAATAGACCATCAAGCACCATAACGGATTGTGGCTTTTTTTTTGAGGGAGAGAAAAAATATTGACGTTTATTTTTAATACCTTATCCCTCAGCAGCTGTGTCTTTCTTCTGCAGTCCAATCGGCTGTTATGTCTACAACTTTTTGCAGTGAAGTCTCATCATTGCTCATAATGAATATACCTACCTGACATTTGGTAGGAAATCACAATGAACGTACGGATGTTCCTAGAAATAATAAGTTTGGATTTTTTATAAGCAAAATAAAATTGTAAACTGACATTGCTCAAATATATTAAAATTGTGTTTAGATATTGAAGTGAGTTGAATTGAATTGAGTTGAGATAATAAAATATTATTAAAATATTATTTTTTAATAATATTATTATTTTAAAATTTAAAAAAATTAAATTATTTATTAAAATTTAAAAAAATTATAATAATAAATTAAAAAAAGTTGATCAACCAAACGAATCCTAAGTTTGTAATACAATGTAAACATGTCAGAGACAGGGGAAGCTAACATTTAACTGTATTTGGGCTGAAATTGCGAGGATGGGCAAAGTGGGATTTTTATAAAGATTATTAAATCCCAAAAGTAAAGCTTAAACTAAAGGAAAAAATTGTGAAATTAATCATTTAATTTATATTTTAAACTCACCTTCATGGGTGTATTCGAACTCTTCTTTATAAGTAGATCTAGTATATGAAATTTTTAATTGACATTGGGATAGCGTGTGTAGTTAGGGTACAAATTCAAAATCACTTCTCTACAATCATGGTAAGTTAATAATTTTAGGCCTCGTTTGATTATGCAGTTCAAATTAGATAAAATGAGATATTTTAAATAGATATGAGATTTTTTAGTTAAAATGAGATGAGATCGTTTGTAAAAAAATATATTTAGATAGTGAGATGAGTTGTGATTAAGGCTGTACAATAATCGTCCAAACTAACCGGAAACCGATCAGACCGACCACCGGAGCACGGAACCGGCAGAAACCGATGGAGAACCGATCGACATGCGTCAGCAAATAGAGAAAATCGATATCGACCGGTTCGGCTCCCATTTGAACCTGGTTCAAATCGCTGAACTGGCTGATTAAATATGAGTGTCAGAAGGAGGTTTTCGAATTGTTTGGATAAATATGTACAGTGTAGAAATAAGATAAGATGAGTTAAAAACATGGTTTTAACCGTTTGGATACACAGATAAAACAAGTCGTACAACTCAGCTGAGATGGTTTGTGTTTAATCGTTCTTAGACAATAATATAAGAATCAGAAGTTTTGTGCCAAAAATGAAGCAATGAGATTACACTAAGAAAGCTGATACACACATGTAATAAAGGATTAGAAACAGGCAAATTATATAATACAACCAATTAGAAACAGGCTAGTTATGTAAAACAGTCAAAGAGGTCAACTACCCAAAATGCAGGCAAAGCACATAACCTCCTCCATCAGCACCCCTCATCTCCAAGTACCTCTCCCGCCTCATGACCTGAAGAAAGGAAGTAAACTTCAGTATAAATGCGGTGAAAACATTTGAAAATGAAGCAAATTCAGAAAGTAGATAAGAAATGCATGTAGAACCTCTGGAAATATTGTTGTCAAATGATTCTCCCAATCATTGAGTGTTGGCAATTCACCTGGAGCTAGCGCTAGGAAGTTTTCCAGCCATAAAGTCCTGCAAAACAACTAACAGAAAAAATATTATTTATTACTACAAATAAATGGGTTCAAATCAAGTTTAATGGTCAAGTGAAATTGAATTACAAAAAAAAAAAAAAAGAAGGGGGAATGGCTAAAACAGCCTTGAGTTACAAGATTTAAAGGATAGATGGAAACCCGGAAAGTCATTCCAGTACAGTCGATATATTTCTTTTTTCGATAAACAAAGTACATTGGAACATCTAGAGCATAGTCAACATACTGCTTAAACCTGCGATCAGGAAGAGAAACGTAATAAATGCATTGGCAGGTAAACATAAAAAGCATAGCAAATGTTTTACTAAATGCATCAACAGGTAACCCTGGAATAAAAAATTAGAAAGCAGCAATCATTCAAGAAAAAAAAAAAGTATTCAAAGATATATTTATATATATTTTTAAGTATGATGAAGATTTTATTAGTGATGAAAAATGGTGTTACCCGAGATTAAACTGCCAAAACTTCTGAGATATTAATGCAAGGAGAAACGAAATCTTAGTGATAACTTAGCTTTATTAATGTAAGGAGAAAGTGGATTTTTTATTTTAATTTACACCCTTCAGACTTTAAAAGGTTTGAGATAAGGGGATTCGTTATTTCATTTTCTTTTTATTACTATTAAGGAGGAGTTGAATCGCATGGTAGAGGCTTCGTTAGGGAGTTTTTGGTTTTGCGGTGGGAAACAATAGTAACGGTGTTATTTCAATTTCGACATATTATTTGCGGATAATACTCTTTTTTTTTTTTATGCTGACAGTGGACAGATTCAAGATTTAAAGGTTGTATTATTGTGTTTTGAAGCTGTCTTGAGCCTTAAGGTGAATTTGGGAAAGTCAAAATTGATACCGATGGGGGAAGTGAGGAATATTAAAATCTTTGTAAATTTGTTGGGTTGCAAAGTTGTTTCTCTTCCTATGAAATATCTTGGACTTCCCTTGGGAGTATCCTTCAAACCAAAGATTATTTGGGAAGAAGTTGTAGAGAAGGTTGAGAAAAGATTGTCGGATTGGAAGCGGTTTTATCTATCAAAAGAGGGGAAATTAACCCATATCAAAAGCACAATTTCCAATTTTCTTACATATTATCTTTCTTTATTCCCATTATTAGTGGGTGTGGCAAACTGGATTGAAAAATTATTTAAAGAATTTTTGTGGGGTAGCATGGGGAGGAGAATAAATTTCATCTTGTGAGGGCAAATGGTGAGCTGTCCAATTGTGAATGGTGGTTTGAGAGTGCAAAATTTGAGTATTTTCAATAAAGCATTATTAGGAAAGTGGTTGTGGAGGTATCAAATGTAAGGAAATTCAATGTAGAGAGATTATTGATGGGAAGTATGGATATGAATAGGGGGATGGTGTTTTTCTTTTTATAAGTAAACAACAATATTATTAATAGAGATATGCAAAGCCCAAGTATACAAGATGGTATATAAGAGATAAGATCTATTGAAGTGTTGGAAACTAGAAAATTATGAAAATTTAGGCCATTAAAGTTTAAAGCTATGGCCCATAGAAATAAAGTATGGAAAAATAAAGTTTGAAGTTCCTCTGGTGATTGCTCTTTATTTCCGAAAGTCTGATCGTTGCGCTCTTGCCATATACACCATATAATGCAGATCGAGGATCATCTTCCACACAACCTTGATTTGTGGGAATCCTCTCAGAAGTATCCAACTAGCCAATAGATCTACCATAGTTGAAGGCATTACAAATGATAACTCTACTCGGCTAAACACTTCAATCCACAAGGTTCTAGTTGTCTCACAATGTAATGATGTTCCACTGTCTCGCTGGATCTCTTGCACATGCAACACTAGTTTAGTATATCTATCTAGCGCTTCCTCAAGTTGTCAATAGTCATGATCTTCCCCAAATTTGTTGTCCATGTAAAGAAGACCGCTTTCAGAGGCGCCTTATTCCTCCAAAGTTTCCTCCATGGGAACTGAATATTTGATGCATGGGTAAGGGACTTGTAATAGGAACGAACCGAAAAAGTACCCTTACCCGCGGGAGTCCACCACAGCCTATCGACTTGCTATCTATTCAGCTTTATAGAATATAATAGGCTGAAAAAAGCCTCAAAGTTGTCTACTTCCCAATCTTGCGCCGCTCTACTAAAAGTGACATTCCACTACACTTGGTCCCCTGATCGAAACATGAGGTCCACTACTAAAACTTCTTGATTATGAGTCACTCGAAAAACAGCTGGAAATAAATCCTTTAGGGCCTCATTCTCGCACTATATGTCCCTCCAAAACTTGATTCGGGCCCTTCTCCCCCCCCCCCCCCCCCCCCCCCCCCCCCCCCCCCCCCCTTCCCCCAACACTAATTTAGAATGGCTATAAAAATCTCCCCACCCACACCTAATGTGCTTTCACACCCCTACAGCATTGGTCCCACTTTCCTCTTAAGTACACCAGCCACCCCACAAGTTTCCATATTTGCAATCAACCACCAGTTTCCATAGGGTTTCTAGTTCCATATTATACCTCCATAACCACTTCCCAAGTAGAGCCCGATTAAATGTTCTCAAGTTTCTTATACCCAACCTGCCTAACGATATTGGTCAACACACCTTGTCCCAACTCACCAGGTGGAATTTGAATCCATCCATCATGCCACTTCATAAAAATCACGATAAAGTTTTTCAATCCGAGCCACCACACATGCAGGAATTGGAAACAAATACAAAAAATATGTAGGTAAGTTAGAAATGATACTTTTAATAAGAGTCAACCTGTCACCTTTCGACAAATACAATCTCTTCCACCTTGCCAATTTACTTCTTATCTTCTTAATAACTGAATCCCAAATAATGAGGCCCTTAAGGCAACCCCCAGAGGTAGTCCCAAGTAAGTTATGGGAAGAGAGGCTACCTTACACCCAAGTATACTAGCTAGCTATTGAGTATTATTGATGTTCCCCACTGGCAACTTGTCAAAATTCACTTTCAAGCCTAATGCTGATTCGAAGCATAGTAAGAGAGCCATCAACGCCTTTAACTGGTTTCGATCTTCCTCACAAAATAGGAGCATGTCATCTACAAAAAGTAAATGAGACAAAGTAATAATGCATATATTGGGGTCGTCAACCAGAAATCCAGCCACAAACCCGTGCGCAACCACCACCGAGATCATCCTATTCAAGGCCTCCATAATGATAACAAAGAGAAGTGGAGATAATGGATCTCCTTACCTTAGATCTCGAGAGCTGCTAAAGAATCCGGTAGGACAACCATTAATCAATACTGAGAATCTTACCATTGAGATGCACCAACTAATCCACGTACACCATCTAACCCCAAAGCTGCATCTCCCTAGCAAATATAGTTAAAAGTCTCAGTTTACATGTTCGTTTGTCTTCTCCATATCTAATTTGTAAATAACCCCTGTGGAGCTAGCCTTTAACTTGCTATACAAGCCCTCATTTGCTATAATGACTAAATTAAGAAGAATTTTCTGACCCCTAACAAACGCATTTTGTGGCTTCATAATGATCTTGCCTAAAACCTCTCCTAATATGTTGGCAAGCACCTTCGAGGCCAGCGCAATAAAAGTGGCATTTAGGTTTTACTCAAACTTTCCAGCCAAGAATACTTCCTGGAATACATTCATGATGTCCTTTTTCACTACCTCCCAGCATGATTAGAAAAAGCATATCGAGAAACCGTCTGGACCTAGGGCTTTATATTTAACCATGCGTCTCACTACATCATAAACTTCCTCTTCTTCAAAAGGCCGCTCCAACCAAGCTACTGCCTGAGGCTCAATAGAATCAAAACTGAGATCATCAAGTTTTGGCCTCCATCCCTCTCATTTTGTAAACAGTTGTTCATAGAAATCCACCGCATGATCCCGAATCATAAGGGTCTCCTTGCATTCTATACCATTAATATTAAGCATTTCAATAGTATTATTTCTTCTATAAGAGTTGGCAACTCTATAGAAGAACTTTGTGCTCGGGTCCCTTTCTTTCAACCACAATGCTATCGATTTCTGGTGCCAAGAAATCTCCTCCAAAGATAATACTCTCTCTAATTTTGAAACCAGCTCTGCCTTCCACGATAACTCTTCTGGTGAAAGACTCTGTCCTCAAGTATCCTCTCAGTTGCAACTCCTCCGCCATGGATTTCTTTCGCTCCCCTATATCTCCAAAGGACTGAGAATTTTAAAGCTTAAGATCATTCTTCAGGGGTTTCAATTTACCGGCTAGGATGTAAGAGGGGGGGTACCATGAATGTGGTAAGAAGGCCACCATTGCCTGACCTTATCCATAAAGCCTTGACTTTTTAGCTACATGTTTTCGAACTTAAAGTATCGGCGCCTGCTTTGAATGCCACCACAATCCAAAAAGATGAAGAAATGATTCGAGCAAAGACGTGGCAACCTCTTTTGACACACGTTTGGTTAGTGCACCTCCCACTCCATTGAGATTAAAAATTTGTCCGGCCGAGATCATTGCTGGTTATTCGACCAAGTAAAAGTGCCCTCCATGAGAGGAATGTCTAACAAATTTAAGTCAAAAATACATTTTGAAAACTCAGTCATTACTGGCGCATCCTACTATCTCCCAATCATTCACTAGGGAATCTGATGACATTGAAATCCCTTCCAATGCACCAGGAAAGCTCCCACTAACTACATAACCTAGAAAGTTCCTCCTATAAGAGTCTTCTATCATTGTCTAAGTTTGGTCCGTATAAACCTGCAAAAGCCCACAAAAAATTATCTGCCACGCTCTTAAAAGAATATGCCATAGTGTAATCCCTCACAAACTCTTCTATTTTCTCCACAACTCTTTTGTCTCACATCACTAGGATTTCACCAGACACCCCATTTGGTGCACGATAAATCCAATCCGCATACATACAACTCCAAACACTTTGCATTATCCGCCTAGAAACAAAATTCAGGTTAGTTTCTTGTAAGCAAACTATGTCTGCCTCCTTTCCCAAAGCAAATTTTTTATACGAAATAGCTTATTTACCTCATTCAACTGCAGACATTCCAAGACAATTTTCAACTTCATGATAGAGAGACAAGAATGCATTAAAAGTTTATTAGAAGGTAGGGGGTTCCTTAGAACACCATATGATCCCCTACCCTCCTTAGAGTCATATGGTGTATGCCTAGGGGTGTAACCGGTCCGGTTTTGGACAAAATTTGAGACCGAACTAGTATACATCAATTTTACATTTTCGAAAATTGATTACGCACCGGTTACTTTTCTAAACCGGTACCTCTGATTTTACCAATTTCGGTATGGTTTGGTCCGGTCTTTTGATTTTAATAAAATGTAAATTTGTCATAAAAAATCTGTTTATAAAAAAAAAAAAAAACTGCTTTAAAAAAATCTGTTTTATTAAAAATCTGTTACTATTTACAAAATCTACTTTATAAAAAAAATCTACAATAATACAAAAACTGAAAATTGAAATTTGCTATAAAAAAAGAAAAAGAAAAAGAAAAATCTGCCATAAGCCTATAAATATAACTGCTACAAAAACTGAAAACAAAAAATCTGCAATAAAATGGAAAATTTGCAATTTAGTCTATATTACTATATTAGAGTATTAGTATTAGTATAAATATTAGTATTAGTTATAGCTATATAGCCTATATTAGACTATATAATAGTATTAGTATTGGTATAGTTATATATTAGTATTAGTTCTAGTACTGATTTAGTATAGCTATATTAGTACAAGTATAACTATAGTCTATATTACTATATTAGACTATTAGTATTAGTATAAATATTAGTATTAGTTATAGCTATATTAGACTATATAATAGCATTAGTATTGGCATAGCTATATATTAGTATTAAACTACTATTAGTTATAGTGATTTAGTATAACTATATTAGTATAAGTATAACTATAGTTTATATTAGGCTAATAGTATTAGTATATATATTAGTATTAGTTATAGTGATTAGAATAACTATATATTAGTATATGTTATAGTGATTTTAATTTATTATAACTATATCATTGATAGTCATAGTATTAGTATGTACTAATACTAACAATATTAGTATTACTATATCATTATTTCATATATAATTATTTAGTATAGTGATTTATATAGTAATTTATATATAGTAATATAGTATTAGACTATATGATCAAATGATTGTATACTAGATACAAGCAAAAGGTTTCATGCATGGCTCAGAAATGACAAGACAATTAAGGTTTCATGCATATGTAGGAAAACATGTCTCCAATTCTTTACGCAGATTCATTAATCCCAAAAAAAGAAATCAAAAGGTGGATAAAATTAGAAATCCGCTAGAAAGGATTCCATTATGACAACCCTTCAACCCAAATGAGCAAGAATATATCATAGTCCAAGATTTCACTACAAGAAAATTACTTATTTGTGACCAGTTATTTACTTATTTGTGACAAGTTATTTTCAGTAAAAATGATTATTTTTTATCAAAATGAGTTTATTTTTATCGTAAATAATCCGTCACAAATACTTATTTTTCTTATAGTGTTTGTCTTTCCAAAAATGCTGAAAACAGAATACTAGTGAATATATTTAATCTTTGAGGGTCTGGAGGCACTAGTTTAATATTTTGCTTATATCTTTGAGATGAGACCCAGAAACTGTCATTACTTATATATAAAGTTTGCATGACATTGAGAGGTTCATTGAATATATTTAATATTTTGCTTAAATTGTCATGCATGATATCATGTAGATGTACGGTCATTAAAAAAACCCTAGTCAAGAGTACTCAGGATGATGGATGCAGCTCCGTTATCTCTTAAAGATCTTAAAACTGTGAATTTTATATGGTATTTCCTACCCAAACCTTGGAGACAGAAGTTGATCTACCCCTTTTTTTGTATTTAATAAGGTTTTTTTTCCCTTATATATGGGCAAAATATGAATTACTCAAATTGACTGAAAATGTATGGAGGTTTTCGAATAGAAATAAATGTCTAAGAATATTGAACTCCATCCAAATTAGAAAAGAAAAATGAAAGAACTGTTAGTAGAACGGAAAGTCAATCCTCAACTAGATGGAATAGACAAGGTAAATTCAAATAATATTTTTTGTTTAATTATTTATATTATATTATTTCATATCATATATTAATTTGACACATTTTTATTTTATTTTTTGTTAATAGGAATTTGATTGATTTATGATTTTGCTACCCATATGCAAAAAAGTTAATTGGAGCTTTACTTGGATGAATCGAGTATAGATAAAAATGTAGACGTTGATATTATTTTCTTTTAGAAAGAAAGTATGATAAACAATATTTATTATATTTTGTACTGTTGAGATTTTTATTTCGATATTTGTATTATTTAAATTGTAATTTTGGAATTGTAGTTACTTTTATATTTTTTATAGATATTGTTTATATTTTAATATTTATATAAAATTAATTAGGTCAAATGAGTTAATTTCAGGTCTGTTCAACCCATTAATATAAACGGATTGAAATGAATCGTTTCGTGTCGTATCGTGTCAATCTATTTTGTATTTACTAACGGATCAAAATGAGTCGTGTCGTGTAAATCCATTATGTTAATGGATCATATTAGAACTTAAAATTTTGACACGATAATTTTAACAAATCATATTCAAGTTGACTCATATAATATAATAGACATAGCTATATAATAGACATAGCTTGATATAACACGAAATATAATCTATTAATACGATTTAACATTCCTAATATTCAAAAGAGAGTAGAAAATAGAAAGAGATGGGAGAAAGCCAACAAGATGAGTGACCTGGAGCGCATCCCATCCATCCACTACGGACGGAACAAGATACAGCCCCGACCAACCAGGGAGAATCTTTCCAAATACATATAATAAATAATTATATATATATATATATATATATATATATATATATCTGTGCGTGTATAAAGAAAGGAAAATAGTAGGTACACCCTGAGTCAGGAGATAGTCGGAAGTAAGAGAAGGGAAATGGCAGTGGAAGAGGAGGTAGGGTTCTTGGGGCTGGGAATAATGGGGAAGGCCATGGCCACCAATCTGTTACGCAATGGCTTTAAGGTCACGGTTTGGAACAGGACTTTGTCTAAGGTAAGCTTCCGTTCCCTCCTCAACTGATGCCATCTCTCTCCGTGTGTGTGTGTGTGTGTGTGTGTGTTTGTGTGCGCAGTATATGATTGATTTCTTCACTTTCATGCTGCTTATTTCTATGATAAGAGTAATCCTAAGAATGAGCATTTATTAGGGAAAAAACATGTTGGAGAAAATGGTCTTCAACTCAAATTGATTATAATATAGCAAATATTTTCCGAGTAACGACTGTTTATGGCGCTGGTTTGAATTGTGACATAAACGACCACAACGAGGTAAGAAAAAGTTTGGATTCGAGTTTAGTGGTCCAATATAAACAACAGGCAATCTTTTTGCGGCTTACTCGTGCAAAACAAGTTTAATCTTGACTTGAATTTAAACTCTTAGAGGATCACTTGACGAACTACTTGAAAATAAACCATGTAGTCATCGATTGTTCTTTATATGCGATGATTATTATTATTATTTTATCGGTAAACAAATTTTTATTGATCAAAAGAGTATACAAGAGCCCAGTTATGGACATATACAAGGAATTCATTAAAAGTCATGCCTTAAAAATCAATTACAATCGACCAATGGAGTAAAGTATTAAAAAATAAGTTTCTAAGCTCATCCATTGACCGCTCTTGATTTTCAAAGGTTCTTTCATTCCTCTCCCTCCAAATGCACCACCATAGGCATATTGAGACTATCTTCCATATTGATGCAATTTGAGAGTTGCCCTGAATGCCTCTCCAAGAAGCTGGGAGGTCACTTACCCTTCTTGGCATCACCGAAGCTAGTCCCAACCAAGCAAAGACTTCATTCCACAAAGTAATGCCAATCTCAAAATGAAGTAGTAGATGGTCAAGAGACTCTCCGCTCTTCTTGCACATACAATACCAATCCATGACTATGATTCAACATTTTCTCAATCAAGCTGTCTAGAGTGAGGATCTTCCCCAAAGACGCATTCTATACAAAAAATGCTGCCTTTAGAGGTGCCTTTGTCTTCCAAATGCTCTTACATGGGAATGGTTTTGTGTCGCTCGTGGTCATGGCTTGGTAGAAAGAGCGAACTGTTAATATCCCTTTCTTAGAGGGGCACCAAAAAATCTTGTCTTCCACTACCCTTGACAAATAGGTGTAATGCACAATGTTAAAGAAAGCTGAAAAAAAATAAATTTACCAATCTTGTGCTTATCTGAGGAATGTAACATTCCATTGGAGATGATTAGTAGGTCCGCAATTGAGACTTCTTTCATTCTTGCTAGACTAGAAACTTGTAGATAAGTTTCCTTCAGTGCCGTATCACCATACTATACATCATGCCAAAACTTGACCTTAGATCCATTACCCATAGTAAAGCGAATATTTCTTGCATATGTATCCCAACCTCTTCTTATATGCTCCCATAGCCCCACTCTATAAGGCCCGCTCACCTCATTAGAACACCATCCTTCCCATGGTTCTCCATGTTTCAATTCGATGACGGTTCTCCACAAGGCTCCCTGTTAATAGTGATATCTCCATAACCATTTACCAAGCAAGGCTTTGTTGAAAATTTCAAGTTTCAAATACCCAATCCTCCTTTAGTGGGAGGGCATATTGTGACCCATTTTACCAAATGAAATTTAAACTTATCATTTATCCTCCCTAAAAGAAGTCACATTGGAGTTTCTCCATGCAATGAGCCACCTTGGCAGGGAGTGGAAATAATGAGAGGAAGTTTTTGTTTTGATTGGCATGGGGTGTCCAGGAATAGCATCCCGACTAATTATGGGGGTGCACAGGTGAGAGGAAGTAAGTTGGCAAATTGGAATGTGTACTTTTGATTAAGGTGACCCCACCACCTTTGGATAAATACATCCTCTTCCAACTAGCTAATTTCATCGCCATTTTTCTAGAACAACATCCCAAATAAATTTTGACTATGCTACTTCTGATTTGGCCAAGTTCACCTTCAACCTTGATATAGTTTCAAAGCATAATAGGACAACCCTCAAAGCTCGAATTTGTTCATGGCTAGCCCCACAAAAGATTAAGATATCATCGGCGAATAATTGATCAGATATGTTGAGCGAACTAGTAATTTTCTCCCCCACAAAGAAGCCAGATATGACCCAACCCTCCATGACACCTAAAATCATCTTACTAAAAGCTTCTATCACCAAAAAGAAAAAAGAAAAAAAAAAAAGAGAGTAGTAGAGATAGATGATCACCTTGTCTCAATCCTCGTGAGCTTTTAAAGAAGCCTTTTGGCGTGCCATTCACCAATATAGAGAAACAAGCCGTAGAGATACAATGATAGATCCAAGTACACCATTTTGTACCAAAGCCACATCTCTTGAGCATGTAGAGTAACAATCTCCAGTTGACATGATCATAGGTTTTTTCCATATCCAGCTTGCACAGAAGCCCTGGCTCTCCCAACTTTAGTTTACTATCCAAATATTCGTTGGCAATAAGCCCTGAGTCGAGGATTTGCCTACCTTTGACAAAGGCATTTTGAGGCTTCAATATTAACTTCTCCAACACCTTGCAATCTATTCACTAATTCTCTAAAGAGAATTTTGTACAATCCACTCACCAAGCTAATGTGACGATAATCTTTTACCTCTACAACACCAGGCCTTTTTGGTATGAGCGCTATAAAAGTTGCATTCATGCTTTTTTCAAACCTTCCATTTTCATGCTTTAAGCACTTCCCAACATGTTTAAAAATTCAGTAGGATGCATAAAATGTTGAAAGATCCTGAAGTATTAAAGTAAGTTGGTGAAATTGCAATTGATCTGTTGATATATTCTTAAAAATAGTACTTTATATATTCTAAATTTAGTACCTTGTCAAATACCTGAAGGACACACCAGAAGTATTTTTTTATTTTTATTTTCTGACTGTGAGATCTTAGGTAGAAGTTACTTTGATTTGGTAGGGAGCATGCAAAGCTCACATGTCCCTGTTATCGTCAGACAGAATACTATGTGTTCGATAGCTTGAACTGAAATAAATTCCTCATGCATGTTTGGCTTGTAACCCCAAATTGCAGTGTGATGAGCTGGTGGAGAATGGTGCTTCAATTGGAGAAACCCCAGCAGCTGTTGTTAAGAAGTGCAAGTGTACCATTGCAATGTTATCTGAACCAAAAGCTGCTCTTTCAGTTCGTAACTTGTACTTTAGAATTTGATATTTCATTTCTTTATTTCCAGTTCTCTGCTCACTAGGAGGCCATACGATGGTGAATGTTTAGGTGGTTTTTGATAAAGATGGTGTTCTTGAGCAAATTTGCAGCGGAAAAGGTTACATTGACATGTCAACTGTAGATGCTGATACTTCTTCTAAGATAAATGAGGTTTGAGTTAAAGGCTAATGCTACTCCTCATTTCCATCTCACTCTCTCTTACTCTCTCTCTCTCTCTCTCTCTCTCTCTATATATATATATATATATATATATATATAAGTAAAAACTTAACTTAATAGAAAAAGGCGAGCCCAAGTACACATGAAGCATACACAAAATACGCCTAATTACACTAAGTACTGATGATGGATACCATTTCTCTTTTATTTCTCTTGTATGTCATCGTTTGGGTTAAAAAATTGTCTTACATCGGATCGATATATAAATGATTTTTGAGACTTGTTATATAGTTTGTTTAGGGTTTTGATTGCCCATGCTAGTCCAAAAAGATATTCTGAGGGATTTTTTTTACAGAACCAAGAGTAGATGATTTTTCAATGCTAAAAATACTTGGTTGGAAAGGAAAAAAAAAAAAAAAAAAAAAAAAAAAACAGAAATGCCCTTAAGTAGTCCATACTTTTTCTTCAATGAATTTTCTGTTTTCAAATTTCCTCGGAAATGCTAATGAAATCTAGCTGAGATGCACCTCCATCGGCTGTCGGGATGGGTGGATGGTGTTACCATGGATTCAAAACCCTGGCAGCAGTGTATCTGGCAAATTCAAAAAAGGAAAAAGTATGAAAGAATATGATGCTGGAAAAATGATGCATGGATAAGTGTTTTAAAGATGCTAAGTAAGCCTACTTTTTAGTCATCCCATTATCAATGTTATTAATATGCTATTTGTTAAAGACGAGTAACATTCTAGAACATCTTAACATTTCCTTCTCTATGACTCTTTAAACATTCTCTGTTCACATCTTTAATTCTTCTACAACATCGTTTTCTTTTTTCCTGGTAATTCCCATTGTAAATGATTATCTGTGCTGAGGACAAAGCACAAGAAGTTTGCTTTAGATAAATTACTTAATTTTGCACCTGATATTTTTAGGCGATTACATCAAGGGGTGGTCACTTCATTGAAGCTCCTGTGTCCGGTAGCAAAAAGCCGGCTGAAGATGGTCAACTGGTAATCCTTGCTGCTGGGGAGAAGGTCAGTTCATGAGTTTATGGTGCTTCAATTGGTTGCTAGTCTGGTACACTGGTGATTAACATCTTGTTTTAAAGGGCTTGGAAGATGAGACCAATAGAACCATATTTGATGTTTCAAATGGACAAGTACTACTTCCAGCTGTTGTAAAATATTAGAATCACCTTTCAAAACTATCGTTGACTAAGGGAATTAATTTTCTTCAAAAACATGGATGATTCACTATAAATGAGATGAAAAGTAATGTCTAAAGTAAGGAATCTTGCTCTTTTAACTACCACATTATTACCTGCTAAAGCAAGCATTTGATTTTAATTTTGTAACAGACGATAAATTTCTTTTGTCCATTTTTTATAATCTCTTAAGTTGGTTGTGCAGAATTTTATATAGAACCCAAATTTCTGTAATGGTTGTCACGTCTGAAATGGGCATAACTGCCAAATTAATTTTGGTGTTATTCTGAAGTCCTATTTGCAGCTTCATCCGTGTCCACTTTGTTGAAGTTGGAGGATGTTTTAGGTTCAAATTCTAAAACTGTCAAATAACAAGTAATAAGGAGTATGTAGTAGACAGAGTAATAAGGAGTAAGTAAAACAGTGAATGGTATGTTTGTTATCTACGAGGACCAAGCTGTAATACCGTATGAATAAAACCAAACCACACTATTTGGGATTGCTTTTATGTCCTATAACAGTTTCTTTAACTTGTAACATTATGCTAGCAACTAACCCCTAGGGGTTCGCCCAAGTGGTAAATGCCTTGGTCTTGGTGGTATGCTCCCTCCAGATCTAAGGTTCGAATCTTCTTGGGTGCAAACAATTTCTAGGGGCTATCGGACTTGGGGAACTTCCCCTTGAATTATCTGAGGTGCATTTGCAGGAAACTCCTTGCCGAAGGCCGGTTCACCCACAGGATTAGTCGGGATTTTGTTCTCGGACACCCGGTGCCAATAAAAAAAAAAAACTTTATGCTAGCAACTGTTCGTGCCTTCAAGTGTTATATAGAATCATCACGATTTAATTGAGTCCACCTACTGTTAGGATGTGGTGCCTCCAATAACAGATTGTCCCCCAAGGGTAGGGGTTCTACAATCTTTAAAAACTGAATACACCACACCGAAATTATTTATTAACATAAAGAAAACACAAAAGAAAACATTTGTAACCACAGGTCTGGCTGGACCACCCCTTGGGGTGGATCTTGCCACCTCGGCAGTGTGGTTTGAAAACCACACCCGTGGGGTGGTTGCTGCAGACACCCGGCATCCTACGGTGGCTGGTCCCATCCCAAATGAGATGGCCGGTCACCCATGGCATGGCTAGGGTGGCCCAGGCACTCCTCTAGGGGTTGCCGACCACCCTTGGAGGGTTGGACTACCACCCATTTTTTGTATTTACAATTTTTGAGATATTTTAAGAAGTTTGATTCAGTATGGGCATGTAATTTGTTGATTTCATCTTCAAATAAAAAATTGACAAATCGGCCTTTTAGCATATAACAATATGTTTACTAGGAGTTAGTGATTTGATCTTTTATTATGATGAAAGACATCTATCTCTATTTTCATGGTTTTCCTCCAACTCAGATAAGCTAATACATTACTTATTGTCAAAGGAAAAGAACATGTACCCATTATGAGTGCAATAGGCAAGAAGTCCGAAACACCGAGTACATCCCGGTCTAGAGATGGAGGCAAACATGGTGGAAGCATGGGAGTCAGTAGTCTCATGCAGCAGGAATTAATGTTTAATGGATTTGTATGAGGTGATGCTAAAGAACCTGATGTAGCAAGGCCAAGTTGTGATGAAGAAGCACTTGGAAATAGGCAGCATAATGAATGATGAGGCCGACACAGGATTGCTCTCATGTGGAGAACGAACATTAAAACTTAAATGTAGATCCAAAGTTGACATAAAGGCTGGTGAAGTATCATAATACTGTAGCAACAATATCCTTTTTAAATCTAGTTGTATCCATTTAATACACATATATAGTGGGACAAGATTAGGTTTATTAAAATTGAACCCAATGACTGGACATTCTTTTTTTTTTTTTATAAGTAACCAAGTGACTGAACATAACAAACACATTCAAAACCTTCAGTAGAATAGAAAGGAAGGAGAGGTAGGAAACAAAACAGAGTGACAAGATGCACCATATAGAACTAAGGCTGACACAAATTTAATAAGGTGATAGGCAGTGAGGACGGTATCACTCCAAAACCGTTTGGGAACATGCTTGTGAAATGAAAGAACTCGAGCCATATGCAAGAAGTTGATAACTGATAAATTCTATCTTCTGCCACACCGCTCTGTTGTACTAAATTCCAACACTTCTTCCCAGAGCTTTAGTTGGATGATCATTTAGTCTCACTGAGAACTCACAAGAGATTCACTAGCTTGTTTGATTCATAGAAAGAAGAAGTGGAGATAACTAAGCAAGAAGCAACCTTGTCACATGATGATCCTTGAGCCTATTTTGTCATTTCCAGAGTGCTGCATATCTTTATTCTGTTAGTACAGCTGTTAATAGGCTAGCCTGTGAACTTTGGACATTCAAGCTTATATTTTCAAAACGTGATAGGCTAAAATGATCCTTTTATTGCTTCATGTATGCTATACATTCACCTTTCTTCAGTTTTCCTGTCCATTGCATCATTTTCACTGTTTGGAATGCAGGCATTATATGAGGAAGCAATGCCAGCTTTTAATGTACTTGGAAAGAGGTCTTTTTACTTAGGGCAGGTTGGAAATGGAGCAAAGATGAAACTTGTCGTCAACATGATAATGGGCAGGTAATGTTTGCTTTATGCTGATCCAACCTACAAATGAAAAGGAAAAAAAAAAGGCAGCTTGCACAGACACTTGCCCATATACTGAGAGTAGGTTCTTAATCAATGAGAGCTAACTATCGTGGCTAAGCTTGCGATTTTAGGTTTCTTTTCTTTTTTGTGGATTTAATAATCTTTCAAACTCGTTTGGCTGCAGAGTAGGCCAGATGATTATATTCTGTACTTAGCTGTATGCCAATTCCGATCTGAACCTTTGCATCTACCTTCTCTTAGTGGATGAACCACATGCCTTTGCTATCGCAGGGGCATATAGAGAGAAAAAAACAAAAACAATAAACTAAGTTACCTTCAAATTTAGGGGCCTTGAAGAAGGAAGAAAGTTCCTTGAAATGCAAAAGAACCTCCTTGTAGTTGAATCCTTTCTTTTGTGGAACACCAATGACATGACATGCTAAGTTGAACACCAATGTTAAAGAGAAAGTCTCCCAATGCATTGTTTTGCCAAAGTCATTTTGCGAGTTCTTCCTATGCCTATATCCCTAGCCATAAAGCTATGCTATGTTACTTAGGAGAGAAGAAAGATACCAATATCTTCACATATGCTAGGTTTGGGGCATGACAGTTGAAATGTTTGGGCTAATAAGGTTAAGGTTCAAAGGAGTTAAAGCCTCGACAGGATTTGGGCATACATACATAAATGCATACATATATGTTATTTCCTGTAGCCTGTTTATGTCGTTCTTGATTATACGTTATGGCATTTCTATTCTCAGTATGATGAATGCACTTTCGGAAGGACTTGTACTGGCTAGCACAAGCGGACTTGATCCTCAGAATCTTCTTGATGTATTGGTAAGAAAAATACCAAGAACATTTTTGTTGACATATTTTGGAATTTTATTTGACTGCTGATAAGTTACGTGTTTTTTTTTTTTTTTTTGTTAGGATCTGGGTGCAATTGCTAATCCAATGTTCAAGATGAAAGGACCTACTATGATCCAGAACAATTACTCCCCTGCTTTTCCGCTGAAACATCAGCAGAAGGACATGAGGTTGGCTCTTGCCCTTGGTGATGAAAATGCTGTATCAATGCCAATTGCAGCTGCAGCCAATGAGGTTATACTCTTTTCTTCTTCTTTTTTCCTGTGTTGAGGTATTTGCAGCAATATTGATATAGTAAGATATCACTTGGTAAGATGTCCTACACTAGGACAACCCTTTAATTATTTTTTATAACTAAGCCTGCTGCTTATTTATCAAAGTTAACTAAAAAATGTAATCGAGTAGTAAATAGTTAATTAAGGACAAATAATGCCCCCCACCCCCCCTGCTCTTCCTTCCCATTTTGTTACGATAATGATTGACAGTTAGGCTTACGATATTCAATTAAGATGGGTTGAGTTTCAGATTACTTGATATTAAATAGGACAAGTACAGAATTATTCTTATGTTGACATGGGTTCAGTTCAGGATGGGTTTTGGACTCAACTATCGAAAGCAGGGTTTAGTTTGGGATGGGTTTTCATTCCAAAGAGATTCATATTTCATTTTCTAGATTACCTTGTCTTATTATCATGTTTTCTTATTTTAGTAAGAATGAAAATCATAATATAATTTTGGGAGTTGCCCGGATAATTTTATGAAATGTGACGAGGCTTCATATGTCAGTGATGGTAACAAAATTACAGAAGTTGGTAAGATATGTCCTTTGCTATTGCAATCATCTGTTAAATACTGTGTTGAATTAATATCGTAGAAGTTGTTGGACGTACTTATCTTCTTTTATTTAAAATAGAGAAGTATTTGGCATGCTTACCAATGTGAAGATAACTGCATAACACATTCAAGTACTCGAGATGTTTGATACAGGAATCAAGGATTAGGGAGGATATATAACTGATTATTAGAACTAAAATTTGTTACGTTGAATCTCTTGCAGGCTTTCAAGAAGGCCAGGAGCATGGGGTTAGGGGACCTTGATTTTTCGGCTGTGTTTGAGGCCATAAAGGTTCTTCAATATCAGTCTTAGTACAAAGAACTGCTTAAAAACTTGAGCAATGATGAACAGAAATAAACAGTGCTGGCAACTATAGCCAGAAAGCAAAATGTTGCGTTTATCTTCATAGATATTGTGGGCTTCATTTTCAAAGTTTTTAATATGCAAAGGTTCTATAGGCCAAACATTTCCTTGTGTTGCAAACTTGCAATAGTTTTATGTCCTGGTCTCACTCTCTCCTAGAAATTAGGTGTGGAAGACGAAAACAAGTAAGAATCTCCTTGGGTAGGGTGAGACTTGCGTCTGCTAATCCCAACTCCTAACTCCTGAAGTCCTGAATTGCCTAAACTAACGCCGTCATGATGACTTGCTTGGGATCTAGGGCTGTTAATTGCTTGCTTCGGGTCAACCCAGGAAATAATCAATTGCCTAAACCAACGCTGTCATGACTTGTTAAGAACCTGCTTGTGATGCTACTGTAATAGTGAAGATGGTGGAAATGGAGATTACGGCTGTAGTATTACTTATATGGGAATGCTGTTGTAATGAGGAATGCAATAGGAATGGAATGCTACGTACTGATGCAATGATGAATGTGCACACCAGGTGTTTGGATAAATGGGTAGAGGAAATGTATTGCTACGGGAGTAACTTCGAGGGCTCCCAACCTCCTTTAGAATTCATTTCTTACAGTATTCACTTATTCTCAATTCCACTACTTTCCTTGCCTTAAGACGTTGCTCTAACAGAATTCCGAGTAAACTAACTTGACTTCACAATATGTAGAAATTAAATGACAGACCAGTATGAAAACAGACAATTGATAGGCGAACGCATCGTTTGGAATAATTCCAAATGTTGCGTTTACAGACCCATAATAAAGATAATTGAAATGATGCATAGCACCCAACTACAGCTAATAAAAACACCCAGCAATACGGTGTGTCTTGTTCTTCGTGTCCCTGGCTTCCCGACGTCGTTTCAGCCCTCTTTGAACTGCTTCAAGTCTCCCTTCTTCACTTCAACAGATCCCGCAAGCACTTGACTTCAGTAACTCAGTTCCTGTCTTCTTCCCTAGTGCTAATGGAGCCCTAACATTCTCTTCCTCTTCAAAAAACCTTGCCCACAAGGTGTGGGTAAAGGCTTTGAAGCTTCTACAAAAATTCCCAGGTACTTTATTTCGTAGGTAACCCATTCCATTTAACTAGCACCTCTGTAACCGCATGGTCTCCTTGCCTCTTCATCCTTCTCTCTAAAATTTTCTCAAGTTCTGGTTGTATCTCTCCAGAAGAATCAGTGGGAGGAAGAGCTTGAAGTATGGGAACCTGTGATCCCAACTTCTTCTTCAAACACAAAACACGAAATGTGGGGTGGATCTTGAAATATTCGGGGAGTTTCAGTCTATAGGCCACGGATCTGACCCTATCTTCCACCTGGAAAGGCCCGTAGTACCTAGGAGAGAGCTTCAAATTCCTCCTCAAAGCTAGGGTTTTTTGACGATATGGCTGAAGCTTAAGGTAAACCCAATCTCATTTTTTAAATTCCCTTTCAGTTCTCTGTTTGTCAGCATAGTGCTTCATTCTTTGTTGTGCATCTGTTAAGTTTTGCTTCAATAAATTAAGAACTTAATCTTTGTTGTTGAGGAACTGATTTGCTGCCTCATTTGTGACTGTGCTTGGTATGTTGGATAAAAGAGTGGGTGGGGGGTAGCCATAGACAGCCTGGTAGGGGGTCATTTTTGTGGCTGTAGGATAGGTGGTATTATACCACCACTCAGCCATTAGAAACCAGTGAGCCCATACTTTAGGTTTAGAGCTGGCATAGCAACGCAAGTAGGCTTCCACGCATTTATTCACTGCTTCCGTTTGACAATCCGATTGCGGGTGATAAGCTGAACTGAAATCCAGTGAAGACCCTTGTGCTGTGAAAATGGCCTTCCAGAAATTGCTCAGAAAAATTGGGTCCCTATCTGACACCACAGACCTAGGGCACCCATGTAGCTTAAAAACATTCCTCATAAACTCCTCCGCTACTACTTGAGCAGTATAGGGATGGGCCAAGGGTATAAAATGGCTATACTTAGAGAGTCGGTCAACTACCATCAATATTACACTAAAACCTTTCGACACGGGTAACCCTTCCACAAAATCAAGTGATATATCAGTCCAGGGTTGGTTGGGAATGGGAAGTGGCTGGAGTAACTCAGCTGGATGTACTGTCTCATTCTTCATAATCTGACAAGTGTCACACTCCTTAACCAATCTTTTTATGTCACTTTTCATCCCCTTCCAGTAAAAATCCATTTTTGGCCCTTTTATAAGTTTTCAAGTACCCCGAATGGCCTCCTTGAGGGTTATTAAGGACAATTTGCAACACTTTTTTTCTTAAAATCAGAATCTTCAGGCAACACAATATGACCCCTTTTTAGAATCATCCCTTACCTCAACAAATACCCTTTAGGCACATTCAGATTTGCTTTGAGTTGATCAAGCAACATAATCATCTCACTTGATTCTTGATAACTGTGTTTTAACTCATCTAACCATGAGGGGGTAGGGAAAGAAAGTATAGATGCACACTCAAGCTTGATTGGGTCTTCCATCCTTCTTGAGAGCGTATCCGCCACCTTATTTTCTTTTCTTGCCTTATAGTCGATAGAAAAATGATAACCCAACAACTTAGCCACCCATTTTTGCTGCATTTTAGTCCCCATTCTTTGTTCCAACAAATATTTAAGTGCTTCTTGGTCAGTTTTAATAATAAAAGTTTGACCAAGCAAATAAGTTTTCCATTTTTGAACTGTTGTCACAAGAGCCAAGAGTTCCTTTTCATAGGTTGATAGCAACAAGGCCTTCCCCTTAAGGCCCTTACTCATGTAAGAAATGGGCTGTCCCATTTGCATTAACACGGCACCCAATCCCATTCCTCACGCATCATACTCAACAGTGAAAGGACTATTAAAATCAGGTAATCTCAACATGGGAGGTTGTGATACAGCCTGTTTAAGCTCCTCAAAGGCCTTCTTAGCCTTGCCATTCCATTCAAAAGATTTTTTTTTTTAATAATTCTGTTAATGGGGCTACGATGGTCCCATACCCTTTTATGAACTTTCGGTAATATCCTGTTAGCCTTAGAAATCCCCTTAGGGCCTTCACATTCTTAGGCTCGGGCCACTCCAACATAGTGGCAATCTTAGAGGGGTCAGCCATTACCCCATTAGCATTAATGACATGGCCTAAGAATTCAATTCCCCCACAACAAACATACACTTGGACCTCTTAGCAAACAATGAATTCTATTCCAGCAATCATAAAACTTGTTTCAAATGGTCCAAATGTTCCCCCCGAGACCGACTGTACACAAGTATATCATCAAAAAAGACAAGTACGAATTTCCTCAAAAAGGGTTTGAACACATCATTCATTAACCCTTGAAACGTGGCCGGGGCATTAGTTAAGCCAAAGGGCATTACCAGAAACTTGTAATGCCCTTCATGTGTTTGGAAGGCTGTTTTGGGTACGTCATCCACCGCCACTCTCACTCGGTGGTATCCGGACCTTAAGTCAAGCTTAGAAAACACTATTGAACTAGCCAACTCATCCAACAGTTCATCAATTACGGGAATGGGAAATTTTGCCTTCACAGTTTCTTTATTAAGTGCCGGTAATCCACACAAAGTCTCCAAGTCCCATCTGCCTTTCTCACTAGTAAAACAAGAGATGAAAAGGGACTAACATTTGGTCTTACAACTCCAGATTTCAACAATTCTGCTACAATTTTTTCTATCTCGGCTTTTTGGTAATATGGGTATCAATATGGCCTATTAGCAATGGGTTGGGTGCCCTCCTTGAGGACAATTTTATGGTCATGTTTACAGGGTGGTGGTAACCCTTCAGGCTCTTTAAAACCCCTCCCAACTCAGCCAACAGTTTGGTAAACTCAGGATCTAACAACTCTTTTTTCTGCTCCTTCACTTCTTGGGTCATAATCTGTAGCAAAATTCCCCTTGCTCTTAGCCGTGGTGGTCTTCAGTAGCTTGTGTCCATCTTCTACCATAGATGGGTTTGATTTTAACCCCTTTAATTCCACCCTTTTCTCTCCATATGTAAAACCCATCAACAACTTGGAAAAATTCCCAGTTATAGTGTCTAAAGTAACCAGCCATTGAATGCCCAACAACATGTCACAACTAGCAAGATTTAATAAATGAAGAGAGGGTTGGAACATTATACCTTGCACCTTTAACTTCACTTCCTTGCATACACCACCGCTTCTCAAACTCTGCCCATTGGCCACCCTTACATTAAAGTTGCTGGAAATATCAACTGGCAGCTTCAATTTGGTTATCAGAGTGGACTCCACAAAGTTGTGTGAGCTTCCCGAGTCCACTAAGATTACGACAGATTCCCCCATCAAAGTTCCTAGTAAATGCATGGTTCTCATGGTGGGTGTTCCTGTGATAGCTGCTAGAGAAATTTCAGGTGCTTCAACCCTAGTTTCAACCACTCTTACAACTTCATTTTTAGTGTCTTCTTCCACTATTGGTTCCCCTTCATCTTCAAGTAACTCTTCATTACCTTGCATCAAGTAAATTCTAGGATTCTTGCACGTGTGATTTGGGTTCCACTTCTCATCACAGTGGTAGCACAAACCCTTTTTTCTCTTTTCATCCATTTGAATGGATGACACCTTCCTCGTTCCCCCCCACGGCTTTTGCCATTTGTTGCTGCTTCCTTCCCTCGAATATGGTCCACGACTGTAACTTCCTCCTCCCATTGGACTGATTTTATCCAACACAACCTTGCTAGATTTCTTGGTACTTGCAAGGTATTCTTCTTGTATTTTAGCCAACGCGTATGCTGCACTCAAACTAACGGGATTGAACATGTGAATGGGAAGATGAACCTCATCCTTCAACTCACTTAGGAAACAACTCAGTTTGGGCACATTGGATAATCCCCTTAACCGATTGGAAAGGGCCTCAAACTATGCTTCATAAACAGCTATAGAACCAGTTTGCTTCAAACGAGTTAATGCCTACATGGGGTCGTCATAAGCTGTTGGTCCAAAACGAATTAGCAAAGATCTTGCAAAAGTATCCCAATCTTGAAACTGGCCCCCCTCCAAAGCCTCTTGGTAGCACACAAGAGCTTCTCCATCCATATAGTAGGAGGCCATAAGTAAACTGTGAGGTATAGGTGTTTGGTGAAATTCAAAATAGTGGTTGGCTTTAAAGAGCCAAGTTGCTGTGTTGTCACCATGGAAATGGGGAAAATCAAGTTTAACTCCCCTCAGATTAGGTCTTCTGAGGTCATTTTGGTCATGGTCATTTTGGAATTGGTCATTTTGGAAATGGGGCTATTCTTGGTGATGGTCTCTGTTTTGGGGAACTTGGGTATTTTGGGCTATGACAATGGTACATACCAGATCATTTAACTGCTGTATGTTTACTTTCAGGTCCTCCATTGTTTGATGATGATGAATGTTTTGCTGCTGGACATCCTGAACTTGTTGATGGAGGGCATCATATTGCTGAGTTTTGGAGCGTGTATTTTTTGCCATAGGAACGACTGCTAGCAGATACCCCTGTAAAGAACCTGCTTGTGATGCTACTGTAATAGTGAAGATGGTGGAAACGGAGATTACGGCTGTAGTATTACTTCTATGGGAATGCTGTTGTAATGAGGAGTGCAATCGGAATGGAATGCTACGTACTGATGCAATGATGAATGTGCACACCAGGTGTTTGGATAAATGGGTAGAGGAAATGTATTGCTACTGGAGTAACTTCAAGGACTCCCGAATTCATTCCTTACAATATTCTCTGATGCTTAATTCCACTACTTTCCCTGCCTTAAGATGTTGCTCTAACAGAATTTCGAGTAAACTAACTTGACTTCACAGTATGCAAAAATTAAATGATAGACCAGTATGAAAACAGACAATTGATAGATGAACGCATTGTTTGGAATAATTCCAAACACTGCGTTTACAGACACATAATAAAGATAATTGAAACGGTGCGTAGCACCCAACTACAGCTAATAAAAACACCCAGCAATACGGTGCGTCTTGTTCTTCATGTCCCTGGCTTCCCGATGTCGTTCCAGCCTTCTTTGAACTGCTTAAAGTCTCCCTTCTTCACTTCAACAGATCCCGCAAGCACTTGACTTCAGTAACTCAGTTCCTGTCTTCATCCTCTAACATGATTAATGCCACCACCTGAAGTCCTGAAGCTTAAGCTATTTTACGGGCCTACCTTCATTGCTTGCTTGGGGTCTTTGGCTGTTAATTGTCGGATTTGTGTCAATACATTTGGGTTCAGGTCAATTTTGAGTCAACCCAAACCCGGCATGATTAACTAAATGGGTCAAATACCTCAATTCAAACTCAATGCGATTATTTCATGGGCTAACTGGACAGGACACGATTTTGTTTATTTATTTGGATTTTTTATATCGGGTCAACTTGACACTATCCATTTAAAAATAAAAATAAAAAAATAAAATGAAAAATATTTATAAATATTTGATTATTTCTACTAAGACAAGGTTATACAAGAAGAATTTAAGAAATTATTTAAAAACAAGAGCTATATTTTTTAATTTTAAATTAAAATATGTGGAGTGTCAAAAAGGTCACCTGTTGACCCAACAGATCTCTGACTCGGCTTACTTCAATAACCTGAAATGATCCATTGACTTTTCTCTTTTGCTAGTTGGGTTAACCTGTGAGTGATCCGACACTACCTAATTATTAATTGGATCGATCCAAACTTGATTATACTCGATCATAATCCTATTTTTATGTGTCAGATTAGAAGATTGCGTCAAAAATTGACAGCCCTACTTGAGGACTATGGTTATTGGTGATTTTCTTTTAATAGACGAGGGTATACAACTAGTTATTTATATATGTTCGGAAGGGATCTGTGATGGGAGAAAATCCGCTACATTAAGCCCAGGGTTACAGGAAGAATACATTGTAGGGAGTTGGGCCAAAAATAAGGCCCAACCCTATCACTTAAGTTTGGGCAAGAAAGGTAAATGCCGAGATCAGAGTATGGATAGGGAACTCAGGTCGGGCTTTGGTAACGGGTCAGAAGATTGGGAAAAGAGGGGAGGGGGACGTGACGCATATCACTAGATGGAAAGGACGTGGGACAGGAAATATGTTGCATTTAATGCGGCCCAGAATAGAGGCCATGCCGCATTCAATGCGGCCCAGAACAGAGGCCACATCACACCCCCGGTATTGGGTCAGAATTTCTTGTTGGGTTCACCTTCCTTGACTAGGGAAAAATGTCTCCCCACTTCCCCTCCCGAAGGGGACAGCCCAAGCATCCGCGCACAGAGAAGAAGGTGCCTACCCTCCTCGGCCCATCCCCATTGAGGAAGTCTCATCCGCCTTGCCACGCATCTCTAAACCCGACACTGCTCAACCAGGGGGAAAAGGCTCTCAGCGAGTGGTCCCCGAAGGCGAGTCTGGCCAGGCTGCTCCTAGGGATGACTTGGTTAGAATCGCTCCTAGAGATGGCTCCCACCGAGCTGTTCCCAAGGATAGCTCTCTCCGTGCCGTGGAGAGAGCCCGCCGATACGTTCAAGATGTCGATCCTTTCGGAGGTAAATCATTGCAAATCTTCAAGTTTTTTTTGTAACTATTTGAGTTGTGAGTGATAGCGTTTATCCATCTCGAACAGGCCCTGCAGGGGAAGGAAATGCTGAAGTTGCTGTTGCCTCTCTTTTTGATTTGGCTTTTGAAGGCCCAGAGCCTTGGGGGTCAGCGTAGGTACTGAGCGCCTTTACCTCTTTTGAGGAGGCTGTTCTCGAAGAAGAAGAACTTCTGTGCAAGTGGCCAACCTCCTTTGAAGAGATGCTCGTCGAGTACGAAGCATCTTTTGAAGGGTACTTTCCTCATTCCCCTATCCTAGCTCCAGAGCCCGCTAGCTTGGCTCATTTTGGTGGCTCCCCGATCCCCATTCCTACAATCCTACCTTTGGAGCCGGAAGTTCAATCCAGCACGGGGCCAGGTTTCCCCAAGGCTACGGAGCTACGCCCTGAAGGGTTGCCCATAGGTCAGAGGCCGTGGAGCCACTTTCCCCGGGGATTACAGATCCCATTCCTTCTGAGATCCCGATGCCTATACCAGTATCGGCTCCACTTGCTGAGCCAGGCCCCTCAACGACCCCAGAACAAACTCTCCCTTCGGTAGAGGGCCAGAGGGCTAGGTTCCTCAAGCTATGGCCTCTCCTCCGCAACAAGGTGTCACTATAGTGGAGGTGGAGGGCAATCCTTCCCTGAGCTGCAGCCCCCTCTAGTCAAGCATTGTGCAGGGTGAGAACTTGGCCTAAGCTGGGGGTTCGCCAGGCTCTCAATTCGCCCTTCCGTAGGATCCCCCCATTGAGGTGTCCTTTCCACGTGAGGGGAAAAAAACTCCACCTCCTCACATCAAGAGGTTATTCTACCACTGATGCATGTCGAACCTTCTTCTTCTTCCAAGCCAGGGATATCATAGGGTCCCGGGTGTGGTCACGTGAAGGCCCAGACAGCTTTTTTCGAATCATACTTCCAGAAGTTCAAACCTCTTTTTGCCAATGTAAGTGTTCTTCCGCACAGCCATTTCTCTTTCCATTCTACTCTCCCCCCCTTCTGTTTTGTTCTCTTTTTTTCTTTTGCTAACAAAATGGGTTGATGCCGATTTCCTAGGCTGCCGAGCAGTTTGCTGATCTGGTCTCCCGAGAGCAAGAGGCTCTGGAAGTGGATCTCAAGACTTAGAGGGGTTAAACAAATTGTTGAACCTCCGTAGGGAGAAGTTGTTAAGTGAGAAATAGTCTCTAGAAGTGGAGAACGAGTCCCTGAGAGAGAGGAACGCGCTCCGTCTTGAGAAGATCTGCGACCAGAGGAAGCTGAATAAGGAGATGGGAGAGTTGATGAAGATCATGGGCTTGGAGCTTGATCTCAAGCGCAAGGAGCTTCAGCTGAAGGGCTTAGAGATAGACACACTCCAGGCTAAAATGGCCTCAGTGGTCGCAGATTTGTAGTTTGCACAAAAGGATCACGAGGTCCTTCGTGCCCAATCTGGTCTCCTTTTGGCTGAGGTGGAGAGTGCCTATGCGGAGATTCAGAAGCTGGAGCATGAGCTAGAGTCTGCTCGGGAAGCTCTAGAGAGGAGCATTGGAGTTGCCGACGCCTTGGCGGATGAACAAAGACGCGGGGTCGAGCTAGAGCGTGAATTGGAGTTTGCTCAGGAGGTGTTAAAGCAGAGCGAGGGAACAATTGATACGCTGGAGGCTCAGAAGAAGTGCTCTACCCAGATTCGGGTTTGCATGTTCCATCGGTACATGGGACTTGTCAAATCTGTGGACGTGACCAAGGCTTTAGCCCGTGCCTCCATTTCCCGCATGGAGTCCCCTTTGAAGGATGTTTAGGACCGCGCAACCCAGCTGGAGTCCCAACTTAGGAGGGCCCCTGCCCTCTACAACCAGGCCTGGATCAATGGGTACAGGGAAGGCCTTGAGCGCCTCCGAGGACTGCTCCTTCAGAATCCTGGGACAGATCTTAGTACTTTGAATTTTTGAAAGATTGCGCCGAATGTGAAAGCCTATGAGAAGATGTTGACATGGGGCGTAAAGGAGATGCCTTGGCTTTCCACGACACTCCTCCTTAGTTGCTTTTTTTTGTTGTTGTTGTTTTTTTTTTTAAACATCCACGTGTAACTTTGCCTATAGTAATGAAGATGATTCCTTTATTCTGGCCTTCCCCTTTCATTCGCTTTTGTAGCGCACATCGTAATCCCTCGGTATTGAGCCCTATCAAAACGAGTAAAGTGTAAGGCTCCCCTGTGCAGGTAAGCACCCTGCAGAACAATCACCGAGCCGTGGTCCTTCGCAGCGATCTTGATGGCACTGGTGTTACCTTACCGTTTTTACCCCGTATGAGACCTTTGGCATAGTTCTGTCTACTTGACACAAAGTAGTGCATCCCTAGCTCTGCCTAGGTCTGGCTGGTCCCTAGCTATGCGGCGTACCTCGCGTGTACCGCGGTGTAGTTGTTCACTTGGAGGGCATTTCCCCATTTCGGTCTAATTTTCCGTTGCGTTTCTGCGTAGGCATGGATGGATGACGTTAACTCGCATTCGGTGATTCTTTAAACTTGAATCTCGCCCAGTGATTCTACCATGCAACAACCATATATGTCTAAGTGTCCACCAAGCCATACGTCATAATATTCAGGCATGTGGGCGTCTGGACTTACTGTTGATCTCATGTTTATCTTGGAGCTACTTTTCACCGACACCTCTTCCTTCCTTGTTTGATCTAAGTGTTGTTTCGCTTCTGTCAGTCGCGCCAGCTGTCTTTATCACACTCGTGACTTAAGGTTTGCTTTTAACCTTTTCTTCAGTCGCCCTTTATACTCCGTTTTACGTGTCGGCTGGGATTTCCCACAATCGATTCTCCTTATTAACTGCACCCCGGAAACTGTGTAACTCACCGGTCGAGGCTTCCCGTAACCAACTTCACTATTACCTACATTATCATAAGGGACGCGTGGACAACCTTGGAGGCACCACGGACACGTGGAGCTCTTAGGTATCGCGGGGCCCTGGGATGCCCGAGTCGTTCCCGCTATAAAAAAGGGACTCTTCCTTCTTCCACTGGAATGTATCCGGCCCCACCTTCTCTCTTCTTTCTCAACTTTGCCGACCTTTCGTGGCCTTTTCCTTCCCTCTTGTAGCTTACGGGAGGTGGACGCCTTCTGTCTCGGTGCTCGGGATGCCGTCGGTAGTGGTTTGGATGTTACGAACACGACAAACTTCACACATCTCTTGTTCTTGCCCTCTTGCTTACGATGCCTTACTTGTTCTTGCCCCTTGCTTACGGGGGTTGACCTCCGTGAGCATTTGAACCAGAACTTGCATCCCACAAGTTCTGGACGGTGCTCGATCAAGATAGTGGCACGGCACCCGCGCCACTATAGAGGGAGGGAATAGACAATCAAGGGGGGCAATTACATCTTAGTTGTTGCTTACCCATCGATCTTCTGTTACCCGAGATGCTACTGCCTCCTGGCTCAACCTTGAATCCTAGTTCGCCACTTGGAGACTCTTGGTAGGGAGCCATCGGGCCTCTCGCCCGCAGAAGGAGAGACATGTGTTGCTAAATCTACGAGGCGTCCATCTTTCCAGTGCTGCCGTTCTACCTTTGTAGTAGCTTTGTAATAGCCCCCCCTTTTTTTTTAACCGAGTCGATGTAAAATTTTCCTTGTTGCTCTGCTTGTAACCCTGCTCGAGATATAAAGGATTTTGTCTACCTCCTTTTCTGTGGGCTTTTTGTACTGCATTTTGCTCTCGTTTTTGCTCTGAGGATAGCTGTTAGCAAGTCAGAGCTCATGGTCAGGTTCCTGTGCTTTATACTTCGTGAATTGGCACTTATAGGTTGGCAAAGCCCGAGGGCCCTGCTCCTTCACCAACGCGTTCCTTTCTTTCTTTTTGCACGAAGCTTGGCAAGTCATTTAGACTGCGTTGAAAATAGCTGTTAGCAGGTCAGAGCTCATGACTCGATTCCTGTGCTTTATACTTCGTGGATTGGCACTTATAAGTTGGCAGAGCTTGAGGGCCCTGCTCCCTCACCAACGCGTTCCTTTCTTTCTTTTTGTACGAAGCTCGGCAAGTTGTTTAGACTATGTTGATAATAGCTATTAGCAGGTTAGAGCTCATGGCTCGGTTCCTGTGCTTTATACTTCGTGGATTGGCACTTATAGGGTGGCAGAGCCTGTGGGCCCTGTTCCCTCACCAACGCGTTCCTTTCTTTCTTTTTGCACGAAGCTCGACAAGTTATTTAGACTGCGTTGAGAATAGCTGCTAGCAAGTCAGGGCTCATGGCTCGGTTCCTATGCTTTATACTTCGTGGATTGACACTTATAGGTTGGCAGAGCCTAAGAGCCTTGCTCCCTCACCAACGCGTTCCTTTCTTTCTTTTTGCATGAAGCTTGGCAAGTCATTTAGACTGCGTTGATAATAGCTGTTAGCAGGTTAGAGCTCATGACTCGGTTCCTGTGCTTTATACTTCGTGGCCGATCTTGAGACTGGGCTTATGGCAAATATGGAGACTCTCCAGCGGGAGAACATTGCAGTACGAAGGAATGTCGAAGAGACCGAAGCGGATCAACAAAGCCATCATTTTGGGGATCACCCCAACCCAACGCAGTCACCACAGAGGAAGAACGACGTAAAATCAACCTGCAAATCCAGATGGAAGTAGCAAAGCAGATGGGTCAACCCACCACAGTGGATCAGCTGCTCACTAACGCTGAACTACCGTACAACATCGGGATTTTGGCTGTACCAATACCTCCAAGGTTTAAAGTCCCTCAGATGGAAGTGTACGACGGGACAAAGGACCTGTTGGAGCATTTGGAGACCTTCAAAGCCCACATGATTCTCCACTGTTTCCCTAGTGAGATAGCATGTAGGGCGTTCCCCCTCACCTTAAAGGGGGCGGCTCGAGTGTGGTTTGTTTCTTTATGTCTCAGAACTGTAGACAGCTTCAACGAACTGGCACGTCGATTCTTGACGCAGTTCATGGCCAGTCGGACGAGGAGAAGGCCGGCCACCTATCTGCTAACTGTTAAGCAGAGGGTTGACGAGAGCCTTAAGTCCTACCTCTCTCACTTTAACAAGGAACGGTTGACAACGGACGACCAAGACGAAAAGATCATGTTGGCGGCACTATTAGGAAGAGTCTAGCCTTGCAGTCCCTTTATGATAGAAATCATCCGTAAGACACCATCAACTTTAAGGGAGTTTATGGACCAGGCAGACGGTTACATAAATGGGGAGGACACGCTTCAAGCATTGACATCACCTAGGAAGCGTGACTTGGAAATGGTAGACAAGAAAGCCACAGAACGACATCAAGAGTCAGACCGAGGAGCCTGCCAGAAAGGGGCTTACGAAGATAAAGGGAAGGGGAAGCATGGGCCACACTTGCACTCTAGCTTGGCAGTTGAAGTCGAAGAGGACCTGAGTCGACAAGGAGAGCAGAGATAGGGTCCGTCGTGACCCAAATATTGTTCCTTTCACAGGAGCAGTGGGCACAACACTCAAGATTGCTATATGAAATGGGGAAGATCTGACGATTCGGAGACGCGAACTGACCGACAACAATAATGAAAGAAGTTAGTCACGGCGAGAATACCACCCTTACTCCTAGAGAAACCAAGACCGGAGCCCCGTCCAAAGAAACTGAGACCGGAGCCCATTTCAGAGAAGCTGGAACCGAAGTCCCATTCGGGGAAGTCGGGACCCAGTCCACAAGAGCTATAGCCCAGTTCATAAAGGCCAGGGCTATGCTCAGAGGAATAATGCAAGTCCCGAAAGAAGAAGAACTACAAACCTTCATAAAGAGGATCTGCACCAGGGAAACTCAAGAAGGGAAGAATCCCACGTAGGGGAAATCAATACCATAGCTGGGGGATATGTAGGGGGAGCGACTTCCTCAGCTCAAAAAGTAGATGGGGGATAGCTGGTACGAAGAAATATTCTCCACCCAACGGCCATACCGCAAAGACCTTTCCAGGGAACATCTGGTAACGTTCAGTGAAGAAGATGGGGAGGGATTGCTATGACCTCATGACGATGCGTTGGTAGTAACGGCACGAATAGCCAACTACCAGACCAGAAGGGTATTGATTGACAACGGTAGTTCCGCGGACATCCTTTTCTGGGAAGCTTTCAGTGGAATGGGGATTTCTCCCAACAGGTTATGGCCAGCGCCAACTCCTCTTAAAGGCTTCACAAGGGATACCATCCAACCAGTAGGTGCGATTGCTCTGTCCGTACTGGTAGGCATGGCTCCCAAAACCACATCCCTCATGGAAGACTTCTTGGTGGTCAAGGCCCCTTCTTCATACAATGTGATGCTCGGGCAACTGTCCTTGAACCAAATGAAGGCTGTGACTTCCATGTATCACCTAAAAGTAAAATTCCCAACCGCATTTGGGGTGGGGGAGATGTGGGGTGAACAGCAGACCGCAAGAGACTGTTACACTAGGGAGATGATGTCAAAGGCGATAACCATACAAACTCTAGAGCAGAACCATGATTAGGCTGCCGAACCTGCACCTCCTGCTCGGACCAAACCAGAGCATGAGGTGAGAAACGAAGGGGCGCCAAGATAGGCAAGACTTGAAAAGGTAGCCCTGCCTCCACCTCCTGCGGTGACCGAGCTAGACCGTGAAGTAAGGGATGAAGAAGCGCTAAGGCAGGTAGAGCCCGACGAACCCCTACTCTTGGTACCAATGGATCCTGAAAACCCAGAGCAGACTGTATGAATGGGATCTAAAATGTCCGATGATCTGAGCCAGTCCATGAAATAGCTACTCCTGGAGCACCGTGATGTCTTTGCTTGGTGCCATGAAGAAATGTCGGGTATCGATGGATCAGTGATAGAGCACCAACTCAGCGTAAATCCTGAGGCCGAAAGGGTCAAGCAAAAAGGCCGTAGTTTTAGTGCGGAGAAGTACGCGGCTATTGCTGAGGAAGTGGAATGCCTCCTTGCTGCGGGTTTCATTGGGGAAGTTTACTATCCCAAATGACTCTCTAATGTTGCACTAGTCAAGAAGGTGAGTGAGAAGTGAAGGATGTGTGTCGACTTCACCAACTTGAACAAAGCTTGTCCAAAGGACAGTTTTCCGCTTCCAAGGATTGACTTGATAGTAGATTCGATAGCTGGGCATCCCTTACTTAGCTTCATGGACGCATACTCTGGTTACAATCATATCAGAATGAGTCCCGATGATGAAGAGAAAAGGGCGTTTATCACCGATCGAGAACTTTATTGCTATACGGCAATGCTGTTCGGTCTCAAAAATGCGGGAGCAACATACCAACGCCTGGTTAACAGAATGTTCAAGAACTAGATCGGGAGGAACATGGAAGTCTATGTAGACGATCTGCTGGTTAAGAGCAAGAAGGCCGAACAACATCTTAACGACCTCCGCGAAACCTTCGCGGTGTTGAGAAAGTACAAAATGAAGCTCAACCCTAAAAAATGCGCCTTTAGGGTGGAATCGGGGAAGTTCCTGGGTTTCATGGTCTCTGAAAGAGGAATCAAGCCCAATTCTGAAAAGATCAAGGCCATCATGGACATGCCCTGCTGAGGAATATCAACGAAGTCCAGAAGCTGATAGGTAGTATAGCCGCACTAGGCTGCCTCATCACAGGTCAACCGACCTGTGCCTTCCTTTCTTCGGTGTCCTTCGAAAAGCGCGAGAATGGGATGAAGATTGTGGTAGAGCTATTGATGAGTTGAATGAGTGTTTGGCTCACCCACCGTTGCTCAGCCAAATCACGCCCGGAGAGAACCTAACCGTGTACCTAGCGGTGTCACCTAATGCGGTGTCCTCTGTGTTAACCCAAACGGTGGTGGGAGTTCAATTCCTAGTTTATTACGTTAGCAGAGCTTCTCGAGGAGCAGAAGCCAGATATCCCAGAACAGAAATGCTGGATTTCACATTAGTAATCACTACCAGGCGGTTGAGGCCTTACTTTCAGGCCCACCCAATAAAGGTCCAAACCGATGTCCTCCTGAGGAAAATATTGTAGAAACCTGATACTTCAGGTCGGATGACTAAATGGAAGATTGAGCTAAGCGAGTTCGAGGTCGAATATCTTCCACGGACATCGATAAAAGGACAAGTACTAGCAGACTTTGTAGCCGAATTCTCAAACTTCCCAGAAGAAGTGGTCGTCACACCCCAAGGCAAGCGGTGGCATATCTACGTCGACGGCTTGTCCTGTCGGGCAGGGGGTGGAGTGGGAGTGCACATAGTGATGGACTCGGGTGAAAGATTTGACTACGCATTCAAACTCGGATTCAAAGTCACCAACAACAAAGTAGAGTATGAGGCGCTCTTGTCAGGGCTAACGACTGCCAGGTCCCTTGGTGCAATTGAAGTTGAAGTGAAAGCCGACTCACAGATAGTGGTGGGATAGGTAACAGGAAAGTTCCTCACAAAGGGAGAAAATCTGAAAAGATATCTTCAACAGGTTGGAGAAGAGCGGGATCTCTTCCAGTATTCTACTATCCATCAGATTCCTAGAGGAGAGAATCAGGAAGTGGATTGGCTAGCCAAGGCGGCCTCAGGGCATGAAGAGGTCCCGCTCCCAGACCATGTGATTGTCTGACCTATTGATATGGCTGTAGTGGGAATTCGGGTGTCAGCTATTGAGGTCCTACAACCCCTGGAATGGGCCACAAATATTTTGAAATTTCTTCAATAGGGAATCCTTCCGGACAATCGGAAGGAAGCCCTAAAGATTAGGAACCGAGCGGCCAGGTTCACTTTGGTGGAAGGAATTCTGTATAAAGGAGACTATGCCAAGCCTCTGTTAAGACGCATCTCTTCTGAGCAGGCTCAGTACGTGTTGGCGGAAATCCATGAAGGAGTTTGTGGGAATCATGCGAGTGGGAGGGCATTAGCATTACGAACTGCTCGGGCCGGATACTACTGGCCTAATGCTCACAAGGATGCCGACGAGTTCACCTGAAAATGTCTTAAATGCCAGGAAAACGCTCCTATACCTCATTGTCCTTCTGAAAAACTTACTTTTGTCACTGCCCCCTGGCCCTTTGCCCAATGGAGGTTGGATCTCATTGCTCCCCTCCCAGCGGACAAAGGAGGGGTAAAATTTGTCATGATAGCAGTAGACTATTTTACTAAATGGGTAGAGGCGGAAGCTTTAGCAACAATCACAGCTCGGGCAATAACAAATTTCCTCTGGAAATCCATAATCTACCGTTTCAGGATTCCCCAAAGCCTCATCTTAGATAATGGGAGACACTTTGATTGCTCTCATTATCGAGAGTGGTGCTCGGAGCTCAGGATCAAGGCTAAGTTCTCTTCTCCAGGACATCCGCGAGCCAACGGTCAGGTAGAAGCAACCAATAAGACATTACTCAACATCTTAAAGAAGAAGTTGGGAGGACAGAAAGGGGAATGGGCTGAAGAACTTCCAAGCACGTTGTGGGCATATCGGACGTCAGTAAGAACATCAACTGGGGAAACTCCTTTCTCCCTGGTCTATGGAGCTGAAGCCATGATACCAGCAGAAGTTGCCATAACCACGTATAGGTTGCAGCAATATGACCCGGATCGGAACAACGAGCGGTTGAGAGAGAGTCTAGACTTCCTGGAAGAAAGAAGGGAGGAAACTGTAAGCCGAACGGTAGCCAATAAATGGAGAGTTGAATTGTACTTTAACAAACGAGTCTGACCTTATAACTTCAAAGTAGGAGATATGGTCCTAAAGTAAACATGAGTTACAACTCAGGATGAAGGCAAACTGGGTCCCAAGTGGGAAGGGTCGTACCTGGTAATGGCGACCGAAAGGCCTGGCTCATACAGGCTGAAGGACCATGAAGGGAACAAGCTGCCACACTCATGGAAGGCGGAGCACTTAAGAAAATATTTTGTATAAAAAAAATCCGAGCTGAGCTCGAATGAATGTAAGACTGTCGCTGGTTAAAATTTTATGAACTAATTTCGAAATGTTGTGTTACTATGTCTCCTTGAAACAACATAAGTCAGATAAGCCCAATCTTGAGACCGGCCACAAGTATAAAGCACAGGAACCGAGCCATGAGCTTTGACCTGCTAACAGCTATTCTCAATGCAGTCTAAATGATTTGCCGAGCTTCATGCAAAAAGAAAGAAAGGAATGCGTTGGTGAGGAAGCAGGGCCCTCGGGCTTTGCCAACCTATAAGTGTCAATCCATGAAGTAAAAGCACAGGAACCGAGCCATGAGCTCTGACCTGCTAACAACTATTCTCAATACAGTCTAAATGACTTGCCGAGCTTCGTGATAAAAGAAAGAAAAGAACGCGTTGGTGAGGGATTATGGCCCTTAGGCTCTGCCAACCTATAAGTGCCAATCCACGAAATATAAAGCACAGGAACCGTGCCATGAGCTCTGACCTGCTAATAGTTATTCTCAAAGTAGTCTAAATGACTTGTCGAACTTCGTGCAAAAAGAAAGAAAGGAAGGCGTTGGTGCGGGAGCAGGGCCCTCTGGCTCTGCCAACCTATAAGTGCCAATTCATGAAGTATAAAGCACAGGAACCGGGCCATGAGCTCTAACGTGCTAACAGCTATCCTTAGAGCAAAAACGAGAGCAATATGCAATACAAAAAGCCCATAGAAAAGAAGGTAGACAAAATCCATTATATCCCGAACAGGGATACAAGCAGAGCAACAAGGAAAATTTTACATCAACAGAGGAAGAAAAAAAGAAAAAAAAGGGCTACTACAAAGCTACTACAAAGGTAGAACGGCGACACTGGAAAGATGGACGCCTCGTAGATTCAGCAACACATGTCTCTCGTTCTGCGGTGAGAGGCCTGGTGGCACCCTACCAAGAGTCTCCAAGTGGCGAACTGGGATTCAAGGTTGAGCCAGGAGGCGACAGCATCTAGGGTAATAGAAGATCGATGGGTAAGCAACAACTAAGATGTAATTTCCCCCCTCGATTGTCTGTTCCCACCGTCCTCAGCCGCAGGTGCCGCGCCACTATCTTGATCGAGCATTGTCCAGAACCTGTGGGATGCAGGTTCTGGTTCAAATGCTCTCGGAGGTCATTCCTCATAAGCAAGGTGGGAAGAACAAGTGAGGCATCGTAAGCAAGAGAGCAAGAACAAGAGATGTGTGAAGTTTGTCGTGTTCGCAACATCCAAACCACTACTGGCGGCATCTCGAGCATCGAGACAGAAGGCATCCACCTCTTGTAGGCTACAGAAGGGAAGGAAAAGGCCACGGAAGGTCGGCAAAGTTGAGAAAGAAGAGAGAAGGCGGGGCCAAATACATTCCAGTGGAAGATGGAAGAGTCCCTTTTTATAGGCGGGAACGACTCAGGGTGTCCCTAGGGCCCTACAACACCTAAGAGCTCCCTCGGCTCCCATGTGTTCGTGGGGCCTCCGTGGTTGTCCACGCATCCCTTATGATAATGGAGATAATAGTGAAGTTGGTTACGGGAAGCCTCAACAGGTGTGTTACACAATTCCCTGGGTGCAATTAATAAGGATAATTGATTGTGGAAAATCCCAACCGACACGTAAAACGGAGTATAAAGGGCAACTGAAGAAAAGGTTAAATGCAAAACTTAAGTCACGAGTGTGATAAAGAGAGCTGGCGCGGCTGACAGAAGCGGATCGACACTTAGATCGAACAAGGAAGGAAGAGGTGTTGGTGAAAAGCAGCTCCAGGATAAACATGAGATCAACAGTAAGTCCAGATGCCCACGTGCGTGAATATTATGATGTATGGCTCGGTGGACACTTGGACATATATGGTTGTTGCACGATAGAATCACCGAGCGGGGTTCACGTTTAAAGAATCACTGAATGCGAGTTAACGTCATCCATCCATGCCTACGCTGAAACGCAACGAAAAATTAGACTGAAATGGGGAAATGCCCTCCTAGCGAACAACTACACCTCGGTACCCGCGAGGTACACCACACAACTGTGGACCAGGAAGAGCTAAGGATGCATTACTTTGTGTCAAGTAGAGAGAACTATGCCGAAGGTCTCATACGGGGTAAAAATGGTAAGGTAACACCAGTGCCATCAAGATCGTTGCGAAGGACCACGGCTCGGTGATTGTCCTGCGGGGTGCTTACCTGCATAGGGGAGCCTTACACTTTACTCGGTTTTGATAGGGCTCAATACCGAGGGATTACAATGTGTGCTACAAAAGCGAATGAAAGGGGTAGGCCAGAATTAAGGAATCATCTTCATTACTGTAGGCAAATTTACATGTGGATGTTTAAAAAAAAAAAAAAAAAGAAGCAACTAAGGCGGTGTGTCATGGAAAGACAAAGGCATCTCCTTTACGCCCCATGTCAACATCTTCTCGTAGACTTTCACATTCAGCACAATCTCCCGAAGCTTCAGAGTACTAAGATCTGTCCCGAGGTTCTGAAGAAGCAGTCCCCGGAGGTGCTCAAGGCCTTCCTTATACCCATTGATCTAGGCCTGTTTGCGGAAGGCAAGAGCCCTCCTGAGTTGGGACTCCAGCTGGGTTGCGCGGTCCTGAGCATCCTTCAAAGAGGACTCCATGCGGGAAACGGAGGCACAAACTAAAGCCTTGGTCACGTCCACAGATTTGACAAGTCCCATGTACCGATGGAACATGCGAACTTGAATCTGGGTAGAGAACCTCTTCTAAGCCTCCAGCTTCTCAATTGTTCCCTCGTTCTGCTTTAATGCCTCCTGAGCGAACTCCAACTCATGCTCTAGCTCGGCCATGCATCTTTGTTCATCCGCCAAGGCATCGACAACTCCAATGCTCCTATCCAGAGCTTCCCAAGCAGACTCTAGCTCACGCTCCAGCTTCTGAATGTCGACACGGGCACTCTCCCCCTCAGCCAAAAGGAGACCAGATTTGGCACGAAGGACCTCGAGATCCTTTTGTGCAAACTCCAGATCTGCGACTGCTGAGGCCATTTTAGCCTGGAGTGTGTCTATCTCTAAGCCCTTCAACTGAAGCTGCTTGCACTTGAGATCAAGCACGATCTTCATCAACTCTCCCATCTCCTTATTCAGCTTCCTCTGGTCTGGATCTTCTCAAGACGGAGCACATTTCTCTCTCTTAGGGACTCGTTCTCCACTTCTAGAGAATGTTTCTCACTCAACAACTTCTCCCCGCGGAGGTTTAACAATTTGTTTAATGCCCTCTGAATCTTGAGATCCTCTTCCAGAGCCTCTTGCTCTCGGGAGACCAGATCGGCAAATTGCTCGGTAGTCTGGAAAATCGGCATCAACCCATTTCATTAGCAAAAGAAAAAAAGAGAACAAAACGGAGGGGGGAGAGTAGAATGGAAAGAGAAACGGCTGTGCAGAAGAACACTTACATCAGCAAAAATGGGTTTGAACTTCTGGAAGTATGATTCGAAAAAAAGCTGTCTGGGCCTTCACGTGACCAGGCCTGGGACTCTGTGATACCCCTGGCTTGGAAGAAGTAGAAGGCTCGGCATGCATCAGTGGTAGAATAACCTCTTGATGTGCAGGAGGTGGAGTTTTTTCCCCCTCACTTGGCAAGGGAACCTCAATGGGGGGATCACGTGGAAGGGCGAATTGAGAGCCTGGTGAACCCCTAGCTTGGGCCGAGCTCTCACCCTGCACAGTACCCGAGCAGAGGGGCTGCAACTCGGGGAAGCATCGTCCTCCACCTCCACTATAGTGACACCTTGTTGTGGAGGAGAGGGCATAGCTTGAGGAACCTGGCACTCCTGAGCCGAACACCCGACCCGGCATGGGGTAAGATGAAAAAAAAAAAAAAAAAAAAAAAAACAAACAAAACAAGCAAGCAAACAAACAAACAACAACAAAAACAGAGAAGGGAGAACAAGTACTTGTGCGATCTCCGCCAAAGGGAGAGTTTGTTCTGGGGTTGGCAAGGGGCCTGACTCGGCAAGTGGAGCCGATATTGGTTTAGGCACCGGGATCTCAGAAGGAATGGGATCTGTAATCCTCGAGGAGCGTGGCTTCACGGCCTCCAACCTATGGGCAACCCCTTCGGGGAGCGGCTCTGTAGCCTTAGGGAAACCTGGCCCCGTGTCGGATGGAACTTCTGCCTCCAAAGGTAGGACTGCAGGAATGGGGATTGGGGAGCCACCAGAATGAGTCGAGCTAGCAGCTCTGGAGCTGGGATAGGGGAATGAAGAAAGCACCCTTCAAAAGATGCTTCGTACTCGGTGAGCATCTCCTCAAACGAGGTTGGCTGCTTACGCAGAAGTTCTTCTTCTTCGAGAAGAGCCTCCTTAAAAGAGGTAAAGGCGCCCAGTACCTGCGCTGACCTGCAAGGCTCTGGGCCTTCAAAAGCCAAAGCAAAAATAGAGGCAACAGCAGCTTCGACATCACCTTCCCCCGCAGGGCCTGTTTGGGAAGGATAAACGCTATCACTCACAATTCAAATAGTTATAAAAAAAACTTGAAGATTCGCAATGGTTTACCTTCGGATGGACCGACATCTTGAACGGATCGGCAGGCTCTCTCCATGGCATAGAGAGAGCTATCCTTGGGAACGGCTCGGTGGGAGCCATCTCTAGGAGCGATTCTGACCAAGTCATCCATGGAAGCAGCCCAGCCAGACTCGCCTTCGGGGACCACTCGCTGAGAGCCTTTTCCCCCTCGTCGAGTAACGTAGGGTTTAAAGATGCATGACAAGGCCGCTGGAACTTCCTCAGCGGGGATGGACCGAGGGGGAGTAGGCACTTTCTTCTCCATGCGTGGACTTTTGGGGCTGTCCCCTTCGGGAGGGGAAGTGGTGAGACGTTTTTCCCTGGTCGAGGAAGGTGAACCCGATAAGAAATTCTGACCCAATACATGGTTGCGGGGCTGGAGAACGAGGTAACGAAGAATGTAGTCGTCATTCAATAATGCGTCAGTCTCGGATAGGTCGGGATGGGCCAGTACCCTGGATAATACAGAAGCAACTAGTAATTCCTCCTTCTCCAATACAAAAGCAACTCACCGTAGTCCCTCTCCCCCTCGGGGCATTCCCAATCGGTGCCCCTTACGAAGAAGAATCGTCGGTACCATTCCTTTATTGAAGAATAGCGCCTCTCCAAGGTGGCAAAATGCCTTTTGACGGTATTAGATTGGAAGATACAACAGTTCCCGTCAAGCATATTGATTCGGTAAACACTTAGAAACTCGCGGGCAGTCAGGTCGGGTTAGTCTTCCAAACCACTCAGAACAACTCGAAAGGCCACGCAACTGGCCAGGAGTAAACGCTAGGCGTTGGATTGAGCTGCGTAGGGGCAAGCTTCAGAAAGTCTAGGACGTCGCGTACTGGGTGGCAGAATGGAAAACGTAGCCCGATGGAAAACATATGGAGGTAAAGCGCCACCGCCGTCGCCAAGCCTTGTTCGTCCACCATAGTAATGCGGGACGAAGGGATTTCAACCAGGTCCCGTCAGGAAGAGGAAACTCCCTGCAGAAGCTTGAAGTTCTGTTTTGGTCATGGTCGACGTCCATCGATGTCCTGCAAAATAGTTGAAGCGAGCTTCGTTGGCACTCTGCTTACTCATGACGAAGAGTGAATAGGAGAAACTGGAAGGATTGTCGGGAATTCAAGACGGTGGGAAAAGCAAGATGAAGGCAACAGAGAAGGAGAAAAGGTAGAAATGAAATGCGAGTCTAAATGAGGACGGTGTGATAAAACGGTCCCATAATTAAAGCGACGGCGTAGGATTTGAAGAGGCGCCTCGATAGTGGAAGGACGGTGCGGCGTTACCCACTACACGCGCACGAAGAATGAATCGACACCTAGTTATTGAACTAGCACTTAAAATTCGCGAGGTATTGTGATGGGAGAAAATCCGCTACACTAAGCCTAGGGTTGCAGGAAGAATACATTGTGGGGAGCTGGGCCGAAAGTAAGGCCCAACCCTGTCACCTAAGTCTGGGCAAGAAAGGTAAATGCCCAGATAGATTATGGATAGGGAACTCAGGTCAGGCTTTGGTAACGGGACAGAAGATTTGGGTGAAGATTGGGAAAAGATGGGAGGGGGACTTGATGCATATCACTAGATGGAAGGGACACGGGACAAGAAACACGTTGCATTTAATGCGGCCCAGAACAGAGGCCACGTCACATTTAATGCGGCCCAGAATAGAGGTCGTGCCGCATTCAATGTGCCCCAGAGCATAGAGTGTGTTGCATTCAATGCGGCCCAAGACCTGTGCAATGCATAGAGAAGGCCTGAGGCCATCGCTGCTCAGCAAGATGACGATATGGAAGTTGCTTGGTGAATCAATTGCACGGAGCGTATTGTCCCATGCTGCGCAACACCCCACTCCGGGAGAATCCTAGTCGGTAACTATAAATAAGGGTCAACCAAGCAGCAAATGAGGTAATGAGAAAAAACTATCATCCTTCGTACACATTATTGTTTTGCTTCCATTTATTATCTTCTTCAATATATTGACTTAAGCATCGGAGGATCAACGGACCCCAAGGTCCGCCCCCCCATTGTAAGTGTGCAGGCTAGCGCTTGGATAATGGGGGTGTGACGTTGCCCAACGACATCAACAGGATCTTTATTTTTGTTGTCCACATCAACTATTTTCTTAATTAGTTTTTATCATTTAACATTTAAATAATATTAAAGTCTTCTAACCATTTTATTTAATGACTAATTACTATTTTTGATGCCCAATTACTCTTTTTTTAATGGCTAATAAAAGAAAGATAAGTCTGGTTTATCGTTTGTTTTAATTTTAACTGGACATCTCCAATTAAAAATAAATAGACAGTGTATTATTCAGATCGACATCGTGTAGATATTAACGTCTTTGGTGCGAGAACAGAATAAGTTGAGGAACACTCTATTTAGATTGTTTTGACGTTCATGTAAAAACCCATTAATTTTTTAGGAACTATTTGGGGCGGTCAGGCTGGTATTAAGCCGTTAACAGACAAAAAAATTTTTTTTGACACATCACATATTCCATATTGAGGAAAAAAGTTCATCACACTGAATTATTCATCTGGATGGTAAGCCCCAGACCCCTCACGTTCCAAGTGTTCTGAATCACCTCCTATCCTGCTGTCGTCGCCCACAATCTCCGCTACCATTTGCTAGGTAATTTGTTAATGGTATGTGTGAAAACGAAAAATAATAAAGTCAAATATCGGCCTAGCCACAGGCCACATTAGGAGTGGGGGACAAGGGGGGAGGTGCACCAGGCAAGTGGCATGTGGGTTAGAGCTGGTCAGAGGAAATTACAGGGAAAAGGGGTTGACACACGCAAGGGACCGGTCCCACCATTACCATTTGACACACAAAACAGGGGTGGATGAAAGGCCTTCAGGTAGATGAGGCTCTCAACTTCGTCTTATTCCTCCCCTTCTTCTTCTAGTGAAAGGAGCGCACCAGTGGGACTTCAGCTGCTTTAGTTCTTTTTCTTTAGTTTTCTTCCTTTTCAACTTCTCCTTCAAACTCAGAACAGGGAGCTCCAGCAATGAGTTTTTCTCTAGTAAATGTGTCCAGAACTACCATTGTATAATGAGAAATGAGATACTATAAGAGACTGTAGAATAAGAATATTATAGTGGACTTCTCCTCCTCAAATGCTTGTGGATGTAGACATTATGCCAAGCCACGTAGACCCATGTGTTCATCTATTTTATTTCTCTGTACCTATGTTTTCCATTCATCGTCATGGACGTATGCATCGCCACCGTACAGCCGCATTGGAACACTTCTGGGGCTCTAAACAACACTAAACGAGACCCAAGTCGCCCTAACGGGCCGGGAATGACTCTTTCCCCAATTCTAACCTGTTGTGTGATTTTTACAGCATCAATAGTGGCGCCGTCTGTGGGATACGATTTCCTCTCTTCGTCGGAGGTAGGACAAGGACGATTTCTCGGCGCACTGGATAAATCATCGGACGAGTGGATAACACCCTCCCAGATGAGTATTCACAATTTTCTTAACTTTTACATTTATGAAAAATGGACAAATAATGAATAGCACACTGTCCGAGTCGCCCATCTTCCGACTCTAGGAGTTTAATTTATGCACAGCTCCCGAGACACTGTACTCAAGGTGTGGGCACTTGGAATCGTGAAGAGTAGACAATGGCACTATGCACTTAAGTGCACAATGCGATACATGTCCACTGTGCATGCATGCACAGTGGACCAACTCAGCACTTCCCGCTTGTGCATGGCATGCACATTGCCATGCACGAGGGTGATAGCTAGTGTGCAATGGCCCTGCCGTGGCAAGACCCAAGTGCGGTGCCAGTGGCCAACATGATGACCGCCGGAGCGGTCGTCGTCTTTCCCCTCAAGGCTAGTCGCCAACCACCCACTCCTCCCCGACATGGTCCTGTAAAGACCGTATCCCACTGTCCCCGGGGCCAAAGCATGGCTCAACTGTGTCGCGGTTGGAAGGGCACCGGCGAAGACCTTAGTGGTACGTCGGTGTCGTCTGGTCATATCGGTGGTGTCCCCAACACCCATGGCTAGCACACGGTGGCCAACGGCTGCGCACCCAGGCACACATCATTGTGCACACAACAAAGAGCTCGCAGCCTCCAGCCGCGAGCGTGGTTGTCCTGATGGTGGTCACTATATGAACTATCGGCGTCTTTGGCTCAGCCACTATGGCACTATCCACAAGGGTTGTTAGCTGCCGTCCTATGTGCACCTCGTGTGCACACGGGACCATTGCTTGTGTAACACCCCGCTCCTTCTTTCTGACGTAAGTAAATTAGATTGCGAGCCTCGTTGTGCGTGCCAAATCTCGATGGCTTGTTTTTAAAGATATTATGTGATTTCTAAAGCTAGCTTAGTGTTTTAAAGCCACGAGTATTTTAAATGGGATGTTCCCAGTGTTATTTGGCTAAGCTTGATTTTAAGTAAGACAATTATAATATATTTAAAGAGCTCCAAAAATATTATAATTGTAGGAAATCATTTTAATATCATTTTATTAAAATAATTTCAGTTATTTAAAATATTATGGATTTAAATTATGTTAAAAACTCTAATTAATTTAATGGTTTTATTGTCTTAAAGGTATTAAATAAGATTTCATTATTTTATTGATGATGAATGAATATTATTTTATAAATTAAAGTTTAGTTTAAATTATATTCTATCATAATTCCTCTTCAGTGCTTTTAATTAATCTAATGTTTATACATTTCCAAATCAGTATTTAAAACTCAACGTTAGATCGTTTTGAAGACTCCAAGATGAAGGGTTTGGATTAAAACCCAGGCCCCTCTCTTTCTCCCTCACTTTTCTCTTCCCTCTCTCTCTCTTCCCTCCCCTTCACGCGTACATGCAAGCTCTCCTCCCTCTCACCCAATTCTCCCTATCTCAGCTTGGCGCTGTTGCGCGCCACTCGGCCTCACTGCCACCACCACCAGCCTCCTTTCACGCTAACAAGCTCCCACCACCAAACCCAGACTCCATCTCACAGCCAACCTCTCCCACGCATGCCTGCATCTCCTCACGCACGGGTTCACCATGCGCAGCTCCTAGCGCCGCCGTACGTGGCCACCCAGGCCACAGAGCACCACCACGAGTACCCCCCTGACCTCCCCTTGACTCGAAGCCGGTAGCCTTTCCCTAGACAGACCGCACACACGCAGGTCCTCCACGCATGGGTTTTCCATACCTACGGCTGAGCTCCGCCTCCCAAGGCCACCACACCACCACCTGAGTCTTCTCCTCCCACCGGCGACCTCCTCTAGCCACCCCCATGTCCAGCTGAGCCACCTAGCTCCCCCACTCTCACGAACTCTCCTTTACGCAAGACCTAGATCCGCCGCCATAGGCCGCCGTGGCGCCACCCCAATGCTACCACAAGCTTCACTGTACCTCCCTTAACCCCTCCATGGCTAGCCAATGACCAGCCGAGCTCCCCCTCCATTTCCATGCTTTGAGACACACTGGTTCCCCTTGGAAACCTATGGCTCCACTGTGTTCCACCACCCCAGCCACCATGAGACCACCTTTAGCCTCCCTTGGCCTCCCCTAGCGTAGCCCTAAGCCCAAACTGCCACTTTACATGGTGGATAGGCACTGTACGTGGCTAACGACTACTGTACATGGCCTTGGTCGCTACCCACGGACTCCCCACCATGTCAGCCACCCTCGCATAGCCCAGATCCACCCACTAGAATTCTAGATCTAGTCCTCGAGATAGTCCCATCATAGGGTCACAGTAGTGACAGCTATCGCCAAGTGAATGGCTTCCGACGCCACTGGCCATGCCAGACAGCGAGCAACGGACGAGTTATCCCATCATTAGTATAACCCTTTATCCCTCGTTATTTATGTTAAATGTTGGTTCGTTGATTGGTTAGGTTGTGGACTGTGTTGTTAGTATTTATGGAGTTCGTTGTGTAGTGTAGTGATGTGATGTGTTGTGTATATGAAGTGTTGGGTGTAGTGGAGAATTGCACTGTGTAGTATTGTGGACTGTGCTGTGAAGTGTGGATTGGGAAGAGTACACATGGAGTGTACTATGTGTAACGTAGAATGTGTGAAGGGAGTACACGTGGAGTGTACACCATGTGATAGAGTGATGCACCATATGGTGTGTACGCCATAGTGGTAATGTGGCGTAGCGTGTGTAAATGGAGTGCATGTGGGGTGTACTCCATGAGGTGCAACGATACACCGTGTGGTGTGTCGCAAAGACAAGGATGGTTGCGTAGTTGATGGGCGTAGAGCGTAGTAAGTAGCATCGGGAATTGTAGAACAGTGTTCTAAAGAAGCTGTGATGTGGCCTATAGTCTGAGGTGATAGGTGTCACTGTGTTTGATTTATGGCTGGAGTATGTGTGAAGTGACAGAACAAGTGTAAGAGTGCGCAGCGGAAGCATGACTACGGAATGTCATGAAGTGCCGTGGTTAAACCAAAAGTCGTGCTTGTGATGGGTGAGGAGTTAGTGTAAGAATGGCTTAACAAGAACGAGACGAGATGTCATGGTGTGACAGGAGTAAGTGAGGGACCGTACTCATGATGAGTTAGGAGTTGGCGTAGAAATGACGTAGCTGGATGTCAAGTGACATGACAAGGTCACGGTATAGCTTGGGAGTAGTCTTGAGCTATATGACATGACGTAAAGTGTAGTTGTGAATGGGGTCTTGTAGTGTTAAGTGTTGGGATGAACTGTCAAAAGGGACAAGTAGCATGAAGAGTCATGCTAGCAGGCTTAAGAGAAGGTTGGTATCAGAGTATGGTGCTTGTCCCTACGAGCATGTGATCAACGTATTATATGTTAATCTTAGGTGGCAAGGAGGTAAGCTACGTGTATGATCTGGTGAGATACATGTGCCGGAAGGATTCACCATATGTAATGTGTAATCTGTCCTAAGCATGGTTACACGGTATTTAAGCCTCAAAATTGGCTTAGAGCCATGTGGCGTGTATGGATGGGAATGAGGATTTAGCATGGGCTAAGATGCATGAAGGTAGTGACAGGTGTATCATCTAGGACTGGGATGAGTGACTTAGTCGGTTTGAGTCATGCGATAGAGTGTTGTCAATAAGAAGAATAAGATGAAGGTCTTAGTGTCTTAATCCTAAGGTGAATCATGGGTTCACTTTAGTGGATGAGCACTTGAGATAATACGTTGAGTTTGGAAGAGGTAGTGACCGCAAGTGGATTCTGAAGATTTTAGCATAGTAAATGGCACGTAAGAGCATGGGATATAATGAGAGTGTTTCAAGTGAAGTGTAGCTCTATTTCTAGTTTAGTTGCTTGTGCACTAGATAGAGAATCACGCTAAGGTTATGTGTATGCATGTAGGTTGCCATCAGACATGCACATGAATGGACAACATGATATGAAAGTAACATAGAATCCAGGTAAGTATTATGTTCATACTCTTCTAGAGTTTTCTAAAGGATATGAAATGAAAATGAAATGTTTTTTCTTTATGATGCCTTACGAAATGACACAAAAGACGTTTTACGAAAGCATGCTAAGTTTTCAAAGGTATACATATGTACGACCCTTTCTTGGCAGCCCTTTTTACGCAACCAAAGTATTACTTGTACGCATGTGAATGAATGACTATACGCAGTATCGATTGTATGTATTTTCTATGAAAAGAAATGTTGAGTCTAATGCCTCGTGCTTTAAGTGATGCTTTAACTGACGCGAAGAAAGTATGTTGTTTTAAAAGGTCCCTATGAACTGATGTTTTTAAAATGTCCCTATGAACTGATGTTTTATGGATGCCATGAAAGATGGTGTTTAAGCCCAAGCTTTCAAATGACGCTTTTCCATGAATGAACTGCTAAATGAAAAGGATTGAAAAGGAAATGACTGAAAGGACTGAACTGAAAGAAATGACTGAACGTTTAATGTATGAAAATACGTAATGACCACATGAATGAATGAATGAAAAGGGTACCAAAGGACTGGTCAGATTGCAAAGCCGGGTAAGTAGTACTGGTATTACATCTAGTACTGCTCCCTGACTGACAAGGGATTTCCAACTTGTGGCCATGGGAGGAGTCTGGGTCCAAAAGACCACTAACCCCAACGCACGGGGTGTAACAGTGTCTATCGGCCAAAGAAAGTGATAAGAAAGAATGTATAAATGTATGAATGCATACATTATTTAAGAAATGAAGGCACTAACAGGAGACACATTTTACGAAAAGAAAACTGATTTTTAAAGAAAAATCCCGCCTAGTGATGTTTTCAAAAGAACGCATGTATGCATGTACGTATAATGTGTATGGAATGATGAATGCATGACCAAAAACATATGTTATTATCTTTTAACTGTATGAAGTAATGCTTACGAATCATCGACTCATTTTAGTATTTTATGTATGCCCCTCCCCCCACAGGAATTGAATGAGCAGTATGCATTAGGAAGGACACGGCCCATAGGGAAGAGCACGAAAGTCTAGGTATGAGGGTTTAATTGTATGAGAGGCCTTTTATTTTAAGAGTAATGTTTTCTGCTGTAAACCTCTTTTATTCTCCAAGCACATTTTATTTTATAACTTAGAGTCTTGCACCCTGGGTATGGAAGCAAAAAGTTTTAAATCGAAAGGTAATTTCCGTCGTCTTTTCTAAAATCATTTTATAAAAAGTCCCACTACAAGGACGGGCGTTACAGCTTGGCTGCTGCTCAGACACCCAGCTCACCACCACCGTTTGGTCACTGCTTGGACACCCAGCTCGCCACCATAGAAGCAACTCCAGCTTGGCAACTCACCACCATGGAAACAACTCCAGCTTGGCAGCCCACCCACGCAGAAGCCCCCCAGCTGGGCAACCCACTTGCACGGGAGCAACTCGGCTCAGGAACTCAGCCACTGAGCCCCTCTCCTCAGCCCACTCTCCTCGGGACTCCTCTGCCCAGGATTTATTAAGCTTGGGAAACAAGTTCACGCACAAGAGTTCAGCTCCGGAAACAAATGAAGTTCAACTCAGGAGTCACCCGCTCAGAGATGACATGCTCGGGACAGCAGCTCACCTGCTCGGCACCCCACCAGCTCGGGCAGCACCTCACTTTGCTCGGGAGTTACCTGCTCGGTACCTCATGATTTGCTCGGCACCTCCTCTGCTTCTACTTGGGACTCAAAGGGTTCGGGAAGCACCTACACCTCATCTATATGGGAAGGCCATTCCCGCTCGGGAGTCATCTATACGAGACAACACCTGCACGACAGCTCGCTAGCTCGGGAAGTCACCTCTACTCGGGATGCACCTCCACGGCTCAGGAAAACACAGCTCGGTACCTCACTTTGCTTGGATCCACCTATGCAAAAATCACAATCAACAACAGACAATTTTTTAATCAAAGTAAAACGATTGACCACAACAACTAAAATCTTCTTGGTATTGTCTCTCAAAATTTGTATGAATTTATTTCTACTAAGAAGTTACTTCTTGTAGTGCGGAAACATCGGTCATGTGGCCCCGCGCTCCAGTGGAGTGGTTTGGAATGGATGAGCACCTCCCTTCAATGAAGTCGGGTCTCTAGACTTGCTGCGGTGTAAGACCAAGTCTCTAGACTTGCCGACACCCCATCCAACAAAGCCGAATCCCAACACTCACAAGAAGACGTGTCTCTAGACTCACTGCAGGGTAAGGCCAAGTCTCTAGACTCACCGATCTCCCGTCCAATAAAGCCGAGTCCCTACACTTGTAAGAAGACAGGCCTCTAGACTCGCTGCGGGGTAAGGCCAAGTCTTTAGACTCATTAACCCCTCGTCCAACAAAGCCGAGTCCTTACACTCGCACGAAGATGGGTCTCTAGACTCGCTGCTAGGTAAGGCCAAGTCTCTAGACTCGCCGACCCTTCGTCTGACCGAGCCGAGTCCCTAGACTTGCCATGAAATCGGGTCCCTAGACTCGCGCCGAGTGTCATGCTCGAGCCATAACCACTGCCAGTGGGTTACCTCCAAGAACGAGCCTTCGGAGACAACAGGCCTTCGAGCTCCACAATCGCCTTGCATGGATTACCTTCGGGAGTGAGCCGACGAGCTCAGCAACTACCTAAAATGGACTGAAGGGGTCGATAGGCCTTCTAACCGCTTTATGTGGGTTACTTCACATAAACCCCAACACTAACAACAAAACACAAGCATCAAACGAACATACACTTTACAAATAACAACAAACATCTGAGCTCCGCACTTGCAGCATACGCAGTCTAGTCCCTCTCTTGCCATAGCCGAGCGTCGTGCTCGCAGTCTACGCGGTCCAATCCATCTCCCGCCTTAGTCGAGCTTCGCGCTCGCACTCTACGCAGTCAAGCCCATCTCTCGCCTTAGCTGCCTACCCGCACACTACGTAATCAAGCTCATATCTCAAACCTGAATTTGGAAATATTTACTCAGAGGAACAAATGGATGGGGATCGACCTCTAGAATTTCATTCCCTACATATTCGGGCAGACCAGGTCGGCTACATTTTTACCTCTAATGATTCTCAAGGTCCTTACTTGCCCTTAGGAATCGCGGGGTACTGTGAGGGGGAAAAATAATAAAGTCAATACTGGGCCCAGCCACCAGGCCACATTAGGAGTGGGGGACAAAAGATATGAGTGAGCGACAAGGGGGGAGGTGCAGCAGGCAAGTGGCATGCGAGTTAGAGCCGGTCAGAGGAAATTACGGGTAAAAGGGGCTGCACAAGCAAGGGACTAGTCCCACCATTACCAACTGACACACACAATAGAGGGTGGATAAAGGCCTTCAGCCAGATGACTCGAGAGAGTCTCTCAACTTCGTCTTCTTCCTCCCTTCTTCTTCCAGTGAAAGGAGCGCATCGGTGGGACATCGGTTGCTTTGGTTCTTCTTCTTCAATTTTCTTCCTCTTCAACTTCTCCTTCAAACTCATAACAAGGAGCTCCAGCGATGTGTTTTTCTCCAGTAAATGTGTCCAAAAATACCATTGTATAGTGAGGAATGAGAGACCATAAGAGACTGTAAAATAAGAATATTATAGTGGATTTCTCCTCCCCAAATGCCCATGGACGTAGGCATTATGCTAAACCACAGAAACTCATGTGTTCATCTATTTTATTTCTTTGTACTTATATTTTCCATTCGTTGCTATGGACGTATGCATCGCCACTGTATAACTGCACCGGAACACTATCGGGGGCGCCAAACAATACGGAACGAGACCCAAGTCACCGTGAGCCTGGAATGACTCTTTCTCCCCTTCCGGCCTGTTGTGTGATTTTTATAACATCAATAGTATGTTTTCCAATTTGTCGTCGGCTTTCGTTCTCTTCTCCCTGTATCCTCTTCCTCTGGACTCGGACCAAAATCTTTAAACTCATGATCTTCATGCTCTTCTTCCCTTTGTTCTCTTTGCAAACTCATACAAATTACTGTATTTTCTTTCTTCTTTGGTAAGTTAATGTCATTAAATAAGAAAAGTAAAATCTGGAACTACGTACCAACTACAAAATGTAATTTAATATTGCAGCAAAATAAATGATGCCACACTTTAAGTTTAAGCCCATGCCATTAACTTGGTTCCAAATTTCACGAATCCAACTTGATTGCCTAGATAATCAGGAACAGTTAGTTGGTAGATACCCAAATCCAGCTTGAGGAAGTTTATCATGGCTGTGGGAGGTTTGTTATGGGAAGTATCAACCTGGTGGCTCACTTGAGCTTTTCTTCAAACACTTGCCATGCTTCATTTTTAATTCATTACGGTTGCTTCATTTTAACCATTGCATTTCCTGATTACAACCATTTCATACAACAGCTTCCTACACAGTAGTTTCCAACTCTGGATTTTTTTTTGGGAAACTAATTACGATTTTGGACTTTTATTTTTTGAATCAGAGTTGATAATTTTCCGGCAGTGATCATTTCCATGGCTTTCATCTCTCTCTCTCTCTGTGTGCTCAACTATTGGATTGCATTTGGGTCATTTTCTCTCTGAAAAAAAATCCCGGATTGAAGACTTTTACACCTTAAAAGTAGTCAAACCTAGTGGTATAAGCTGGGTGGCTGATGTAATGCCCTAATGGAAGGCCCAAACCATATGGCCTATAATCCAAAAGGACTAGTCAATGATACAATTGAAGTCCCATGGAAAACTTATAAAGAGCAAGAGTTTTTTCTTCTTAAGCAATGTGGGATCTCATACATCATCTACTCTTATCCTTATCATATGGGGTATCACAATCTACTCCACTTAAATTCCCAATGTCCTTGTCGGGCCAGTCCGTCGTAGATGGTACGGCTCAAGTCCCACATTTTTTATTGGGATAGGCTTTGATACCATTTGTAACACCCCAATGGAAGGCCCAAACCACATGGCCTATACTCCAAAATGACTCATCAATGATATAATTGGAGCCCCATTGGAATCTTATAAAAAGCAAATACTTCTCCTTCCCAATCACATACACCATCTACCATTATCCTTATCATATGGGGTATGGGGTAACAAAGCTGCCTATTATTTTCCATATACAAAACCCCTCATCTCATTTGTCTCAACATATTTCACTTTTTATTAGGGGTGTAATCAGTCTGGTCCAATTCGATCACTCGGGGGGGGGGGGGTCACGAACCGTAATTTTGGTCCATATTTTTTTCAAACCGAACAAGACCGATTACCCCTAAGGATCAGACCGAACCATTAGCTATCGGTTCAATCGATCTGATTTGGTCCATATGAGTTAGAAACATTTTTTCCCTTTTTTCTTTTTTTGGAAAATTAATTAATACAAAAAATTATTAAATTAGTAAAATTAAAATTAAGTGAATTCTTTAATGTGGATTATGTAATTCAGTCACTAAAAATTAATTAATTATAATTATATCTATGATGTTAATAGTTACTAACTTAGTACTTTAGTATTTATAATGGCTTATATTAAAATTCTAACATTTAATATATAGTTAATGAATATGAAATAATTTAATTGTCCATAGATTATTCATTCTTACTTGCAACTTAGGTATCTTAAAAACATTACTTGCATCTCAGTGCCACCAGCCACGACAAGGTTACCTAGAAACCGACAGAGAAAAACTTTCCATCACCCCCGTCCGCCGCACGCCACCTCAGGCTCACGGTGAGCTTCATCTCTCTCTCACGCTTGGCTTGCTCATCTCGTAACCCCTCTCTCTCTCTCATTAGTTGGTCTCTCTCTCATCACTCTCTCTCTCTAACCAAAGTCTTGTAATCGCCCTCACCATTGTAGACAATCGCCCAGCTCGCCTCTCGTTGTGCTCTCCATCTCTCGGTAAGTCCTCCGTTACTCTCAACGACGCTGCCTTGTTTTCTTGCTTAAGTGTTTAAGTTGTCCCCGTAAACTTACGTAGGTTTTGTAAATATTTTGAGTATTAACTACAAATTACAATTTTACCCTTTTAGTCCAAATGTTTTTGAACGAGTGACTTCAGTAGGACATGTTTTTTTTTATTTCATGGGCCTATGTCGTTTCCAATAAATATTTTTAGTATTTTATATGGGTTCTGTCTCACTTTATAGTACAAAATTATATTAGTTGATATTAATGTTTGAAAGAATTTAGAGTTTATATTTTAGTCGGAGATTTTAAGTGAGAATGGATGTATGTGAGAAATGATAATAATTTGGAGTCGAATTTCAAGTCTTTGAGGAATTAAAATAGGTTAATTTAGTATTTCAGGTTAAATATTGAAATACGTGTTCAATTGGAAATTTACGTGACTATTTGATATAGGTGATTGATTTCTTGTTCAACACTATTGTGAAGAAATTCTAAAAAGCTAAAAAGTTCAGGTAAGTGGGGCTCCTATACTAGGCTTTACACAAATTATCAAGACTAAGGTTGAACTTATGAAAATTTTGCATGTTTTGTTATGAAATGAGAACTTGGGAAAAACAACCTTGGCCTTTTATTTGCATTACTCATAAAATCTGTATGAAAAATGAAAAAATATTTTTTGACATACATTGTGTAAACATGAGCTAAATTTTGTCATATTGTCTCTGAAATATAAAAAGGAGCGATATTGAGAATCTGAAATTGTGCATTGATTTAGAAAGATGCTCTAACTTTTGTTTTCAGTGTGTGAGAATGATCTGATTATATTTTGGTACTCTGTTTTGTTTTGATATGGCATCTGAAAACCTTTGGCTTTGTGTACTGATTTTGTATCCGACTCTGTCTCTGCTCTGCTCTGTTATGCTCTGCTCTGCTCTGTTTGGGTTGGTACCAACTTCTATGTTTCTGAATGCACCCACTATGGAAACAAAGTGATTTTATTGTGGTCTTTCCTGTGTGCATATTTGGGATTTCGAGAGTAATAAGGTAAATATTTCATCTATGTCTCTGCCTGGTTTGGCCATCGGGGATAGCACAACCCTACCATGGAGGTGAAACATGATCTCTACTTTGTGAGATGCTCTATTTTGACGTGGTGATGATATTTAGGTTATGTTATGCCAAAGTACTATGGGTTTTATGTGTCTTAAAACCATCACTCTGTTACATTTGAAAACATGTTTTGTTCTGCATGATAACTTTGAAAAATATTTTGTTCTGCATATTGTATTTTGTAAATGCTCATGTTTGCATGCTAATATATGTCATCTGCTTACTGAGTTATTGATAACTTACCCCTTATCTCTACAATGTTTTTAAGATATTTTGGATATTTTAGCAGAGGTTCAAGAATAGGAAGCATGGGTAGACTTTGTGAGCATAGACTATTAAATACAAAGAGGGTACTTGTTATTGGAGAATTTTATTGAATAGTTTCGTTTTTCTCTGTTGACTTAGTACTTTGGGAAGTTGGCTTTTATTTTGAGATTTCGTCGTAATCTTAATTATTTATTTTAGAGTAGATGGTTTAAAGAAATGAGGTCTATGAGTAAATGAGGAATTGGAGTTTACATTTGTACAATAAGATATGATTTTAAGTGTTAAGAGATAGCTCTCCGATCCATCCGGGACCGGAGCGTTACATATATAATATTTAAAAAATCTATAAAGATCTAATTCGATCGGTTTTGGTCCTATGCAGTCCAAAAATCTGCACCCTAAGACCGGACTGAAAACGAATTCCTTACCGACAAAGGACCGTAACCAACTAAAAAAAATTTCGATACGTTTCGGACCAAAAAATTTTCACCTACCTTTTATTAACAATAGATTATTTTAATATAAAACACATTATTTTAAGGTGGGATCTGTACTTTCATAAATATTATTAAAAATACATTATTTTAATATACTATCGTAAGGTGGGACCACACTTTCACAAAATCCTATTAAGACTTTCTTCTCAATTTCATTTCTCCAACGTTTAATTAAAAAACTTTCGAACTTCTAACATTCAATGGACAATCTCTTTTTGCTTCAATTTGCTTCTCATTGATATATCTCTTTTTGCTTCTCAACCCATCTCCATTTGATCAACAATATTCTCAATCTTTTGAATAATCTCAAGATTCTAGAGGAGGAACATCAAGATTTCCAAATCTTTATCATCATTGCAATGGACAATCTCTAGTTCTTTAGAAATAAGGTAGACCATAAGCAATCAACCCCCTCTATCCATGCATATGTTGAATCTGTTTTTACAATATACTTACAGCATTCAAGAGCTTGAACAGCAAAGGATAATCTGATCGGTGAAAACGATGTGAGACCCCTACTGGATATCACCTCATTACTTTTGATGTGGCGATTTGAAAAGAATGATCCATCATTGCTTCAATTTGTTGGAAAGATAATAGAAATGCAATTTTTGTCAAAACATACTTCATTAATAATATCAACTCAAATCAAGGAGAAGCAAGTGCAGCTCTTATGGCCATTAAAGAAGCCGAAAGACTAAAGTTGGAAAAGATAGTGTTACAAAGAGATTCAAAAGTGACAATCCAAGCAATCTCAAATTCCTCTCCTGTTCAAGAATGGATTCTGAGTCCCATCATTAATGACATCAGACATCATTTAAATTCCTTTAAAGAATGGATAATGAGGAAAATTCATCGATCAGAAAATCGATGTGCGCATAATCTAGCACAATGGGCAGCGGCAACACAAGCCTTTGGAAACATCCCGCTAATACAAATTCCAGCAGCTCTACTACAATTTCATAGCATAAAGGATCCTCCTGCATCTAGGTAGTTTTTTGTATTAGACTATTGGAATTCCTATGTTTGTATCAGACTCTATGTCTTAATATATATTTCTGAATCTTGTGGGAAAAAAAAATACGTCATCTTAATCCTCCAATTCTCTAATATCATTTCTCCTCTCAAGGGTCTCCCTTACCTAGAGGTTTCTCCTCCTGCCAAGTGAAGATTTTGCATGGTCTTCTCTTTGGTACGTAGATGTCCTCTACGCATGGTGGATCCGGGGATGGATCATAATCTCAAAAAATTGTGTGAACGTTTGTCATTGATAGAACAAGAAGTGGAGGTCATCGTTGTTGAGGAAACTTCGTTGGGTGATGCTCCGGTTAGGGGAGAACGTTGTTTGATATTCAAATTGCTGACTACAAAACATTTCAATAAGAAAGCGTTCAAAATGACTATGATCTGGCGTCCTATTAAAGCGATCACCATCCGAAATTTAAATCCCACTATGTTTATTGCTGAATTTGAAGATTTAAAGGATAAAGAGCATGTCAAACGTGATGGGCTGTCAAACGTGATGGGCACGGCTAGGGATGTAATTTCAAATTGGAAAATCGGTCAGGATCGGACCGGATTGGTTTTATTGGTTTTAAACCGGTCCAGTCCGGGACCGGTTCTTATAATGGGAAAACCGGTCGGTTCCGGTCCGATTCCGGTTTTGGAATTTTCCGGACCGGACCGGTTTATTAAAATATATAAAAATAATAATATTTATATTATTGTATATATAAGTTTTATACAAAATATTATATATATATATTAATAATTAATATATATAAGTTTTACTTATTATGTATAATTATAAATTTTAATGTGAAATTTTTATATATAATATATATAATTATATAGTCTAATATATTATATAGCTATACTAATATATAAGTCTATAACTATTTAACTAATATTAATAGTTTAATATAGACTATAGTTATAACTTATACTTATACTAATACTAATATAGTTCTACTAAATCACTATAACTAGTACTAATATATAACTATACTAATATGCTAATATTAATATTATTATATAGTCTAATATATTATATAGCTATACTAATATATAAGTCTATAACTATTTAACTAATATTAATAGTTTAATATAGACTATAGTTATAGTTATACTAATATAGTTATACTAAATCATTATAACTAATACTAATAGGCTAATATTAATACAATTATATAGTCTAATATATTATATAGATATACTAATATACAAGTCTATAACTATTTAACTAATAGTCTAATACTAATAGTTTAATATAGACTATAGACTATAGTTATACTAATATAGTTATACTAAATCGTTATAACTAATACTAATATATAACTATACTAATAGGCTAATATTAATACTATTAGACTATGGTATAGTAAAAATATATATATATTATATAGTCTAATATATAAAATATTTGACTTTAGTATATTAAATGTATTACAAATATATATAGTTAATAAATAATAGTTATATTAAATCACTATAATCACTATAGTCTATAGTCTATTAAATGTATTAGAAATATATAAAAATTTTAATTATCATTTAAAAAAAACACATTAAAAAGATTCAAAGAATTAAATTTTAATTAAATAGTAAAGGGCAAATGTCAAACGGTGCCATTTTAATATGTTCGAAAAAACCTAAAGTGAACTCATCAGTCATCACTATCACTCGGACACTCATCTCCTTCCTTGCGAACAGAGTTATGAACTCAGCAGCAGCGGCGCCCTTCATCTCTTTCGTCTCTCACTTCTCAATCACTCACTCTGCTCTCGTCTCTCGCAACAAGCTCTCTCCGTCGCCGCTCGGTGGTTCACTCTCTCGCAGTCGCAGACTCGCAGCTCTCTCTCTCCGTCTCTCACTCTCAAGTTCTCAACTCTCCCGCTTCTCACTCTCTCGTCTCTCAACTCTTTTGTAATCGTCTCTCACTCTCAACTCTCCTGTATCTCACTCTCTCGTCTCTCAACTCTTTCGTGAGTCTGTGACCTCGTCGCTCACAATCTCTCTTCTCTCAACTCTTTGCCGATCTGCCCCCAGCCCACGACAAGTTTTTTTTTTTTAAATTACATACTAGCAGTAGCCTATTTTGATTTTTGTGATTGGATTTTGTGATATTAGGATTTTTGTGATTAGGTTTTGTCATTTTGTGATTTTTGTGAATCTTGATTGCCGATTGGGTTGATTGGGTTTTGTGATATTAGGGTATTTTTTTTAATCCGAAATTTATTAGTGTTTGTTATTTCCGATTGGGTTGTTGTTGGTTGTGGTCTGTGGAACTTGTGGCCGATTGGGTTTTGTTGTTGGAAAAAGTCAGTCCATGTGTCTGTGGAACTTGCGAGTTAGCTTTCATTGTGAACCATCAAAGGCTGTACATGTGCTTCCAGTTTATCATTTTGCCTGATTGTTATGCCATCACGCCATTGGCCTTTGGCAAATAAAGTTTCTGTTAAGACTTTTGCATGGTGATTACTTTTAATTATGTTTTAGAGTATATAATGTTATGCTATTGCAGTGCAAACAACAAATCTGGTTCAAATAATGTTTTGCAAATTAGGCAGGCTTCATCAATTTTGTAATTTTGATTGGAATGATTTTATTCGAATTCCTATCTAAATTTGAAGGTCTTAAATGGACATGCCCGGAAATTCAAATAAGTTGCAAATTTATCTTCTATGAAATATATTAATGGATGCATGATGTGCCATGTACATAGTATATATTGTGGCTCTGGTTTACTAGTTTGGATATTGAGGATGTTTCAAAATATTTTATTATTACATTTTACGTATTTTTTATTATTATTCATTACTATTTAATATTCTATTGTTATTTTTTCACTATGATCAACAATTAATGTTTATTTTTGTTACTACAGAATCACATATGGATCCTTCAAATGAAACAGAAACACACGACAATATTCAACCTACAATGGAAAGGAGTCAAAGGATTGTGGAATCAATGGCGACTAATGATCCGCTTTCTCCCAAATCCAATGTAAGTAAGCCATCTATTGGTAGGAAAAGATCAGTAGTTTGAGATTATTTTACAAAGATTCGTACTGAGGATAAGTGGAAACCTAGGGTTTCATGTAACCTTTGTGGGATGACTTATACTTGTGATCCTAATATAAATGGTACAAAATCAATGTTGGGGCACTTGGAAAAAACATGTAAGCAGTCTCCACTTAAGAAAGTAGATAGAAACCAATCTATATTGGGTTTCCAGTCTGGATCAAGCAGTGGGGGGCTTGTATCTATTTCTTTTAGTGTTGAGGCATGTAGAGAAGCTTTAGCAGAAATGTTGGTTGTTGATGAGCTTCCTTTTAAACATGTGGAAGGGGAGAGATTTAAGAAATTCATGCTTGTTGTGCAACCTAGATGGAATGCGATTCCATCACGTGTAACGGTTGCAAAAGATATTTATAAACTTTATTTGAGAGAGAAAGACAATTTGAAAAGTGCTCTTAAGGGGCAGCGCATTTGTCTAACCACGGATACATGGACATTCGTGCAAAATTTTAACTACATGTGTCTCATTGCACATTTTATTGATGAAGATTGGAACATGCACAAAAAAATTATCAATTTTTGCAAGGTTGAAAACCATAAGGGTGAGACACTAGGTAAGCAAATTGAAATGTGTTTGCTAGAATGGGGAAGGCAAAAAATATTTACAATTATACTTGATAATGCAAGTTCAAATAATGGGGTAGTTTCGTATCTCAAAAGAAAGACAAAGAATAGAAGGGATACTATTTTGGAACATGAGTTCTTGCATATGAGATGTTGTGCTCATATCTTGAACTTGATTGTTCGGGATGGGTTGAAAGAATATGATCAATCAATTGCAAGAATTAGAGGAGCTGTGAAGTATGTAAAATCATCTCCAAAAAGGTGGAACACATTTAAGCAATGTTGTGACAGTGAAGACATTACTTGTAAAAGTGGTGTATGCTTAGATGTAGCAACCTGTTGGAACTCCACTTATATGATGTTGGATAGGGCAGAAAAGTTTCAAAAAGCATTTCAACGATTAGAGGATGAAGATCCGGGATATCTTAAAAGTGTTGGGGAGGATGATAGTGAGAATGATGATGATGTTAGTGAGTTGGGTAAGGGAGGGGCATCCAAGTTAGGGCCTCCAACCATGAATGATTGGGATAAGAGTAGGTTGTTTGCAAAATTTTTGAAACTTTTTTATGATTCAACCTTGCGTTTCTCGGGGACCAATTATGTCACTTGCAATAGTTTTTTGTTTGAGCTAGCAACAATTCAAGCTGCAATTAATTTGGAGTGTGTGGAAAGGCCTCATAATTTGAGGACAATGGCATTTAGTATGAAATCTAAATGTGAGAAGTATTGGGAAAATATTGAAAAAATGAATCTTTTGTTGTATGTTGGGTTGGTTTTTGATCCTCGGTATAAAATGCGTGGTCTAACATATATTTTTGAAGGAATATATGAGGATAATAGTTCAAAAGTTCTTATGTTGGTGGATCGGGTTCAAGATGCCTTGACTCGTTTATATGATAGTTATTGTGAAAATGATGAAAGTAATGTTGGGGCACAAGATCAAACTATAAGCCAATCAAGCGAGAGAGGGGCTAGTAGTACAAGTTCAATTGCTGGGGTAGGTCAAGGTGATTTCAGATCATTAATCCATGCACAAATTAAGAAGCGTTTGGAGTCGGATAACTCTTTGGCAACTAAGTCTGGATTGGAGAGATATTTATTTGAAAAATGTGAAGAAGATGATGTGAAATTCGACTTGTTGACTTGGTGGAAGGTCAACTCCATTAGATACCGCGTGCTTTCAAGAGTTGCGCGGGATGTTCTTACAGTTCCGATATCTACAGTGGCCTCTGAGTCAGCTTTTAGCACAGCAGGTTGAGTACTTGATCCTTTCCGCAGTAGCCTATCTCCACTTATGGTAGAAGCTCTTATTTGTACACAAAATTGGCTCCGTTCTTCTGCCCCGATTAACATTCGTACTTTAATGGATGATGTTGAGGAGTTTGAGAAAATTGATACAGGTATGTAGCATCATTCACCTTTTCTTTAACTATATCTAAAGTGTAAATCATATTAGTAATTTGTTTTAATTATTATGCTTATTTTTTTCCCTTTTGTGTAGAGCTCATGGAAGACCTAGGGAGTTCTTCAAGACCTATTTCTTTGACTGGAGATAATTAAATTTAAGGTAGGTCAACTTGTATAACATATTTCCTTATTTTTTTTTATTATTTAATGTAATTACTAACTTCTTATTAGAATTAATCACTTGATTTATTTTCATACAATTGCAAGGATTGTTGAAGGGACTATTGGAGTTGGTGGCTTGGTGAATAGCTATTGAAGTTTTTTGTAGGATGTTCTAAGTTATTGTAATTTGAACTTGTAATTTCTTGAATTTTTAGACTTGTAATTCAGACTTTTAAGTGTTTGGACTTGTAATTTTTTGGACTTGTAATTTGTTGGACTTTTGGACTTCTAATTTAGATTTTTGAACTTATTTTATTCCATAGGCTCATAGGCTTGTTGATGTCCATTCTTGAATTTCTTGTGACTGCTAGGTTTGTGGAAAAGGTTGTGCATTCAGTCAATAAAAGAAATAGATGTTACTGATTATCTTTCCAGAAATTAAGGTACAGACTTGTGGAAAAGTCTAGAGTTTCTCAAACATATAACAAAGTTACAAATGCATTACAGAATAAAAGATCCAATCCACTAAACAAAACTAGTTAGATGAACGAATAGAACCTGCCTGTGAACAGCACCAAATCCGGCTGTGAACAAATTTTTTTATAAACAAACTAGTTAAATCAGTTTTTTTTTTTTATTCACATTTTAAAAAAAACCGGAAAATCGGTAAAACCGGAAGTACCTGTTTAGGAGGGTAACCGGTGCGTAATCGGTTTTGAAAAATACAAAACCGGTACATACCGGTTCGGTCCTAGATTTTGTCTAAAACCGGACTGGACCGGACCGGTTACACCTGTAGCCATGGCCATTTGACAAGCAACTGGTTTTGACTAGCAATGTGGAGGGACTTAAGCAAACACATCAAGTTACACTTTCTGAGGTCCTATTTTGAGTTCGTGTACATGATCTTCCACTCATGGTTCGCAATTCTACCATGGGGAACATTATTGGTAAGGCTATAGGAAAGCTGGTGGAGGTGGACCTAGAGAATGATGAGATGGCTTGGGGGGAATTTATGAGGATTCGGGTATGCTTGGATGTTTCGAAACCTCTATTACATGGGAAGAAGATTTGTGTGGGTTCCTCTCAACCTATATGGGTAAGCTTTACCAACAAGCTTCTCCCTAACCTTTGCTACATCTGTGGTTTGCTTGGTAACAGTCATTGTGATTGTGATCATTGGACTGAGATCATGAATTCCTTGAATGTCTGAATTTCCATATGGACCTTGGCTTTGTGCAGGAGGTCTTGGAGGAGTTGGGGGGGTCCACCCGTAGTCGTTTCTTCCAACAGAATGACAAGAGGAGTTCACCAAAGCATTCTGCTGTTCCAGTTGGCAGAGATTCTCAGGTTAACCCCCAGAAGGAAGTTAATGCTGATAATTCAAATTTCAGAGGAATCTTCGGAGAAGATCAACAAGTTAGTGGGCCTCGAAAATGGAAGATAATTCAAAAATCTCAGTTTCATAAGTCTCTATGTATTGACTCTGAGGTTGGTCTTAAAAGAGCCTCTGATCTTAACAATGTAAGGGAGGTCTCTAGATCTTCTAAGAGATTAAAAAATAAGACTACACTGCATGAGGAACTTGATGGTATTAACCATATTGTATCGGTGGTGGCTGATTCACACTTCCACCGAAATCTATGAAGATCCTAAGCTGGAATACTCGAGGGCTTGAGAATCCTCATGGTATTCAAACTCATTTTGATCTAATCAGAAAGGAAGATCCTGAAGTTTTGGTCTTGTAAGAGTCAAAACTTAATGCTGCTAGTATGGAATTCTGTAGAGTTAAATTAAAGTTTGCAAACTATTTGACTGTTGATGCATTAGTTCATAGTGGGGGCTTGGCACTCTTATGGAAGAAAGAGGTGAAGTTAACTATTCTTAGCTACTGATCTTCCTCCCATATTGATGCCTATGTTAAGGATGACTTTAAGAAATGGTTCTTAACTAGAATTTATGGGCAACTTGAGGCTGCTCGTAGGATGGAAACTTGGAATCTGATTAAAAGGTTAAATAGGGGCAATTTTGAAGGTTGGCTGGTTTTTGGAGACTTCAATGAGATTCTTACTCATGAAGGGAAATGGGGGGAAGGGATAGGCCTGAACAACAAATGATTGACTTTCATGAACTATTGGTAGATTGTGAGTTGGAGGATCTAGGATTCAATAGGCCTTGATATACTTGGTGTAATAAGAGGGATGATTCAGCAATTATTTCTATTAGACTTGAAATATGTTTGAAAGGGCTTCAATTTTCCATGGTTCTTCATCATATTCTGACCATCTACGAATTTGGCTAGATGTGATGGGTGTTCAAAACAGAAGGATAAAGCCTAAACCATTTAGATTCAAGGCTATATGGTTAGGTGAGAAGAATTGTGCACAGGTAGTACAAGATTTCATGGAGGCTATTTGGCTCTCGAAAATGCTTACAAGGGGTGATGTCTAGTATTTCTGGTTGTAGTTCAAAGTTGCAGCTATGGAATAAGGCCAGGTTTGGAAAGGTCCAAGTTAATCTGCAAGAAGCAAGACAAAACCTGAAGCTAATAGAGCAGAGGGATCAATTTGAGTTGAGTGCAAGAGAGGTGTGCTCAGCGTCTGAGCAAGTTCATAAATGATTAGAGAGGGAGGAGATAATGAGGAAGTAGAGATCAAGAGCACTTTGGTTAGCTGAGGGAGACCAAAACACCAAATTTTTTCATGCTAAAGCTTCCCAAAGAAAGAAGAAGAATAACATTGTGAAACTTATGGATGCAGAAGGTTGTTGGCATGAAGGGGAGTAATGAGACAACCTTCTTATTAACCACTTTTCCTCTTTGTTTACTTCTGCAAGAACTCGAAATGAAACTGTTGTTCTGGATAACATTAAAAGGAAAGTTTCTAATTTCATGAAGAACTCATTAAGGAATACAATGCTAAAGAAGTGGTTAGAGCTTTGAAAGAAATGCACCCCTCGAAGGCACTAGGGCCTTATAGTATGCCACCTTTGTTCTTCCAACAGTTTTGGCTGAAATTGGTAATTCTATCACAACTGTAGTTCTACTTGCTCTAAACTCTAGCGATTTTCCTCAAGTTGTGAATCATACATTTATTACTATGGTTCCTAAGAAGAAGCATCCTGTGAAAGTCAATGACTTTAGACCTACTAGCGTATGTAATGTGATTTATAAGCTAATATCCAATGTTATTGCAAATAGGATCAAGAAAGTGCTACCTGCTATAATCTCATAAACACAATCTACTTTTTTACCTGGAAGGTTGATCATTGATAATGAGTAAAGCTTATGATAGGGTTGAATGAAACTTTCTTGAAGTTGTTTTGAGAAAACTAGGATTCCATGAAAAGTTGATTCAACTTGTTATGAAGTTTGTGCAAAGTGCTTCATTTTCAATTCTTATTAATGGATCCCCAAAAAGTCATTCAAGAGGGTTGAGACAAAGAGATCCTATCTCTCCTTATTTATTCATCTTGTGCACAGAGGGTTTAATTGGCTTGCTGAGGAGTGCTGCTGAGTCTAATTCAATTTTTGGCATCCAAATTTGTCGAGGGGCCCCAAGACTTAATCATTTGCTCTTTGTAGATGGTAGTCTAAGATTTTATGCTGCTAATGTAGAGACTAATCTTAGAGTAATAGAGGTATTGAAAAAGTATGAAGAGTCCTCAGGTTAGCTTATTAACCAAGACAAAACTGAGATGGTTTTCAGTCAGAATGTTGATGAAGCTAAGGACATTATGAATTTATGGGGTACTTCTCAAGTATAGTAGTATGAGAAGTACCTAGGATTGCCACCAATGGTTGGGAAGTCTAAATCAGGTGCCTTTGCTGAGATAAAGCATAAAGTTTGGTTGAAATTGCAAGGTTGGAAAGGCAATATGTTTTCTCATGGTGGAAGGGAGGTGCTTCTTAAGGCAGTGGCTCTAGCTATTCCATCATATGCAATAAGTTGTTTCAAACTCCCTAACAAGCTGTGTTCAGATATTGAGGGTATGATGGCAAGATTTTGGTGGGGGCAAACGAATGAAGAAAGAAAGGTTCATTGGGTCAACTGGCATAGGATGTGTAGTCCAAGTATGTTTCAGGGTTAGGTTTCAAGGAATTGGTGACTTTTAATATAACTATGTTGGCTAAGCAGGGTTGGAGGCTTTGGCAGAATAAGGAGAGCCTATATAAGGTCTATAGTGCAAGGTATTTCCCTAGGGGCAACCTACTTGAGACCTGTAATACCCCGGTATTTTTTTACCCGAGGGAAATTTCCCTTGCATTTTTCGGTTGCTTTCGGCTAATGGCGTACCCCACTTTCATCTAATTTTCCACCTCCTAATGATTTGTTCATGTTCTCTTTCGGTGGATAATGATGGTGTTTTTGGACCGTTGACAGTGCACCCACATGGCCACACGGACCTCTTTCGCTTCTTCTTCCCCATTAGTTTACTTTTCCTAGCAACACCGTCCGCATGCATAACCCACCTACACCCTGCCCAACCCCACGTTGCAGCCCAAGTGCACGTCCAGGAAACTACCTACTCAGCCACGCGAAGCCGTTGCTATGCATGGTCGTCCGCATGCATGCACTGCTCCTCTATGATGCTCCAAGCAGAACCACCTCCTCCACACACAACTCCAAGCCAACCCACGTCCACCGAGCGTGCACTACACCTCCACCATGAATGCCCACTGTTCAGCCTCACGAAACCAAGAGCTACCCACGCAAGGCTAGTGACCAAACCAGCCACCCCGTTGCTGCCGTCAAGCTCCACGCACGAAATCACTCAACCAACAGCAACCCGGTCACACCTCCTCTTTGACTCCACACCGTCCGAAACCCACTGCTCCACACTCGTGGGCCACCCCCCACAGTTGTGCCCCTGCCCAGCCACACAAAGCCGCCTCCCGTAGTCTCCCTTGCAACCCATAAGCCTCCCCTATTTTGCAGCCCAAAAACAGAGAAGTTTCCCATGCCAGCAGTCGTTTCCGCCACACCCAACCGCATGTTCAACTAAACCCAGCCAAGCAACGTAGCCACTCTGTGCCCTACTGCTCCTCCGTGTCGCCGTCAGTTCCCTCTAACTCTCTCGGTTCCAGTTCGCTTCCTCGATGGAAACTCTCTTTTCTCTCCGCCCCTCTCCCGCTCATCTCTCTCTGCCTCTCTCGCCCTCCGTCCAGCGTAGGCAGCTTCGCCGCACGCCTCTGCCATCTTCAGTCGTGCCACCACAGTTCCTCCGGCCTCCGTCGCACGCTGCCTCTCCTTTGTGCAGCTCGATCTCACTCCATAAGTCCCTGCCACCACACATTTGGTTTTACTTCCGTCTGTTTGTTCCTCTAGTTTTGTTCTTTCAAGGCACCTGTTGCACCTATTCATCACAATCAACTTACTGTGATAGATTGTCTTACTTCTTTTCATTTCATTTGTTTTGTTGGTCTCCAAACCAAGTGCTGAATTCTTACTTTGTCTTGTTTATTCCCCATCTTTATTGTCTGTCTAGTACCTCGGTAAGTCCCGTTTTGCCAAGAGAGCATGTAGGATAGAGAGGTTGTCGAGTCGGATAATATGTCTGTAGCTAGGCATTGAAGTGTGAAGTCCTGTATTGATTATGGACAAAATGGGTAGAATGTTTAGATCTAATTCATCTATTAGTTCCAGGTTAGTTCCCCCTGATATCATCAATGAAGAAGATTTTCTTATTAAGGAAAATGATTCAACTTATTTCAATCGATGGAATATTCCAAAGATTGATACTAGTTCAATTTACAAAACTACTTGGGTTCAATCTACTTTTAAAATTGAGTTTAATGTTTGAACTGTCGAATAGATTTATGCTATTTCAAAAACTCATGAAAAGTGCTACCTATTTACTGGAAAATTAATCCAAGATTTTCTAGTAAAATGTTACAAATATTTGTACATTGGTTCTGTTCAAGTTGTTGTCAAACCTTTAACAAGGAGAGGCAACAACGCTTCTGTTTTACTATGTTTACGAGATACTAGATTTAAAAATTTTGAAACCAGTATTCTTGGAATGATTCAATCTTCTTTGTTTAATGGTCCAATCTATTTTGATTGTTATCCTGATTTAACACTTGCTTTAAATGAGAATCATATTTTAAAAGCTCTTACTCTGAATATTTTAACTTCTGGGTATGATATGGAAGAAGGCAGTAAACATCTTGCCATTGTTTACAGGATTTATTATAAACTTTTAAAAACTAATTTAAATCCTACAGCTATTTTTAAATCTCCAGGAAATTAAACTCTACTGATCCAGAGTTTTACTCCTGACGCTAAAATCCAAGTTCCTAAGATGGTTTATTAGAAAGATATCTCTCTTCCCAATGAATGGACTTTGGAACATGAGGTTTCGCCAACCAAAGCCTGTACTAATGAAATCAATCTTAATTATATTCAGCAGTATTTGGATGACACTGTTAAAATTACTTTTGATCAACCTCTAGTATGTAACACCCCAATCTTGAGGGTCCGGAGTGTTAACTCATATAACCTGATAATCAACTCCAACAATACCTGGTTCAGTACTTAGGTTCTAGTGATACCAATTGTTATACGTAGCTACATTCAAGATGTTCTCTAAAACACTTGCTAACCATTTGTGGCTCGCTGGTGTATGAAGAAGAGTGCAAGCTAGAAAAAAGTTTCCTTACGTGAACGTCTGCTGCATGCTCTGCTAGGGTTTATTGTGCGGCGCTAGTCTTCGTGGGCAGTGATGAGCGGCCCTCCGATGGCCTCTGGGACCGGCGGGCTGGACAAGATTCCGGTAGGGCCCCCTCTAGTGGGGTTGGAGTTTTTAGCCGATAACGAGAACGGCGAGAGGTGTACGTTTGCGGAGGCGTTGCAGCGGCCTATCCCTCCTCCAAAATTCAAACTTTCAGTCCGGTGTCCTGAGGTAATTAACGGTGAGCTTGGTTTCATTTTCTCGAATCTTGAGATGGAAAAGGCAGCCGAAGATTTAAAATTTGCTTTAGTCCTTAAGTTTTTGTCCTCCAAACCTTCCATAGATGTTTTACGGAAGAATATTATCAAAACTTGTGGGTTTAGTGAGGTGCCGATGATTAGTTTTGTGGATGATTTCCACGTTCTTTTACACCTTGCAAATGAAAAAGACTACTTACATGCATGGGCACGTGAAGGCAGGGGGGTGGCAAGCGTTCCGTTCCATTTGTTCAACTGGTCCGTGGGTTTTAATCTGAAAAGAGAACCATCCATTGCTCCTCAATGGATTTTTTTTGCCTGGTTTACCTTTGCATTTGTATAGGTTGGATTGTCTTCAAAGCTTTGCCACACGTTTTGGGAAGTTTTTGGGAACGGACAATGCTACGGTTTATAGAACCCGAGCCACAGGGGCACGGTTGTGTGTAGCTGTTGATCTCAGAGACGAGCAGATTAAAGGATTTCCTGTGATGTTTGGTTCACATCAGATTTGGCAGTCGGTGGTCTATGAGAAGCCAGGTTTTTACTGTAATAAATGTTATATGCAAGGCCATACGGAGGTGGCTTGTAGAATGGGACAGCGTGCAAGCCGTGTGCATGTCGAGAAACAGTCCAGAAACGTGGAAGGGAACAAGGATGATGGAAAAATATGGAAGGAAGTGGGTCAGAAGAACTCTGCCGTGGTGATAACCAAAGAAGATGACCATGCGAAAATTAATATTGAGCTACAACCTGATAAACCCAAAACAAGTAATGCAGGGGAAAAAACAGAGGAGGGTGCAAAAGTTTCTGTTAAGGTTAACAAGTCTCTTGTGACGGGCAGCAAAGAAGGGGCGTGTGTTAGTGGGCTGGGGGCATCATCTCCTCTTTGCTCTAACGAGAACTTCCAGCCATCGGATTTGATGGAAAACCATCTTGCTGTGTGCGTCGCCCAGCAGGAACCTGGTATTAATCTTTCAATGGAGGACATTGCGGCTGGTAAGTTACTCGAGGATGCTACTGCTGTTACTCATATGGATGCTGGCCAGCAATTGAATGATATTAGCGCCCAAGATAGTGAAGATGATTGTGAGGAAGTTTGGTGTGACAGTGTTCCGCAGGTGCAGGTTGATGGTGAAAAGGTGCAGGAAGACTTGCCGAGTTCGCGTAAGCTGATTTTCCATGGGGAGAGGGCGCAGTTTTATGACTCTGAAAATGAAGAGGGTGCTCTACCTGCTGTGATGGGAAAAGAAAAATGTTATGACTCGGATGAGGATCATATCACGGCAAATGAGAAATCAAATATGAAGGAGGATAAGGCGCTGAGAAAATCACAACAGGTTCATACCCGCTCCCAAAAATTGAATTTATGACTGATAACATTTTTTTCTGGAATATTAGAGGGCTGGGCAGTTCTAGAGGTATTTTGAAGAAGCTGCTTTTTAAATTCAAGGTTTCTTTATTTGCTATCTCGGAACCTTTTGTTGATGATTGTCGAATGGCTTCTCTTGGGTGTTTTTTGGATTTTAATTGTTATGCTTCTAATGCTAATCAGGGTGGTAAGTTGTGGGTGTTCTGGAATATTCCTAACATTTTTGAAATTGTGCTTTGTACGACCCAATCCGTGTCTGGTTGGTTCAAGCGGGATGCTCATCGTGTTCTTGTTACTTTTGTATATGCTAAGTGTTCTTATGTGGATAGAAGAGAACTATGGCATGATTTAGAGGAGTGGACCGACTTGGATCAGCCTTGGTTAGTTTTGGGTGATTTTAATGTTATTCGCAAGGACTCGGAAAGAGTTGGTGGGAATCCTCGGCCTTTTATCTCGATGTTAGAATTCAACGATTGTATTGATCATTGTGGTCTGTTAGAGGTATCTAGTTCTGGCCAACGCATGTCGTGGTGTAATGGACATGGGGGAGTGTCCAGAAGTTGGGCCAAATTAGACAGAGTGCTCATGAATAATTTGTTTGCCAGTCTCTTTCCTTCTGTTCATTTCAATTATTTGAGCCGTAAATCTTCTGATCATTGCCCGATGGTTGTATACTCGGATCATCCAGCTATGTCCTATGGCCCCTCTCCTTTTCATTTTTTGAATATGTGGTGCTCACATGATGGTTTTCTTATGTGTGTGAAGGAAGCTTGGAACCAGCAGGATACGACGTCTGGTCTTCTAAAACTCTCTATTCGTCTGAAAAGAACTAAGATAGCGCTTCGTGCTTGGAATAAAAATGTATTTGGTAGGGTGGATGTGAATATTCGTGCGCTGGAAGAGAGGTTAGATTTTTTGGATAGCCAACTTCAAACTGGTTTTTCTGAGGAGATTGAGGATGATTTTGTGGCTACTAAGACCGAGATTGAAATATGGGAGAAAAGGGAAGCTTCTCGTCTAGGCCAAATTGCTAAAAAGAAATGGTTGACTGAGGGAGATCAAAATTTGAAGTTTTTTCATTCGGTTATTAACCAGAGGCGCCACAAGGGGCATATTAGTAAAATGTTCCTTGCCGATGGGAGAGTTTTGTGTATTGCTGAAGAGGTTCATGAGGAGGTCGTGGCTTATTTCCGTAATTTCCTTTCTGATGTCTCTACGGTGGAACACTGCGACTTGTCGAGGCTTATTGAGAAGAAAATTTCAGATGAAGAAAATCTTTGGTTATGCGCGGCACCTTCTGAATTGGAAGTGAAACAAGCTGTTTTTTCTATTCCAAAGAATAGTAGCCCAGGGCCTGATGGTTTTGGTTCGGGTTTTTATATGTCTTGCTGGGATATTATCAAAGAGGATGTGGTAGCGGCTGCTGGAGATTTCTTCAGGGGTGTTCCCCTATCCAAGTTTTATTCTTCCTCTTTTATTGTTCTTATCTCAAAAGTGCCTGAGCCTTCTGGTTTTGATAAATTCCGTCCTATTAGTTTGTGCTCTGTGGCTTATAAAATTTTTTCAAAGATTTTTGTGAATCGTCTTAATTCTGTTCTTGATGTTTTGGTCTCTCATGAACAAGGTGCGTTTATTCCTGGGTGTAGTATTTTTGAAAATATTACCCTTGCTCAGGAGATGGTTCAGTCGCTTCATAAAAAATCTGTTGGTGGTAATGTTTTGATTAAACTTGATATGGCTAAGGCTTATGATAGGGTGAATTGGGATTTTTTATTGCATGTGATCCGTGCTTTTGGTTTTTCTGATACTGTTTGTCAGATTATTGCTAACTGTGTGCAGTCTCAGTGGTTTTCTGTCATGATGAATGGTACCTTAAAAGGTTTTTTCCAGTCTGCCAGGGGTCTTCGTCAAGGGGATCCTCTTTCTCCTTATCTTTTCATCCTCATGGAAGAAGTTTTGTCTCGATTGCTCAGGAGTAATTTTTAGGATGGTCGGATTGGCAAATTTAGCCACCCAATTGGTGCTCCTTTGGTTTCTCATTTACTTTATGCTGATGATATTCTTATTTTTACTAATGGGGGCAAGAGGTCTATTAAAAATTTGCTGCATACTCTTGATACTTATGAGAGGTGGTCCGGTCAAAAAATCAGTAGGGATAAATCTGCTCTTTTTCTTTCTAAGCTTATTTCTAATTTATGTAAGAGGAGCTTGTTGAGTCTTACGGGCTTTAAGGAAGGTAAATTTCCTACTATTTATTTGGGTGTGCCGTTGGTTTCTAGTAGATTGACAACCCGTGTTTTTGAGCCGTTAATTGATAAAATCAGGAAAAAAGTTGCTGGTTGGAAGTTTAAATTGTTATCATCGGGTGGGAGATTGATTTTAATTAAGCATGTTTTAAATAGTATGCCTATCCACTTATTATCTGTTATGTGTGTGCCTTCCATATCTTTGTCTCGTATTCATGCTTTGTTAGCTAATTTTTTTTGGGGTGAGAATGATGGTAAAAGGAAATATCATTGGAGGTCGTGGAGGAATATTTGTTTGCCTACTAGAGAAGGTGGTTTGGGCGTGAAAGATCTTAAAGAGGTTCAAAAATCTCTTCATATGAAGTTTGCTTTCTGTATTTTGTCTTCTAACAATCTTTGGTCTGATTTTTTTCGTGCCAAATATATTCGTCATAGCCATTTTTCTACTTACAAGGTGAAGCCAACTGATTCTAGATTTTGGAGATCGATTGTAAAGATGCTTCTGGAAGTTATGGACAATGTGAATGTCCTTGTGCATGGTGGTAATGCTTCTTTTTGGTTTGATAGATGGTTGGCATCAGGTCCCCTTTCCATACGGGTGGAAGAGATTACTAATAACAGGCTGCGTCTTCAAGATTGTTGGTCCAATAATTTTTGGGATGAGGACTTACTTAGGGAGCTGGTTAGTGAGGAGGTTGTTGAGGAAATTATTCAGATGCCTATTAATGTTACTCATGGTCCGGATTTGTTTGTGTGGAAGCCTTCTACTGATGGCAGGTTTTCTACTCGTACAGCTTGGGAGGTGGTGAGAAAGAGAGGTCAGGAATTACCTTGGCATGATTGGTTTTGGCACCAGCTTCTTCCTAAGCGAATTTCTATATGTTTGTGGAAAATTTGGTTGGATTGTCTGCCTGTGGACGTTCAGGTTCAAAGTAAAGGTGTGCCTCTTGCCTCCGCATGTGACTGTTGTGATAGGAGGTGTATGGAAGATATTGACCATATTTTTTCTATGGGGGCTGTGGCTTTTGAGGTCTGGTTGTACGCCAGTACTGTTTTGGGTATCCCTTGTAGACGCAGTCTTCTGTGGAAAAATAGAGTAGCTGGCTGGTTCTCTTATGCAAAAAAATCCTCTTTTAAAGGTACTCTTGTTGGTTTAATTCCTTGTATCATCACTTGGTGCCTTTGGAAGAGACGTTGTAAGGCTAGAATGGATGGAAAGTATGATTCGGCTGTGATTGTTTGGAGAAGTGTTCGGGTGTGGATTAAATCTTTGGCGAATAATATTAACTCTGTTAGTCATTTATCCATGCACGACTTGAAGATTTTGGAAGATTTTAATTTAGAGAGGCCTCGCATTTCTATGAGACCTAGTAAAATTGTTAAATGGTCCAGACCTCCTTCGGGCAGGGTGAAGCTTAATTGCGACGGGAGTTGTAGAGGTAATCCTGGTAATTCGGGAGGGGGCGGCTTTATTAGAGATTGGAATGGTCTGGTAAAAGGGGCTTTTTCTGCCCATTATGGGGTGGGAACGAATAATGGCGCTGAAATGAAAGCAATTCTGGATGGTATTAGATTGTGCAAACGGCTCCATATGATTAATGTGATTATTGAAAGTGATTCACAAATTGTTGTTGATTGGCTTTGTAAGGGTAAATGCTCTGTGTGGTATCTTTGGGATTTTTGGGAGGTTTTGCGCAAGGAACTTGAGGGGCTCAATTTTGTTGTGGTTCATCAATTGCGGGAAGGTAACAGTGCAGCGGATTTTCTTGCTAGAGAAGGCGAAATGGGTTTGAATGTCACGTATAACGGCAACCAAGATTTTCCCAGGTATTTAAAAGGTATTGTGTGGCTGGATTTTCTAGGCATTCCGTACTTTCGTTGTTAGTCTGAGTTCCAGGTTTGTTTTTGTTGTTTTCTGGTTTTTTGTTTTTTTTTGTTAGGTGTGTTTAGATGCTTTATTGTTTTGTTATAGGCCAGTTTAGTTTTATTTTCGTGTTTCATTTTTATAGGCTTTTTTATAGGCTTGTTAGTTTCAGTTTTATTTTGTTATATTTTTCTTGCTGTTTTGGCTCTTAGGTTGGTTTGTATTTGGGAGGTTTTTGTTTTCTCTTATCTGTAAACTCCCTCATACTTGGCTTGTAACCACGGTATTCCTCTGCCATAAGTGAGGGCTTATTAATAAACTTGGGACGGGGCCACTTCTATATGGCTACTGGCTCTTTTTTTTTTTTAAATAAAAAAAAAAAAAAAACACCAACAATACCAATGTACTTTCAAATCCAAGAATAAATACTTCCAAAACTTCAAATCAAACGTCATACTTCAAATTAATAAATCATACATTCTCACATATCAAATCCTTAATCCAACAACCCAAATAAATATCAACTTTTCTCCATGTTTCAAATGATAAACTAGAATAAAATAAAATTCACATAAGTCTCCATAAACCGTCTAAATCTATTGAAATCAACTTAACAAATAAATAACATCCAACAGCAGCACTAATACCACGAGATACCCAAACCTATCCACAGCTAATCTTGTCCACAAACTCTAATACTGATCCTCAGCTGAACCATCAATGTCATCTGAAAATATTATAAAAATTAAGGGGTGAGTTATCAACAACTCAGCAAGCAGAGAGCATATACTAGCATGTAAACATGAGCATTTATAACGTTCCACAAGCAGAACAAAACGTTTTCTTTCAGAATGCAGAAACAACATATTTACTTTCAAAATGTATAAACAAAACTTGTTACAAAACATTAGACCGCAATTTTCAGAAAACAAACTTGTTCCCAAAAAGAAAATCTTTTGGCATATCCAAACTGAAACATTATATTCATATCGTCTCATAGCATCATATCGGGACAAATACCATGTTTAACCCCCGTGGTAGGGTTATAAAAACACCATTATACCCGTGGCTGGGCCGTATTCCATGTTTCACCCCCGTAGTAGGGTTATAAACCACCATTATACCCGTGGCTGGGCCGTATTCCATATTTCACCCCCGTAGTAGGGTTATAAACTACCATTATACCTATGGTTGGGCCTTAACAGAAAACAGAACAAAACATCGTCGGAATCAGATCACATTCATATACAGAATCAGAACTTCATGCCAAGGTTTTCAGATGACACATCATATGAAAACAAAATACTGAATAGCTTCAGATCATTTCACATGTTCGAAATAAACAGAATCCAAAACATCTTCATTTATTCATAGCAAAACTTTTAGATTTTCATATTCATTCTTTTTGCATAGTTCAGAAACAGAATGCATAAAATCAGCTCATGTTTACACTAGTCATAACAGAAAAATACTTTCTCTTATATAGAATTTATGCATATGCAGAACAAACATCTGAGGACGTTTTCAGATTTCTTTTCAAAAACAAACATGCATATTTTCAAAGTCAACCTAATTTCATTTCTTTTATGCAAATCTAGTATATGAACTCCACTTACCTGACTTCCGTGTATTATCAACACCTTGAGTTGAAACTCTAATAGTAACACCACCTAAACAAAACATATACCAACATTTAATAAACCAATCCAGTAAGCTACTTTTTATTGAGTAATAAACCAAAACAGCCCCTTCTTAACTCAATGACTATCATAAAATTAAACCCGAACAGTACCCTCCTCAAACCATTAGTATTTAAACCCCAAAACAGCCACCTTTTATCAATACCAAACCAACCATAAATATTTCCAAAACCAACAACAACAACTCTTATGATTAAAATATAACACAAACAATACGTCAACTCCCACCTTCAAAATAAAACTTCAATGCAACCATCATGTATTTTAGTCATTCAACAATTTAAGACTTGGGTACCTGCGCCACTCATAATACACCCAACACATCCAGCTCAAACACCCATTGCACACACAGTCAATAAACCACCCCAGAACAGCCCTCAATCACTTCCATACGCCACACACATCAACCCAAAACACCGCACTTTAACATAAATAACTAAAATAATTACACTAAAAAAAAGAAGAAGGTGAGAGTAACGAAGCTTACCAGCATTGGACTCTAAGACAACAACTGACAAACACAAGGGGCACTGCTCTAAGGGGCAAACGCTCTGTGAAGACGAGAGAAGAAAAAAAATAAAAATAAATAAACTGAGTGTGTGCGCAATGGACTGAAACAAAGAGAGTGTGCGTAAAGAGAAAAGAAAAAAATAAGTCATAGAAAATAACGTACAAGAGGGTCTGTGTGTGTGCAAAAGCAGGGGGTAGAAGTAAAAATTAAAAGTGAGATCAGCGAATGGGGGGATGATTACCAAAAAGAAACTTCAGAGAGAGAACTCGACAATGGCACAAGATTTCGAGACCCACGAGGAACTGAACACTGCCATTACCCAAAGAAAAAAAAATCACGAAATCGTCTAAGAGTAAAGAGAAACAGAAAAGGAGAGAGCGAAGGCTCACCGTTGTGGAAAAAAAAAATCAGCCAACGGCGACGAGATTTCGAGTGCTCACGGAAACGCAGCGCCAGCCAAGGATGAACCCAAAGATCTATGTAAGAGGGAGAGTCTGAGTAGTTCAAAATGCAGTGAGGGAAGTTTTCAAGTGAGAGACTAAGAATAACCGTAGGAACGTGGGAAGAGGCACACGGAATGGAGAGGTTTTCGGGAAGAACAGGACAGCTGGGAAAGGAAAGAAAATAAAAGAAGAAAAGAAAAAGAAACCGACGGGAAGAAGAAAACAAAAAGGGGAAAATAAAACTCACCAACGACGCCGTTTACTGGAGTCCTCCGAGCTGGGCTTCATCTGTACCTGGGCCTTGGGCCCGGGTGTTACATAGTACCTACAGTAAGAAGAAATTCTTTTGCTAGGTCTAGATCTTCTTTTGTTGGCTCTGTTTCTGACAATCCAGTAAGAAGAGACCAAAATCTCAAACAATTTCTAGAAGATTATGTCAAAACAGCCCAAACTGTTAATCCTAATTTAAAACTGAAAGGACTATCTACGTCCTCTCAGGTTACTTCTGCTTATTATTCCACCAAGGATGCTGAAACATCCAAAGATAAGTCTATAAAGGAAGAAGCTGATAAAGAAGAGGATAATTCATCTTTATCTCCCACAGCTTCGGATATGGCTGCACCTGTTGTACCTATTCATCACAACCAACTTACTGTGATGAAATAGACCTTTTGAAATTGATTTGGTTGCTCTTGTTAATGAATATGGTTCAAAAGAAAATCATGATAAGAGAAAAACTTATCATGCTACTTTTTCTATTTCTAAAAAACAATGTGTTAATGAAAATGGAAAGAAAAAATGAATGACCTGCAAAGGCATATACTTTTCTTGGATTTTGTTGAAAATTATTATGTTCCTAAAAATAGTTTAAATGTTGTTAAAACTGATTTTGTCAAGGAAGAAGGTAAAGCTGTGATCCAATCCAGTCATCCACCTTTGGAGGCAATACTTATTTCTCATAAAGGATTTATTGATAGTGTTAATACTTTGATCTACACTATTTTTAAACATTTTGTTGGAACTCCTTCCAACATTACTAATCGTATTAGTGATCAGTTAAATAATTTACGATGCCATCAGATGTCTGATTATAGATGGTATCATGATGTTTTTCTGTCCAGAGTAATGCTTAGAGATGATAGTCGTAAGCCTTACTGGAAGGAAAATTTCATTGATGATCTACCTCGTTTATTTGCTCATAAAGTCAAAGAATAACTTACTGATATTTCGGGATTTCTTAATTATAAAAATTACGCTTATGGTGATATTTTCAATGTAATTAAGAAACTTGGTATTAGTATGTGTAATAATCAAAGAATGTTTTGTGAACAGATGAAGAATAGTAAGAAAGCCAAATATGAAATATGAACTTTTTGTAAACAATTTGGCTTTCCTCCTATTACTCCATCTAGACAAAAGCACAAACATTTTACTAAGCTTTCTAAATCTCATGGTGGTACAAGGAGAAAACCCCGTAATGATTTTTATAAAAAATCTTTTAGAAAAAAAAAATCTTTTCCTAAGAAAAAGAATTTTTAGAATTCTTCTAAAGGAAAATATTTTAATTGTGGCAAATCTGGGCATTTTGGTGATAAGTGTCCCAAGAAGCCCAACAAATTCAAAAATAAGTTTAACCAGTTGAATATTGATGCTAATGATCAAGAAGAATTGTTTCGACTCCTAGAAACACAATCTTCTTCATTATCTGACATTCATGAGTTTAGTTCTAGTGATTCAAAATATCACTCAGAAACTAAATCTCCTGATTCTCCCGATGTTAAGCTTGGTTGCAATTGTAATGATTCTTATTACAAAACTTTGAGCAAAACAATCAATGTTTTAACCAAAGGTGAAGAACAAGAAAATCTTTTATTAACTTTGATTTCTCAAATTACAAATCATGACCTTAAAGAAGAATATATTCATAAACTCAAGAAGACTATGGTTCGACAAGAACCAGAAATTTTTAAGCAAATGATTAGTTTTCAAGACACTTTGGAGAGATTTCAAAAGAAAAACTCAAAGATGTTTCTATCAATGATTTACAACATGAAATAAATTTTATCAAAAAAGAGATCATTGACCTCAAATCAAAGATCAATAATCTTAAATCTGAAAATGATGTTTTAAAACAAGAATTTTTATGTTTTAAAATCGACAAACAACTTGATCAGGATTTTCCTTCTGATAATGAGCAAATGAATGACTCTAATTCAAGCCAAAATGAAAAGGCTGTTGATAATCAGATATACTTGATCCGTCATACTATTCCTCCTAAATGGTTTTCACGAGTTACTATTATTGTTTGCCATGAATTTCAATTTTCAGTTGTTGCTATGATTAATTCCAAATCGGATATGAATTGTATCTAAGAAGGATTAATACCTAGTAAATATTTTAAAAAATCTACTGAACATTTATTCTCAGCAAATGGATCTCAGATGAAGATAAATTATGAGCTCAATACTACTCATATTTGCCAAGATAATATTTGTTTGAATGCCTCTTTTTCTCCTGAAGTTGTCGGAATTATTCGTAATAAGATATTGGCTACAATTGAAAAGGTCTTATCAATAAAATTTCCATTTATTAAAATTCCTTCCGTACTTGTCAGAAATATGTCTGATAAAGTCATTTTAGGAATTTCGTTTATTTCATCTTTATATCCTTTCCTGTCTGACAAGGAAGATATTACTACTGATCCTTTTGGACAAAAAGTCAAGTTTAAATTTGCTTCAATGTTTAAAATTGATACGGATAAAAGTTTGAAATCTTTGCTTTCTACAAAAATTAAGCATTTGAATTTCCTCCAGTAGGAAATCAAGTACAAGAAGATTTCAGAACAATTATCCAATGCTTTACTTTAATCCAAAATTAATGATTTTAACAAAAGTTTCATTTCTGATGTTTGTTTTGATTTACCAAATACTTTCTAATACAGAAAGAAGCATGTTGTTACTTTACTATATATCAAAGATTTTGTAAAAAAAATATTTCAACTAAAGCTCGACCAATTCAAATGAATAGTGAAACTTTAGAATTTTGTAAAAATGAAATTGATGATTTACTCAATAAGAAAATAATTCGGCATAGTAAGTCTCCTTAGTCTTGTGTTGTTTTTTATGTCCGAAAAAATGCAAAGATTGAAAGAGGGACTCCCCGCCTAGTGATTAATTACAAACCTTTGAACAAAGTCTTAGAGTGGATTAGATATCATATCCCCAACAAAAATGACTTGATTCACAGGTTGAGCGATAGTGTTGTCTTTTCCAAATTTGACCTAAAGTCAGAATTTTGGTAAATCAAGATAGATGAGTCAGATAGGTATAAGACTGCTTTTACCACACATTTTGGTCACTACGAGTGGAATGTGATGCCTTTTGGTCTAAAAAATGCCCCTAGTGAATTCCAAAATATCATGAATGATATTTTCAACTCATTCACCCATTTTACCATTGTTTACATTTATGATGTACTCATATTCTCCAAGTCTATTGATGAACACTGGAAACATTTGAATTCGTTTCTAGATATCATTAGACTAAATGGTCTTGTTGTTTTAGCTAAGAAAATCAAATTGTTTTAAACCAAGATTTGATTCCTTAGTTATGACATCTCTGAAAGCAAAATCAGACCCATTAGTCGGGCTATTGAATTTGCTGATAAATTTCCTGATGTCATTCTTGACAAAAAACAGTTGCAGAGATTCCTTGGTTCTCTCAACTATGTTGCAGATTTCTACCAAGATATGAGGAAACAATGTCGCCCACTCTTTGAAAGGCTACATACTAATCCTCCTCCTTGAGGATATAAAAACAGTCCCCCTTGCCCCTCCCAAACTCATAAAAAATGAGCCTGCCTCACCCTTGGAAATTGCTTCACCCTTAGTGAAACCTTCTTTTGGTTGATCAAATAATGTTTTGGTGGATCGGAATAGTGTTTGCATAGGTGGCAAGATCACATGCCTTAATTTGCCCTCTATTCCATCACACTTAAGTCTCTAAGTGACAAGTGTCCAATTGCTATTCCAAGGAGTGGCTAGGATTGTGCCATGTGTCCATCCAAAAGTAATCCTAGTGATTCTAAGTGGATTTGGACATTTTACATGGCGATTTGACAATCGTTTGAACCAGGTACCGTGTGGCGCTATCTAGGGTGCTACTACTCACACAAAAACTTGCGAAAGATATTATTGTACCATAAAATCCTAAATAATCATAAGAGTCTAGTGGTATAATTCGTTTCACAAAATTCGATTCCTAAGTGCCTCGATGAAATAAAAAGGCACTCTTAGTTACTATTCATCCAAAAAAGGGGAAATGTATTATTGCACCGTAAAATCCTGAATATTCATTCGAGACTAATAGTGCAGTTCGTTTTACAAACTTATACTCTTAAGTGCCTTCAATAAATATAAAGACAACTTTGTCACTATAGCGAGCGGGGATCTGACTATGTTGACAGACTAAAATCTAATCGGCTACTCAATTTTATGAAATTCCAAAAAATTTCACGATGTTCTCTAAAGTCTAAAGAAATTTATCCATTGGATTTCACATTACATCTGAGGAGTAGGGACTCACTGATGTATTATAGACAATTAAAAATTTTTCTAAACTTCTGCCTATATTGAGCTGTGCCTAATGTGGATGCTTGCGATATGAATTGGATTTCTTAAGTGAGGGAGACGTGTATTTGTAATATTAAAGAAGGAATAGGTAATGGAAAACTCTACTCTTCATCCAGCTTTCTTATCACATGCCACACGAATGTTGATGTGGCAAATCCGGTCAACTTACATTCCGGTTCGATGGTTAAATCCAAAATTCCCTATCCCTCTCCCCTCCCCATGAATCCTTAAGAAAAAATCCCTTGATGATTTCATCTTCCCCTTTTGAGAACTCCTCTCCCCATGAGTCCCCAGTTGTGATTTGAGAAATCATCAGAAATCATCTCTCTCCCGTGATGGTTTCATCTTCCCCCATTCGAAATCATAAATTTCTTCTTTGCTAATATCAGGCCTGACGCAACCACATTTGTCATGCCAGCTAAGATTTTCTTAGCCAGATTACGGTCTACTTGCCACGGCATATCTACAGCATTGGAAAAGCTTGGAGCCATAGTGGGTGCATTTGGCTTCTTGTGGGAGACTAGGAATTACAAATGATTTTATGGAATATAATTGCTAAGGTTTCGGTTTCTTGAAGAAAATTTGTCTAAGGAATGAAAGGGAAAATGTGGAATACATAGCTGCAAAATATTCAAGTTCATGTGGGAGACTTTTCTACTCAATTTGCTCGTAAAACTTGAGACTTTGGTGTGTGCATTTGGGTTCTTGTATTTCTCTAAGAACAGGGTCAAGACCAATGCAACGTGAGGATTTTGCTTCTCCCGTAGGAGGAAATCAACTTTCTGCTTATGACATTTTCTCGTGGAACCTGAAGCAAAGAGGAAGAGAAGGGTGGAAATTGGGGAGGGGAGAGTAAGAATAAGAGCAATTTTTGTTGTTTCCCATACATCTTCAGGCATGTTAATTTACATGCCAATAGACATGGAGTTTCTACGTATCCTTTTACAGGTAAATCCTTTGGAGGCCAACTTTCATAAGATTACTTACATCAAGAGTTTCCAGATACCACTTTACAAACTCATCTTTTCACCTGAGAATAAGCAATCAAGAAGGAAATGATTTTTTCATTGTCTCTATTATCAGATAATATTAGCCAGGCTACGTTTGGATGTTGAGTTGAGTTGAGTTGAGTTGAGTTGAGATGATAAAATATTGTTAGAATATTATTTTTTAATATTATTATTATTTTGAAATTTGAAAAAATTGAATTGTTTATTATATTTTATGTTGAAATTTAAAAAAGTTATAATGATGAGTTGAGTTTAGCTTCCAAACGTAGCCTAAAACTAATGCGTCTCAAATATGTCAACTTATTTATGGATAGTGCAATGCTACTATGCCATACCTGATAACTATTTCGTAAATTTAAAAACCATAGCACATTCCAAGGAATAAAACTCTAAACAGCAGGACCATTTAGCGTGTACGGTCTCTAAGCACTTCAAGACCAATCTCCATGGAGTCAGTGGCCTGAATCCCATAATGGACATCATCCAGCTCTCGTCTGATGGATGGGTTCTCATCAATCGGTTGTAGCTTTCTTGTCGAAGATCCCAAACAGTGGCGATGAAGGCTGGCAGAGGGGGAGGGGGAAACCAAATCTACTCTGATTTGGGTATTATGGGTATTTAAGGGTAAAACTAAACACATCATTTAATTAAAAAAAATAAAAACCACGTCACCAGTTTCCTGTGGTGTATGAGAGAATGAGGCAGATGGGGAGGTTTATCTATAGGTAATAGGTATTAGCCGTCTTGGTATTCCACTTCAACCGCTTTCAAAGCCAAATTCGGATGCTTCTCGGTAAAATTTAAAACAAAACCCTATTCCTTGTTTAAGAACACTTCCAACGGCATCATGATTCCAATACCTCGAGTCCCATTTAACAACTTCCGATGAAAATATTTTCCATCAGGACACCTCAGTCTTCTGCTCCTTGATTTCTTCCTAATTCTTGAGAAACGAACTGAAGGGAGAAAATTTTTGGCACTGTGGAAACATGATGAGGGGGAGAAACTCCTCCGGTAACTATACAAACCCATGTCTGACTATGCACCAGCCTTGGGCTTCACTGCTTGTTCATGGGATAAAGCGCGTTGAGGGCAGGTCATGGCCTGCTCCAATCAGAGGTACGATCCTTGAACTCTATGATTTCATTGAAAAAGTTGGTCTTTTGTGGTTTGTTTCTTTGGGTACTAGTGGCTTTTCAAGCTTGGTGTGTTTCGGCTAACGCACCGCATTTGTTTTTTTTTTTTCTTTTTTTTTTTTTGCCTTTTGTTCTAGAACTTTATTGATTTATTTTATGTATTTTGATGGGAATTAGTTGGAGAGCAATGTTAAATACAGTCGTGCAATATGCAAGTGCCGACCCACTATTTAAAAAATTAGTTTTACTCATGTGAGTTCCTATTTACTCATTTTTTTTTTCAAAATGATTGTACGACGTTTGTAAATTTCATGACTATAAATATCATTTCTCTTAGTTGGTTGGGATAAGGTGTGCTCTTCTTTGAGAGGTGGTGGATTGGGGTTTCGCAATGTGAGGGCTTTTAATGAGGCTCTTCTTTGGAAATGGTTGTGGCGATATAATTATGAGAGGGAAGCATTATGCAAGGTAGTGATTGATACTAAGTATGGGAGTAAGGGGGGTTGGTGCTCTAACGGGTTTAGGGAGCATACAGAGTGGGGTTATGGAAGCATATCTAGAAAGGTTGGTGGTCTTTCTCTAACAACACTAGGTTGTGTATGGGGGATGGCAATATAATCAGTTTTTGGCATGATGTTTGGGTTGGAGATATGGCTCTTAAGGATGTCTATCCCTCTATTTTTAGAATTGCATGGGAACACGATGCTTTGGTGGCTGACTTGCAGGAAATTACTAATGGTTCGCAACGATGGAATTTTAGCTTCATTAGGGAGGAACATGATTGGGAAGTAGGTGTCATGGTGAAGTTCTTTAACTTGCTATATAGCATTGGTCCTGTTGTTATAGTGGTGGATAAGTTGGAGTGGAGACCTTCCAGCAAAGGAAAATTTTCTGTACGCTCTTTCTATGAGACTCTTACTGCCCAAGCTAGACATCATTTTCCTTGGAAGAACATTTGGCAGAGTAAAGCACCTCCTAAGGCTGCTTTCTTTTGTTTGGACAACCGCCTTAGGGAAGATTATGACTATTGATAATCTAAGAAAACATGGGCTTATCATCATTGACTGGTGCTGTATGTGCAAAAATAGTGGTGAAACAATGGATCATTTACTTCTACATTGTGAGTTTGCAAGGGCTACATGGAATTACTTTTTCAGCAAAGTGGGATTAGCATGGATTATGTTGGGGAGGGTGGTTGAACTACTAGCAAGTTGGAGAGGAATCATGGGGACATCACAGATTGTAGCTGTGTGGAAGATGACTCCCATTTGTATATTTTGGTGCATTTGGAGTGAAAGAAATGATAGGAATTTTGAGGATCGTGAGCGCTCCTTGGAAGAGTTTAAGAGCTTTTTCTAGAAGGCTTTATTTATGTGGGCCATTGCTATAGATTTAAATGGTCTTAGTTTCCATGATTTCCTTGTAACCGTTTCTAGTTCCTAAATAGGTGTAATCACATGTATACCTCTTGTGTACTTGGGCTATGCCTATCTCTATATCATTAAAATATCTTCTTACTTATCTAAAAAAAGTTTTGATGGGAAAGTATACTTGATGTGTTATGGTGTAGCAACGTGAGGAAAAACCCAAGTCTTATAGGCTTATACATCAAAAGGTATAGTCAAGATTAAATAGAGTTCCTTGGAATTCTATAAACCACAATGACTTCTCTTTCAAAGCAATGTGAGATCATACTGGCCACACATCTTATACTCAATTTGAGGTGTTACAATCTTTCCACTTAAATGCTACCGTCCTCGTTAGGCCATTCATGAGGTGGCACAGCTAAGTCCACACATCTAGCTTGAGATTGACTTTGGATAAAGTTAGGAATGTTGCTTCACACTTTTCATAAAACTGGGTAATAGGCAATAGACTTCCACCATTACTTATCATTTTATCAAGTGTTGAAACAATAAAGGAATACAATTAAGCGTATTCAATAGAATATCCTAATAGCCTATGTTAGCTTCATTGTTTCATTGTCTCCTCCACTGCCTCTAATGCAATGTTGGTGAAAGTGCTAGACGCAATGCACAAGCACTTGTGAGGACCATGCCGAACCGAGGGAAGAGATCCCTTCCTGTGGGCAAAATATTGGAGACAAGAAGACAGCTAGATGGGCAATGTGTAACCGATCAAGAAGTAAGGCGATTCGCATGTTGTAGAGAGCCTAGCAGATGTGGGACAACACAGATAGACGAAGGAAGGTTCACCCGACACCAGACAAGCAAAGGATGTGCTGACCGTACAAAGGTAAGCAATGGGCAAGGACAAGCTTGAGAAAGAGATGGGAGCTCTCCAAGAAAACACGAAGGTGCTTAAAGGGCAACATGTGTCATACCTAAGGCCCATGCTCTATCAGAGACGTCATATCTGGAGTAAGCCTGGGCGAAGACAAACTATAGACGTGTAGGCCATCTCGTTTGATCTCAGAGGTATGGTCTAGCGCCAGTGGGGACCTGTACTAGGGGAAGAACTACGGGATTGGACCCAAGGCAAGCTGCAGAAACGTGTGTGCCTTGTCCCATTAGTCATTCGGTCTCTATGATTCTTCAAGTTTAGAGGGCAAATGGACGATTGGGATCGAAGGTCTCTCATTCAAGCATATCAGGAGTTAAAAGAACGTTAGGACTATGATTGACACTGCTGTATAATAGGCATTGGGCAAGATTCGACTCCTCACTTTTGAGATCGTAAAGTGTTTCACTCTCTTCTATTCGAAACCTTCAAGGAAGTAAGGAGCTCAAGAGCATCACCACTAAGGAATCGGCACCAACGCGGCTATTAGTAATATTGTTCAAGTAGGTTAGCTCCTATGACTATACTGAGAATCCAAGTAGGAACGAAGATACATTCATTCGGCACGGGATGGGGTAAATGTTTGTTAGTATGTTTAGGGTTTACATATTCTGTATCTCACGTCTCTCTAACATAAAAAGTGCATTTTTTCTTCATTATGTTTATTGGCTATCTTTACGTTGTGATTTTGAGATGATGAAATTTTGAGATGTGATTTTAGATGGTGTGATTCCAACTGTCGTGTAGTTTAGGATTCACAACAAGGATTTTAAACCTAGAAATAACTATTGAAAAGCATTCAGATCTGTTTTGTAGGGAGTTTTGGTGGAAAAATTCCTGGAAAGTCAATGGATTTTCTTACCTCAATGATGCAGCAGCTCTGAAAGTTATTCCAATCATTTTTCCCAAATTGTCTGGCCTAGGATTTGAGAATAGAGGGGTTGGCGGCACCTTCCGTGAATTTTGTCTTCATTTTTGGGTGAAAGCTAGGAGAAATTAGGTTGCTACAGGACTGGCTGATTTGGCAGAGAGTGTTTAGGGTTTTTGTAAGGCTAATCTTTAATTCTTTTAAAGAACTCATGGAGGAGCTTCTGTCAAAGTTATGTAGATATTCGTAGTTATAATTTTTATTGGCAGTTCCTCTAAGCTTCTCTTCTCAACCTTATTTTTTAAAGATTGAGAATCTTAAGGAAAAGGTTGCACAAAAATTGATATTTTATAAATCCTAACTTCTGAAAACTCGCACCTGGGGCTCAAATCTACTGGTTGTATACAACAAAGAACTCCTATTTGCTTGATACTTTCTTTAGGCTGTCTGAACTCCTTTAAACTAACTTTCCTCTATTTTTCTAGCACAAACTAGTTTTTGTAATTTACTAAAACTGACAAAGAATTCACCCTAAATATTTTGACACCCATATCAAAATCATACTTTCTAAAAATGGAAAATTTAGTTAAAAAAGGAAAGACAGTACATGGGCTGTATGGAATGGGTTTATGAATAAACATCAGAAGGGTATGGGGGCTTTTTCTAGTCATTCTAGATTCTAGGTGAGAGATGGCTCTAGGATTAAATTTTGGCATGACTTATGGGTATGGAGACAGGGCATTCAAGGAAGCTTTTCCAGTGACGGTATAGTATCACTAGTGTGCAACAAACTTCAGTGCCTTAATTATTGGAATCTTCTAGTGGATCCCCATGTGTGGAATATCAACTTTATGTTTTTTCAAAATGGCTCGTGACTGGGATCTTGAACCATTCACAGAATTTTTTAGTCTCTTGTACTTACCAGATTATGTCTTGTAGGTGTAGATAAGATCATCTGGACCTTTTTTTTTTTATAAGTAATCATCTGAACCCTTTCTAAGAAAGGGAAGTTTACTGTTTGTTCATTCTATCGAGTTCTTATACATCTGGCTAGTAACTCTTTTCCTTGGAAGTAATTGATGGGCCCAAGCACCTCTAAGAGCAGTTTTTTCACTTGGAAAAATTCCATAGGGAAGATCCACACCTTGAATACTTCTCTATAGTGAGGTTGCCAAAGTCTGATGGAATGACTTCTTTAGTAAAGTTGGGTGGATAGTTGAGTGGTTTTGGGTTATGCTTAGAAGAGTAGCAGACTTCTTTACAAATTTTTTATATAAGTCTTTAACTCTTTGCAAACTGATGTGGGTCATATGGTACCCCCTATATTGCAGCAGTGAGGAAGATGGCTCCTATATCCTTAGTGTGGTGTGTTTGGAGGGAAAGAAATGACAGATTTTGAGAACCATGAGCGAATGACAGAAGAACTTCAACCTTCTCCTTCTCCACCTCTGCCTCCTCCTCCTCCTTCTTCTTCTTCTTCTTCAATACTTTGGTTCTTTGGACATCAGCTAATACTTTTTCTTTGGACATATGCAAATACTTTTTTTTCTTTGGACTTTGCTCTAGATTTTTATGGGCTGAGTCTTCATGATTTCCTTGTATATTTGTTTTGCTCCAAATTAAATGTTTCACTTATGTTTTTTGTACTTGGGTTAAGCCTTTGCCCTATTCAAGAAAATGTTTAAATCACCTATCAAGAAAATGATGAAGATGATTATGTACTTACTTGTATTGCTTAATTCAGCTTAGAAGTCAATACCTACAATTCTTTATGTAATTTGTTGATCACTCGATTGCCATATTGTATAATTTTCTAACAAATTGAATTTATAGGTTAAATATATTACCATCTTGTACCATCTTGCCTTTTTATTTTGTTTTATTTTATGAATATTTTGTCATTATACATAATTTTTTAAGTTTGGGCATATTTCAATCAGCACACTTGAGCTGTGTGCCTAGGCTCTAGGCTATGTTTGCAGTTAAGTGCGCCTGATGCTTTCACAAACATTGCAAGTAATTGAGCAGGAGAACAGGAAGCAGCATGAGGATAGTGAGCTTGTTAATAGAATATATGGGTTGAAGTTGATCCTGCAATCAGATACAAGAATACGACATGATTAGACTTAAGTGGGTTCAATTTGGGTCTTAACTACTCATTGGATTTTCAGAAAGAATGAAAGTTGATTTAGGAATATGTGTAATAAATAAATGTGTCAAAAACACAAGCCTACAGAATTTAAGGGGGAAATACTAATGTGTGCAAAACACAAGCCTACAGAATTTAAGGGGGAAATACTAATGTGTGCAAAACACAAGCCTACAGAATTTAAGGGGGAAATAGGACTCAATAAGATGAGATGTGGCTGATAATTCTTCTTGTCGAGATCACATTTGGGGGGCTTTGTGCCAAATGATCCCTCAAGCGAAAATGATTTGTGGGAGACAATAGTAAAAACAACAGGAACAACAATAACATTGAAATTAGTAACAGTAAATAACAGTACCTTTCAATGAGGATGTTTCTAATTGTTCAGAATATTTTCTTTTGAAGGCCGCCTTTGGATTCATGCTGCAAGTAAGGTGCCAGATGAGGCCACGATCAAAGCAATGGAGGACTTCTACAGGGAAATTTATGCAGTGAATGGAATTACTGATCTCAAGTTTCCAGAATATTATCCTGTTTCAAGACTACTAGGTAGTCAGATTTGGTACTCTTCATGATAATCGTTTCTATCTTTATCTGGCTGTCTTTTTGTTTGTTTGTTTATTTGCTACATTTTCCCCAGAAATGTTTTAAAGTAAATAAAGCAATATCGCTCTGGCCTGATTATGTCCTCCTAAGTCATGTATGTTCATTTAGGTGGGTGCTTTCTAAGGCTTGCACCTGATTATACTCATTATTTGAGTTTGGGAACCTATAAGTCATAAATCCATCATGGAAAAATCTGAGAAAATGAGATAGTTTGTCAGAAAGAGGGGAATGATGCAGTGAGACTAGATTAAGGTTCAAGTTTGTGCTATGGAATGGGCAGTTCAATCTGAAGGTTCTTCTTTTGGGTCTCTCCTTCTATGATATAGGATGCTGACAAAGCATTAACACATCTCCCTCTCTCCCCTACCATGCACCCAGACTGTCAATATAGAAAAATCGGATGAAGTAACGCAAGTGGCCCGGTTCAAGTAGGAAAGTAATTTTCAGAACTGCATCATCTATAAGATATTTCTCTAACTTATTCTGGGTGACGGAAATATTTCTGTGGGGAACATCTTGAATTTCTTGAAATATTTGATTTTATTAATCTTCTTATGGGGATATAAATTTATACAAGTATAAGTGGGTTTCATCTTCGATGTAGGGTGTGTTGAAGTAGTTGGCTGTGTTAGAGGTGAAGAACTGGCACACTGGAACATGGTACCTGAAGGGGTGAGTAAGCCTTTTTTTTTGTATTGATGACTTATTTACACGTTTCCGTAGACTTTTTCTTGACCGAAATCTGTATATGTTTTCCCATGCAGGTGAGGCTGGAAGGACTGACTGACTTTTGTTGGCTCTGTGAACAGCCACAGGTGTGTACACTAATATGCTTCAGATTTATGACTTCATGGTATTTCGTGATCACAAATATATCCTGATATCCTTATCATTTCTTTTCTTTATACCATGAATGCAGAAACTGTTAATTCCTTTTGAGATGCGAGGGTACCAACGTGTTTATAATCTGGAAAAAAAGGTATAATGCAGAAACTCTGGGCCTCATTGAAATTATTCTCAAAAAAGGTTTTCCTATTTCAACAACAAAAGCAGAGATGGACAAAAAATGTGTCCAGTTGGGTGTTCTGTTCTTAGTTTTCTGAGAGCTATAACTCAAAATCCTTTCTTCTGTTTTTAATAATCATTTTGGTGTTTTCAGTTATTTTTGGTTCTGTTCTTAAAACTCCAGAGAAAATGGGAGAGGGGGCAGACATTTTGGTGTTAAGTTTGTTATGTTGTTTCCTCAATCTGCAGTTTTGTTTTAGAAGGGGGAGGGGGAGGAGGCGGGCTTGTAGTGTGTCAATTTCACCATCCAGAACATGGAGGTGGATCCTTGATCCAATCTCCCATATTATTAATGTTCTTGAGGGATATTTCAGGGCTGTATATTTTGTGGAAAAGATTCTTGTTTATGACTGCAAGTGGTTTCAAGCAGACACAGACCATATCACAATCAAATAGTGTTTTCAGTACTGCTATATGGTTTGATTGCCGTGAGAGATTTTGAGAACCGATCTAATTGAGCTCTCTCTCTCTCTCTCTCTCTCTCTCTCTCTCTCTATGTATCTATATTAGATATATATGTGTGTGTGTGTGTGTCTGTGTGTGTGTATCTTTGGTAGGATGTACTCTTTACTAACTTCTTTTTCCTGTCGCAGATATACGAGGCTGCTATTAGAGGTCTTGTTTCAGTTGAAGGCCCACTGCCTGTGAAATTTCCACTTCCAAATCTACGAGATCCATTTTCCTTGAAGCCAGGTTCTGTCTCTACGCAGTTCCCTGGATCTAAAGCATCTGATGTGGAAGAATCATCAAGCCTTGGTGCCGCAATAGCTGGTGCACGAGCAGCAGCCACTCAGTTCACTAAAAAGGATGAAAATCTCCCTATTGTGACCCAGAATAGTAAACCTAACGCAGCAAAGGCCGGTCCAATAAAGAGCAAATCTATGAGAGTGGATTCAATGATATACACTAACATTAGTGATAACAAAAGATCTTTGCCGTCAAATAACGAAGATAAAAGTACTGACAATAAGTATGAGGGAAGTAGTAGCTGTAATCAACCTCCCGCTAGTTTGGAACGGCATCCTGGGGCACCTTCTAAGGTATGCAGTTTCTTCTTTTTAGTTGTCAGTTACTTTGATTTCATTTTTCACGTTTCTATAAAAGAAAGAACCCAACAAAAGTCTTTATGAGTCAGACTAGTGCCCTCAGTCCCAAGTGAAGAAAAAAAGAAAGAAAGATGATGGTTGTGCATGAAAATGGTTATTGATGGTTGCCCATAGATGTACTTTTTTTTTGGGTAAGTAAAAATTTATTGATATCAGTAGGCATAGCCAAGTGAGCTGGGTGTATACAAGAGATAACACCTTGCTGGGAAGAAGCAGTGAATACAAGGAAATCATGAACAGTAAGCCTAAGATCTAAATCTATTGCCCAGAAAAACAATGTGCCAATTCTGATTTCCTATATCGATCGTTCCGTATCCTTGAAGTTCTGATCATTTCTTTCCCTCCAGATGCACCACAAAAGGCATATTAGGACCATCTTCCATATTGCTGCAATGTATACCATGAAGACATCTCCAGCTGGAAAAAAGATCCACCACCCTCCAAGCATAAACTATGCTAATCCAACTTTGCCAAAGAGGTCATCCCATAGGGCCTTGGCAACCTCACAATGAAGCAACAAGAGGTCATCTCCCCATTTACCACCATATTTGGAATCTATCACCATGTTCGACAATGCCACCCCCCTCTTGATGATAACGCCATAGCCATTAACCAAGGACTGCCTGGCTGAACATCATTAGATTTCGGTTCCACACCCCACCACATGAGATAGGGAAGCATACCTTATTCCAATTGACTAGATGAAATTTAAATTCTTCACCAAGTCTACTCGAAAGGAAGTCACATTGGAGTTTCTCTATGCGATTCGCCACCCAACCGGTATAGGAAACAATGAGAGAATACATAGGCAAATTTGAGAGGCTATTCTTGATTAAGGTGATCCACCCACCTTTTGACAAATACAACCTCTTCCAACTTGCCAACCTGCATTAAATTTTCTCTATCACTTCATTCCATATGGGTGTAGCCTTGAAGGATGCTCCTAATGGGAAGGCAATGTACCTAATGGGTAGGGAAGACATCCTACATCCCAATGACCTAGCCTAACTTCTTAGATTGATAACATTCCCCACTGGCACCATTCCGGACTTAGAGAGATTCACCTTTATGCCTGACACAGCCTCAAAGCTTCCATGAAGATTACAAATAGTAGAGGAGACAATGGTTCACCCTGCCTCAACCCACTTGAGCCACTAAAAAAGCCCATGGGAGTGCTATTCACCAATACAGAGAACACAACAATGGAAACACGATGCGTAATCCAAGAAATCCACCGTTCCCCGAATCCATGCCTCTCGAGCACATAATGCAGAAATCCCCAATTGACATGATCATATGTCTTCTCCATGTCTAGTTTGCATAAAATTCCAGACTCCAGATTTTATACGGCTATCCAAGCATTCATTTCCAATGAGCACTGAATCTGGGATTTTTCTACCTCTGATGAAAGGATTATGAGACTTTGATATAATCTTCCCCAAGACTTCGCTCAGACGATTGGCAAGAACGTTGGCCATAATCTTATACACCCCATTCACTAGACTAATTGGGCAAAAGTCCTTAACATCCGAGACCCCGGCAGAAACAAATATGGTTCAAACAAGTTATTCATATTGCCTGGTTTGTGTCCATTTCAATTTGGCTCTTGTGTATGAGTCTGACTATACATTCTGGATCCTAGTTTCAGATCCCTGAACAGATATTCAATATTTTACTGATCTGTGTTTCATCAACTAATAAAAATCATATTGTACTCAGTCAGATGGAAATTATGTCTGGAATCTGGAATCCATATCTAACTGACATATGGAACATCTAATACTTTTGATTTCAGGCCCATGCTTTCTTCTTGTGTGAATTCCCATTTGCAAAAACTAATAAAAACCATATTTATCAGAATGAAATTATGTCTGGAATTGGGTACCCATATATATATATATATATTTTTTTTTTATAAGTAATTTGGTACCCATATCTAACTGACATACAGGACATCTAATACTTTATGAGTTTTAGGCCCATACTTTTCCTTCTAGGCCAATTCAAATTTGCAAAAGCTAATGCACATCTTGGATTATCTTTTGGTAATAAACCGCGTTATTGCATAATGTCTATTGTTGGTTAAAAGAAGCATGCACTGAGGGACTTATTTAGCTCACAAAGTGCATCATGCGCACTTGTTCTATACTTTTTTTGTTTGAGATTATTCTGCACAATTGAATGAATAGTTCTTAATAGTATAACGCTTTATTGAAAATTAATGCCATAATATGCTTTAAACAACAAAACTGGTATGATGTGCAACAGAACAGAAAGCATAAGTAGGCAGGCTGCAATTGTTTCCATTTTGATTGGGAAGTCCTTTGTGGAAACAGTATACCTTAAAAGTGCTTCATACAAAGGCATCTTTGCTAGAAAATGCTGTGACTTTTTCTCACTTTCTTTCTTAGAAATAGGAAAAGAATCACTTACTGTCCTACATTTTTTGGGATGCTATAAGAGGAGAGGACGACAATGCTGTTTTCCTTGGAAGTCTTAGGGTTTGAAGGTTTTCTTGAAGGCTTATTTTTTGTTTAAACGGCTGCATGGGGAAAGTTTTTTTATTGTGGACAACAGTAGAGAGAAAGAAATAAGCCATAATAGAATGTTGTTGTATGTGCAGGGTCAGTTGTGAGATATTAGATACCTTATTTTGCATGGCTTGGTGACAAGGAAGCTTTGATCATTTATATTTTCTCTCGTGGTGCTATATCTAGGGTGATGTTGAACTATTTGGAGCTGGCAAGCAAAATATTGCCAGCCTTGAGTGAGCTTTACACGTTCATGACTATGGTTACATCATTGGCAAATATGGATAAATGCTGCACTTGATAAAATTTTCCATTCTGTTCATAAGTTTTCCTTTTGGAACTATTAAACCTACCTTATACACCTCATGTTTCCCCAATCTTGAATTGCTTTATGGATTTCTTTCAATGATATTTTGTTCATGGTTTTTTTAGATTTTCGCTGCAGCCTTGAGGGGACTCAAGCCATCATGAATTTCTGGAATTTTGGGGGAAGGAATATCTGTCCCTGCTGTTACAAATTACAAATTGCTTGAAGAGTTGGGCGTTCTTTTCCTTGTATTTTCTCATAAATATTCTACGTATAGATAAATACATTTATGTATATAGGGGCATTTGTAGTACTCGGTTTATTGTTCATTTTCCTTAGTTTATATCCCTGGCTATCAGAATTTGATGTTTTTCTTTTTTAAGCTATTAGAGTTTGATATGCTGTAACTTTTGATGGTTAAACTCTCAGTTTTCTCTCTTTCGCTAATGATTGGCGCATGGAGGGCTTTCATTGGCATCTGTCTTTTATCAGAGAGAGAAGGGAGATGGAGTGGGAGAGAGAGTGTTTTCCTGGCAGGTGCTTCTTGACACGCCAATATAGGCTCCGTTTGGATTGAGAGATAACATGACATGGTATGAAATAATATGGTTTTAGATAAGTTGAATAAAATATTATTAGAATATTATTATTATTTTAGAATTTGAAAAAGTTGAATTGTTTATTATATTTTATAGAAATTTGAAAAAGATATAATGATGAAATGAATTGAAATCACTTCTCAATCCAAATGAAGCTATAATGGTTCTTGGTCCCATTAATGCCAATTCTTTTATTAATGATCCAAACTGAATACCCCTTCCAAATCTTATTTGTCATCCATAAACATACATACATACATACGGAAGAACTTCTCAAAATTGCCGTTTGGAGGCTTGATTAATGGTCCAGTTGATCTCTTTGGGATTAAAGAATGGCTTTCTTTAACCAACCTATAATCTTCCAAAGATGAACAATTTAAGAGCATCCACATTGGACTTTTGACTTTGCTACAGTAGCTAGCTATTTTTTAATTTAAGAGCATTGGTAATAGTCTAGCCAAAGTCAAAGACAAAATTTACCTAAAATCACATGTTTTGCCTAAAACATATAATACTATTGGATTTATGAAATTATGAAGATTAAAACTAAGAGAAATACTTTATCTATAAAGAAATTTCACAAAATTAAATACAAACAGATTTGACTTGATATGGTATACTAAATTGTAGAGCTCTTTTTATTATAAAGTAGATATGTATTAGATCAATACATATGAAGTACTTATGATCAGTTTATTTTTGTGAGATCCTTTATAAATAAACTCCTTAATTTTATAGATCTAGCACTTCTCAATATAATAAAACAAAGTTTAAATAGTGTAATTGTTAAAACAAATAATATTCAAATAGAGTAGAGAAAGGATAGAGTATATGATGTAGAAAAATTTTAAACATAAGTCTCACACTCTTACACATTTAAAAACATGTGATCTTACTATTTTACCTTCATATATCATAAAATATAAAATATGAAATATGAGGATAAAAAAGTAAAATTATATATTTTTTAAGTAGTGTACAGAGTGTAAGACTTATATATAACATTACTTATATGATGTATGGTGTTTAGACGGAGTTCGCAGGCGCTAGAGTAAGTAGCTAAAATAGATAAAGTGATCATGTTTAAAAAATAGAAATAAAGTCCAGAAAGTCATGGTGGTAGCTTAGGCATTCTCGAGTCTGTCACTTTATGATAAATTATGATCCGCAGTAACTTTCATATGGAGAAGTAGTTTTAAGTCACGAGGAATGTTATGTATGAGTCATTATTATTCACATTCACACCATACATTTATAATTTTTTCATAGAGTGTGAAGGTATTTTCATAAAGTGTATATGTATTTTTTATAGGGTGTGGAGCGTTAATAGTGAATAGTGACTGATGAGCAAAATTATTTTTAAGTCATATATTCATGAAATTGAAAAATTCTACTAATCATTCTTACACCACACGCCACACATAATTTTTTATTTTTATTTTTTTTTTCCTTAGCACATGTATAGTATATGGATGATCAGTAGAATAACTCAATTAATTTAAGAAGAATAAAACCAAAAAAATTAAGAAAAAGATCAAAATAAAATAAAAATAATTTTGGTGTGTACGTAGTGTCATGTGGAGACGATGAGTAGCAAAATATATTTTATTTATATATATGCATGATTTCATCTCCTAATATCAATACGAGTATAATATGAATCTAACTAGTTTCAACGAGAATGCAGTTATGTATTTAGTGTCAAACTAATATAAAAGACTCATTTTTCTTTAATTTTTTTCTCTCTCAACTAATAAAGAAACTCATACTATCTTTTAATTTTTTTACGTACCCTTCTTGCCAGACTTAAGGAGTAAAAAGTTAATATATGTTAGTTCTACCATATTTAATTTCATGCAATGAAATCATTTCTCAAACACATTCCAAAAATTCAAACAATAAATCCAATTTCGAGTTGGCTAGAATTATTCAAAATTGGTTAAAATCTGTCTTAATAAATCAATTAAAATGATTTTGTGAGATAAAAACTTAAAACTAAAATTAATCTAGTTATTCGGTGACTAAATTGAATTGGCGAAATCAGTGTAAATCGAGACGTTGCTTCAAATAATGATTCAAACAACCAAAATGCCTGCCTTCCTCCAATCAGCACCAACCAATGTTCACACTATCTTTTAATCTTTCTACCCTTCTTACTGAACTTAAGAAATAAAAAGTTCATATATATTTAGTTCTACTCTCTCTCTCTCTCTCTCTCTCTCTATATATATATATATATATTTCATTGTATGGAGATCAAAAACCTCATTTCTAAAACACATTTTAAAAAACAAGTTCAATTTTGAGTTGGCTAGAATCAATCTGTATTGGTTAAAATTTGTTTGAACGATCAACTGATCATTAAATTATTTTGTGAGCTATCAAAAGCATGCATTGAAGTCGGTATTGTCTTTTAGTGACTAAATTGGATAGACTCAATTAATCAGTGTGAATCCAATCGTTTTTTTTTTTTTTTTTTTCTTACAACAATTTAAACAACTATTCCCTTTAGATCCTTGGATGATCGATCGTTGGTACTGTAGTGAAAAACCCTCCTTCCAAATAGCATTGACTTAATGTTCACTTTATCTTTTAACTTTTCTAGGAGAGTTTTGCTATTAAGATTAATTTGCATGAGTTTTAATGATACTGGGATTTTGATATGAACCCGTAGGAATAGAATTCTTTGAATCCACAATCAATTTAAAAACTCACCCAAAAAAGTCAAAATCAAGTCAATGGAGGGAGAATCTAGACCCGATAAGAACTTATTTCAAGAACCTAGATTATATTAAAATCTAGACCCATTGAAGAACCCATCTCAAGAACCCAGATCACAAGGAGGAACGCCACAAAGGTTGTGATTTGCCTTTGATAAGTTCAAAAGTTCATTCAAGAACAAGAGGAGATAAACTCAACTAACAATGAATAAATTCATCAAATTTCATAAATTGATTAAAATGAGGCTACAAAGAGTATTTAAAGCAAAACCTAATCAAACCCTAGCCAAAATAAATCTCAATCTTCCAAAAATGCCCCTAAGTGAATAATGTCACATCTACAGTGTGGCTACAGTATTCGCTACAGTAAAACCCTAACCCTAATTCAATAAAATGCCTCTTGTGTGAATAGTGCTATATCTACAGTACTACGGCTACAATACTTGCTACAGTAATACCCTAACCCTAGTTCAATAGAATAATAACTTTCCTAACATGCCCTTATACAGGCCCCCCTTAACTCCTTCCCGTAATAAACCTAATTATTTTAAACTAATAAAATAAGTCCTTTAAATGAATTGAACAAGTTGAAAGCCTTCAAGTATCCAAAGCCCCAAAGCCTTTAAGTCATGTTGTTGCCCTCTTCCATAGCTTATTAAATGAATCAAAACTGGATCTTCATCATTCAAGCTCATCTTGAGTGTTGGGCTCTTGCAAAACTCGTCCAAAGTGGATTGCATCAATCCTTGCATTGTCTCATTGATCTTATTGGCTCTTGACCTTATAATTGGCCCATCTGGAACTTGCAAAGGATCTTTAAGACTAGGCTTATGTTGGTGCCCATCATTCTCCCTCTCCTCAAAAGGATTCGATCTCGAATCTCCACCTGAATCAAAGGGAAAAAGTTTAGTAACATTGAAAATAGTAGAAAGATACTTACCTACAAGATCCATTTGATATGCATTATCATTAATTTGTTCAAGAATTTGGAATAGTCTATCCAAGATACTCCTATCATCAACTGGTAAAGGCATTAAATCAAAAAGAGTAAATGGATTAAGTTTATAAACAACTTCAAAAGGTGAAAATTGAGTAGTAGCATGAACACTTCAATTATATGTAAACTCAATGAATGGCAAACAATACTCCTACAAATGCTCATGAAACATATCTAAAATCTTCTTTATACCAAAATGACCACTCCAATTATATACAAACTCAATGAAACACAAATGATACTCCTGCAAACGTTCATGCAACAAGTCAATGTATAGCAAATGATACCCCCACAAACATTCATGAAACACACCTAAAGCACTAAACACACCGCTAGGAAACGCGACCTCATATCCCTACAGCAAAGAGACAACAATACTAGACAAAGATACGTCAAGTTCGTTAGTATTAAGACTCGCCTTAGCATAAAAACTCAATTTTCTTTTTGTTTTTCTCCCATTTTCTTCACTCTCTCCTTTCTTTCCACTCTCTTTTTATTTTGAACTCTTTTTTTTCCTTTCACTCTCTATTTTTTTTACTCTTTTTTTTTTTTTTTCTATCACTCTCTTTTTCTTCATCTTTTTTTGAACTCTCGACCTCACAATAGTTTTTCAACCCATTCTTTCTTTTCCTTGAGGTATCAGCTTCATCCTCATCTTTATTCTCTCTCATTTTTCTCTCTCTCTCTCTCATTTTTGACCTCACTATTTCTTTTTTTCTCAATCTCATCATCACTCTTGCTTTTTAGCTCAATCTCACTTCCACTCTTGTTTTTTAGCTCAATCACTTTTGCACTTTTTCTTTTTTGATCACTCTCACTTTCACTCTTTTTGTTTTGATCACTCTAGTTTTCACACTTTATTTTTTGATCACTCTCATTTTCATTATTTCTTTTTTGAGCAACCTCACTTTTCTGTTTTAGTTGGACCCCATGGACCAGTGTTGGAGTTAAAGGAGCAAGTTTGATTATTTTTCCATCCTTTTCAAAACTGTACATGTTCCTTAACCCATCATGGATCACCTTCCTGTCATACTGTCACGGCTTCCCCAACAAAATATGGCCAGCATGCATAGGCACTACATCACAAAGCACCATATCCTGGTATTCCCAATTGAAAAAGAAACTAGCACTTGCTTATTTACTCTAACCTCACCACAATTACTCAACCACTGCAACTTGTATGGTCTAGGGTATTTCAAGGTAGGTAAATTCAATTTCTCAACTAAAGTAGTACTAGGCAAATTTATACAACTCCTCACATCAATGATCATACTACATACCTTGTTGTTGATGTGGCATCTAGTATGAAAAATGTTCTCGCTCTGCTACTCCGTATCATCCATCTTAATTTGTGTATTGAGTGCACGCCTGACAACAAGAGAATCACCATACTCTTTATTCTCATACCTATTTTCAACTCTAGACTCACGTCACCTCCTATCTCTCTTGCCCTGTAGATTTCTAATTATTGCTTCTTGATGATCCATCCTATCCCTCACTTCACCCAACACCAAGTTCAACTGTTCAAACTGTTGTCGCATGGCTTGCAACACAAATGATGAGCTATCTGTCATCCCCTTTGGTGATGAGTCACTCTTATGAGACATTATAATGTGCTGCACAAAAAGAAGGTTAGTGGTAAAGGAGGGCTTTTTTGTTGATAGGTAGCTCTGGCGATTTTTGAATATTAAGGTTTTGGTTATTCCCTTTTTCATGGAGTTTCCAAATTTTGAGTGGTAACTGTTGCTGCACTAGGGTTCTACCATGGAGGTTGCCCCTCCTTCGTTTGAGTCCTCAATGGTGGGGGCTGTTGTGGCGCAAGGGGCTAAGTCCTTTGCTCAAGCAATTTCCTCTTCAACCCAGTCCATGTTCAGGCTTCCGATGAGATATCCGGTGGATATAGATGGTGAACAAGGCTTTGTTTTTTCAGAAGTGGAGATGTCAAAAGCTTTGGATGATTTCAAGTTTGCATTAGTTCTCAAGTTTTCTCATTCTAGGCCGTCCATTGAGACTGTATGTGCCCATATTGCAAAATCTTGGGGTCTGATAGAGGCCCCCACTGTCAGTTTTATGGATGCGTTGCATGTGCTTGTTCAGATGAGAAGTGAACGTGATTTCTTGCATGACTGGGCTCGTGAAGGACGTCCTATGGGTGATTCCTCTTTTTGTTTATTCCATTAGACCAAAGAGTTTGATCTGGCACATGAATCTCCACTTTCGCCTCAATGGATTTTTTTCCAGGGTTGCCTCTTCATCTGTATCGTCCAAATTGTTTACAAATATTGGCAACGAGGTTCGGTTGCTATCTGGGAACGGATAATGCCACGCTTCATAAAACAAGAGCATCTGGGGCTAGGATGTGTGTTGAGGTGGATCTATCGGTGGAACCAGTGCAGGGCGTTCCCATTGTTTTATTGGCTTCAAAGAGAATCTGGCAGAACGTTAAATACGAGTGACATGGTTATTATTATTCTAAATGTTTCTATCAGGGGCACACTTCGGTAGTCTGTAGGGCTGGTATAAGGAAACCAGAAAGGGAGAAGGTAAATAGGAAGCCTCCAATCAAACGAGTTTGGCAGGATAAAAAAAAAGCAAGTGGAGACAGATTTGAATGAAAGGGCGAATATTCGGGATGTATCAATGTCTGCCCAGGCAAGGGCGGTGGATGGGATGGATTTAGGTGCTGGCTCAATCTCGGGTACAACAGCAAAGGACGGGTTAGAAAGTAATACGGTGATTGTGCCTGAAGCACAGGCAGTTGGGATGATTTAGAGGAGGATGAGGTATGTGAGGAGATTGAATGCGAAGTGGATCCATGCAAGTCTGTGAGTGAAAGTGTGTTGTTAAAGGGTATATCGGTGGAAGCTCCTGGACCCAGTGAAAATAATCTTGAGAGCTTTGAACGCAATCCTGCTAGTTTGGATAAGTTCCCATCGCTGTTTGAATCTGAGCTCTTAATGCTAGAAAATCTTGGAGGTGGAGATGAGGTAAATGGGTAGTGTGATGTAGTGTCGGAGGTCTTGGAACTAGAAAGCTGTGGTGGGTTTTCTAATAATCATCTTGTTTGTATGGGGGGATTGGAGTATACCTCGGATGGTGAGGTGGGAGGTAAGGGGCAGAAGGTGAGGATGGAAAAGGCATATGATTCAGACTAGGAGCCTCACGGTCATAAAATTAAATGGAAAGAACAATTGATACATGATGTGAGGCATTCGCAGTAGGTGGCTACCCGAGCCTCTAAGCTTAATTTATGATAGACACAATTTTAGTATGGAATGTTTGTGGATTGGGTCGGTCTAGGAAGAGACTTAAATGTTTAGTTAAAAAGCATCGGGCAATGGTAGTGGCGATTTTGGAACCTTTTCATGAGGAATCTAAGATGCAACAACAACTGGCTAGTTTCTTGGAGTTTTCGAAGTATTGCTGCAATGAATCTTCAGGAGGTAAAGTGTGGCTTTTTTGGAAGGATGACTATGAGTTTGAGATGCTCCACATGACTAATCAATCCCTTTTGGGTTGGTTTTGTGTAGGGGCTAATCGAGTTTTGGTGACCTTGGTTTATGCCAAATGTTCTCAGCTAGAGCGACGTAGTTTATGGAGTGAGCTTCAGAGCATTTGCACCATTGATTCTCCATGGTTGGTGGTAGGAGATTTTAATGTTATACACTCGGATTCGGAATGTATAGGAGGGAACCCACGTCCACTGTCGGCAATGGCTGAGTTTAATGAAAGCTTGAAAAACTGTGGACTTGTTGAAATAAGAGTTCAAGGAAGAAGTATGTCTTGGTGTAATGGCCAAGAGGGTCGGTCTCGAAGGTGGGCTAGATTAGACAGAGTAGTGATGAATATTGCTTTTTCTAATTTATTTGGCATGGTTTATATGGAATACCTGATGAGGAAATCATCAGATCAATGTCCCATGGTGGTCCATTTATGCACGCAAAGATTAGTGTATGGTCCTTCCCCATTTTGTTTCCAAAATATGTGGTGTTCACATAACTCCTTTTTGAAATGTGTGGAGGATGCGTGGATTGAACCAGTTGTTAGTGGTAGTAGTTTGTATAGATTAGCTGCAAAACTGAAGAAAGTGAAGGGTGTTTTGAAGCACTGGAACCGTAATATTTTTGGTCGGGTGGAGCTATCGATTAAGGCTCTCAAAGAGAAGGTGCCTTGAATACCAGCTTTAGGACAGCAATGATCCGGTGGTTGAAGAAGCTTTTTTGCTTGCTAAACAGGAGTTGCTTGAATGGGAAGCAAGGGAAGAAATTAAATTGGCTCAGAACGCTAAACGAAAATGGCTACAAGAGGGGGGACCAAAATTCCAATTTCTTCCATGCGTCTGTGAACCAACGTAGAAAGCAGTCTACTGTGTTGTGTATGCAGTTGATGGATGGAATTGTGTTGACAACGCCAAAAGCTATACATGACGGGGCCACCGAATTTTTCCAGAATTTTTTGTCTTCAAGGCCAAATGTTCAGCCCGCGGAACTTTCGGAACTAGTTGAACTTGTGATTTCGGCTGATGAAAATACAATGCAATGTGCGAGCCTGACGGAATATGAAGTTAAAGTAGTAGTGTTCTCCATTTTCAACCATCTGGACCCGCCTGGTCCAGATGGTTTCGGATCTGGTTTTTACATCTTTTGTTGGGAGATTGTAAAGGAGGACGTGGTTGAAGCAGCGTGAGATTTTTTTAATGGTGCACTGTTACTGAGGTTTTACTCATCTTCTTATACTGTGCTCATACCGAAAGTGCCGGACCCAAAGAGCTTTGACAAGTTTAGGCCTATAAGCCTTTGTTCTGTGGCTTATAAAAATTTTTCGAAGATTTTGGTTAACCGGTTGACTAGTTTACTTTCGAAACTGATTTCACAGGAGCAAGGAGCTTTCATTCCTGGGAGGAGTATTTTTGAAAATATTACGCTTGCTCAGAAGATGGTTCAGTCATTGAATAAAAAGACACAGGGTGGTGGTAATATGTTGTTGAAAGTTGATATGCCAAAGCATATGACAGAGTTCACTGGGATTTTCTTTTGCAGGTCTTGAGTAGCTTTGGTTTTAATGAAAATATTTGTAAGTTGATTGCAGAGTGTGTCCAATCTCCTTAGTTCTCTATAATGCTCAATGGAACTTACAAGGGCTATTTCAAGCCTTCTAAAGGTTTGCGGCAAGGTGATCCGTTGTCGCTTTATCTTTTTATCATTATGGAAGAATTAAAAAAGAAAAAATTCATCCGAGAGGTGCCCCTTGGTATTGCATTTACTTTATGCAAATGATTTGTTAGTTTTTACAAATGGGGATGCGAGGTCGTTTCAAAGATTGTTGAGGACCTTAAAGAAGTATGAAAGCTGGTCGAGACAATTAATTAGCATGGAAAAAATGGCTATTTATTTTTCCAGACAGATTAACTTTGCTTGAAGGCGGGAGTTGTTGAGAATTTCAGGATTTGTGGAAGGGTCTTTTCCGGCTACCTATCTTGGGGTTCCATTAGTGACTGGGCGGTTAACGGCTAGATCCATAGAGCCATTGGTGAATAAAATTTGGGATAAAGTATCGGGCTGGAAAGTTAAGCTGATGTCCCATGGAGGTCGATTAATATTGTTGAAGCATGTGCTTTCTTGCATGGCCACTCATTTGTTGGCTGTGTTAAGTGTTCCGTTGGTGTCTTTGAAAAAAATAGACTCAATTGTATCGACTTTTTTTTGGGGCGAGAGTAATGGCAAAGCTAAGAGGAAGTGGTATCCTTGGTCTAAGATATGTGCGCCGACTGTGGAAGGGGGATTGGGACTCATAAAGTTTGTAGATGTGCAACGTTCTCTCCATATGAAATTTGCATGGAGGTTGTTGTCGTTGGATAATATATGGACCAAGTTTTTCAAGGCCAAATATGTGAAAAGGGGTCATCTGATGCTTGCACAGAACACACCTGCATGCTCACGGTTTTGGAAATCGGTTATGAGAGTTTTGCGGGATGTTAGCGATAATATTCGTTGGCATATTAGAAAGGGTAAGAAGTCATTTTGGTATGATCAATGGTTGGAGTCTGGTCCTTTATGTTTATGGGTGACTACTATTGCAAATCCTCTGCTTCAGATTAAGGAGTGCTGGGTTAATTCTGGTTGGGATTTGGAGTTGTTGGAGGAGTTGGTGGGTAACGAAGTTATGGGGGAGATTATTAGCTCTATTACGGCAAAAAGGGAAGGGGTTGATTGTATCATTTGGAAGCCAACGTCGGATGGAAATGTTTATTCAGCAAACACATGGGAGGTTATCCATTTAAAACAAGAGAAAATCCCAGGAATAGAGTGGATTTGGTATAAATTGCTACCGAAAAAATGTCACTGTGCATGTGGAAGGCTGGCTTCCGCTGTCTGTCGGTGAATTCCAGAGTGCAGAACTGTGGGGTGCACTTGGCATCGAGATGTGATTGCTGTAATATTGGGAACATGGAAACGCTGGAACACGTTATGTGCTCTGGTGATGTTGCAAAGCAGATATGGGAGAGAATGGCCAGGGCAATAGGTTTACCTGTCATGTATGCAGCAACCTAGTGGGGACGTATTCTCCATTGATTTCCGTTGGCCAAGAAGTCTTTGTCAAGGGGCATTTTGACTGGTATGTTGCCCACGATCATTACTTGGTGTTTATGGCAACACAGGTGCAGAAGATGTATGGAAGGGATTGATTGCTCGGTGGAGGGTCTGTGGATTTCAATAAAATTTTGGCGCAAGAATTTGGCTATGGAACAAATGAAGAAAGGGCCCGTCTTGCCCAGTGATGAGCGGTTTCTTGTCAATTTTGATATCCCAGCCATTCAGACTCGATGTTGCATGCCATGTCTAGTTGTGTGGAAAAAATCAGTTAGTGGAAATATGAAGTTGAACATGGATGGGAGTTGTAGAGGTAATCTAGGCTCTTGTGGGGAGGTGTGATTTGAGATGCTATCAGCAATGTAAAAGGCGCTTTTTCATTTTTTTTGGGCAGGGGACGAATAATGAGGCCGAACTTCGTGCTTTACATGTGGGACTTATTTTATGTAAAGAGTTGGGATTTTTTAATCTGGTGATTGAGTGTGATTCAAAAATAATTGTTGACTGGATTCTCTCAAAAAATCGTACAGTTTGGTATCTTTGGTTGTTTTGGGAGGCGATGTTGAAAGAGCTTCAGGGTGTCCAATTCTTTATTTGGCATCAATATAGGGAATCAAATCAAGTTGCAGATTTTTTGGCATGGCAAGGTGAAGCAGGTTTGACATGTAGATGTGAGGAGGGTGGGTTACTTCCCCGTCGTGTCAGGGGTATCCTTCGTATGGATAAACTGGGTCTTCCCAACATTAGAGTTTAAGGTTCCCTGGATTGTTTCTTTTTTGGTTTGGTTTTATGTGTTTGTTTTACTAGAATATAGTTTGGGTTGGCTGATCTTGTAATCAAGGTTTTCCTCCGCCATAAGTGAGGGTTTTCTTGAATAAAATTGGGAACGAGTCACTCATAGACAAGTGGCCCTAACTCTTTTTTTTTTTTTTTTAAAAAAAGTTAGTGGTAAAAGCATTACACACTCTCTTACGTGTTTACACTCAAATAATGGCACTCCACTCGTATTTCACTTATAATTGACTTTTTCCCGATAATAGTCTTACACTCTCTTGCCTTTTACCTCAAGAGTTTTTCCGCTCAAGTTCTTTAAGAACTCATTAAACTAAATCAAGACAGTACACCCTTGTTTTATTCCAACTAGTAATATAGATCTAAGAAACAAGAACAAGAAACAATGAAGGAATAAAATGACACGAGATTTAAGGAATTTATACGAGTGAAAGAGTAATTATAAAATAAGATACCAACTAGAAAGATGTATTAGCCCATTTGATAATAAAGCTCAATCAACAAATGTCTTTCTTTTTCTGTGTTGTAACTATGTAGCAAGCTTTAAATATGCTACTTTTTCTTTTCTTCTTCCTCCTCTTTTTTTTTTTTTTTTGAATTTTCTTTTCTTTTCTTTTCCTTTCCTTTATTTTCTTTTCTTTTCTTTTCCTTTCTTTTCTTTTCTTTTCTTTTCTCCAATTCAATCACAAACAACAATATTCAATTGTGAAAATCAAGCAATTGAATTCTAACACACAAGCATTGACAATGAAGTAGAAGAGAATCAATGAAACGATACTCCAAGTAATTGACAAACTTAGAGATGCAAAAAATCCTAGAATTTTGAAACCCTAAGTGATGCAAATTTTAGTCAAACCAAAAACCCTACGAATTTCGACAGCCTACTTTTTTTTTTTTTTTGGAACACTAGAACAATAAAGTCTTAGAATTAAATTTAAAAATGCAAGAATTAAAAGATAGAATCAGACCAGATTGAAAACATTGCTCTGAATACCAAATGATATGAACCCGCAGGAATGGAATCCCTTGAACCCATAATCAATTTGAAAACTCACCTAAAAAAGCCAAAATCAAGTCAATGGATGTAGAATCTAAACTTGATGAGAACTCGTTTTAAGAATCTAGATTATATTATAATCTAGAATCGTTGAAGAATCCGTCTCAAGAACCCAGATTAGAAGGAGGAATGCCACAAAGGTTGTAATTTGTCTTTAATAAGTTCAAAAGTTCATTTAAGAATAAGAGGAGATCAACTCAACTCACAATGAATAAATTCATCAAATTTCATAAACTGATTAAAATGAGGCTACAGAGAGTATTTAAAGCAAAACCTAATCAAATCCTAGCCAAAATAAATCTCCATCTTCCAAAAATGCCCCTGAGTGAATAGTGCCACATCTACAGTGCTGCTACAGTACTCGCTATAGTAAAACCCTAACCCTAGTTCAATAAAATGCCCCTTGTGTGAATAGTGCCGCATCTACAGTGCGGCTACAATACTCGCTACACTAAAACCCTAAACCTAGTTCAATAAAATAATAACTTTCCGATATGCCCTTGCATAGCCCCCCTTAAGTCCTTCCCATAATAAACCCAATTATTGTAAGCTAATAAAATAAGTCCCTTAAATGAATTAAACAAGTTGAAAGCCTTCAAGTGCCCAAAGCCTTTAAGTCATGTTGTTGCTCTCTTCCATAACTTATCAAATGAATCAAAACTGGATCTTCATCATTCAAGCCTATCTTGAATGTTGGGCTCTTGTTAAACTAGTCCCAAGTGGATTGCATCAATTCTTGTATTACCTCCTTGATTTTCTTAGCTCTTGATCTTGTAATTGGCCTATCTGGAACTTGCAAATGATCTTTAAGTATGGACCCACTTTAGTTCCTATCAGATTTCTAATGAATAGGGACTCCAAATAATTTTATATTATCTAATCTTGGTCAAATTAAAAGTTCTTTTATAATTGGATTTCGGACCCTGTTTGGATTCAGAAATGAGTTGAAATAATTTATGAATAATAGTAAGATTTGTGAGTTGAAATTTGTAAATAGTAGTGAGATCATTTATATCTCAATCCAAACTGACTCTAAATCTAGATGATAATTTAGGACATATAATGTGAATAAGATTCCTAATGCTATTTAGATAAGAATTCTAACAATCGAGGTTAGTATTCTTCATCTCAATATATAAGATAGATCTCCTAAATTATAATACTAATTAGAGTACAATCCAATCCATCGGATTGGGAGGGAAAAGTAAAAGAAGTGAATAGATCATACATTTTAATACAATTAATGAATTCTAAAATTATCGCGTTGAATGTTATGACCTCCAATATTATCGGTCTATATTAAAGCGAACAAACAAACATCTTACCTTGAGTAGGGGGTTTTCTCCTTGCAAGAGATGTTTTGTTTCATAGTTCATAGGATTAAACTTCATTTGATAGATCAACTAGCTAGCTAGTTCGTTTTCATTTTTTTTAAAAATATTTTTTAAACATGTAAAAAACCACACAACTTCAGTAGTTCTAACTTTTTCAAACATTTTAAAAAATTAAAATGCACTAGCAGTCAAACTCAGAGAGCAAACTAGCCAGCGTTTTCCTTTATTTTGAGCGATCATGTTTCCTTCACATAATTTAATAGATTACATAAAATCTAGACAATAGTGCTTATTTAATTAAATTTAATGATATCCAGCTCGTGAAATGCTTCTCATATATTAGAGGCTAAGAAAAGAAATTAAGGAAAATTAATTTCGCTTCGCATGGGTTTCATAAATAGCAAAAAAATTATGAAAACATTTCTCATGTAATCATAGTAGTCATAAATAGCAAAGTTACTCGTAGTCGAGATTAGGTTGTCATTATATTATTATTATAATAATAATAATAATAATAATAATAATAATTATTATTATTATTATTATTATTATATATGGTTTTATAAGTTTGATGCTATATGGATTGTTTGGTGAATTATATGCACTGTTACTTACAATTTGTTCAGTTTTCATTTTAGAAAAGAAAATATCTTTATTTAGCCATGTTGCTGCCATTATATATAGATCAAATAAGTGATTGGAACCTTAATTTGGACATTCAGCTCATTTTTGAAGGGCACATACATTTATTGTGATACCTCAGGCATGTCTTGATTTCCCAACTACTAACATCTATCAAGAAGACGAACAACAATATTGTTAGAACCCCTGAAAAAGTGTCATCAGGACAAGCCTCAACACTACCCTTGAGAGGCAAGGACAACATCATGGCCAGCCTACACGCATGCCTTGGCCCGTGCCATGACACACATAGGGCGCCCAGCATGCATGCATGCCTTGGCCCACGCGTTGATACGCACGGAGCACCCAGCATACAGACCAATGAGATTAGTGGCTGTGCGCAGCTAGCGCATGACCTAGCATGCGCACACCCATGCGTATGCCCATGCGCGCGCCTCTGTGCCACACAGCACTTTGCCGCACGCCAGTGAGGTTAGTGACATGCCCTAATAGTATGCCATCCAGCGCATAGCTCCAGCCCATGCCTTGTAGGCAAGGCTAGTGGCATGCCCACCAGGCATGCCATCCAGCGCATGGCTCCAGCCCATGCCTTGAAGCCTCAACGCCCAGGCCACTAGCCTGGGCCATGCAGAGCCAACGCCTAGGCCACCGATCTAGGACATGTAGCACACATGCATGGCCTACTGCCAAGACCATCAACAGGCCTTGCATGGCAGCATGCCATGCCCACCAGCAGGCCCTTGCGTGGCACCGTACCATACCCATCAGCAAGTCATGCCGTGCCCACTAGTTATGGATCAGACCAACTTGACCGAAGACCATGCACCATCCTAGCCCACCTATGGACTCATGCATGCCACAGGCCAACTTGGCCCATGCCAACTATCTTAATACTTTTTAATTATTTCTTATTTTTATTCTATTATTTTCCAATAGACCTTTTGGGGGTTTCCACTTTATAACTTTTATAAATAGGACCCTTAGTCTTTTCTTTGATAATCTTTTGGCAACCACCCAAGAGGGAGATTATTTCTTTAGGAGATCATAATTCGGTGTCTTTGCACTTAGACTTTTTGGGTGAAATCCGTGAATCTCAAATAGAGGATCACTACCTTGCAATTCGTTGAATATGTGTGATTCAAGTTATCAATGTATGAGATTTTCTTTCAATTATGTGCAATTCGTGAATCATAATTGAATACCTATCTTTTGTTCATTCAAATTCTTGAGTGTTCATTGTTATTCATTGATTGTTCATTGTATTCATCAATTCCATTGTTCATTTGATCCGTCCATACACCATAATCCCGACCACTTTGTGTTGGTCATACTTACCATAAATTCCTTCCTTCCATCTAATTTTCCCTAACTGAAATACACTTCCACATTTGGCTACCACAAATCTTTCCATAAATATTTTGCCCTAGCCGAGAGTCCAATTTTCCATATTAGAATTTCTAAACTTTAGGAACCCTAATTCCAATCCTTATCCTTTTACCTAGTCGGCCATACACTTCCCATATTGAAATCCTAGATTTAAGGAACATTCCTTAAATCTCACTTATCCAATTAAACCAATCTCCAAAGATTCCGTCTAGCCCTAGCCATACCACCTACCAAACCCTAATTCTATACACCAAATTGGCGCCAACCCTAGTGCCTCCACTATAGCTGTGCCCCCTTGCATGCATTGGAGCTCTTTCACTTTTCATCAATTCCATCATTCCCATACACCAAAACAAGTCTAAACACTTAACCTCACTTCACCAAAATTGTCATCATTGCCATTATTTCGCAATATCCAAGCAAGAGAAGAATAGGCATTCGGTCAACCCAAGGAGAACCAAGGCGTAGACCACATATTGTTTAGGAACTTGACCGAGGTCCCTAACATTAATTGGTGCTTTCATTAAGAGGAGTCTTGCTTGGTGTTCTTGAAAAGTTCTCACTTCTCCAAGAGGTAAACAACGCGATAACTTAAAACTTTGTGATTGGATTAGGAGGGATCCCTCGTTTGATCCCATTGTTTATTTTGAATTGTGAACTTGAAATTCAAGTTTGGGGGTTGAGGAGGAGGTCGGACAAGTTTGGGGATTGAGGAGGAGGTCGAAATAGTGTTATTTGAAGGGGTTGGCCACCTTGAAGGTGGAGGTCCCGTGGTTGGACCTTTTAGCTTGTGCAAGAGGGGTTGCCCACCCACAAAGGTGGATAACTCAAGGTTAGACTTTTGAGGCCCATTCTACCGTCCAAGAGAGTCCAAGTTGCTGTCCAAGCTTCACCAAACAGAAAATTTCAGTTTGCAAGTTGTTCAAGTTGTTAGTTTGCAAGCATCATGTCCGGAAGCAATCTAGAAGTCGAGGGCAACAAGAGTTCCAACCTGGAACGCATTGAGGTGCTCGAGGGGCATAATTCCAAAGTTATGGACATTCTTAGTGAGGTTAACACTACATTGGCCAAACTAAGAATGGCCTTGAATGCCACTACCCGAGATAGTGAAGAGAATAGGCGAGCCATGGATACCATGAGGGAAACACATGAGAGCAAAGAAAGAATTGAAAGGAGACTTATTAAAGGCCAATGACCACAGAGAGAGACTAATGGACAAAGGCACGATGCTTTTGTTGATGGTGTAGAGACAAGTGTAACCAATTCTATGCAAGAGCCACCAAGAGTTGAAATGAGAAGAGGCGGTCGTATTGAGAATGACCACATTGCGGTGGAAAGATGGATCCAAGATGATAATTGCCATTGAAGTCTGAGTATAAGAGAGAGACATCAAGGTGTGAGATATGAAATTCCAAGATAAAAAGATGGCCAAGAGGCCAAGTATGATTATGAAGAAGAGAGGCCTTGGGCCATGACAACCGATTTGAGAGACGACATAATCACTATGGAAGAGATCGAGGCTATCATGGAAGACGTTATGATGATGATTACCATGAAGATAGAAGAGAAAACCAGGCTTATGGCAGGGGACCAAGAAGGCCAAAGGTGGATTTTTCCAAGTTTGATGGGGGAGATCCATATGAGTGGCTAGATAAAGTTGATCATTCTTTCCGTTCTTATGAAGTAACTAGACATGAAAGGGTATCTACGACATGTTTCTATTTGGAGGGAAAGGCTAGCAATTGGTGGAGGTGCATTAGAGATCAATATGAGAAAGATGAGAAGCGTTTGGGATGGAACGCATTTGAGAAAGAGTTCTTGTTACAATTTGGCCAGTCGCCCACCATTAATCATCATGGGCAACTTGCTAAGTTGAAGCAAGAAGGCAAGGTTTACCATTACATTGAGGAGTTTAGGCAACTCCAAACATTAGTGAGAGGATGGTCTGAAGAAGCACTTGTGGGTACTTTCATAGATGGTTTAAAGCCTTGGTTAGCCAAGGAGATCAAGTTGAAACAACCATCAAGAATCCAAGAGGTCATGAGGATGGCCGAAATTCTAGAGGAAAGCAACAACATGGAAAGAAGATATTCCAAGGATGTGGGGAGCAAAGTTTCAAAACCATTGCAAACCAAAGGTCCTTGGAAGAGTAAAGTTGATGTGGAGGTTTCTAAGCCTAAGCCTTATGAGGTTAAGAAACTTTCTAGAGAAGAGGTTCAAGAAAGAATCAAGAAAGGTTTGTGCTTCAAATGTGGGGACAAATGGAGTAAAGAGCACACATGCAAGTCGGGTAAAGCTTTTGTTATGATAGAGGAGGATGACCATGATGAATCCTCAAGCCATGAGTCCGAACATGAAGAAGCCGAAGCTAGTGATGAGGATGAGGATGCCGAATAGTCACTTAACGCCATGTCGGGAGTACAAAAGCCCACTTCTATGAGGGTTATGGCATGGATTGGAAAATTTGAAGTTACTTCATTGGTTATTAGTGGCTCAACTCATAACTTTATCAATTCCAACATTGTCATCAAGGTTGGATTGAAACTGAGTGCAATTGAGCCATTTGAAGTTAAGGTTGCCAACTGGAACAAGCTTAGATGCGAGGGACTTGTAAAAGAGGTCAAGATGAACATCCAAGGGGGTAAGAATAGTTACTGATTTGCATGTCCTATCTCTTGTGGGACTTGATGTTGTGTTGGGCAATGCTTGACTTCGGGGTGTCGGGAAAGTTGTGCATGATTATGACGGTTCGAAAGACTATGCAAGGGTGGAGCTCATTGCTTTGCCATTATTCTAGCCAAACAAGAGACGGTTTTTGAAGTTGAAAAGATTGAAGATGGGAGCAAGAAGGATGACTTATCCTTGCTGCCCATTGAGATTCAAGAGGTCTTAAAGGACCATTGAGGGGTCCTAGAGGTGCCCACTACCTTACCACATACTAGGCCCTTCGACCATCGCATTGCTTTAGTTGATGAGAGCACACTAGTAAATGTTCCTCCATACAGGTATGATCATTTTCAAAAGGTAGAGATCAAAAGACAAGTAGATGAGATGTTGAGAGGTGGATTGATAAGGCCTAGTACTAGTCCTTTCACCACTGGTGTTGTTGGTGAGAAATAAGGATGACACGTGGGGGTTTGGCATGGATTATTGGGCATTGAATGAAGCTACAATCAAAGATAGATTCTCTATTCCTATCGTGGATGAGATGATGTTCATAAAACAGCCTTTAGGACTCATTCTGGTCACTTTGAGTACCTAGTCATGTCGTTTGGGTTGTGCAATGCTCCTTTCACATTTCAAGCCGCCATGAGTACAATCTTCAAGCCACTTTTGAGAAAGTTTGTGTTAGTATTTTTTGATGATATCTTGGTCTACTCCAAGTCCGTTGAAGAACACAAACAACATTTGAAGATTGTGATGAAGATCTTAGAAGAGTATCACTTTTTCGTAAAGACTTCTAAATGTGCCTTTATGGTAAAGGAACTTGAGTATCTTGGGCACTTTATTATTTCGGGTGAGGGAGTGAAGGTTGATTAAATAAAGATAGAGGCTATGGTGGATTGGCCATTACCCAATGATGTTTCGGCCTTGAGAGGTTTTTTGGGCTTGACCCGTTATTATAGAAGGTTTGTCAAGCACCATGGGCTTATTGCTAAGTCATTTACTTCCTTGCTCAAGAAAGACAACTTTGAGTGGATTCAAGAGGCTAGAAAGACCTTTGAGAATTTGAAGAGGGCAATGACTATTACTCCTGTGCTAGCTTTGCCTAATTTTGAGAAGCCGTTTGAGGTGTACAAGGATGCAAGTGGGGATGGGATAGGTGCTGTTTTGGTGCAAGAAAAGAGACCCTTGGCCTTTATTTCCAAGGCATTCGGGCCAATGAAGAAAGCATGGAGCACCTACGCTAGAGAGATGTTGGCGGTTGTGCACACAGTTAAAGTTTGGCGGCCTTATTTATTGGGTCGTAAGTTTGTTATTATGACCAACCAACAAGCTTTAAAGCACCTTTTACAACAAAAAATGTGACTCCGGAACAACAAAAGTTTCTTATGAAACTTCTTAACTTTGAATATGACATTGTTTATCAACCGGGAAAAGAGAACAAGATAGCGGATGCCTTGAGTAGACGTGAGGGGAGCTCTCTGTTGTGGGAAGTACATGATGATGAAGGCTCTAATTTGTTGGCCTTGAGTGGGGCCGAGTGAATGATATGGGACAAGATCCGGGAAGCTACCAAGCTAGATGCAAGAGCTATTGAGATTGTTGAGCTTTTAGAAGCTCAAGGGGATGGAGTTATCGGTTTCAAGGTTAGAGATGACCTTATTTATTATAAAGAATATGTCTATGTTCCCAATGTGCCAAATTTGAGGAAGGAAATTCTTGATCACTTCCATAATAGCAAAGAGGGAGGTCACTCGAGGTGGTTGAGATCTTATATTAGAATAAAACATTTTTTCTATTAGGAAGGTATCATGAAGGCCGTGAAGAAGCTTGTTACCGAGTGTGATGTTTGTCAAAAATCCAAGTATGAGACATTGCGTCCATCCGGGCTTCTACAACCACTTCCAATTCCGAATTTGATTTGGGAGGATTTGAGCATGGACTTCGTGGAGGGACTTCCTATTAGTAGTGGCTATGAGGTGATATTGTTGTGGTAGATCACCTTAGAAAGTAAAGCCATTTCATCCCATTTACTCATCCTTACACGGCCAAGAGTGTGGCCAAAGCATTTGTGGATAATGTTGTGAAACTTCATGGGTTCCCGAAAAGTATTGTGACAGATAGAGATAGGGTGTTTATGAGCACCTCTTGGAAAGAATTGTTTGAGCTCCAAGGGAGTAAATTGAAGGCAAGTTCATCCTATCACCCCCAAACCGATGGGCAAACTGAAGTTGTCAATAGAACACTTGAGCAATATTTGAGATGTTTTTGCCATGAAGATCAAAGAAGGTGGGGTGACTATTTGACTTGGGCGGAGTATTGGTATAATACTACTTTTCATGCATCAATCCAGAGAATTCATTTTGAAGTTTTTTATGGAAGACCGCCACCAATCTTGGTGAACTATGAGAGAAACATGGCCAAGAATGATGAGGTAGAGCAATAGTTGCTTACTAGAGATGAGATCCTAGGGAAGGTGAAGAAAGACTTCAAAAGAGCTCAAGATAGAATGAAAAAATATTATGAAGAGGGAAGGCATGTGGTTGCCTTTGAAGTTGGGGACTATGTGTACCTAAAGCTACAACCCTTTAGCCAAATGTCATTGAGAAAGAAGCTTAATTTGAAGTTGTCCAAGAAGTATTATGGGCCTTTTAAAGTGATTGAGAGGTTGGGAGAAGTAGCATATAGGTTGGAACTTCCTCCAACATCTAAACTACACCTGGTGTTTCATGTAACCGTGCTTAAGAAGAGAGTTGGTGACCCGAGACTCATTGTGGAAGAGTTACCAAAGTTTGATGAAGAAGGGCGTATGCTCTTGCAACCGAACGAAGCTCTTGATTATAGGGTTATCACAAGGGGAAGGAAGAGGAACAAGGTGCGGCAAGTTTTGATCCAATGGAGTGGAGTGCCGAGAGAAGAGGCCACTTGGGAGGATTATGATGATATGAGGGTGAGATTTCCAGAAATTATCCTTGAGGGCAAGGATATACTTGAAGAGAGGGGGATTGTCAGAACCCTTAGAAAAGTGCCCTCGGGACAACCCTCGACATTGCCCTTGAAAGGCAACGACAACACTATGGCCAGCCTACACACATGCCTTGGCCCATGCTGTGACACGCACGAGGTACCCAGCATGTAGGCCAACAAGGTTAGTGGACGTGTGTAGCCCAGCGCACGACCTGGCATGAGCACAGCCCTACGTCGTGTGCCCATGTGTACTGCCCTACGCATTCACCTGCATTGTGTGGCCTTGTGAGCGCCAATGTGTGGCCTTGTGAGCGCCAATGTGCCACAAGCCCATGCGCGCGCCTCTGCGCTGCACAACACTCTGCCACAACAATCTGTGTTCCTCCACAGAATCAGAATCAGAATCAGAGTCAGAACAGAATCAGAATAAGAATCAGAGTTAGATTAGAATAAGAAAGTCATGCCAAAGGTTTTTCAAATGCCACATCATATCAAAACAGAGTACTGAAATTCAGATCATTTCACATTTTCCAAAATAGATTAAGAACATTTTTACGTCACATGCAAAATTTATCAAATCTTCATATTGGCTCATATTTTTTGAGTTCAATAATAGAATGCCAAAAATAAGCTTATGTATAAACCAATCATGCTAGAAAATACTTTATTCTTATACAGGGTCTCATGAGCAATGCAGAACAAATAACTGAGATCGTTTAACATTTCTTTTCGTAACACAACATGCACATTTTCAAAATTGACCTCAGTCAATTTTATTTTTATGCAAAGTCTAGCATAGAAATCCCGCTTACCTGGACTTCTTAGTTTTTTAGAATTTTCCTCAAAAATGCCGAACAATTATTACTCGTCACCTATAAAATAATCACGTAATTCTAGTAAATTTCAATTGAACATGTATTTCGATATTTAAGCCTAATAACCTATTTTAGTTCCTCAAAACCTAAAATTCTCATAACCACAAAATACATCATCTCTTTCTAAAATCATCAATATCCATCTAATAACTTCGACTAAAACATTACATAAATAAATCTAACTTATTTACTATTGTAATCAAACTATCAATTTAATACTAGATCATATAACTATACCAAAATATTTTAAATTAAACAACAACTATTGTTTAATGAACTAGGTCATATCTACAACGTTTAAAAATAAAATTACATCATTATCGTTTACTTTTGAAAGAAATCTTTACTTAAGAAAAATTTAACTTACTTAAATGATTTCTGTAAACATAAATAAAATAGAGTTCACTAATACATATTAAAAGTTTAAAACACACTAACACAACTTGTAACTCAAAGGGTAATAATATAACTTCATCTCAATTAATATATGCTTGACCAACTATATGGTAAGCTTCAGTAGAACATTTTTTATTTGAAAATATGTTCATAATATGTTAAATAAGGTTTACGCAGTAAAGGCTCACGGTGAGGGAAGGGAACGTGCGACGGCGCAAGGAACTGGTTGGGGTCGGCGGTTGTGCTTGCAACGGTAGGGCACTAAGTGAGAGAGAAAATGATGAGAGAGAGAGAAACACGATGTGAGAGAGCAAAACGTGAGGGAGAGAGATGAAACTCACTATGAAACACGACGGACTGAGGGTGGCACAGACGAAGGTTTCTGTGCCCGTCTAGGTTGTTTTCGGCAAGAATGGTGGCTGTCCTTGCTAAGCATGAAACCAGAACCAAAGGCTCCGTGCGGCTGAGCACTCAATCGAAATTAACGTTGGGCACGGAGCAGAGAGACGCGGTGGAAGTTTGTTGAGGGTGCATGCGACGACCAATCACAAGGAGAAGGATACATGAGGCAATGGTCTGGATAAGGGTTGACGGCGGCGTCGCTCGGCTGGGCTACGTCGAATGGTGGCAAGCAGAAAGGAAAATTGCTCTGTTTTCAGGGCGTAAAATAAAGGTATCTTCGGTGTTTGTTTGACTGTGGAGGAGGCAGGGTGGCTGGGCAGTGGGAGTTGTTCCACTATGGCTGAGTAGGGGTGCAACGGTGGTGGTGCAGGGATGGCGCTATGGGGTGGTAATGCAAAGGTAGCGGCGAGGCTACGTGGGCTTCACAGTTTGCCAACGGGTTAGGCAGTGGGGCTATCACATGGTGGTTTTTGAGTGGAAGAAAAAGGCAGTTACGTGAATGAGGTGTTTCACTGGAAAACAAGTTAGGCTACGACAATTTCTTTTGCAGGAGAGAAAAAGTTTATTTATAGAGTTGATTGGAAAACCCTAGATAATAACAAAAAGAGGGGAACCATGCATGAGAGACGTATGAAACATGGAACGTGCCTGACGTGGAAATTGGATCCTGGCTTCATGGGCTTGGGTTTGAGCGTCGATTGGGCTTTTCATTCAAGTTTTGGGCTCTCGATTCAACCTCTAATATAATCTAACTTGTCCCACCAATTTTTTCTTGACCCAAAAATGGATTTCACCTGATCTAATAAAATATTAAATGATTCTAACCTAACTAGCAAGCCCAATAAAAATATATTCGACATTCTTCAAAAATAAAATTTGGGCCCATAGTCCATTCCAAAAAAAAAAATGTTCGTTAATCTCAAATGGGCTTTTCATCCATAAAAACCCAAAATTTTTAAAGAACGGCTTGGTGATGGACTCGAGTGTTACAGTCCAATAAATTCAAATGAGTCTGAGAATTTGTGTGCAAAGAATATTGATGTTGACGGCTGGATATGATCCTCCCATCCCTTGTCGGATTCTTTCAAACAATTTATGTTGACTATTAACACATAAAACTATACTATAATAACATGCAATAAGACACTAGAAATAATATGTAAGACTATATATAGTATGAGAACATGTAATTAGAACTATAGTATTACAGGTCTAGTATAAAAACACTAGCTAGCTGACGAAAATACCCTTTTGCTCTGTAGGGTTTTACGTGTGTTTTTTGCATGGCTGCCACGGGGGGCACTGGTGGCTCCATGACGGCGGCAACCTCCTGCTCTTATGCAGATCTCCTATCTACAGCCCCTCAACCAATCATTGATGTACTTCTGCCATCAAGAACGCCTAAAACTATGGATGGAGAAGTGTATTTTATGTTTTTGAAGGAGGAAATTGTTAAGTCTGCGGAACCCTTTCGCTTTTCATTGGTGTTGAAGTTTCTTAGACAGAGGCCATCCTTGGATGCGATCAGACTCTTTGTTAAAAGTCGATAGGGATTATCTGGTATTGTTGTGGTTTCACCCATGAGAAAGCCGTGTAATGTATTTGTCCGATTAACATCGGAGGAGGATTTCAACAAGGCTTTTTCCAAAGAAGTTTGTGACATGGCTGGAGTGGCTTATAGACCGTTTCATTGGACACCCGAATTTTCTGAGGAGGAGGAACCCTCGATAGTCCCAGTTTGGATTTTTTTACCAGGTTTGGCTCCAAATTTTTATGATCCTTCCATCCTAAAAAGTCTCACTGCGCCTATTGGAAATTATATTCGTAGTGATAATTCTACGTGGTATGCTACTAGAACAAACGGCGCAAGGGTATATTTAGAACTTGATGTTGCTAAATCACCTCTTTTATCTTTTTGGATTGGTGCGCCATCTTGTCCTCCGAGTCGTATGCAGGAGGTGGTGTATGAAACGATGCCTGCGTTCTATACCAAATGCAAAATCCAAGGGCATAATTTGAAGACTTGTAAGAAAGGTATTTTAAGGAAGGAGAAGGAGAGGCAACCTGTTCGACTTGTGTATAAGGAAGTGCCTAAACAAGTGAAAGTTGTGGATCCTTCATGTTTGAATCCAGCGATAACAAATGTGGAGGTGATGGGTACTAAAAATAAAGGTTCGGATGCATTGGTGCTGGTGATTGCTGATCAGACTTGCGTTGATATGGAAGGTGAGAAAGAGGCTATGGTACAGTCAGTGGATATGCATGATACTGGATCTGGGGATATGGCAAATGATGGGGTACACATTCATACATAATTGGTATCCTATGAGGTGGTTCCAGTGGCTCCTTTGGTGTTGGTTAGTGATGATCAGCATAGAGTTGTTATGGAAGGTGAGGAAGACACTACGTTACAGTTAGTGGATGTGCATGGCAGTGGTTCTGGGGATATGGCAAAGGATGGAGGGTTGCGCATTCATACGGAAGTGGTATCGTCTGAAATGGTATCTTCTGTTTTTGGGGAGATGGGTCCAGTGACTTCTGAGGTGGTGGAAGTGCAGTGTTCTGTGTTATGCCATTGGTTTCGAAATCAGTGGCAGTTAAGGTGGTTTGTGACAAGGATCCTCTGGTTTTAACGGAGGTGGTACCTGGAATAGTGCTTGACGTGGTGGATTCCTCTGTTTCCACAAGGATTAATGTATAGGGAGATGAAGTGATGCGATTGATTCATAAGGAACTGGCTCACGAGACTCTTGTTTCCATTGTGGTTAATAATTCGGTAGATGCCCAAGGTGGATTGTGTGCTGGGCAAGTCTCGGCGCAAATGTTGAATGGGGATGCCAATGTTATGGCTGGTTCGTTGGCCAGTTTATCTGATACTGAGATAATGGAAGGAAAATTGGTTCAAGCAAAGGATGGTTTTTCTGACTCTGAAATGCATGAGCAAGTGAAGAAAAATGGTGAGGGTATAAATGCGAAACTTCATAGCAGTAAGTGGGTTATTACCCGGTCTTCTAATTGAATTTATGAGTAATTCAATTTTGTATTGGAATGTTAGAGGGGTAAGATCTTCTTGGAGTAGGTTGAAAAAGGTTATGCACATATTTAAACCGAAAGTGGTTGCACTAGCCGAGCCTTTTTTACGGGATGAGCAACTGGAGGATGTTAAGAAGGTGCTTGGTTTCGATTATGGTTTTTTGAATGGTGCTTGGGATGGTAAAATGTGTATCTTGTGAATGAAGGATATTACTATGAGTATGGTTAGTTTTTGTACTCAACAAATTTCGGATCTTGTGACTGATGGTATTAGGAATTGTAAAATTTCTTTTGTCTATGCTAAATGTTCTTATGAGCAAAGGCGTGAGCTATGCGCAGATCTTGCTAGGGAGAGTAATTCAGTTGATCCATGGTTAGTTACAGGGGATTTTAATATCATTGCTTCTGATAGGGAGCGACTTGGTGGTCGACCACGTCCTGTGGTGGCTATGGAGGAGTTTAATTCTTGGATCCATTCTTGTGGGTTACTAGAATTAAAGTTCTTGGGTAAGTGTTTCTCGTGGTGCAATGGGCGTGCAAGTCATTCCCGTAGTTGGGCTCAGTTGGATCGTTCTTTAGTTAATCAACATTTTTTTGACGTATTTCCGGATTCAGTTATGAGATATTTGCCTCGCGATTCATTGGATCATGCTCCTATGGTCATTTCTCCGATGGAAAATGTGGTAGTTTATGGGCCATCTCTGTTCCACTTTCAGCAGATGTGGGTGGAGCATGTTGATTTTACTAGATGTGTTTGAGAGGCTTGGGAACAAGCTCATGTTGGCAGTGGGCTCATGAATCTTGCGGCAAAACTTAAACGGGTAAAAATAGCGCTCAAAGGATGGAATAAGTCAGTTTTTGGATGGATGAATAGGCACATTCATGATTTGGAGAATTGTATTGAGCGGCTGGAAGAATAGTTATAGATCCGGTATGAGGAAGAGGTAGAGCTCGACTTGTTTGCTTCAAAAATGGAGTTGGATACATGGCTTCATCGGGAAGAAGTTTGGTTAGCTCAGTCTGCTAAAGTTCGATGGTGAAATTTTGGGGATAAGAATTCGCGTTATTTTCATGGCATTCTTAATAAGAGGAAGCAAGCAAGGATTTTGGAGATGAGACTTCTAAATGTGTCCATGTTAACATCACCGAAGGAAATCCATGATGGTGCCGTACATTATTTCATGGAATTTTTGGGCTAGTCTACACGAGTTGTATTGCCGGATTTGGGGGACTTAGTGACTAATGTGATTCCTGATGAGGAAAATTTGAGACTCTGTTCGTTGCCTACTGAAGAAGAGGTGAAACAAGCTGTCTTCAGTATTCCCATAAAGAGTAGTCTGGGGCCAGATGGTTTTGGGTCAGAATTCTATTGTGCATGCTGGGATATTGTACGTTCAGAGGTGGTGGAGGCGGTACTGGAATGGGGGGTTCCTCTTCCCAGATTCTACATGGCTTCTTTTGTAGTGCTTATTCCGAAAATGGCTCAGCCGATGGGATTTGATAAGTTTTAGCCTTTCAGCTCATGTTCTGTGTTTTATAAAATCTGCACTAAGGTATGGGTGGCAAGACTTGCGCCTCTATTGTCCTCTTTGATCTCTTCAGAGCAGTGTGCGTTTATCCAAGATAGAAGTGTTTTTTATAGTATTAGCCTTACGCAAGAAATGGTACATTCTCTTGATAAGAAGGTTATGGGTGGTAGTGTTATTTTGAAACTTGATATGGCGAAGGCTTACGATAGGGTGGAGTGCGAGTTTCTTTTGCATGTGTTGGCAGCTTTTGGTTTCTCTCCTTCGGTTTGTAATTTGATCAGGAATTGTAATGCTTTGCCCTAGTATTCAATCATGATGAATGGCATGTCTCGGGGTTTTTTCCAGGAGGTCGGGGTTTGCGTCAGGGTGACCCTTTATCGCCATATATGTTTATCATTATAGAAGAAGTGTTTTCTCGATTATTAAAGAGGAATTTTTTGTGTGGCAATATTAAAAGTTTCTCTCACCTAAGAGGTACACCTCTTGTTTCTCATCTTCTTTATGCGGATGATATTGTTATCTTTTCAAATGGAGGGAAGAAGTCGATGAGAGAATTGATGAAGGTGATTGAGACTTATGAGTCTTGGTCTGGGCAGCAAGTTAGTAAGGATAAAACGACCATGTATTTTGCTAAGTAAGTTTCATCAGGGAGGAAGAGGGAGCTACTTAATATCACGGGTTTTATAGAAGGTACTTTTCCTTTTACTTATCTTGGTGCACCTATTATTAATGGGAGGTTAAAAAATGTACATTTGGAGCCTATTTTTAATCGTGTGAGGAATAAACTTGGGGGGTGGAAATTAAAATGTCTCTCGGCTGGTGGCAAGTTGATTTTGTTGAAGCATGTGCTAGCCAGTATGCCTATCCATATTATGTCTATCCTTCAGTTGCCAAAAGGGATTTTGAAAAATCTAAACAGGCTTTTAAGTGCATTTTTTTGGGGGCGAAAAGATGGAAAGGATAAAAAGAAATGGGTTGCTTGGAAGTCGATGTGTAAGCCAACTGATGAGGGGGGTATTGGCCTCCGTGATTTTGATGAGGTTCAGACTTCACTTCATATGAAATTTGCATGGAAGGTTATGACTGGGAATGATCTTTGGTCACAATTTTTCGTGCTAAATATATTGGGGATAAATATGTTTCTTTATTAGATCCCAAAAAGGGTTCGCGGTTTTGGAAGATGGTAGTGAAGTGTATTCCGGCGGTGTTAGATAATTCAAAATGGAGAGTCCGGGATGGGAATATTTCTTTTTGATGGGATCATTGGTTGAATGAAGGACCTCTTGCTAATTCTTGTCCTGTGGTGGAAGTGCCACAGTTGAAGTTGGCTGAATTAAAAATTGAAAATGGATGGGACATTGAAGTCTTAGATAGGCTCGTTGGAATACAAAAAACGGAGGAAATTTGTAGTTTCTTGGGGGCTCACAAAGCTGGACAAGATTTACTTGTTTGGCTACATAATAAAGATGGCGGTTTCTCCACCAAAAGTGCCTGGAATTGTATTTGGGTTTCGGCGCCAGCAGTGCCTTGGGCTAAGTGGGTGTGGCATGCAGCTTTGCCAAAAAAAAAAATTCCATTTTAATGTGGAAAGCTTTTCATAACAGTTTAAGTGTTAATAATAGGTTGTGGAGAGTTGGTATTCCTATTACGTCCAAGTGTAATTGTTGTATCCAAGGGAGGTATGAGGATTTATCGCGTTTTCGCTGTAGGTGATTTGGCTTCTGGAATTTGGAAGAGGTTCTCAATTATCTTGGGCATTCCTTATGACCCAAATAAACGATGGTTTGACTTGGTTTCGCTTTGGTTTAGACGTGCGTCTACCAAGTCCCAGGTGGGTTGTATTGTGGGTATTCTTCCTTCTATTATTATTTGGAAGTTGTGGCAATGCAGGTGTAAGGCAAGGATGGAAGGTAAATGCATCTCGACGGAAGAGATTTAGAGGTTTATTTGTGTGTGGCTAAGGAAAGTGCAAAGTAGCTTTCCTACACTAACAAAAATTGCCTTTGCTGATGAGGAGAGGTTGAGAGATTTGAATATTCTGATTATTCGCATTAAAGCAATGAAGGTTAAATTGGTTAGTTGGGTGAGACCTAGGCATGGAAGGTTTAAATTAAATATTGATGGGTGTAGCCTCGGCAATCCAGGAAGGTTAGGTGCATGGGGTATTATTCGGGATTTGCGTGGTGACATGGTGCTTCCTTTTTTGTCCTATCTTGGGGAGGGTTCGAATAATCTGGTGGAGTTGAAGGCTTTATTAATAGGATTGAAATATTGTTGTGCTTTGGGACTGTATCAGGTAGACATTGAGTCTGACTCCTTGGTTTGTGTCTTGGATTCAGAAGAAGCATTGTGGAGTGTGGTACTTAGAAGATTTCTGGGAGGAGGCGATGAGATTGTACGAAGGTGGAGAGTTTGTTATTAATCATATTTATCGGGAAGGAAATGCGCCGGTTGACTATTTGGCAAAAATGGGTGCTCAAGGTTCGACCTTGGTTTGGAGATCTCTTTTGCATGTTCCAAAGCACCTTAAAGGATTGATTAGAACAGATAAATTGTCTTTGCCGTATTTGAGGACTAAGTGAGTGGTTGTGTTCGTTTACGTAAATGTGGTCAGTTGCGCTTACGTTGTTTCATGCACTGCTCAAGGTTTATGGCTTTACGTTTCGTCGAGTTGTGTCTTTGTCTTGCATCTTGGTTTACGCTCAGCACATTGTTTTACTCTTTCATCGAGCACGTTGTTTGTAGTCTTTTTGGGTTTTTGGCTTAGGTTTGGTAGAATTTATTTTGGTTTCTGGCTTGTCTTGACACTTGGTTTTGGGTATATTTTTGGACGGTTTATTTTACTTTGTAAACCCCCAAGTGTAATTATATTACCACGGTTTTCCTCCGCTACAAGTGATAGTTTTTTTAAATAAATTTGAGACGGGGTCGCTATGTGTGTGGCTACCAGCTCTTGGCCCAAAAAAAAAAAGTTATAGTATAAAAATAGTTTAAATATATATTAGTATATATAGAAGAAGTACATAAGCAGTGAATAATTTTGTTTTAGTTTTTAATTGCTTGAAAAAATAAAATTTGAAAGCTGCCTAGTACAAAAAACTCTTTAAAAAATGGGCTAAATATAAAACTAAAATTTAAAAAAAAAAAACTCAAGTCCAACTGATCCACTCTGACAAGTCGGAGTCGGAGTTGGAATTCAGATGTCTTTTTCATGGGCAGGAAGTGGTTGAACTTACTATTACGACTGCTCCAAAACTACAAAAATTCTCAGCTTTTTTCGACAGTTTTTCTCAGTTGGATGAGTTCTTTTACGTATACAAAGAATGTTTATTTTAGTGGCGAAAATTTTGGTGGGAATTGATGGTTTTAATGTGGTTTAAACTAATGTTTAAAATGTGGTACAAATAGAAATTTTAATATATGATCCAATTAAAAGATATAGCTTTTAAAGACAAATACAAATCCTCCTCCCAAAATCCAGCCAACCAAACGCAACACAATTAAAAACGAACAATGCAATCGAACTATAAATTACTCTAAACCTACCCATGAACATGATCATGTCCTAAGTTTACGAAGGTTTAATGAGTCCCCGACGTGGCGAAGAGTTTGTACCAAAAATTCATTTCATCACTCATAGAAGAACTGCTATTGATCATGGTCTCCTTTGTGGGATCATGGGACAGTAGAGATAGATGTCCTCGGCCTGTAAGTGGATAATCCCTTGTTGCAGAAACATTTCTTGCCAGGATACTCCAATCATTTGTCGAATCGGTTTGTAAATTACCCAAAACCTTCTGAGACTGTTGGGGGGGAAAAGTAGCAGAAGCATGATTAGAAGTGCTCGTGTTTAGTGTACAAACAGGCATTCCGACATTCTGTTTAATGGTGGCTGGCCGTGTGGCTGGGTTTTGCTTAAGTCTCTTCTTCAACTGGCTGTTCCAGAAGTTCTTTATCTCATTGTCCGTTCGTCCGGGTAGTCTTGTTGCAATGGCGGACCACCTGTAGATGAAAGAAGATCAGTCTCATCATTTAGATGCGTGAATATTGCCTTAATTTTTTGTTAGAGAGCAGAGATGATATATATATATATATATATGCAATCTTGAGCTTAATCTCATGTAATTAAAGGTTGAGTTCGCAAAATAATTCTATGCTTTCCTGTTTCCAAGAAGTTGGTGAAGCTTGATGATGGCCTCTTCTTCTTGCTTGCTGAAGTTTCCTCGTTTTATGTCTGGCCGCAAGTAATTCTTCCACCGAAGCCTGCAACTCTTTCCACACCTTAGTAAACCTGAAGAATTGTAAAAAAGCAGACTTATGTATTCGGGAACATGATTTATTAATTATATTAACAGAATTCTCTCCAACGTTTCCTTCCCTTCGATTATCAAGACATACATGAGAAACCTCAAATATATGTAGGAAACTGTTCCAGAAATTCAAGAAATTCTGTAGATTTCATTCCGGAAAGAGGATTTAAATTATGTCCAATGAAACATCAACAAGACTTTATCCTTATTACGTAAAAGTTCTAAAAAAACAACTTAGGAACACTAAGATGTTATATTTTTTAAGACATGCAAGTGATATATAATTATATATAACAAGTTAACAAGAAGATATATCTCTTTACCTATCAAAGGTTATCAACATCATTCAATCATATTAGGGGATTAGGAAGCTAATAAAAGACAGAGACCAACATGATCTCTAATATTAAAAGCTCCTAACCCTAATATTATATCATGACCGAGTCATGAGCTTGCTTGGTCATGATGTTAGTAATTTAGAACTGGAACATGATCTATCACCCTGCCTTCCGGCCGCCCGCCAACACGTACAAGATGCAAAACAGGTTCTAAAATTTGTGTTCAGAATACATAGTACTACTGCACTTTTGTTCTTGCGTACGTAAGTACCTGCTTGTTTTGGAAGAGCCCGCCAATTTTCATGTCCGTATAGTTGGACGTAAGAAATCAGAATCCGATCTTCTTCAGGAGTCCATGGTCCCTTCTTTAGCCCCATATTTTCACAACAAGGAGCCTTTGCCATCCCTTTCTGATCTTTTTCTTTAGCTGAAAACCCTATATGATCGCTATTCTGATCTCTCTCTCTCTCTCTCTCTCTCTCTCTCTCTCTCCCCCTGTTGAGTGAGTTTCCTGAGCTTATTATGGCGCACTTCCAGAGGTTATCAAATAGCCTTTTTATTCCTCTATCATGCTTCATGCTGCATGCATGTTTTCAAAAGTACAGCCGCCCATTTTTTCCCTAGAAGATTAGAAAAGATGCCTCTAATTTTGCCTTTGATTTTAAAGCAAATGACGAAATGATTTTGTCACATTCCAATGCTGAGAAATATTGATCTCATCATGTCGGTTAGTACCCCAATATTCTTCTTGGTTTCTTCTTCCGTTTTCAAAAGTTTTAAGCACTACCTTTTGGTGTCTAATGGTCAAAAATAATCTGCGGCACGTACGGGCCGGTGGAAAATATTAATGGCTTCGATTGCATAGCTTTTTAGCTGTCCTTCGATCGATTGATCTTGATGGCTGTCGGCATGCATATATGTCAAATTTGTATTTTGTTATTTTAGAGAGATGGGGAATTTTAATTAGATTTGTTTTATAAATATATATTTTAATTTTGAAAAAATAAGTACCCACTTGGTTTTCGATTTTGATCATTTTTATCGTCATGTCGCTCCTCTATATATGTTAAGATATGTTTGACAACATAATTGTTTTAAATTATTTTTAAATTATTTTATTATATTTATAAATTATTTATTACTATTTATTATTATTTTATTACTATTCATAAACTACTTCGCTACTATTTACAGATCATTAATTTAAGATCTCTTAGGAGATCATATGTTACCAAACATCATCTTATTTTCTTTCCATCTCATCTCATTTTCTTACCAGACATTATTCAAATACAAACAGTTTCAAACTAATCATTATGATTTTTTCAAATTAATCATTATAATTTTTTCAAATTTTCAAATAAAAAAAAATTTTAAATTTTCAAATGCCAAAATAAAAATAATATTATATGTTAGGGTATGTTTGACAATATAATTAAGATATTTTCTGACTATTGCATTACCATTCATTAACTATTTATTATTATTTTATTACTATTTATAAACTATATCACTACTACTATTTAAAGCTCATATGAGATCTCTTACGAGATGTCCGGTAACATCTCTCATCCCATCTCGTTTCATTTTATCTAATCTCATTTCCTTCACAAACATTATTAAAACACAAACAATTTCAAACTAGTCATTACAACGTTTCTAAATTTTTAAATAAAAATAAAAAATAATTTAACTTTTTCAAATCCTAAAATAAAAATAATATTATAACAATTTTTTAAAATTTATAATATCTTTTATTCACTTTTTTTTCTTAGTTTCCAAAATCTAATAAATACTTAACTTAAATTATCTTACTACTATTCACAAACTATTTTAATACAATTTACAAAATTCTCATCCCATTATATATTCTCCAAGCATTCCCTCAAAACGGTCTAAACGGTCTCATCATTACGAGAACTTGCAAAAATTAACCATCTTAACACCAATGTGTGCCGACAAGTGTCCATTAGAAGTCCAACAATGTTTACTTGGAAGATAACACTTCAATGCCTAATAAATCATAAAGCAAATATACAGTAACTTGTCAAGGAAGCCATGACTCGGCTCATTAGAGTCCTAGTACTACTGTAGCGCCTACAATCAGAGGGCGAAAAGAAGAAACACTATTTTCTTTTATATAGTTAGGGCATGTTTGGAAAACACCAGATATTTCTAAAATTTTCAAAATATCTCATAACTTTATTCTCATATATCATTCAAACCCAATAGATATATATATCACTATAAGAGATTGAATTTTTTGGGACGAATCATTTTGTCTCAAAAAAATTAAATTTCATTGTAAAAAATTTTTGAAAATGAAAATATTTCGTCTTTATTTTATCTCGAAAAACTTGTCTCAAAAGGTTTTTAGAGACGTCTCAAAAAATTAGTTTTAGGGACGAAATTGGGTAGAACCATTCGAAAGCATTCGAATAGGTTTTTTTTTTTTTTTTTTTTCTTGTAGACAAACTATTTTCTTCTCAAAAACTCGTTCGAATAATTTGAACAATTGAATAATTTGATCCTGCTTAAATGGACAACCCATTCGAACAGATTATATTTGTTCAAACACCAAAATTTTCATATTACTTTTGCTCGAACATAAATTTTATTATTCAAACAGACATCATATGATCGGAAATTCTGTCTGTTCTAATGAGCTTTGTCATATTACTGTTGTTCAAACAAATATTTTATTTGTTTGAACAATCATTATATGTACAAAAATTATGTCAGTTCAAACAGACTATATTTCTCAGTTATCGTTCGAATGGGTTATTTCTGCTTGAATGGATTTATTAATTGTAATTTACCATTCGAAATGTGTATTTCCCGTTCGAACGATGCTCATCATACAAAAATGAATTAATAAAAATTCCATAATAATAATATAAATATGGAGCAAATAGAATTTAAACATCATAATTACTCAAATGTCAATGTTTAGAACAAAATAATAAAAAGAAAATTGAAAAAATAGGTTTTAAGATTGCGGTGGTGGCATAGAGTTTTGGGATATCATTAATTGTCACTATTCAAACAATTTTTTATTATTCATCTCCAGTCTCTTCTACATGTTCTCTTTTAATCTCGCCTCTAAATCTACTGTTTGATCTAATCGGATCAGCAACTCTTTTTCTTTGGACCTTAGTTGTTCTATCTCAAATCTTGCTTCCTCTAATTCATTACTTTTGTCATTCAATCTGACTTGAGAAGAGGATAATGATGTTGAAGATGGCTTCACGCAACATTCTAAACCCTCAAATATCCAGAACGTGATCCAAAGACTTGAGAAAAGATTCGAGCATCATTGACAGATGATTTATCAGTTGAATCCGTAGCAGTTTCTTTAAGGATATCATATTGTCCTACAAAAAAAAATATTAAAGTTAGTATAAGTAACAAAAATATTATTAGACAATAGAATTAAAGAAACTTACATAATTTGTCTCTGTTTCGGGACTGGTCCAAACACCATCACGATTTTTATGTGCTTTAGCATACAATTGGGTCAGATCATAGACAACAAGTCTTTCTTCTTGTTGCAAAAGGAAAATCTATATTAGAACTTCAGAAAAAAAAAAAAAAGTATATTAATATTTAATAGGGACTAGCATAACTTACAATTTTTTTAGATAAATGATGAAAAAATCAAGAACCCACATGATGATGTATCGCTAAATTTGATCTATTTGTTTCGTCACAGTACTCCGTTGCTAAAAAATATTATGTCTATATATTTAATACACTATCATATACTATTAAAAAAAGATAGCAGTAAAGTTACTTGATAAGCAAGATGTTCAAACATATTACAAACTTTCTCTCACTCGTTTGGTGACATTGCTTGAAATGGATTTTTGGTGCGCTTCTATTGTAGTACTAAACTTCTAATAGTGTGTATGACATCGACCTTTGCACTCCCGAAATGCATTCGACATCAGCTCCCCAACTGTTAGTCGATCCTCTCGTCGGCCAAAATTAAGTTCAAACTCATCCTTTCAAAAATTATAAACAATTAGTATAAATACAAAATAATTTTAAATTAACATTTAGTTTCTTGGGATGCAGCTTATTACCAAGCAATGATTTTTTATGTGGTCTTTCACATCTAGGAAAACTTTAGCTTTGAAGGATGTAGTCATCGGTGTATATTTGCGAGTAAGGATACCAACAAGAACCAAGCCAAGTTGTTGAATCCCTAGAGCGACCGGTGTGATCATCGGGAATATCAATTTTAATTTTACCCAATTTCCTTACTTTCTTTATGCAGACACCCCTCGTAATACCCCGACCTCAGCACTGGGTTACAACAGTTATATATATAGTAATTAAAACATATATTTTAATTAAATTATTTTATTTTATAGATATATATTACTTAAATCGAGTATTAAATGTGGTATTTAATTTGATAAAATATCTTATTTTGGATTTGGTGATGTTGACCCACTATTGATGATAGGTGAACCACACAGGGAGTCGGTAATAGATGGGGATGGTGCACGTGCTGCTTTGCATTTAGGAGGTATATATGTTTGAAATTGTAATAAATTATTATTCGAACAAACGTTACAGATATTTATAAGAATGATACTTATACAAATATCTGTTTGAAATTGATTCACTATCAGTTTTGCTAGACCAGTTGCCCTCATCCTCACTAGACACTTCAGTTGATTCATGTTTTTCCAACATTTTACCTTCTATTGCTTCGGGTTGAATATCTTCTCTACCCAATAAGACCATGTCATATTGGCTTAGATCAATAAATAGATTGATATCTGATTTATTTTCTTAATATGCTTCTTCATTTGCTGGACTATCAACTTTTTCATGTAGTTCATATGACTCTAGAATATAACATATACATTTCTTAGTGCAAACTTCTCCACTTCCCGCCATGGATTCCTGTACTCTGGATCATCTAAATAAATTAATTTATATTAACTTATTAATTTATTTTCATCGCATTTTGTTGTTCTATCAATTAATTTATTAAATTGCTATTAGTATATAATTTTGTGAATATTTAAAAATATTACATTTTATCACTAATGTTGAATATATATTTTATTTTTTAAATTTCATGTTGATAATAATGTTTTATAGGAGCCGTAAACGTGGCAGATTAGGCGAACATTCCATACAAACAGTTCGAGAGTAGACTGTTTTACTGGAGCAGCAGGTAAAACTGTCTGATTTCATGACTCTTATATGGGAGGGTCATTCCCTTCAATCTGTATTCAGCGATCGTGATTGGGCACCAATCCTAGATTAGAGAGAAGAAGCATGGAAGCTCGTATCCTATATTGACATCGTTGCTAAGTTCTATAAATAGATCGGTGGTGCCAGCCCAGACGACGGAAGGGCATATAGGATCTCTGTCCGAGGAACTCTAGTTACATTTTTAGCAGATGGACTCATTGAATAACTCGGCATTCTTAGACTGTGAGATGCCTATCCGAACGTGCTGCCTAGAGAATCTGATCCTTCGGGTGATGCAGAGACAACTCAAGACGAAGTAGCAGTTTACATAGACAAGGTCGATACCCTCGCTAATAATGAGGTGAGAGACTTGATTATTGGTCCAGATGCTCCTGCGTATGATAAGATGAAGAGCATCAGGCAAACAAATTTATCTTCTTTCTTCAAGATCATAAATATGATAATCGTCAACAATATTGACCTTTGACAGCACAAGACCGAGATTGGCATGGATCGAGCGAAATTTATGATACAAGTTGCTCATGGTATTCCTATCGACCTCGTGGAGTATGTATTAGAGAGGAATCAATCAAAGGCTGGGTACATTATGACATATATACTGTCATTCAGAATCTTGATCACTCAATTTTTGCTATATTTGGAAGTCATGCCAGATGTTTCCGAGCGTTCACGAGAGCCGATGGGACCAATCAACAGCATCACCTGTCACGGAGCACGAGACACTTAAGACTTCGTTTTTGTGGACATGTTGCTGACCGGGTTGATATTCAGAGAGATGCACAGTCTGGAGATCCTGTAGTATCGGTTGGTGAGGCATCTACACAAGCAGAGGCACCACGCACATCTACTCGTGAGGAGATGCCTGACATGCTGCGTGCAAAGATCGGTGGACACACATCAACGATGATCAATGCAGTGCATACTGCCATGTTTGAGTTGCGTATAGAGATTAATGCTAGCATCTATGAGTTACATATAAAGATTAATGCTAGCATCTCTGAGTTACGTACAGAGATTCATGCCATTAATGTGACTCAGGTCATGATCAATACTCGACTGACACAGGTAGAAAGACAATTAGCTGCAGTCGAGGATATGTACAGAGAGCTCGAATCATAGTTGTTTCTATCTTTTATTTAGATTTTTTCTATTTTTGGTATGAATAGTATATGGTGTTTTGTAAATTCGATTTAATTATGAATTATATTTTTCTATTTATTTATATTTTTTCTATTCTAGAGTAGTAGTTATAAGGTGCAAGTTGCCAGGTTGGGAATACAATTTATTTCAATTATTGTAGGTGATGGTGCAGAGAAGTTTTTGCTGTCTGTGATTTATACTAAATGTTCCTGGGCAGAAAGGCATTACCTGTGGGAAGATCTTAGCATTAATAATTTGAGGTCTAAACCTTGTGTTTTTGTGGGAGATTTTAATATCATCCGGAACGACTCAAAAAGGAGAAGAGGTAGACCTCGGCCTCATGTTGCTATGGATGATTTGAATGATTGGATTCATCAACGGGGTCATATGGAGGTGGCTACGAAAGGGAGTGTGTTCTCTTGGTGTAATAGGCAGTTGGGTTTGGTCCACTCATGGGCATGGCTTGATCGCGCTCTAACGGATAGTTCTTTCACTAATTTATTTCTTAATGCTATTTGTTCTTATTTGTCGCGCTCCACTTCGAATCATGCCCCCATGTTCATTGAGCTCAAAAAAGATCCTTTCTCATATGGGCCGGCTCCGTTTCGTTTCCAACAAATGTGGGTGGATCATCTTGGTTTCTTGGATTGTGTTTGGTTTGCTTGAAATTTATGGGTGGAAGGTTCTCCATTACAGATTTTAAGCAGGAAATTAAAACAAACAAAGGTGATGCTTCGGGAATGGAACAAAAGGGTATCTGGCCACACTTTGGGTCGTATTGATGCCCTTAAAAAACAGGTTGAGGTGATTGAACAACAACTTCAAACAAATTGGGAGGTTAATTTGGAGAGAAGCTACATGAGGCAGTCTCGGCTCTGGCTGGTTGGAGGCATCGAGAAGAGATGAGATTGGCACAAATGGCTAAGTTAAAATGGAAGGTGAAGGGCGATCGTAACTCAAAGTTTTTCCATACTTGTCTTGCTAACAAGAGAAGGAAAAGAGTGATGGAAATGAGATCGAATGGGGTGCTCCATGAGAGTCCGGAAAGCATACACCAAGGGGCGGTGAAGGTTTTTCAAGCTTCACTTCAAGGGGATCCACCTGTTGAGCAACCTAGTTTGGAAGGGATCATTGATCCGGTCATACTAGAGGAGGAAAATATCACCCTACTTCACCCGCCAACGGTAGAGGAAGTTTTTAAGGCCTTGTCAACCATTATGAATCACAGTACTTCGGGTCCTGATGGGTTTGGCTTGGGTTTTTATAAAAGCAGTTGGGAGGTGGTTAAAGTTGATGTGTGGAAGGCAGTTTTGGAATTCTTTACGGTTAAGCACCTTCCTAAATTTTTTACTGCCTCATATTTGGTTCCTATAACAAAGATGGAGTCGCCCACAAGTTTTGATAAGTTCCGTCCTATCAGTCTTTGTTCTGTGTTTTATAAAATTTGCTCCAAGATTATTGTCTCTCGATTAACAGGTTTATTGCCTCGCCTAATTTCTTCGGAGCAAGGAGCCTTTATTCCTGGAAGGAGCATTTTTTAGAATATTAGTCTCACCCAAGAATTGGTGCATTCTATTAATAAACGGATCCACGGGGGTAATCTCATGTTGGAAGTGGATATGGTGAAAGCTTATGATCGGGTGGATTGGGGGTTGTTGATTGCGTTCTTAAGAAGGTTTGGTTTTTCCTCTCAATTTTGTGATTTGATTTATTCATGTATTTCTAGCCCTTGGTATTCGGTCATGATGAATGGTACTGTTAAGGGTTTCTTTTCGGGCGATCGAGGTCTTCGTCAAGGTGATCCTCTGTCTCCGTATTTGTTTATCATTCAACAAGAGGTCCTTTCCAAATTGATCCGTAGGAGCATGCGAGAGAGTCAGTTTGGCCTTTTCTCTCAAGCACAAGGTGCACCTATTGTCTCCTATTTGATGTATGCTGATGATGTCATGATTTTTTCTAATGGAAGTCAGAGGTCGGTGCGGGTCCTGCAACAAATTCTGAGAGGTGGTAAGGACAAACTATCAATGTTCAAAAATCTGCTTTGTATTGTTCAGATAAAATTCCTAATAGGCACAAGCAGCGGCTCTTACGTCAGACTGGATTTGTGGAGGGGAATTTCCCTTTCTAATATCTAGGTATGCCGATAACTCGGGGGAGATTGAAACAGGCTCATTTAGAAGACATGGTGAATAAAGTGAGACAAAAGATCAGTGGCTCGAAGATGAGACTACTCTATACGGGAGGAAAACTTGTTCTTTTGAGGCATGTCATATCCAGTATGACTATTCACCTATTTGCTGTTTTACAGGTCCCTCAAGTTACTATTTCCAAGATTATGAAATTGATGAGCTCTTTCTTTTGGGGGGAAGCCAATGGGCGTGAGAAAAAGAAATGGGTGTCGTGGAATCATATTTGTAAACCTGCAGAAGAAGGGGGGCTTGGTGTACGAAGTCTTCAAGACACTCAAAAAGCCTTACATATGCGTTTTGCTTGGTACCTTATTCAAGGTAATTCTTTATGGGCTAATTTTTTCAAAGCAAAATATGTTGAATTGAAGCCATGATCTCTCATAGATAATAATAAAGGATCTAGATTTTGGAGAATGGTTGCTAATTGTATTCCGTTGTTGTTAAATAATTCTAAGTGGAAGCTTAGAGAGTGAGAGATCTTTTTTTGGTATGATAATTGGAGGGATAGTGGCCCCCTGATTAATGATATGCCTGTAGTGGGTTCACCCCTGTTGAAAATTAAAGATTGCAGGTTGTCAGATAGTTGGGATGTGGAGTTCTTGGAGAATTTAGTAGGGCAAGATAAGGTGGATGAGATTGTAATCGCTTTATCGGGGCCGAATTATGGGAAGGATATTCTAATTTGGACTCCTACGAATACAGATATTTTCTCTACAAAATCTGCGTGGATTTGGCATAATAGTCTTCCACTAAAAATGTCTATTCAATTTTGGAGGGCATGGCATATGACCTTGAGTGTGGATGATAGATTATGTCGTATTGGTATTCCTCTTGCTTCCAAATGTGATTATTGTTATAATGGTCATATTGAAGACATAAATCATGTCCTTTTTTTAGGGTGAATTTTCACAAAGAGTTTGGTCCTTTTTTGGCAATCTTTTTGGTATCCCTCTTGGTAGATCTTGAAAATAGAAAGCTAGGAGTTGGTTTAGGTGTGCTAACTCCTCTTCGCAAGTGGGCTTTATTGTTGGCATCATCGCAGTTATTGTTACTTGGCGTTTATGGAGGAGGAGGTGTCTAGCTCGGATGGAAGGTATTCTGGAAACTCATAACTTTGTTCTTCATTCTATTTGTGTGTGGTTTGGATCTCTCTGTTCGGTGGCTAAGCAATTCAAGAGTCTGTCACGTAGAGATGGCATGATCCTTGAGGCCCTGAGGATAAATCCGGTGGTTCCGAAAGTTCCACGCTGCAAAGTGGTTTAAACTGCCGTTGAGGTGGTATAAATTGAACACAGATAGTAGTAGTATTGGTAATCCAGGTTCTTGTGGCATGGGTGAGGTTATTCGGGATGATTCAAGTGGGCTTGTCCAAGCTTACGCATCTCATATTGGTTTTGGTTCTAATAACAAAGCGGAACTCATGGCACTCCTTCAAGGGCTAAGAATTTGTAAATAGTTGAACATATTGAATGTGATAGTTGAAATGGATTTTATGGTGGCTATCTCTTGGTGGCTTAGATGGAGATGTGGTGTGTGGTACCTAGAGGATTTCTGGGAGGAAATTTTTGATTTATCCAGCACAATTCATTGTCATTTCCAGCATGTTTTTCGTGAAGGTAATAGGGTGGTGGATTGGTTAGCCAAGGAAGGGGCATCATGTAATGAATTGGCTTTTTCTAATAATTATAATATGCCTCGGATTCTTCGAGGCCTGATTCGTTCGGATTCTTTGGGCCTTCCCTTTTTACGATGCTAGGTCTGGTTTCTTTGTGGTGGTTGTTCTTTGTCCTTTTGTGTCCATAGGCCTGTTATAGTTGGTTGTTGTCTTGGTTGTGGTTTTTTAGGGTTACCCATGGACCTTGTCTTGTTACCACAGTATTCATCCGCCATAAGTGATGGCTCTTTTTAATAAATATGGGAGGAGGTCACTATTGGACATGTGACTTTCCGCTCTTTTTTTTTTTTTTTAAAAAAAAAAGTACCTCATATGTCATAATTATCCAAACATGTCATCCAACATATGATACGATCATATCATTCTGTATCATGTTAAAATTCAGAAATTATAATTATGTATGTATAATGTCATGCATCTCATATGCATAAGACATGTAAGCTATCTTAAATTCAAGTGTAAGATAAGATTAGATTAGTTAATCAGATGATCATTAAGATGTATTGTACCAATACAGTTTTAGGGTGGATGTGTAAGCCACAGACTTAAGCGTGATCCACCATAGCATGCCAGAATACTATCAGCGGCTCCCCTCGTGGCCGCGGGACATGGGGCTGGTGCACAATCTCGCATATAAGGTTAAGTATGTTGGCCAATCAGATCAGTCAGTTAATTCAAATAAATTAATCATGCATAGCATAAACATCAGTATGAATAGTTATGAATTTTAAGCTTTCAGCATGAAAACTTTTGTGAAAACGTTATGTTTATTATGTTTACATTGTGATGGATTTTTTGACGAGTTTTCGATTCATTTTAGTTTATTTCATGTTTTCAAACACCCAGGTGAGGATGATGAACACGAGCAGTTAGGCCAGGATTAGAAGGAGCAGCTGATTTAGTTTCAAACTTCTAGAATAATTATGACATAAATTTATGCAATTTATTCATTTAAGTTTTTTTGAAGACATTTTATTAGACAAATCATTTATGAAATAAATGCTAACTTCATGTTATTAAATATGATATCTCTCACCGGGTTTATTTTATAAAAAACACATGACACTCCTATCCTACAGGAAGTGGGTGTTACAAATATATACACATTTTTTATATTTTGAAAATGATAGCAAATTAATGGCAAAAGTATTTATTACTTTAATATTTTCGAACGTTCTTGCAACCTTCCCGCAAGATTTTCCCACCAAATCTCTCCCGTTCAAATAAACAAATTGCAGTTCGAATGGTTTTGAACTTTTCCCGACAGAATAAATTACTTCCTCGTCGTTTGAACAGATTATACACAAAAACGAACAAACATTAATTCCCTGTTTAGGGACAAGATTTAGTTCGTCCCTAAAACTAAAACTTGTTGTAGTATCTATTTTAAATTTTAGATTTTTCATCTAATTATTACTTAATCACTACTCAAACAAAAAAAACTAATACAACTTTTACAAATTTCCAAACAAAAATTATATTTAAACAAGTTTTAACTATATCTATTCACTTTCACAAACTTGAGTACAAAACTTGTTTTAAAAAATATTTTATTCAACTTTTATTTCTCATTTTGTAAAATTTAATAAAATATCTTCATTTAAGTCATTTTATTATTATTTACAAAATTTTAAAATATTTTAATTATCTAAACATATCCTTAGTGTTGCTGCATTTTTTGCCACCAATGATCGTCTTAAGGTGCTGGCAATTGATGATGGATGAAATACCGAGCTGGCAACCAATATTGGTTTTTCTATTTTTGGTATGAGCAGTATTTAGTGTTTTGTAAATTTGATTTAATTATGAATTAAATATTTTTTGTCTTTTCTAGATTAATTATTAATTTATATTATATGGTGTATAGATGATAATATTTATTTAACTAAAAATATTATTTAACATAAAAGAAATCACTAAAAGATTTTTAAATTAATTACATAAAAATAATTTATAAATTCATAAATATTTTGATTTATAGTAAATCATAATATATAATATTGTAACAACTCAATCCTAAGATTAGGCCATAATATAAGTTTTATATATTTTTCATATTATTATTATTATTATTATTATTGATGGGAACCAAGGTGGGCCTAGTCTTAAAGATCATTTGCAAATTCCAGATGGGCCAATTACAAGATCAAGGGCCAAGAAGATCAAGGAATCAATGCACGGATTGGTGCAATCCACTTGGGATGAAGCTAGCAAGAGCCCAACACTCAAGATGGGCTTGAAGAAGGAGAACCAGCTTTGATCCACTTTATTCAAGCTGTGGAAGACATGACTTAGAGATACGGCCTATTGTTATTGGAGGCTTCTAATTTGGTTAAATGATTTATTTTATTAATTTAAAATAAGTGGGCTTGAAGATGCTTAACTCACATGTCTTATTTCTTATGAACTATGTTTTTGGGAAGGTCTTGTATTTTGGCCAAGGGCTTATTTGGAAAGTTACATTTTAGGAACTAGGGTTTCATCAATTTATTGTAGGGGTTACTGTAGCCGCGGGTACTGTAGCCGGTACTGTTCATCAAGGGTAATTTTGGGTAAAAGGGGCTTTATTTTGGCTAGGGTTTTGATTAGGTTTGGGTTTAAAAACTCTTTGTAGCCTCATTTGAGAGATTAGACAATATTGAATTTTATTTGTGAGTTGAGTTTTCTCCTCTTGTTCTTGATTGAACTCTTGAACTTATCAAAGGTAAATCACAACCTTTGTGGCGTTCCTCCTTTGTAATCTGGGTTCTTGTGACGGATTCTTCAACGGGTCTAGATTTTAATATAATCTAGGTTCTTGAAACGGGTTCTCATCGGGTCTAGATTCTCCATCCTTGACTTGATTTTTGGCTTTCTTGGGGAGTTTTCAAATTGATTATGGGTTCAAGGGATTTCATTCCCGCGGGTTCATATCATTGGTATTCAGAGCAAGGTTTCCAATCAGGTCTGATTCTATCTTTTAATTTCTTGCATCCTTAAATTTAATTCTAGGGCTACATTGTTCTAGAGTTGCCAAAAAAAAAAAAATTGCAGAAACGAAAAGTAGGCTGCCAAAATTCTAAGGGTTTTGGGTTTGGCTGAAATTTGCATCACCTAGGGTTTCAAAATTCTAGGGTTTAATGCATATCTGAGTTTGTCAATTGCTTGGAATCTCGTTCCATTGATTATCTTCTATTTCGTTGTCAATTCTTGTGTGCTTCAATTCAATTGCTTGATTTTTACAATTGAGTATTTCTGTTTGTGATTGAATTAGAAAAAAAGAAAAGAAAAGAAAAGAAAGGAAAGGAAAAGAAAAGAAGAGAAAAGAAAAGAAAAGAAAGGAAAGGAAAAGAAAACAAAAGAAGAGAAAAGAAAAGAAAAGAAAGGAAAGGAAAAGAAAAGAAAAGAAAAGAAAATTCGAAAAAAAAAAAAAAGAAGAAGAAGAAGAAGAAGAATGAGAAGAAGATAAAGAGAGGTAGCATATTTAAAGATTGCTACATAGTTACAACAAATACAAAGAAAAACATTTGTTGATTGAGTTTTATCCTCAAAGGGGTTGAATACATATTTGTAGTTGGTATCTTGTTCTATAATTACTCTTTCCCTCATATAAATTCCTTGAGTCCCGTGTTGTTTTATTCCTTCCTTGTTTCTTGGATCTATATTACTGGTTGGAAGAATATAAGGTTGTATTGTCTTGATTTAGTTCAACTAGTTCTTAAAGAACTTGAGCGGGAAAACTCTTGAGGTAAAAGGCAAGAGAGTGTGAGACTATATTTATCTGGAAAAAGTCAATTAAGAGTGAAACACGAGTGGAGTGCCATTATTTGAGTGTAAACACGTAAGGGAGTGTGTGAGGTTTTCTTTTTGCCACTAACATTCTTTTGTGCAGCACCTTATAATGTCTCCGCGGAGTAACGCATCACCAAGGGGAGAGCAGATAACTCATCCTATGTGTTGCAAGCCATGCAACAGCAGTTTGAGCGGTTGAACTTTGTGTTGGGTGAAGTGAGAGATAGGATGGATCGTCAAGAAGTAGCGATTAGAAATCTTCAATATGGGACAGATAGGAGGCGACGTGAGTGTAGAGTTGAAAATGAGTATGAGAATGAGGGAGATGGTGAGGATGAGGAAGACTTAACATATGAAGTTGGATTGGGTAGACATAGAGGAGTTAGGCGTGGAAAGGGACTTAGGGCAAAGCCGAGGGGTCGAGATGGAGTAGATAAGAACCTTGGGAGCATCAAAATGAAAATATCATCATTTCAAGGTAGAACTGACCCTGAAGTTTATTTAGAGTGGGAGAAAAGAATAGAGTTTGTGTTTGATTGTCATAATTACTCCGAGGAGAAGAAGGTGAAGTTGGCCGTAATTGAGTTCACTGATTATGCCAGTATTTGGTGAGATCAATTAGTGACCAATAGGAGGAGGAATCTTGAGAGGCCTGTAGAAACTTGGAGAGAGTTGAAAGCTATCATGAGGCGGAGATTTGTACCTAGCCACTACTATAGAGACCTCCACCAAAAATTACAAAATCTTACACAGGGGTCTAGGAGTGTAGAGGATTACTATAAGGAGATGAAGGTGGCTATGATTCGGGCTAACGTAGTGGAGGATCGGGAGGCCACGATGACAAAATTTTTGAGTGGGTTGAATAGGGAGATAGCCAATGTAGTTGAGTTGCAACATTATGTGGAGGTAGAGGACATGGTACACATGGCTATGAAGGTGGAGAGGAAGTTGAAAATAAAGGGTACATCAAGGTATACTTTTGTTTCTAGTACTCCTCGGAAACAAAAGTGGGACAAAAATGATCAAGCTGTAACAAAGGGAAAGACCGAACTACCTAAGGGAAAAGATGAGGGTGAGGCTGAAACCTCAAGAAAAATAGAGAATGAGTTGGAAAACAATTGTGAGGCCGAGAGTTCAAAAAAGGAGGAGAGTGAAAGAAAAAAAGAGAGTGAAAATGAAAAATATAGTGAGATGAAAAGAGAGAATGAGGCCGAAACATCAAGAGAAAGAGAGAGTGAAAAAGAAAATATAGAGGTGGCTGAGAGTCAAGAAAAGAGAATGGTGCCACAAAAGGAAAAAGAAAGAGAGATTGCAAAGAGAAATAGAGAGACAAAAGTGAGTTTTTATGCTAAGGCAAACTTTTATACTAACAAATTTAACAACTCTTTGCCTAGTGTTGTTGTTTCTTTGTTGCAGGGATATGAGGTCATGATTCCTAGCGGCGTATTTTGTGGATTGTCACCTATTAGGGAGATAAAGCATTACATTGATTTTGTGCCAGGTGCGACAATTCCTAACCGACCTTTCATTGAAGAACATGAGTTTTTTACACACTTGAAGGGACAAGGTATGTCGTTGACTATAATGCATGCTAAGTGGGAGGACTGTGTTGAGACTTTTCCTCATGTATTCAAATACACACAAGGTATGCAAAATTTTGTGGTTGATGCTTTAGCAAAAAGGTACGTCTTTATCTTCATTTTAGATGCAAAATTGTTGAGACTTGAATATAATAAGGAATTGCATGCTAATGATGATGACTTTGCTAGTGTGTATGGAACATGTGAAAAAGTATCGTTTAGTAAGTTCTATAAATTAAATTGGTACTTGTTTATAGGGAATAGATTTTGTGTGCCAACTAGTTTTATGCTTAAGTTGCTTGTGTGTGATAGACATGGTGGTTTGTTGGGTAACTTTGGTGTAAGGAAGACTTTCAATATGTTGTATGAACGTTTGTGGGAGTATCATTTGCCATTCACTGACGTATTGCATGAACATTTGTGAAAATATCATTTGTCATTCATTAACGTGTTGCATGAACATTTGTGGAAGTATTACTTGCCATTCATTGAGTTTGCATATAATTGGAGTGGTGTAAGAAAAAATTTAGGCGTGTTTCATGAACGTTTGTGGGAGTATCATTTGCCATTTATTGAATTGCTACATGGACGTTTGCAGGAGTATCATTTGCCCTTATTAGAGTGTGCATATAAAATCTTGCATACTACTATTTCTTATTCTCCATTTCAGGTTGTTTATGGTTTTAATCCACTTACTCCATTACCTTTAATGGCCTTGCTTGTTGATGATAGGAGTAGCTTGGATGAACATTTTCAATTTCTTGAGAAAATTAATGAAAATACATATGAAGTAGGTAAGTATCATGTTTTTGCTATTTTCAATGTTACTAACATTTTTCCTTTTGATCCAGGTGGAGATTCGAGGTCAAATCCTTTTGAGGAGAAGGGGAATGATGGGAACCAAGGTGGGCCTAGTCTTAAAGATCATTTGCAAATTCCAGATGGGCCAATTACAAGATCAAGGGCCAAGAAGATCAAGGAATCAATGCACGGATTGGTGCAATCCACTTGGGATGAAGCTAGCAAGAGCCCAACACTCAAGATGGGCTTGAAGAAGGAGAACCAGCTTTGATCCACTTTATTCAAGCTGTGGAAGACATGACTTAGAGAAACGGCCTATTGTTATTGGAGGCTTCTAATTTGGTTAAATGATTTATTTTATTAGTTTAAAATAAGTGGGCTTGAAGATGCTTAGCTCACATGTCTTATTTCTTATGAACTATATTTTTGGAAGGCCTTGTATTTTGGCCAAGGGCTTATTTGGAAAGTTACATTTTAGGAACTAGGGTTTCATCAATTTATTGTAGGGGTTACTGTAGCCACGGGTACTGTAGCCGACACTGTTCATCAAGGGTAATTTTGGGTAAAAGGGGCTTTATTTTGGCTAGGGTTTTGATTAAGTTTGGTTTTAAAAACTTTTTGTAGCCTCATTTGAGAGATTAGACAATATTGAATTTTATTTGTGAGTTGAGTTTTCTCCTCTTGTTCTTGATTGAACTATTGAACTTATCAACGGTAAATCACAACCTTTGTGGCATTCCTCCTTTGTAATCTGGGTTCTTGAGACGGGTTCTTCAACGGGTCTAGATTTTAATATAATCTAAATTCTTGAAACGGGTTATCATCGGGTCTAGATTCTCCATCCTTGACTTGATTTTTGGCTTTCTTGGGGAGTTTTCAAATTGATTGTGGGTTCAAGGGATTTCATTCCCGCGGGGTCATATCAATTATTATTATTATTATTATTATTATTTTAGATTTATTAATTTTAATAAGATTATTATTATATTGGTATTGGTATTTAAGTAATTTAAAATATCAGGATTTATTGGTCATAGTGTTAAACAAAAGATTTATTTGACAATCTTCTAGATTATGAATTTAATTAATTAAGTAGGATATTAGTACATGTTGTTCTTAGACAAATTTAATGATAGTTAATACTGCATATAGGTGACGAGCTACAAAGTGAGATTCAAGAAGAAGTGCAGTGAGGTAAGTAATTTGATCAGAAATTAGGATCATCACATGTTAGCTTGGATAAATTATTATTTAAGCCAATTCTTGAAAGCTAATCTTTATGTATCTCACATGTCATAATTATGCAAACATGTCATTCGGCATAGCATACGATCATATCATTCTGCATCATGTTCAAATTCATAAATTCTAATTATGTATGTATTATGTCATGCATCTCATATGCATAAAACACATAAGCTGTCTTAAGGTCAAGTGCAAGATAAGATCATATCAGTTAATCAGATGATCATTCAGATACATTGTACCAATACAGTTTTAGGGTGGATATGCAAGTCACGGACTTAAGCGTGGTCCACCATAGTATGCCAGAATACTATCAGAGGCTCCCCTCGCGGCTGCAGGACGTGGGGCCGGTACATAATCTCGCACACAAGGTTAAGTGTGCTGGCCAGTCAAATAAGTCAGTTAATTAAGATAAATCAATCATGCATTGCATAAACATCAGTATGAACATTCATGAATTTTAAGCTTTCAGCACGAAAACTTTTATGAAAACGTTATGTTTATTATGTTTATATTGTAATGGATTTCTTGATGAGTCTTCGACTCATTTTAGTTTATTTCATGTTTTCAAACACCCATGTGAGGATGATGAACATGAGCAGGTAGGCCAGGATTAGAAGGAGTAGTTGATTTAGTTTCAGACTTATAGAATAATTATGACATAAATTTATGCAATTTATTCATATAAGTTTTTTTGAAAACATTTTATTAGACAAATCGTTTATGGAATAAATGCTAATTTCATATTATTAAATATGAAATCTCTTGTCGAGTTTATTTTATAAAAAACACGTGACATTCCTAATCTACGAGAAGTGGGTGTTACAAATATATACACATTTTTTATATTTTGAAAATGATAACAAATTAATGGAAAAAGTATTTATTACTTTAATATTCTCGAACGTGTTCAAACGGTTTTGCAACCTTCCTGCAAGATTTTCCCACCAAATCTCTCCCGTTCGAATAAAAAAATTGCAATTTGAATGGTTTCAAACTTTTCCCAACAAAATAAATTACTTTCCCACCAAAATTATTATTCAAATAGATTATACACAATTCGAATAGACATTAATTCCCTGTTCGAAAAGATTTTTTGCCGTTAGAACATTTTTGACTTTTTGAGACGATCTAATTCATCATAGAAGATCCAGTTCGAATGGATATTTAGCCGCTCGAACAGGTTTATAAAGTAATCCATGTTTTGAGAAAAAAAAATTAAATTTCGTCTCTAATAATTACTTTTAGAGACGAAATTTAGTTCGTCCCTAAAACTAAAATTTGTTGTAGTGTTTATTTTAAATTTTAGATTTTTTATCTAATTATTACTTAATGATTATTCAAACAAAAAAACTAATACAACTTTTACAAATTTCTAAATAAAAATTATATTTAAACAAGTTTTAACTATATCTATTCAGTTTCACAAACTTGAGTACAACACTTGTTTTAAAAAATATTTTATTCAATTTTTCTTTTTCATTTTCTAAATTTTAATAAAATATCTTCATTTAAGTGATTTTATTATTATTTACAAAATTTTGAATTATTTTTATTATCTAAACATGTCCTTAGTGTTGCTGCATTTTTGGCAACCAATGATCGTCTCAAGGCGCTGGCAATTGGTGGTTGATGAAATCCCGGGCTGGCAGCCACTATTATTTGAAAGAACTAAATTAAGATCTTCTAATTGTAAGTGGGCGAGATTGTTTTATTTACGATGAAAAGAATAATGCTAGCCTATCATTACTCATCTGTATCAGTTTTTTGTTGGACAATGTAAAAGTTATATTTATATTTAAGTACATCTTGGTTTAACTTAAATTCAATCCTTGACTATTGGCAGTTACTGAAGCAAAAAAATTAGGTCATAAAAAATACTATTAGAAAGGGATTCAAACACTATCATAGATACAATATCTAACCTTGTTGTTATATGAGATTGGACTATAATTCCAATCACGGGCGACATCAAACATCATCTCACTTATTTCAAAAAGTGAAAAGTTAAGAAAATATATCATTCATTGAATCGACTCGTGCATAACTTGACGCAATGGGCAGCGACGATGCAAGCTCACAGCAATTTCATTTTAATCTAAATTCCCCCTTCTTTGTTGTCCTTTTATAGTAGAAAAGATCCACCTCTGTATAATTAAGTTTCAATCAACCTACTTATGATGTATTAGTTTTCTAGTTTCATCTATAAAATAGTAGACTTCTTGCAAAAAAAATCAATCCTTGAGAATATAACCACTTGCGAGGTTTGATTGAATAATAATTATTCGTATTAGTCACTATTTATCATCTCACATCTTAAATTTTATGAAATAAAAAAACTATCAGATGTAAAATATGAGAGTGAATAATGACTTATGTATAACAAAACCTTTAGTTGAATCCTCTATTGATATCCTTGTCTATCTCTAGAAGACGGCAACAAAAACAAAAAATTTAGTATCCTCTATTCAACTAATTAGAGAATTGAAATTTTTTATTCATGTTCGTTTAATTTTAACCATAATGCTCTGATTTAGAATAAGAAGAATTGATAAATTAATGAAAAATAATAGATTATTTTAATTATTTAATCTCGTGTGAAATAAAACTAGTAATAATAATCAAAAGAATGATAATTAATCTGTATAAAAATAAAGAGAAAATAGAGACGTAAACGAATTCCCCGCAGAAAAGGTTTTAAATTTGATAAGTCAGAAGTTCTTTCTTTTCTTTTCTTTTTTTTCCAGTGGAAAAATGGGATTCTTTTAGAACTGTTACGTCCCATCACACGACACACTGGTATGGACCACGTCATTTCGACAACGAAATTGATGGAATCTCTACTATTGTGATAAAAAAAAAATTTAAAATTTTATCCTATCTTATCTTATTTTATTTTATTATTATAATTTTTTAAAATTTTTATATAAAATATATAAAATAATTTAATTTTTTTAAATATTATAATAATAATATTATAATAATTTTTTATTTTTTATTTTAATTAATTTCATTTCAACCCGTTATTCAAACGCTGACTCTCTAAAAAAATTGACACATATGTACTATAAATTGAACTTAATATATAATTAATTCTACCTTGACCTTTACGTGGACCTAATTTTGCCCAAATTTTATCGACACTCAAGAGTCACGGACTCAGTATACCTACAAACATTGATATTTAATTTGCATAACAATTTCCAAAATAAATTCATAATTCAAAAGGGTTCTTGTCCTGAAAATATAGTCCCTGTTCATTTCGTGAACTCCATGGCTATTCTAATTTTTTAAAAATGAAACACGTGTTCGTGTATTATTTGCTACTTTATTTTATTTAATCTTCAATACAGCCAAACCATCTCTAAAGACGGATGGAAGAAAAATTAGGAAAATAAGGTCATTTAGAAGATGTTTAATCTCAACTCATTATTGTAATTTTTTTTAAATTCTCACATAAAATATAATAAATAATTTAATTTTTTCAAATCTTAATTTAATTTTTGTTAAATTTTAAAATAATAATAATATTAAAAAATAATCTTTTATTAATAATATTTTTAATTTTCGTAAAATTATTTTATTTTATTTCTGAATCGAAGCCAGTCCTAAATGTGTTCCTCATTTAATGACATTTTGTTTTTTTTTTTCTGCCTATGATTTTTATTGGGTAATTGCAGCTTTGGTCAAGCACGCAGAGCAACAATTTTGATTTGGGTGTGCGCTATGAAAGATTTTCTGTTTGACTTTGGTAAAAACAGACATAAAAAAGGCTGTCCAGGAAACTCTTTTATGGGTGAAGCAAGTTCTTTGCATATCCCCGACCTTTACCGACATTGGATTTTGCCCAAAAGTAATATAAAGCAGCAGATCAGATTGGGATCTCTATGCCCGTGATCATGATTGCACTTTGCCCCAAAGAAAACACGCCCACTTTCATTCAAAATGGAGTTTGAGAGACCATCTTAACTTTTTTTTTCTTTTTTGAAACAGACTCCTTTCTTTAATGATCTAAAATTACAATTGTAATTTATCAGTACATAAAAAATACAGACTATAAATCAAACTACACATCAGCTCTAGAACTTCTCCACACACAAATTCCTTTATAGTGGATATTATCTTAATTTCTAAAAACTCTCTCTTAACAGAGAAAATACTCTATAAAAACAGAACTTCACGGCCCCCTCTGTCCTCTCAGGGAGGAAGAGTACGGGACACTGCTATGGACACCAAATCCAATAGCCTATTCATATTATATTACTAACTAAAATAATAAAAAAACTATAGATAAAAACACATAACCAACTATAGAGCCACAAGCATTGGCGTGAACCCGGATGCCACCCCTACCGCAAGCATCGGCAACTCGAGCCTCGACGGCACAAGCACTCAGCTCACGCACGGACAAACAACCTCCACTGCGCAGGCAGCACCTACGCAAGAGCATTGGCCGTATGATCACTGGCCGTAGGATTGCCCGCCTCTCTTGAACAGCTCTTGCCCCAGATTGCGTCCGATCCAAATGCTCAACACCTCACTTGGGTCAAAATGAAGAAACGAAACAACAAAAATAGGAAAACAAAAAAACTGAAAAATGAAACGGATGAATAGTGCACATAGCGTCGGCAGTGGCGTGTGCAGTACATTGGTCACTCTGGAAGGAAAGTTGATAGTCAATCTGGAAGTCCCGGAGTCAAGGATTTCGTAGAAGCCGAGCATGGCCTTGGCAGAAGGCTCCCCGGTGGCGCTTGATGGCCACGAACAGACGAGATCCAGAACTTCCTCTTGTGCGTGTGGGCTACGCTCCACTCTGATGGATGCTGGATTCGGTGGTCTTGAAGATCGGTAATGGGCATCGTTCCGGTGGGGCGCGTGTTCAAAGGCAACGGCTGGAAAGACCCGAACGACAATCCTCCCTTATTTGGCCTGAAAAATACAAAAACAAAATAAAAAAAACACTACACAGAAAATAAGAGGAGAAGGGAGCGGAGGAAAAAGAGATGGGGGGGGGGGTGGGAGCTTGGGGGGAGGAGCTGAAGCTCCCACCCCCTTTCGTTAAATCTGAGTCTGTGAGAGTTTAGAGAGAAGGGAGACTTAGATTAATCTATGTGAGAGACCATCTTACTTGACAACACACTTATAGGCCACTTTGATTCAAAAAGTGTTTTGAGTAGGGGTGTGCATGTGGCCCGAGCACCGATGGACTTGATTAGGCTGACCCGAACCGACCCGACTTTTTATCGGGTGTTACTTGAGCGGGTCTCCAACCCAACTAAATAACGGGTTTGCAAATTTGTGTCAACCCGTCCGAGAGTATGATTCGCAAACCTTAGCCAGTAGCCGCCCACTCAACCTTCGTCTCTCACTCAGCCTCAAGCCCTTCGGCGACCAGCTCCACGTCCTTATAGCCAACATGGACGCCAACAACAATGGCACCGTCGAGTTCGACGAACTCGTCCAGGCCGTCTTGCCCGATATTGAGCACCAAATTCCCTATTTTGCCCGATATTGCTATTTTGAACAAAAAGAAGAAATTCACAAAAAGGAAAACGTAAAAAAGGAAAATAGGCTCTCAGACTTATAGATTTGAGGAGGATTCTTTGAGTGATTTCACGAGAACTGAAGGATTCTTGGAGTACTTTCCCGAAAGGCTATGCAAAGAAGAGAAGAGAAGAGAAGAAAAGGGGTTATTTTCCGCCAAAAGGCTTACAGATCTACAAATGAGTGACGTCTCTGACGGAATCCCACTTAAAAAAATCTTGATGCTGACCAAAAAGAAGAAGATGAGAGCTTCCTCTATGCCGGGCAACTCGTAAATTCACTTGTGTTGCCCATGGCCTTGCAAACAGCCATTGAGCTCGGCATTTTCGAGATTCTGGCCAAAGCAGGTCTTGGATCCAAGCTCTCCTCCTCTCAGATTGTAGCAGAGATGCACACTACCAATCCTGAGGTGCCCTAGATGCTGGACCACATCCTCAAGATGCTGGCGAGCCACTCCATGGTAAGATGCTCTCCGGGTGCTAATGATGCTGGGTTTTGTTGCTTTGTAGTGTAAGTCTTCTTATTGACGAGTTGGTGCTGGGCAGCTTGAGATCTTCTCCTTCGATTCCAGATTCCCAAGATCACTTTTCTCTTCCTCTCCCGTGGTTCATGAATTTGTTTCTGGAAGCATCGAAAGGAAAACGTAAAATGAATGTTGTTTTTAAAGGTCGGGTCATACAGGTTCGACCCAATTTGGTTTTGTTCGGATCGGCTTGGCTCGTTAATTTAAATTATTCGGGTCGGGTCGGGTCTGGTCGGGTCGGGTCAAGCTCAAACTCGTGCTTACCTGCTCTGGTTGCAGGCCTAGTTTTGAGTGACCATGGTAGTACTTGACAACGCGGCTTATGTTTTAGGTAATGATCGATACACATCATGTAAGACATTTTTTTTATATTAATCGGGTGAATATATAATTAAGTATTCACTTAATATATTATTATGGATGATATATAAAGATACTACTCATGAAGTTCCTATCACTTATCCTTTGATAAAAATATGTTAACACTAATATAAATAGAAGTTCCAAGCCTGACATGACAATAAGCATGCATTCATTCCATTTATTAGGCATTATGGAGATGGAAGTTCTAAAAGCTTGTGCCAACATTTCGCATGAATTGTTCAGGAGCTCTCTATCTCGTCCCATGATGATCGACACACGTTATCTATTTTTCACATAGAGATAATGGTTTCTCACACAGAGGTATGATTTCTCACACAGAGATATCATTTTCTCAGATAGAGATATGATTTCTCACACAAAGATATGAATTAATGAAAATAGTAAACACATTCAAAGTCTGAGAAACTAGGGAGTAAAATAAGAATAAACATAATGATGAAAACTAGATTTATTCATGATCAGAAAATGGAAAGATTACAGAATATGTAAATGCCTCTTACATAAAATGTTCACCCTACATTTTTCAGTATTTTCTTAGAATCTAATCTACCTCTCAGCGTCCTGATCACTATGTCGCTGCACAGATCCTTCCTTGCTTCCTTTGAAGAATTCGGCTCCACAAGTGTTCAATTGTTTAAGATCTCAAAAGTGAGATTTTGTTCCATGTCCAAATCCCTTTTATAGGGCGGGACTGTCAGACGTCCTTCTGATATACTTTTGATTCCAGGTATGCTTGGATAGGACTCATTTAGCCTCAACTGTCATACTGCAGGTTGACAGAGACAGATGGTCAGGGCATGGTCTACATTCCCAATCCTCAATCCTTCCTCGAAGGAGGTTCTCGTACGTAGCGTTGGGCCATACCTTTGGGTTCAAGTGATAGGACCTACCGAGTCATTCTTTCTTCTGTAGTCTCACTCTAGATGTAACACTTCGGATGGAGTGTGGGCTTCTGTATATGACACTACCACTTGTCTTAGCACTTCAATGTTGTCCTGGAAAGCTCCCATACCTACTCTAGTCTTTCCTTGACCTCTGCTTGCCTTGTGTGGGTAACTGTTGCTCACCTTAGGCTAGTAACTCTTGTCTCATCATAGTCACTGACCGCTTCAGCTCCTCATCCTTGCCTTCATAGTATGAAATTTTCTAGCTCGCCTACAACACGACGAGACATTCATCTCCACCTCTTGGAAAGCATTTTGCAAGATGCGTGCTCGCCCACTTGTTGGACTAGCTGCACTTTGTAGTACTCGTAACTATTTTTCACCAAACCAAAGGAGTGGTTCTTCCTCTTTCTTTATACTCAACTTCAGTGGTGGTCTGTCCCCTTGCACTGGTGGGCTTCTCACATCCTCCCCTTGTCCTCAAAACTCCGGTTCAGATGAGACTTGCCCACATCTCGATTTGCGGACTGACCTTCACCATCTACGGGAGAGACATGAGATGACTCTTATGACGACCCAATTTTTGCCAAAATCTTCACTTGTTATTTTATTTTAATTTTAGCTTGATTAGATTTTTGGCCCAATGATTTAACTATGTAAGAAGGGTGCTAGGATAGTGAAGCAATCGCTTGGGCCTAATATCCTAGGCATCCAAGCCTAATAGAGGTCCAAAGGGACTAGGTGGTAATTGGCCATTGAGGGGCAATTTGGGAATGAGGCAAACCCTAACTAGGGTTTAGGGTAATGTGGTGCCTACTTGGAAGAAGAAGGGTTGCTTTGTTCTTTCCCTAGGAATCCCATCATTTGAAACCTAGGAAAGAGATACTCTTGGTAAGCACCACATTGCCACTTGGCAACCATGTATGAAGGCTTCTAGAAGAAGCCAAAGAAAGAGAGGAGAATGGAGGGATTGACACACATAGAGCACAAGCCCCACTCACCCACTCACATGCCACATGGCACGCATGCAAGTCCATCCCTTAGGTTCAACGAACCTAGCTACAAAAGTGGGACAGGGGGCAGAAGCACATGGGAGATGTCAAAAGCAACACGCACAAGTTCCTAGGAGGCCTTAGGGTTTTGGCCAAAGGGCTTCACGCCTACCTTGGGGAGACCAGCCAACACCTTGCCAAGTGTCATGCATGCACTAGAAATGGGGCTTTTCTAGAAGAAGGTGATGATGAGGAAGATGAAGGGTTTGCATGGGAAAGGGGCACACACACTAACCAAGATTCTAGAAGAATCTTTGTGGGAGGAGAAGAAGAGAAAGGGACGGCAAAGGGCACAAACTCAGACACATGCCACTTGCCAAATGCAGGGATGCACACGCCCAACCCTAGGTTGTGGTTTAGGATTTTGTAAAAAGACTTGTATGCCCCAAAGGTTCAATGAAGCTAGACACACAAGGAGGGTGCAAAAGGACTTTAGGGTTTGGTTTAGGGCAAGAGCACGCCACATGTCATAGAGCCTTTTGGCTTCCCAAAGAAACACAATGATCGTAAGGGAAATAGAAGGTTTTGACCAAGAAGGAAAGGGGCTTGCCACATGGCACCCATGCATAGAGGCTTTTGGGTTTCCAATGTCAGAAAAGAAGGATAGGAGAGAGAGTGTGTGTGGGAAAACGCAAAGTATATAAGGACTTTCTTTTAAGGGGCTCGCTCCTACACCCCCAAAGAATACACCCAAAGGTCATTTTATGTTTTGCATAAACTACTCACCTCCTTTTTCTGTCTAGCACGTCCACCATAGAGGAAGAACAAACACTTTTCTCTCCAACCAAAATGTTATGTGACGACCTAGACTTTTGCTAAGAATTTACTTGCCACTTTCAATATCCTAGTCTTAACCCACTCAGATATTTGTCTAAGTTTTGGCATGTATAGAGCTTTGAGATGTGACAAGGGCCTTGTCCATCTTAGAGAAGAGGCACCCAAGCCCACTAAGAGACCCATCATAGGCTAGTAAAATTCAGCCATTAAGGGCAAAATGGGGTTTAATTAGGGCTTCGGGCATGGGAGGCGTCTACTTGGAAGGAGAAAAAGCCTTTTTGTATACTTAAAGTCTCATCATTTGAAACCTAGGGAAATGGCTGTAACACCCCGTATTTTAGTGTATTTTCACTGAAGGATTATTTTTAATAATTCAAAAATTTATTCTCTTATTTTATAATTATCGGATATTTTAAATGGGTTATTTTATGATCTTTAAATTGTGAAAAATTAAATTGTTATGTTTTCTTAATATTTATTTATTGTTGTACATTTAAATTGTTCTTCTTTTAAATTAATTGATTGTGAGATTTAATTATTTTATTTTCATTATATCATTACGTTTAATTTATTTTAATTGATTTGCTCTTTTAAAATCATTTTCGTTGGATCATTTTTGTGACCCAAGAGGTGAGGATTGGACCTCATTTCTTTTCCCCACTTTTCTTTTTCTCTTTTTCTTTTCCCTTTCTTTTCTTTCTTCCCCTTTTCTTTTTCTTCCTCTGCTCTTCTTTCTCCCTCACGACGCACCCCCTCCCTCTCTCCCGTCCGATTTCTCCACCACCCAGCCCGCCACCGTGAGCCACCTGTGACCGACACCGCCCCTTCCGTTCACCTCCCCATCGGCCGGCGACCTCACCTCCCAAATCCGAGCCCCTATCTCGCCGCCGATAGCCTCCACGCGCAACACCCAGCCGCGACCTTCGCGCGCCGCCATCGCTCCACCTCCGGCAACCATCTATTCACCACTTCATCCCCGACCTCTTAGTAACCCAATGGACCCAACCCCGGCTCCAATCCGTCACCGGTGAAGCACAACCAAGCCCATCTCTGATTTCGACTTTTTGGCCTTAAAACCACCCTTTGCGCCGCCACCCACGGTAAACCACCACCACCATTGGCTTCACCGACCTCTCTAGGCCCTACCCTATCAATTTCGGGTCTTAGTTTGTCCCCATTCAAAAGTGGGTATTTGAGACCCACGGCCATAGTGTATTTTACACTGTTACGTTGCTGAGTCACCACTTCTTGCACCTCCGTGATCCTTCGAAAATCATATTATAGGGCTGTAAGTATTTTTCCAAAGAACTATTGTGATTTAAATATATTTTTGCACTAACCTATATTATTGTGATCTGGTTGGATATGCCGGACTGAGTCCAAGGAGTTCGGGGGTCTGATGGATTATGGACAGAGTTGTGTGTTTGGTTGGTATTGTGAATTGATGGTTGTTGTGTTGTTGTTCATGTACATGGCATATTGCACGCATGATCATGTTTGTAAAGGAAACTGAGTTTTCGTGTACATGCATTCATGTTCATGTGTTTCATGAAAACTGGGTTTTCATGTGTTAAAGGATTTTGGGTGCGTGTGTATCACGACCCCAAGCCGAGATGAGGTATTATCTCGGTGGAGCTCCTCTGGTCACTCGGGAGCGGAATATACTGAGTGACGTCCCCTGGATTGTCGCTGGGCGACGATGGGATCGGACGAGATGGTCTCGTGTCGACTCTGTGGTCCCTCTGCTGGTGGGGGCTAGAGGATGCTTGGCCACGTACGCGCTGGGTGCGGAACTAGGCATCACTTGTTGTGTAGTGGGTGCTTGGCCACAAACGTGCTGGGCGTGGAACTGAGCATCGCTACGAAGCCAGGACGTGCGGATGATCCCTAGGGGAGATCATGGTGCATTGATTAATGGAATAATGAGCTGTTTTCTGGGAAAATAGCGTGTGTTGATTAAAAGGTTTTTATGTGATTCATTTTCTGGGAAAAGGAGATTTTATTGATTTGGGTCATTTTCTGGGAAAATGACGGAGTATTATTTTTGGGCCAAAATGGGATTTTGGAGTGTGTTGGAAAATATCTATTTTCGGAGAAAATAATATTTTTGGATTTAATGCATATCTCATCATATGCATGGATGTTGGTAGCATTAATGTATTTTTATCTCGTGGTTATTTGGGTTATACTTACATGCGGTACCATTTTGTGGTAACGCAGATTTTGATGCATAGGAGAATGAGGGTGAGCCTGAGGAGTCGGCTCCGCCCGAGGAGTGATTGGATCACTTGCATTTTGGTTGGGACTTGTGAATATTTATTATGGATGACTGTATAATTTTTAAACATTTTAACTGATTGTTTAAATTGTATTAACAATTTTGGTACTTAGTTGTATTAATTATCCGCTGCATTGTTTTTGTATACTGTTGCATGTACACACACTTGGCACTAACGTTGGGATGTGTGACCCTGTTGTCATCATCCTGGTGTCTCGATTCCCGTGTCTCCTTACATGGGGGTCGTGGGCGCCACAGGTGGTATCAGAGCAGTTCGGCTCTGGGTAAACCCACATGTCCCTTAGGTGAAGTACCAGAAACATTATTTTAAAAATATAAGATAAATTATTTATTTTAAGGAATCATTTAATTTGGATTTGTTATTTATTTTCTTTATGTTATATTATTTTATTTTACTTTATCTTAGTTATTTCAGTGTTACTTTTGTTTTGTGTTTGATTTTGTTCGGGCGTTTAAACGGAGTTAAAGATTGCTATGACAGGAAGATGGTGAGACCAAGAAGGCAAGCTAATGAGCCCGAAGATGAATTACCAAGAGGTGATGGAAATTATGCCATGGCGAGGGCGTTGAATAGGATGACAGAGTTCCTCCAACAGAATTTCCGACCGCCGCAAGGAGATTTAAATAGAGCTGTCCAAGTTGGGTGCACCTATGAGCGCTTCCTAGCGCATAAGACTCCTGCCTTTACTGGGGAGGAGGATCCACTGCGAGCTAGGAGGTGGATAGAAGATCTTGAGAGAACATTTGAGGTTTGTGGGTGCACGGAGGCCCAAATGGTATTGTATGGAAGCTATATGTTGCAAGGTAAAGCGGCAAACTGGTGGCAGACCAAGCGGCAACTCCTAGAAATGGAGTTGGGATCTTTTGCTACTGTGTCCTGGCAGCGATTCAAGAAGGAGTTCGACGACCGTTTCTTTCCTGTTGCGGTGAGACGACAAAAGGCTCAATAATTCAATAATTTGGTACAAGGAGACATGACGATCGAGCAATATGGTAGGAAATTCATGGAGCTTGGGCGATTCGCTACTCACGTCATTGCCACTGAGGAGTTGTGGGTTGAGCGTTTCCAGGAGGGTCTGCGCCATGATATACGCAGACAAGTGGCCTGTCTTGAGATTGTGGATTTTCAGAAATTAGTAGATTTGACCACTATTGCAGAGCGGGAAAATACTTTTGTGGTAGGCTCCCCTCCAGGCCAGAAGAGGTGGAGTTTTGCTGGTGAGGGCAGTAGTTCTGGGTCACCGCATAAGTTTGTACAGAGGACTGGGGCCCGTTCGCAGGCAGCCTCTGGGGTTCGTGCAGGAGGTCGAGCTCCATTTTGTAGCAAGTGTAATAGAGCCCATGAGGGTGACTGTGGCCAGAGAGGGATCCAGTGCTTTAGATGTGGCCAGTCGGGTCACTTTGCTCGTGAGTGTCCCAGTCAAGCTCAAGGAAGTCAAGGAGGACGAGGAGGTCGACGAGGCGGGAGGAGCAGCCAGAGACAGTTAGTACAAGCCCGAGTATATGCTGTGACTCCTGGTGATGTGGATTATGGGGCTCCAGAGACCCACCATGCTGGGGTGATTACTGGTATGCTTTTAATTTAATTGTTGGACTTGATGTTTGGTGTGAGTTGGTTTTTTGGATTTATCTGGTGTATGTGTTTGCTTCAGGTAGAGTTCGTCTATATGATTTTTATGCATGTACCTTGTTTGATTCTGGGGCGTCTCAATCTTTTGTGTCCGCTACTTTTGCGCGGATGTGCAATCTAGTCACCGAGCAGTTATCACAATCCTTGGTAGTGACTCTTCCAAATGGTGAGCTGGTGTGGTGCTCCAAGGTTGCTTTAGGCTGTCCTTTGGATTTTGGTGGAAGGACATTGGATGCAGATTTGATTGTATTCAAGTTGCTTGGATTTGACATAATTTTAGGTATGGATTGGTTGCATCGATATTCTGTAAATATCAATTGTAGAAGTCAGATAATTGGCTTACAACTTTCGGATGGAGAGTATTTGGAATTCGTGGGAAGCAAGTTGAAAGCAAGACCTGCAGTTATATCTGTGATTCAAGCTAAGAGAGATATGGCATGTGGAGCAGATGCTTTTTTGGTTCAAGTGGTGTCTACGCCATCCGAGAAGAAGTCTTTAGTGGATATTCTGGTTGTGGAAGAATTCCCTGATGTATTCATGGATGAGTTGCCCGGATTACCTCCTGTTCGTGATTTGGAATTTGTTATTGATTTGGAACCTGGAGCGGCTCTTGTGCATAAGGCTCCTTACCGTATGGCACCGTCTGAGTTAAAAGAGTTGAAAACTCAATTGCAGGAACTTGTGGATAAAGGATTTATTCAGCCTAGTACTTCACCGTGGGGAGCGCCTGTTTTGTTTGTCAAGAAGAAGGATGGTACACTCAGAATGTGCATCGACTATCGGGAACTTAACAAAGTGACTATCAAAAATAAGTATCCTCTTCCTAGAATTGATGATTTGTTTGACCAGCTTCAGGGAGCAGCTGTCTTTTCGAAGATTGATTTGAGATCAGGGTACTATCAGTTGAGAATAAGAGATAAGGACGTGCCCAAGACTGCTTTCAGGACGAGGTATGGGCATTATGAATTTAAGGTGATGTCTTTTGGGTTAGCTAATGCCCCTGCCGCTTTTATGGATTTGATGAATAGGGTGTTTCGGCCTTTTTTGGATTCTTTTGTGGTGGTGTTCCTTGACGATATTCTGATTTATTCGCGAGATGTGGAAGAACATGCTTGTCACCTTCGTTTGGCACTTGGAAAGTTAAGGGAGCATCAGTTATATGCTAAGCTAAGTAAGTGTGAATTCTGGTTGGAAGAAGTTAAATTTCTTGGACATGTGATTTCCCAGGAGGGAGTGGCCGTAGATCCTAGCAAAGTGGAAGCTGTTTTGTCATGGCCTCGCCCTTCAACAGTTCGTGAGATACGGAGTTTCTTGGGACTTGCCGGTTATTATCAAAGATTTGTGGAGGGGTTTTCTCGACTATCTGGACCTCTCACTGCTTTGACTAGAAAGAATGCTGAGTTTGTATGGTCTGATAGATGTGAGAGAAGTTTCCTTGAGTTGAAGAGAAGATTGACAACGGCACCTGTTTTGGCACTTCCGGAGCCACACAAGCCATTTGTGATTTTTAGTGATGCATCTAAATTCGGGTTGGGATGTGTTCTTATGCAAGAAGATCGAGTTGTTGCTTATGCATCTCGCCAGTTGAAAATTCATGAGAGGAATTATCCCACCCATGATTTGGAATTGGCAGCTATAGTTTTTGCTCTTAAGATTTGGCGGCATTATCTGTATGGCGAAGTCTGTGAAGTCTATACCGACCACAAGAGTTTGAAGTATCTGTTTACTCAGAAGATGAGGCAGAGGCGGTCTTTAGAACTGATTAGCGACTACCAATGTGAGATCAAGTATCATCCTGGAAAGGCGAATCTAGTCGCAAACGCTTTAAGTAGGAAGTCTCAACAGGTGGAAGAAGCAGAGTTGTCAGATGTGGATTCTCTCCTTTGCGGGATGAGGAGACTCCTTATTGAAAGTTCGTAGCAGGAAGAATTATTATCTTCGGTTTTAGATGTCCAGGTTGTGGATTTTGAAGAATTGAAGACTATTCAACGAAGGGATCCAAAGTTGTTGGCCATCAGAAAGAGAGTCAGAAAGTCTAAAGGACCATTACACTATAGTCTAGATAAGGATGGTATCCTTCGGTTTCGGGATCGTAGGGTGATTCCCCGAGATTCAGAATTTAAGGAGCGAATTTTGGCAAAGGCTCATGCGGCTCTTTATTCAGTTCATCTAGGAAGCACGAAAATGTATCGAGATTTAAAGAAAAATTACTGGTGGAAAGGAATGAAGGTGGATATTGCCACGTTTATCGAGAAATGCGACACGTGCCGCCAAGTTAAAGCTGAACATCAAAGACCTGCTGGTAGCCTTCAACCTCTCCCTATTCTTGAGTGGAAGTGGGATGATATTTCTATGGATTTTGTTGTGGGTTTGCCGAGGACTCCTAGTGGAAAGAACTCAGTTTGGGTGATTGTTGACCGGTTGACCAAGAGTGCCATTTCTTGCCTATCAATAACATTGACTCTTTGGGTAAGTTGACTTGGTTGTATGTTAAGGAGATAGTGCGTTTGCACGGAGTGCCCAAGAGTATCGTGTCAGATCGAGATCCGCAGTTCACGTCCCATTTTTGGAAGAGTTTGCAGACAGCTTTAGGCACTAAGTTGAAGTTTAGTACTGCATATCACTCACAGACAGATGGTCAATCAGAGCGTACTATCCAGACTCTTGAGGATATGTTGCGTGCCCGTGTCATGGAATTTCAAGGGAGTTGGGAGAATCACCTACCGCTGATTGAGTTTGCTTACAATAACAGTTTTCATTCCTCCATTCAGATGGCCCCGTATGAAGCTTTGTATGGGAGGAAGTGTAGATCACCGTTGTGTTGGGATGAAGTTGGCGAAAGTAAATTGATTGGGCCTGAGATAATTCAAGAAATGAAGGATCAAGTTCAGTTTATAAGGACTAAAATGGCGGAAGCTCAAAGTCGTCAAAAGAGTTATGCAGATACAAGGAGAAGAGACTTATCATTTGAGATAGGTGATTGGGTTTACCTTAAAGTCTCTCCGATGAAGGGGGTTAAGCGCTTAGGCAAGAAGGGAAAGCTTAGTTCGAGATATGTTGGCCCTTTCCAGATTATAGAGAAAGTTGGGCTAGTTGTTTATAGAGTTGCCCTGCCGGATTATTTTGGAGATGTCCATGATGTGTTCCATGTGTCATCTTTGAAGAAGAGTTTTGGACAGCTAGAGCCGCGTTTTGTCGACTCTGAACGCATTGAACTTCGGCCTAATCTTTTTTATGAAGTTGCCCCAACTCAGATTGTGGATTGGAAAGAGCAAAGGTTAAGGTCTAAGATAATACCTATGGTGAAGGTGTCATGAGGAGATCCGATGGCTCAGGATTTCTCTTGGGAGAGAGAAGTTGACATGAGAGAGCAGTATCCGTATCTGTTCGATTGATTCTGACGGTATGTTCTTAAGTTTGCTCCTAGTTGAATCTTATTCCTGTCTTAGCCTTAATGTTTGACCTTGCTAATTTCGAGGACGAAATTTTTTTTAAGGGGGGAGGATGTAACACCCCGTATTTTAGTGTATTTTCACTGAAGGATTATTTTTAATAATTCAAAAATTTATTCTCTTATTTTATAATTATCGGATATTTTAAATGGGTTATTTTATGATCTTTAAATTGTGAAAAATTAAATTGTTATGTTTTCTTAATATTTATTTATTGTTGTACATTTAAATTGTTCTTCTTTTAAATTAATTGATTGTGAGATTTAATTATTTTATTTTCATTGTATCATTACGTTTAATTTATTTTAATTGATTTGCTGTTTTAAAATAATTTTCGTTGGATCATTTTTGTGACCCAAGAGGTGAGGATTGGACCTCATTTCTTTTCCCCACTTTTCTTTTTCTCTTTTTCTTTTCCCTTTCTTTTCTTTCTTCCCCTTTTCTTTTTCTTCCTCTGCTCTTCTTTCTCCCTCGCGACGCACCCCCTCCCTCTCTCCCGTTCGATTTCTCCTCCACCCAGCCCGCCGCCGTGAGCCGCCCGTGACCGACACCGCCCCTTCCATTCACCTCCCCATCGGCCGACGACCTCACCTCCCAAATCCCAGCCCCTATCTCGCCGCCGATAGCCTCCACGCGTAACACCCAGCCGCGGCCTTCTCTTCCTTCGCGCACCGCCGTCGTGCCACCTCCGGCCACCATCTATTCACCACTTCATCCCCGACCTCTTAGTAACCCAATGGACCCAACCCCGGCTCCGATCCGTCACTGGTGAAGCACAACCAAGCCCATCTCCGATTTCAACTTTTTGGCCTTAAAACCACCCTTTGCGCCGCCACCCACGGCAAACCACAGCCACCATTGGCTTCACCGACCTCTCTAGGCCCTACCCTATCAATTTCGGGTCTTAGTTTATCTCCATTCAAAAGAGGGTATTTGAGACCCACGGCCACAGTGTATTTTACACTGTTACGTTGCTGAGTCACCACTTCTTGCACCTCCGTGATCCTTCGAAAATCATATTATAGCGCTGTAAGTATTTTTCCAAAGAACTATTGTGATTTAAATATATTTTTGCACTAACCCATATTATTGTGATCTGGTTGGACATGCCGGACTGAGTCCGAGGAGTTCGGGGGTCGGATGGATTATAGACGGAGTTGTGTGTTTGGTTGGTATTGTGAATTGATGGTTGTTGTGTTGTTGTTCATGTACATGGCATATTGCACGCATGATCATGTTTGTAAAGGAAACTGGATTTTCGTGTACATGCATTCATGTTCATGTGTTTCATGAAAACTGGGTTTTCATGTGTTAAAGGATTTTGGGTGCGTGTGTATCACGACCCCAAGCCGAGATGGGGTATTATCTCGGTGGAGTTCCTCTAGTCACTCGGGAGCGGAATATACTGAGTGACGTCCCCTGGATTGTCGCTTGGCGACGATGGGAACGAACGAGATGGTCTAGTGCCGACTCCGTGGCTCCTCTGCTGGTGGGGGCTAGAGGATGTTTAGCCACATACGCGCTGGGCGTGGAACTGGGCATCGCTCGTTGTGTAGTGGGTGCTTGGCCACGAACGCGCTGGGCACGGAACTGAGCATCGCTACGAAGCCAGGACCTACGGATGATCCCTAGGGGAGATCATAGTGCATTGGTTAATGGAATAATGAGCTGTTTTCTGGGAAAATAGCGTGTGTTGATTAAAAGGTTTTTATGTGATTCATTTTGTGGGAAATTGAGATTTTATTGATTTGGTTCATTTTCTGGGAAAATGACGGAGTATTCTTTTTGGGCCAAAATGGGATTTTGGCCTGTGTTGGAAAATATCTATTTTCGGGGAAAATAGTATTTTTGGATTTAATGTATATCTCATCATATGCCTGCATGTTGGTAGCATTAATGTATTTTTATCTCATAGTTATTTGGGTTATACTTACCTGCGGTACCATTTTGTAGTAACGCAGATTTTGATGCAGAGGAGGATGAGGGTGAGCCTGAGGAGTCGGCTCCGCCCGAGGAGTGATTGGATCACTTGCATTTTGGTTGGGACTTGTTAATATTTATTATGGATGACTATATAATTTTTAAACCTTTTAACTGATTGTTTAAATTGTATTAACAATTCTGGTACTTAGTTGTATTAATTATCCGCTACGTTGTTTTTGTACACTGTTGCATGTACACACACTTGGCACTAACGTTGGGATGTGTGACCCTGTTGTCATCATCCCGGTGTCTCGATTTCCGTGTCTCCTTACATGGGGGTCGTGGGCGCCACAATGGCACTCTTGGTTAGCACGAGGTTGCCACTTGCAACCATGTGAGAGAGCTTCTAGAAGAAGCAAAGGAAGAAGGAAGGATGAAGGCTTTGACATCCTAGGGCACACGCCCCATTCACCTACCCACATGCCACATGTCTCACATGTACATCTACTCCTAGATACATTGAACTTAGATGTAAAAATGGATGAGAAAAATGAGGGGACATAGGGGTTTTGGTAACCCCAATGGACTACACACGCCACCCACAAGATTTTGGTGAGTTCCAACAAGTTGTGCACACCAACCATGGAAAGGCCACCTACTTTTTACACTTGTCACACACGAGAGGATGTGTAGGACTTTCTATAAGAAACCATTCATGGGTAATAGGAAGGGACACCTAGAACCAAAACAACTCCTAGTCCATAAATGCCTCAGCAAACTCCCCCACCACACACAATCACCCTTTTTCCTTTGCCACTTGTCATGCATTGAGAGTTTTTAGAAGGAGAGGCGCATGAGAGATGTCAAGAGTCACCTGCACAAGTTCCCAAGAGGCCTTAGGATTTTGGTCAAGGAGCTTCACACCTACCTAGGGAAGACCAACCAACACTTATCCAAGTGTCATGCATGCACACAGATTGGGACTTTCTCAAAGGAGGCAAAGCATGGAAAAAAGGAAGATGCGCATCGGAAAAGGAAGGACTCATGGGGAACACACACGAACACACACCCACCAAGCTTCTAGAAGAATATTTGTGAGGGAAAAGTAAGAGATGGACGACAAAGGGGCACAAACACACACACCCTACATGCCACTTGCCACATGGTAAACATGCACACATCTACAAGGCTCAAGGCTAGATTTAGGGTTTATCAAATGACGATTATGCCCTAGAGATTCATTGAACTAGGGCCACATGAAGGAGCACGCCCAAGGAGCCTTTTAGGGTTTCAAATTTTGCACGATACCACGCCACATGTCATTCATGCAGAGGATCTTTTGGACATTCCAAGGAGAAGCAATGATGAAGAAGAAAGAATGGAGGGGCTTTGACACATGGCACCCATGCAAGGATATTCTTAGATTTCCTAGAAAAGCAATGATGAGGAAGATGAGTAGGATTTCGAATTTTCAAGAATCCATGCCACTTGGCAAAGAGGATTATTTTCAAGAACACTTTCCAGATTTTTGTGCCCTATTTTCTAGCCTACTGTGCTGCCCATAGCATCTACTTATAGGCACCACTTGGCCAACATGCAACCTCACTTCCAAGGTTCATTGTATTTGGACTTAAAGAAAGGAGGAGAGAGAAGTGGATTTTGGTTATCTAAGTGTTACACACCCACCCATACAATTTGGTGAGTTCCTAGGAGATATGCAATGATGGGGAATGGGAAGAGGCACCACTTGTCCCACATGCATAAGCTAGTGTGCCACTTGTCCCACATGCATAAGCTTGTGCACCACTTGTCCAACATGCCTCAACGAAAGACTTGTCATGCACCACTTATCCAATATGCAATAGCCAAAATCAAAAGCCATACACTTGGCAACAAAGTTGAAGTAAGAAGAAAGAGAGTTTGGGCTAATTTTAGTACAAAAAACACCCCATAATCTTCAGATTTGAGGGTTTGCACGAAAAGACTCACTCTTCTCTTCTTTCCCTCTATATTCACGTACACACACACAAAGCTTCAACTGCACCACATTCGAATCAAGAGCAAATCATGCAACAATGGTGAAAACCAAGAGTTGTTGGTTAAGAAAATGTAAACCAAGAGTCCATCTAATGGAAAGGAGCTCGTTTGCTGAGAATCACTTGAACTTTTACTTCAACCATTTCACACACACATGACCATGTGAAATGGAGGGTGATGGAGGACTCGGGTCTAGGAGTCTTGTCGTGACTTGGAGAGGGGCACATGAATCAATTCAAGCTTTGACTCAGAGGAGTGTTGTTTAGAGAGCTAGGGTTTATCCTCAAGGGGAGAAACTGAACCTTCGCTAGCACATATGAGAGGAAACGACCTCGTAAGGGGTGAGAGAACTTCGGCCACTATTAGGGTTTCAAATTAGGGTTTTCCTTTATTGAGAGTTTCGGCTAAAGGAATGATGAGTACCATGGATGTCACGCACCACACATGCATACAGGCCATGCACGCTACTAGAACCAAGACATAGTGAACACGAAAGGGAAATCGATCTAAGGCAACCCCTAAGGCTGAACACGTGGGAACTATAAAACACAACACACACCCACTCTCAAGTTAGGGTTTCATTGTCTAATATTTTTTAATATATTTTCAGCTTGATTATTGTTGACTCTTTGGATTTTCTGTAAGTGGACTCTCAACCAGCTCTAGATAATATTTGTATACATCATGCGAACTTTGCATTCTTATGTGCTATCATATGAACTAGTTGATTGATTATAAGCTCTTGCTATGTGATGCCTTGTAATCGGATTTGCATGATGTTCTTTCTATGTTTACTTGTTCATGAAGTTTCGGGTATTCTTAATATTAGCTTGAGTTACTTGTTATAACATGTTTGTGTAAGTCTCAACTGATTCAGCCATGCATATGTATTTGGGTTTAAGATATTGCTCTTTTACTTTGGTATGTCTCGAATGCTATTGTATGTTTGTGAACTGAGTATTCGAATGTTCTAATATTTTCAAGCTGTAACATGAGATGTTCAATGGTGTATCACATGGTTACATGATTCTTGGCATCTACATGTTCACATGATGCATTAAAGGAAAGTGTCGCAAGTTTCATGCCATATGAATTGGTTGTTTACTGTTTTCAAAGAAAAGAGTCTGTACATATTTTACCACGACTCCAAATGCTAGGATGGGGGAATGTCTTGGTGGAACTCCTTTATCCACACTAGAGTGCATAAATTGGGGTGGTAGCCCTTAGGTCGACGAAATACAATCGGCGGACCTCGAATGGATCCTTGTTAAAAGATGCCGGAGCTGGATAACACCTAAAGCTAGTGGGTGCCACATGTGTTATATGCGGTGAAGGCGAAATGGTGAACTACCACATAGTAAGAACTATGGTTTAGTCACCATGGTCAAGTGGGCCGTTGGGTAATTTGGTAACTAGCGAGGAACCCAAGGTGCATAGGGGAGTTGTGAGGTATCTAAATCACATGTTACAAGAAGTGAACAAGGCAATAGATGTGTAATAAATTGTTCATTGTGCAAAGGAAAAAAGTGTTTTATTCAAAAGTCAAAGTTTTTTGGAAAAGTCAAATTGCATGGACTAAGTTTTGTGTGTAGTACATGTCCATGCATTCATTTCATTATTTGCCTTTATATGCCTACGTTATCTGTTATATGTTGTTTGTTTACTTACTTTGATTTATCGAAATCTCACCATGGTAGTTTTCACTACCATTCCCAACTTGAAAGGGTAGAACTTTTAGTAGGATCGAGAGTAGCTAGTTAAGATGATGAACAAGGCCAAGGATAAGCTCGACCCGAAGAGGAGACTGGAATTAGTCACTAACTTATTTAAAGTGTAACAATGAGTTTGATACTCCATTAATATGAAGTGTGATTTAAAGCTATGAACGAAGTAGTGATATTAGTTTTATTTTGGTACAACATTTTATGAAATGACCTATTCCATTGCAATTATTGCATGTTGCTAGTATTATGCTCGGTGCATTGCATGTTAACACTCATGAATGAGTGGTATGTAACCTTGTGTTGCATGTCTAGACGCTTCAACCATCACGAAATTCCAAGTGGGGGGTCTTGGGGCGTCACACGTTACCTACACTCTACCATCTCCACCCATCCAACCATACGGTGGAAAAGAGGAACAAGGAGCCCACATTGAGGGGAGACCCGCACGATAACAACCACTAAATCTCTACTACATTCCTTTCATCAAAACACATACATTCACGGGAATTCTCTTGGGAAGAGAGGGTTCAGTTAGAGTGAAGGGAGAAACACTCCATCCCGAGACTTGTAGGAGATTGGAGTGGTTAGAGATTTCATTTGATTATTGTTAACCCATGGAAGATCTAGAGTTTTCCTCAAGAGGAAGACTAAACCACCACTAGCATGTACACATGAGCATGGAACCTTTGAAGGGAAGAGAGACCATGACCACCATTTTGAGTTCAAAGTAGGGTTCCATTCTCTAAAGGGTTTCAGCCATAAGAGTAATGATCACACACGGCTATGCCATCTCTCACACATCATGCAACACCATGACCAAGCCTTGTTAGGAAACATGAACATCATTCAGCCTAGGGAAACCTCTTCTAGGCTGAGCACATGGAAAACCTATCTAACCTTGGAATAAGCTTCACAACGTGAGAAAGTAAACCCTAAACATGCCACACATGCACACCCACTCGGATTAGGGTTTTGTGTTGTCACTAAGTCTAATAGTTTAAATTGTATTTTCAGCTTGCTTGATCGTGATACTTATATTTTTGCTATAGATATTTGTAAGTTGACTCTTAACCTACTCTCGGATAATGTTTGTATATGAGGTATGAATATTGCATTGTTGTTGGTATTATGTAATCTTTGCAGTGTTTGTTATGTCACTTGAATAAAGAGATCTATAATATGGTATGCCTTGTATTTGGTTTTATGTGATGTTTTTCATGCCTACTTGAAATGTTTATACCATGCATAGTTGCCATGATGAGAAAATTGTCTTTTGCCATGATTAAGCACCGATTTTCATTGCCCATGTTTTGTTATAAGTAAATCGCATGTTCTAATATTTTCAAGCTGTAATGGAAAATGTTTTGATGTCTTGTTTGATAACATGACATGATTACATGTTCAAGTTGCATATGAAAGAAAAAGAGTCTCAAGTACATGTCGCATGCATTTCGGATTGTGTATAGTTTTCGGATTGCATTTTGAATGAGTAGTTCTTTCTAAAGGACACCGAAGAGAGGTAGCACCTAACACTAGTGGGTGCCATAATATGGTTCGGTGAAGGCAAAATGCAAACTGCCGTGTAATGATAAGTGCTCTAACATAGTCACCACCAATCAAGTGGGCTGAGAAGCGATGCGGTAATTAGAAGGGAGCCAGCGGTGCATGGGGGAGCTAGATGTCCACCTATATGTTACAAGGTCTATATTGTAACCCCGTCCTTGTGGTGAGACTTTTTACAAAATGATTTTAGAAAAAGACGACGGGAATTACCGTTCAATTTAAAATGTTTTGCGTCCATATCCAGGGTGCAAGACTCTACGTTATAAAATAAAATGTGATTTGAGAATAAAAGAGGTTTACAGCGGAAATCATCAATTTTAACAATAAAAATGCCTCTCATACATTTAAATGCTCATGCCTAGACTTCTGTACTCTTCCCCATGGGCTGTGTCTGCCTGACGCGTACTTCTCATTCAATTCTTGTGAGGGGAGGGGCATACGTAAAAACTAAAATGACTCGATGACTCATAAGCATTACTTCATACAGTTAAAATATAACAACATAGGTTTTCATTCATTCATGCATTCATCATTCATACATACTATACGTATATGCATACATGCATACGTGCCTTCGTTTGAAAATATCACTGGACAGGGTTTTTCTTTTTAAAAAGGGGCTTTCTTTTTGTAAAACGTTTCTCCCGTCAGTGCCTTCATTTCTTCAAGAATTCGATGCATTCATGCATTCATACATTCTTTCTTTTCACTTTCATTAGCCGGTCCACATTATTACGCCCCGTGTGTTGGGGTTAGCGGTCTTCCTTTGGACCTGGACTCCGTCCATGGCCACGGGTTGAGAATCCCTTTTTAGTTAGGGGCAGCACTGGGTGCACTACCAATACTACTTATCCAACATAGCAATTTGCCCATTCATTGGTACCCTTTTCATTCATTCATGTGGCCATTACATATTTTCAAAAATTTCATACTTTCATGCCTTTCTTTGCTTTTCATTCATTCATTCATGTCAGCTCTAAAGAGCTGGAGCTTTCATTCTTTCATGTGCATGAGCATCAGCTTTCATTGTTTTCTTTGCTTTCATTTAACAGTCCTTTCATGAGAAAACATTCATTTTTATGAGAAAACATCATTTCATGAGAAAAACATCGTTTGGGGCGTAAGCCCGAAAATCGTCCTTCCTTTTTCAGTTCATTTAAGCTCTATCCTTTCGGTTCATGGAAAACATCGTTTAAAAGCATGGGCTTAAACATCATCTTTCATGACATCATTTAAAACGTCAGTTAAAGCATAAGTTTAAAGCTCGAGGCACAGGCCTCGACATTTCTTTTCTTTTCTTTGAAAATACATATAATAAATACAGCGTATAGTCATCCATTCACATGCATACAATTAATACTTTTGGGTGAGTAAAAAAGGGCTGCCAAGGAGGGGCTATACATACTTATACCTTTGAACACTTAGCATGCTTTCGTAAAACATCTTTTGTGTCGTTTTGTTAAGCATCGTAAAGAAAAGCGTTTCATTTTTGTTTCTTGTATTTTAGAAGAACTCTAGAAGAGTATGAACGCAATACTTACATGGACTCCATGCTACTTTCATATCATCAGTCCATTCATGTGCGAGTCAGATGGCAACCTATATGCATACACATAACCTTGACGCCATTCTCTATCTAGTACATAAATAACTTAAACTTAGAAAACATAAGCTACACTTCACTTGGAACGCTCTCATTCTATCTCATGCTTTTACTTGCCCTTTACTATGCTAACACCTTCGGGGACCACTTACGATCACTATCTCTTCCCAATTCGACGTTCTTGCCTTGAGTGCTCATCACTAAAGTGAACCTGTGATTCACCTTAGGAGTAATACACTAAGACATTCGTCTTACTTTTTCTGTTAACCACATTCCGACGCATGATTCCGACCGACAGAATCACGCATCCCAATCCTAACAATACAACTGTCATTGCCTCTATGCATCTTAGCCCATACTAAATCCTCATTCCCATCTATCCAAGCCACACAGCTCTAACCCAACTTTATGGCTTAAGCACCGTGTAACTGTGCTCAGGATAGATTACCCATTACATATGGTGAATCTGTCCGGTACATGTGTCTAACCAGATCACACATGTACTTTACCCCTTTATCACCTTTGACCAACATATAACATGTTGATCACCTACTCGTAGGGACAAGGGCCATACTTTGATACCAACCTTCTCTTAACCCGGCTAGCATGACTCTTCATGCTATCCGTCCTTTTTGACAGTTTATCCCAACACTTAACATGACAAGACTCCGTTCACAATCACACCTTATGTCATGTCATATAGTTCAAGACTACTCCCAAGCTACACCGTGACCTTGTCACATCACCTGACATCCCACTATGCCATTATTATGCCAACTCCTAACTCATCACGAGTACGGTTCCTCACGTACTCCTATCACATCGTGACATCTCTTCATGACCCCGCTACGCCGCTCCTACGCTAACTCCTCACCTATCATAAGCACGACTGTTGTAACCATGTCACTTCGTGACATTCTCCAGTCATGCTTCCGCTGCGCAGTCTTACACTTGTTCTACTACTTCACCCATACTCCCAACCATAAGTCAATTACGGTGACACCCGTCACCCCAGGCTATAGGCTACACCATAACTACTTCGGGACACTGTTCCATAGTTTCCGACACTCTTGACCATGCTCTACGCCCATCGACCACATAACCATCCTTATCTATGCAACACGCCACACGGTGTATCGCTACATCTCACGGAATACACTCTACGTATACTCCCCTCTCACATGCTACGCCACATCACCACTATGGTGAACACGCCGTATGGCGCATCACTCCATCACATGGAGTACACTTTGCGTGTACTCCCTTCATACACACTACGCCACACATCATCATTATGGCATACCCGTCATATGGTGCATTCACATACGCCACGCCACACAGAGTATACTCCATGTGTACTCTTCTCATTCTACAATACGCCAGAAGGGTATATTTTACATATGCTCTCCTTATCTCACACTACGCCACGAGAGTACACACTCTCTTCCCAATCCACAAGATGCCACGTTACCATTATAACACATACTCCACAACCACACTACATAACACAGTCCACAACACTTCACAGCATACTTCCCAACTACGCCTAACACTTCACAGCATACTTCCCAGATACGCCTAACACTTCACAGTGCACTACACAGATATGCCCAACACTTCATGTAACCCCCGCTCCTTTCTTCTTACGCAAGCTTCTCTCTTTCTTACGTAAGGCTCATTCTTTCTGAAGTAAGCAAATTCTGATGACGAAATTATGCAACAGTCTGCCATTCCTTCTGGCGACTGCGAGCATCGTCATGTATGCCGAACCATGACGACGTGTCTCTCGAGATATTAGGTGACTTCTAAGGCACTCCCAATGTTTTAAATGTACTAAAAATATTTATATGAGGTATTTCCAGTATTGTTGAGTTAAACTTGTTTTTAAATGAGACAATTATAATATTTTGAAGAGCTCCAAAATATTATAATTATCAGAGATCATTTTAATATTAATTATTAAAATGATTCCCGTTATTTGAAATATTAAGGGATTTAAATTATGTTGAAAGTTTTAATTAATTTAATGGTTTTATTCTCTTAAAGATAATAAATAAGACTCCATCATTTTATTGATGATGAAGAAATATTATTTTATAAACTAAAGTTAGTTTCAAATAATATTTACCTTAATTCCTCTGAGTGCTTTTAATTAAGTTAATGTTTACGCATTTTCAAATCAGTATTTTAATATCTCAACGTTAGATCGTTTTGAGGACCCCAAGATGAATGGACTGGATTAAGTACCCAGACCCTCTCTCTTTCCCCCTCACTTTTCCCTCCCCTCTCTCTCTCCTCCCTCTCCCCTCAAGCGTACGCGATACGCAACGTTTGAAGCCTTCACTGCCCAGCCCGGGACCGCTGTGTGCCGTCCACTCTCATCGCCGGCACCGTCGCACTCCTCTCCCTCCGGTGAGTCCATCCACGGTAGCCCCTTTCTCTCACGCTCTCTCCTCCTCTCTGCTGGAAGTGCAAAGCCCGAACGGGCTTGATGCACGTAGCGCCGCCGTGTGCCGTGCGCCGTCCTCCGGCTCCACCACTTCCACGGCAGCTTCCTCTGTCACCGGCCACCACCCTCCAACAATCTCAGCTCCTCCCATGTAGCCACCTTCCCCCTCCATCACACACACGCACGCACGAGGAGACCCACGCACAGCTTCACCGTGTGCGGCCTCTAGCGCCGCTGTGCGCGGCACCCACGGCCACTAGGTGCCACCATGGACCTCCCTCTACCTCCCCCTTCCTCCTCCACGTGAACCATGGCCAGTAGCCTCTCACTCACGCATGGCCTCCCTCTCCCTCACACGCATTGGGTTGCACACCGTGCACCTCCGTGCACCGCCACCCATGGTGGGTAACCACCGTCATCAGCCTCCTCAAGCCACCACGAAGCCAACCCAACCTTCCATGGCCCCGATCTGCCACCCATGCACGCACACTCTCTCTCACTCTCCCACGGCTTCTCCTCCACTTCACGGCCTTGATCCGCCACCGTGAGTCACTGTGGCACCACATCGACGCCACCGCGAGTTCCACCGCATTTCCCTTAGCCAAGCCCTAGGTCCAAACCACCACTTTACGTGGTGGATAATCACTACACGTGATGGACAGTCACTGCATGTGACTGACCGCCACTGTACATGGTTAGGTACACTGTGTACCGCTCCTCATAGCCACCATCACGAGGCCTTCATGAGCCCTTCCAAGACCATACTTTGCTATCCAAATGCCCAAACAGTCAACGTACGTGGGCTAGCCGCCACGTACGACCTCTCCAACGTCATCGGCTGTGACGATCAGCGAGCAACGCACGGGTTATCTCGTCGATGGTATAACTCTCTATCCCTCGTTAATTATGATAGATATTGATTAGTTGATTAGGTTGTGGACTGTGCTGTTGTATTAGGGGAATGACTGGATTGTATTGAGATGTGCTCTGTAGTGCGCTGTGAAGTGTTGGGCATATCTGTGTAGTGTGGTGATGTGAAGTGCTGTGTATGTGAAGTGTTGGGCATATCTGTGTAGTGTGGTGATGTGATGTGCCGTGTATGTGAAGTGTTGGGCTTATTGAGTAGTGCGCTGTGAAGTGTTGGGCATTCTGTGTTGTGAAGTGTGCGGTGATGTATGATTGTGGAGTTTGTGCTGTAATTATGGCGTGGTTGTGCCGTGTAATGCGGTTGTGGAGTATGTGCGGTATTGGTGACGTGGCATGTGGTGTAGAAATAGTGCACGTTGAGTGTACTTTGTGTGTGGCGTAGTGTGGGATAAGGAGAGTATATGTAAAATATACCCTCCTGGCATATTGTGGAATTGGAATAGTACACGCTGAGTGTACTCTGTGTGTGATGTAGTGTGACATAAGGAGAGTATATACTCTCCTGGCGTATGTGGAGTGGGAATAGTACACGCTGAGTGTACTCTGTGTGTGGTGTGGTGTGAGATAAGGAGAGTATATGTAAAATATACCCTCTTGGCCTATTGTGGAACGGGATGAGTACACGTGGAGTGTACTCCATGTAATGGAGTGACACACCATATGGCGGGTATGCCATAATAGTGATGTAGCGTAATGTGTGTAAATGGAGTACATGTGGAGTGTACTCTATGTGGTGGAGTGATATACCATATGGCGTGTACGCCATAATAGTGATGTGGCGTGGTGTATTTGAAGGGAGTACATATGGAATGTACTCCATATGGTGGAGTAATGCACCATATGGCTAGTATGTCATAAGGATGATGTGGCGTGATGTGTATGAAGGGAGTACATGTGAAATGTACTCCATGTAATGGAGTGACGCACTATACGGCGAGTATGCCGTAGTGGTGACGTAGCGTAGCGTGTATGAATGGAGTACACGAGGAGTGTACTCCATGTGGTGGAGTGATGCATCGTATGGCGGGTATGCTTTAATGGTAATGTGGCGTAACGTGTATGGAGTATACGCGGAGTGTACTCCATGTGGTGAAATGATGCATCGTATGGCGGGTATGCCATATTGATGATAGGTTGTAGCATGTGGAAAGGGAGTATACGTAGAGTGTACTCCACGAGGCAGCGACACTCCATGTGGTGTATCGCAGAGATAAGGATGGTTGTGCAGTTGATGGGCGTAGAACGTGGTGAATAGTGTCAGGAATTGTGGAACAATATCCCGAAATAGTTATGGCGTAACCTGTAGTCTATGGTGACAAGTGTCATCGTGATGGACTTATGACTAAGAGTATGGGTGTAGTAGCAGAATTAGTGTAAAAGTGTGCAGCAGAAGCATGATTGGGCAACGTCACGAAGTGACGTGGTTACTTACAGTCGTGCTTTTGATGGGTGAAGAGTTATTGTAGAAATGGCGTAACGGGAACGTGACGAGATGTCACGATGTGACGGGAGTACGTGAGGAACCATACTCGTGATGAGTAAGGAGTTGGCGTAGAAGTGACGTAACAAGATATCAGGTGACGTGACAAGGTCACAGTGTAGCTCGAGAGTAGTCTCGAGCTATGTGACGTGACATAAGGCGTAATGGTGAATGGAGCTTTGTCATGTTAAATGTTGGGATGAACCGTTGAAGGGATGGCTAGTATGAAGAGTCGTGCTGGCCGGATTAAGAGAATGTTGGTATCAGAATATGACCCTCATCCCTACGAGCAGGTGATCAACATGCTATATGTTGATCTTAGGTGATAAAGGAGTAAGGTACATGTGTAATCTGGTGAGACACGTGTACCAGACGGATTCACCATATGTAATGGGTAGTCTGTCCTGAGTACAGTTACACAGTGCTTAAGCCTCCGAGTTGACTTAGAGCCGTGTGGCTTGTATGGATGGGAATGAAGAATTAGTATGGGCTAGGATGTATGGAGGTAGTGACGGGTGTATTGTCTAGGATTGGGATGCGTGACTTAGTTAGTTTGAGTCATGCATCAACATGAGTTCAATAAGGAGAATAAGACGAATGTCTTAGTGTCTTAATCCTAAGGTGAATTATGGGTTCATTTTAGTGGATGAGCACTCAAGGCAAGACGTTGAGTTGGAAGATGTGGTGACCGTAAGTGGTCCCCGAAGGTTTTAACATAATAAAGGGCACGTAAGTGCATGGGATAGAAGGAGAGTGTTCCAAGTATAGCGTAGTTCTATTTGTAGTTTAAGTTGCTTATGCATTAGATAGAGAATGACGTTAAGGTTATGTATGCATGTAGGTTGCCAGCTGACACGCGCATGAATGGACTACATGGTATGAAAGTAGCATGGAGTTCAGGTAAGTATTACGTTCATGCCCTTCTGGAGTTTTCTAGAAATTACGAAAAGAAAACGAAAAGCTTTTATCTTTAAGAAAATGCTTACGAAAGAAGATGCCATGCTTTCAAACGTATATGTACGTACGACCCTTCCATGAAAGCCCCTTTTTACGCACCCAAAGTTATTAATTGTACGCATGCGAATGGATGACTATAAGATCTATTGTATGTATTTTCAAAGAAACGAACTGATGTAAATGCACGAAAGACGAGCTTGAGCCGACGCCTTTGTGGATCCTACGGACCGATGCCGTCGCGAGCGCCGTGAGGTGATGCTCGTGGACGCCGGGAAGGCTGGCGTTCAAGGTGATGCTTATGGATGCCGCGAAAGGCAAAGTTTGAGCCCGTGCTTTATGTTTTATGGACAGTGCGAACCGATACTTTTGTGAATGTCGCGAGGTGATGCTCGTGGACGTCATGAAAGAGGACGTTCGAGCCCATGCTCACGAAATGATGTTTTCTCACGAAAAGAAATGTTTTCTCATGTTAAATGAAAGAAAGAACTGAATGAAAGCTCCAACTCTTTAGAGTTGACATGAATGAATGAATGAATGAAAGAATGAATGAAAGCATGAAATGTATGAAGATACGTAATGGCCACATGAATGAATGAAAGGGTACCAATGAATGGGCAGATTACAATGCCGGGTAAGTAGTACTGGTAGTGCACCCAGTGCTGCCCCTTATGAAAAGGGATTCCCAACCTGTGGCCACTGGCGGAATCCAGGTCAAAGGGCCGCTAACCCTAACACACGGGGCGTAACAGTGTATACCGGCCTATGAAAGTGAAAAGAAAGAATGTATGTATGTACGTATGTATGCACGCACGCACGAATGAATGCATTTTAAGAAATGAAGGCACTGCACCCTTGCAGAAATGAAGGCACTGACGGGTGACACATTTTACGAAAAGAAAGGAAAACCCCATCCAGTGACGTTTTCAAATGAACGCACGTATGCACGCATGCATGTATGTATAGTATGTACGAATGATGAATGCATGAATGAAAACCTACGTTATTATATTTTAACTGCATGAAGTAATGCTTACGAGTCTTCAACTCATTTTAGTTTTTATGCATGTCCCTCCCCCACGGGGAAGGAAATGAAGCACGCGTCAGCACGGACACGGCCCATGGGGAAGAGCACGGAAGTCTAGGCACGAGCATTTAAATGTAAGAGAGGCCTTTTTATTATTAAAAATAATGTTTTCCGCTGTAAACCTCTTTTATTATCAAAGCATATTTTTATTTTATAAACGTAGAGTCTCGCACCTTGGGAAGAAAAAAAAAGTTTTAAATCGGACGGTAATTCCTGTCGTCCTTTCTCAAAATATTTTATAAAAAGACCCACCACAAGGACGGGCATTACACTTTACAACGCACTACACAAATATGCCCAACACTTCACTACACAGCACATCACAATACAACGAACTCCACAATACTAACAGCACAGTCCACAACCTAATCAACTAATCAACATCTAACTTAAATAATGAGGGATAGAGGGTTATACCATCGACGGGATAACCCATGCGTTGTTCGCTGACCGTCACGGCTAATGACGTCGAAAGGGTTGTACGTGGTGGCTAACCCATGTACAGTGGCTGTTTGGGCGTTTGGATAGCTAAGTACGGTCTTGGAAGGGCTCATGGTGGCCTCGTGGTGGCAAGGAGCGTAGCACGGAAAATCTGGCCATGTGTAGTGGCGGTCAGTCACGCGCAATGACTGTCTACTATGCGTAATGGCTACCCACCACATAAAGTGGTGGTTTGAACTTAGGGTTAGATCAAGGGAGGTCAAGGGAGGTTGTTGGTGGAGTCATGGAAGCTCAATGGTGGTGGCACGGTGGTCCACGGTGGTGGAGAGAGGAATGGCCGTGTGAGAGGGAGAGATGCCATGAGAGAGTGAAGGAGAGTGAGGGAGCATAGGTAGTAGAATGGGGCCATGGGGGTTGGGATGGGTTGGTGGTGGCCTGAGGATGCTAGAGAGAGTGGTCACATGCCATGGGTGGCGGCGTACGGTGGTGGACGGGGAGAACCCGTGCAAGAGAGAGGTGGACTTCGTGGGGGCAAACGGCAGGGAGATGGAGGTCGAGCTAGCTAGAGGAGGATGGTCGGTGGGAGGGGAGGCTACCGTGGAGGTGGTGGAGTCAGAGGACAGCACACGGCCGCGCAGCAGCATCAAGCCCATTCGGGCTGTGCACTACCGAGAAGAGAGAGTTTGAGAGAGGAAGACCAGTGTGGGGGGACTCGCCGAAGTGAGGTGGTGCCGGTGGAAGGGGCGGTGAGGCTCACCGATGCATGGTGGTGCCAGGCTAGGCAGTGGAGGAATCAGGCATGGGGGAGAGCTGCGTACGACGTACGCTAAAGGAGAGGGAGGAGAAAGAGGGGGAGGGAAAAGTGAGGGGGAAAGAAAGAGGGTCTGGGTATTTAATCCAGTTCCTTCGTCTTGAGATCTTCAAAACGATCTAACGATGGGGAATTAAAATACTGATTTGAAAATGCGTAAACATAAACTTAATTAAAAACACTAAGAGGAATTAAGGTAGAATATTATTTAAACTAACTTTAGTTTATAAAATAATATTCCTTCATCATTAATAAAATGATGAAGTCTTGTTTAATATCTTTAAAATAATAAAATCATTTAATTTAATTTAAATCCCATAATATTTTAAATAACTGGAATCATTTTAATAATTATATTAAAATGATTTCTGACAATTATAATATTTTTGGAGCTCTTCAAAAATATTATAATTGTCTTATTTAAAATCAAACTTAGTTCAATAACACTGCAAATACCTCATAAATATTTTCAGTACATTTAAAACACTGGGCGTACTTTAGAAGTCACACTATCTTTAGAAACACGCCATCGAGGTTCGACACGCATAACGAGGCTCACAGTCTGTAATGCCCGTCCTTGTGGTGGAACTTTTTATAAAATGTTTTATAAAGGACGACAAGAATTACCGTTCGATTTAAAACTTTTTACTTGCATACCCAGGGTGCAAGACTCTACGTTTATGACATAAAATGTGCTTTTAGAATAAAAGAGGTTTACAGGGAAAAACATTAATCTTACAATAAAAAGGGTCCCTCGTACGATTAAAACTCGTGCCTAGACTTCCGTGCTCTTCCTCGTGGGATGTGTCCGTCCAGATCGTTCAGTTCCTGTGAGGGGGAGGGACATGCATAAAAACTAAAATGAGTCGATGACTCGTAGGCATTACTTCATACAGTTAAAATATAACATAGATTTTCATTCAAGCATTCATCATTCATACATACTATACGTACGTGCGTACGTGCATACGTGCATTCGCTTGAAAACTTCACTAGGCGGGGTTTTCCTTTGGAAAGGGACTTTCTTTTCATAAAACGTTCCACCCCCAGGTCAGTGCCTTCATTTCTTAAAAGTTTGTGCGTTCGTGCGTTACGTGCGTACATACATACATACATTCTTTCTTATCACTTTCATAGGCCATTAAACACTGTTACGCCCTGTGTGTTGGGGTTAGCGGTCTTCTTTTGGACTCGGACTCCGCCCGTGGCCATGGGTTAGGAATCCCTTTCATAGGGGCCAGCACTGGGTGCACTTCCAGTACTACTTACCCGGTATTGCAATCTGCCCATTCATTGGTACCCTTTCATTCATTCATGTGGTCGTTACGTATCTTCATACTGTTCATGCTTTCATTCATTCATGACTTTTCATTCGTTCATGCCAGCTCTAAAGATCTGGAGCTTTCATTAAGTTCTTTCTTTCATTTAACAGTCCTTTCATGAGAAAACATTTCTTTTCATGAGAAAACATCGTTTGGGGGCGTAAACCCGAAAACGTCTTTCCTTTTTCAGTTCATTTCAGTTCTATCCTTCAGTTCATGAGAAAACATTCATTTTCAGGAGAAAACATCGTTAACAGTTCGTTCGTGGAAAACTTCATTTTAAAAAATACATGAGCTTAAACGTCAGCTTTCATGGCATCCATAAGCGTCACCTTAAACGTCGTCTTTCACGACATCCATGAGCATCACCTCATGGCGCGTATGAAAGCCTTGGTTCGTAGGATCCATAAAAGCATCCGTCTTCATGCCTTTCGTGCAGTTCGTGGATTTTCTTAGAAAATACATACAATAGATACATCGTATAGTCATCCATTCACATGCGTACAATTAATACTTTCATTGCGTAAAAAGGGGCAGCCAAGGAGGGCCGTACATATGTATACTAGTGAACACTTAGCATTTTCTTTCAAACGTCATTCGTGTCTTTTCGTAAGGCATCGTGAGGAAAAGCGTTTCTTTTCGTTTCTTTCTATTTTAGAAGACTCTAGAAGAGTATGAACGTAACACTTACCTAGACTCCATGCTACTTGCGTATCATGCAGTCCATTCATGTGCGTGTCAGATGGCAAGCTACATGCATACACATAACCTTAACGTCATTCTCTATCTATTGCATAATCAACTTAAACTAGAAATAGAACTACGCTTTACTTAGATCACTCTCCTTCTATCCTGTGCACTTACGGCCCTTTACTATGTTAAACCCTTCGGGGACCACTATGGTCTCCACATCTTCCAACTCAAGGTCTCGCCTCGAGTGCTCATCCACTAAAGTGAACCCATGATTCACCTTAGGATTAAGACACTAAGACCTTAGTCTTACTCTTCTTACTAGCCACATTCGACGCATGATTCCGACCGATGGAATCACGCATCTCAATCCTAACAATACTCCCGTCACTACCTTCATGCACCTTAACCCACACTAAATCCTCATTTCCAACCATACAAGCCACACTGCTCTAAGCCAACTCTAAGGGTGCGTTTGGTTACCAAACTCACCTCAACTCATCTCAACTCATCATTACAACTTTTTCAAATCTCAATACAAAATATAATAAACAATTCAACTTTTTCAAATTTCAAAATAATAATAATATTAAAAAATAATATTCTAACAATATTTTATCATCACAACTCAACTCAACTCAACTCAATTCAACATCCACACACACCCTAAGGCTTAAGCACTGTGTAATTATGCTCATGACAGATTACCCATTACATATGGTGAATCTATCCGGCACATGTGTCTAACCAGATTACACATGTACCTTTCTCCTTTATTACCTAAGATTAACATATGACATGTTGATCACCTGCTCGTAGGGACAAGGGTCATACTCCGATACGAACCTTCTCTTAACCCGGTTAGCATGACTTTTCATGCTATCCATCCCTTTTAACAGTTTATCCCAACACTTAACACGACAAGACTCCATTCACCACTACGTCTTATGTCATGTCATATAGCTCGAGACTACATCCGAGCTATACCATGACCTTGTCACGTCATCTGACATCCCGTTACGTCATTCTTACATCAACCCTTAGCTCCTCACGAGTACGATTCCTCACGTACTCCTATCACATCATGACATCTCATCATGCTCCTGCTACACCATTTCTACACTAACTCACCCATCATAAACATGACTCTCAGTAACCACGTCACTTCGTGAAGATGCCCAGTCATGCTTCCGCTGCGTACTCTTACACTTATTCTGCTACTTCACGCATACTCCTAGCCATAAGTCCATCATGGTGACACTTGTCACCTTAGACTACAGACTGCACCATAACTACTTCGGGACACTGTTCCATAGTTCTCGACACTACTCATCACGTTCCACGCCCATCAATCACACAACCATCCTTATCTCTGCGACACGCCATACGGAGTGTCGCTGCCTCATGGAGTACACTCCACATTTACTCCCTTCACACATACTACGCCACATCACCACTATGGCGTACCCGCCATATGGTGCATTGCTCCACTATATGGAGTACACTCTGCGTATACTCCATTTTCGCACGCTACGACCCATCACCATTATGGCATACGCACTACATGGTGTATCACTCCATCACATGGAGTACACTCCTCGTGTACTCCCTTCATACACGCCACATCACCATTATGGCATACCCTCCATACGGTGCATCACTCCACCACATGAAGTACACTCCACGTGTACTCCCTTCATACACGCTACGCCACATTACCACTATGGCATACTCACCATACGGTGCATTGCTCCACTATATGGAGTACACTTCTCGTGTACTCCATTCACACACGCTACGCCACATCACCATTATGGCATACCCGTCATATGGTGCATCACTCTACCACATGGAGTACACTGCTCGTGTACTCCCTTCATACACCCCATGCCACATCACCATTATGGCATACCCGCCATATGGTGCGTCACTTCACCACATAGAGTACACTCCACGTGTACTCTCTTCACACAGGTTACGCCACATCACCACTATGGCATACCCGCCATATGGTGCGTCACTCCACCACATAGAGTACACTCCACGTGTACTCTTCCCATTCCACAATACCCCAGGAGAGTATATTCTACATACACTCTCCTTGTTCCACACTACGCCACATCACCATTATGGCATACTCGCCATATAGTGCATCACTCCACCACATAGAGTACACTCTGTGTGTACTCTCTTCACACATGTTACGCGGCATCACCACTATGGTGTACATGCCATATGGTGCATCAATCCACCACATGGAGTACACTCCACGTGTACTCCTTTCACACTACACCACACAGAGTACACTCCACGTGTACTCTTCCCATTCCACATACGCCAGGAGGGTATATTTTACATATACTCTCCTTATCCACACTACGCCACATACAGAGTATACTTAGCGTGTACTGTTTCCATTCCACATGCCACGTCACCAATACAGCACATACTCCACAATCACACTACACCACACAGTCCACAATACTGCACAACACCATTCCCGACTACGCTCCACGCTTCATAGCGCACTACACAAATAAGCCCAACACTTCACTACACAGAATGTCCAAACTTCACTATACAGAATGCCCAACACTTCGCTACACAGGATGCCCAACACTTCACTACACGACATATCACAATACAACAAACTCCACAATACTAACAACACAGTCCACAACGTAATCAACTAATCAACATCTAACATAAATAATCGAGGGATAGAGGTTTATACCATCGACGGGATAACCCATGCATTGCTCGCTGATCGTCACGGTTGATAATGCCGGAAGGGTCGTACATGGTGGCTAACCCACGCATGGTGAATGTTTGGGCGTTTGGATAGCTAAGTGTGGTCTTGGAAGGGCTCGTGAAGGCCTTGTGATGGTGGAAAGGTGTGTAACATGGCGGATCTAGCCGTGTACAATGGCTTTCAGTCACGCGCAGTGACTGTCCATCACGTGCAATGGTTACCCACCACATAAAGTGGTGGTTTGGACCTGGGGTGCGGCTAAGGGAGGTCAAGGGAGACTGCTGGTGGTCTCATGGTGGCTGGGGTGGCGGTGAGGGGAGGAACACGGTAGAGCCGTGGGTTTCCCTTGGAAACCCGTGTGCTTCAAAGCATGGAAATGGGAGAGGAAGGCTTGGCTGGTCATGGCTAGCCATGGAGGAGCTCAGGAGGATGCAGTGGAGCTCGTGGTGACACTGGGGTGGCGCCATGGTAGCCTACAGCTGCAGATCGAGCTTGGGAAGGAGGGACAGTCCGTGAGAGAGTGAGAGGGCTTGAGAGAGGTGGAGGGCTTGGCTGACTTGGAGGAGCTCAGGGAGGAGCCATGGTGGCCAGGGGAGGCGCTTGGTGGAGCTGGGACCGGCACACGGCGGCACTAGGGCCATCGATGGCCTTGAAGCCGTGTGAAACAATGGGTTTCGTGCTTGCGTGCGACAGAGGGGGGAGAGGGAGCTTCCTGTGGCTTGGGTTCCATGGGAGGGGTTCACCGGTGAGAGGGAAGGCTGTTGATGGCGGTGGTGGCGCCAGAGGACAGCGCATGGCGGCGCAGCAGCATCAAGCCAGTTCGGGCTATGCGCTGTCGAGGGAGAGAGGAAGAGAGAGCGTGCAAGAGAGAGACTGGTGTGGGGAGGCTCGCCGGAGTGAGGTGGAGCTGGTGGTGCCAGCAGTGAGGTCTGGCGACGCACGGCGGCACTGGGCTGAGCAGTGGAGCAGTTCGGCTACGGTAGGGGCTGCGTACGACGTATGCTGGAGAGAGGGAAGAGAGAGAGAGGGCTGGAGGAAAAGTGAGGGAGTAAGAGAGGGGGTCTGGGTATTTAATCCAGTCCCTTCGTCTTGGGATCCTCAGAACGATCTAACAGTGGGAAATTAAAACACTAATTTGAAAATACGTAAACATTAACTTAATTTAAAAGCGCTTAGAGGAATTAAGGTAGAATATTATTTAAACTAACTTTAGTTTATAAAATAATATTCTTCATCATTAATAAATGATGAAGTCTTATTTAATATATTTAAAAGGATAAAACCATTTAATTAATTAAAGCTTTTAACATAATTTAAATCCCATAATATTTTAAATAACTGAAATCATTTTAATAATTAATATTGAAATGATTTCCAACAATTATAATATTTTTGGAGCTCTTCAAGAATATTATAGTTGTCATATTTAAAATCAAGCTTAGTTCAATAATACTGGAAATACTCCTTATAAATATTTTCAGTATATTTAAAACATTGGGCGTGCCTTAGAAGTCACATAATATCTTTTGAAACACGCCATCGTGGTTTGGCACGCATGACGAGGCTCGTAGTCGCTAGATGGAAGGGGCAAAAAATTAACATAATCTCTGCCCTCGGGATTTGCTTACGTCATAAAGAGGGAACGTACGTCAGAAAGAGAGAAGCGTACATAAGAATGAAGGAGCAAGGTATTACACAGTCGTTAGAGAGAAGGGCAGGCTGGTACATAATTCCACCCTCAGAGTTTGCTTATGTCAGAAAGAAGAAGCCTTATGTTAGAAAGAAAGAACGTACGTCAGAAGGAAGGAGCGGGGTATTACATATATGTTATGAGTAATATGTGTTAAGAAAAGATTATAAATGTTTTCTGCAAAGGAAAGGTCAAACCTAATTTTCTGTCACCGAATTTTTGTAACATATATGCATAAGTCAAAGTCTCAGGTTAAGTACATGTCCATGCATATATTCTCATGGTTTGTATTGATATGCTTATTTTATCTGCTTTTATGTTACGTGTTAACTTACTGAGATTTTCTGAAATCTCACTATGGTAGTTTTCACTATCATTTTCCACTGGGAATGGTAGAAGTTGTGACAAGTTAGGCCGGCTCTCCCGGTAGTCAAAGAGGCCTCGAAGAGCCTTGAGCGCTCGATGGAGTCATCTTTGGAGGATAGGCTAGAGGCAGCCAACTAGTTCATCTGTGAAGTGCTTAGGTTATTTGAAGCCCTATAGAAAATTATCAACAAGGACATGGCATGATAGCGAAGGGCTTGGAGGGTTTTGAAAATAAAAAAAGTATTGAAAGAGGGAAAGGGTTCTTTTGGTTTTGTACCCTTTTGTATTTTGGAAATTTGAACAATGATACTATTTTGGGATCTTTACTTTTATGGTACTATGATTTTGAAAAAATTGCTCTTAATCTTATTTAGATTTATATAAATTTTTGCTGCCATTAATTGCATACTGCTATAAATACACTAGGTGCATTGCATCTTAATTATTATGTACGAGGGTATGTAGTCTTGAGTTACATGTCTAGATGCTTCAGTCACCATTCAATCCCAAGAGGGGGCTGGGGGCGTCATAACTCCTTATGTCTCCTCTGCCTGCTCCGTCTAGACTACCGATCGATTGTGCTCTCTTGCATTCTAGCTCCTCTGGTAGGTTTTGTATCATAGGACGTTGGGAATCATCACCCTTGTCCTTATCGTACTTGTCACGCTCCGGCACCGTTTGTTTCTCAGTGGTTCCGTCATGATGTAGCATTTCCGATATTAGGGTTCTAGCCTTTCGAGAACTTTCTTGATCTCAACGGCACTCCTCCTCCACTCTTCGTCGTTCAACCTCTAATCTCTCCCTCTTACATCATTCTTCCAATAATTGACGCATTACTTTGGGTGGCATTGCTACCCTCCATGAAGTTCTCTTCTCTCACACTATGACTATATTTTTAAGACTTCTAGGTGATGTGTTTAAATAGGGTATGTTGAAAGCTTATTTATAGATGTGCCTTCACCTTGAAATTGTCTAGATTACCCTCACATCATGCGTTACAACTCATCACTATAGCTTGAATAAATATGGGAACTGCTCCCGTGTTACCCACTCACTTTTCCATGTAAACTCATCGTTTCCTACATCACCCCATTGCACCTTCACCAATGCTACAACTTTAGAATGCAATCTCTACTCCCTCGAATCTACGATTTGTACATGATTTTTCTTGTAAGTGAGATTCGTCCATTAGAACTAGATTTGGATCAATTACTCAAAGGTTCTGGTTCTCAAAACATTTCCTTAATGAGGAAATGTGGAACACGCTATGAATCCCTTCATATTCCCCTAGTAATGCAACTCAGTACGTTATTAGGCCGACCTTTTCCATTACTTGATACGGTCCATTGTACCTTGGGCTTAATTTCACTTTCAGCCCAAATTGCTTAACACCTTTCACAAGGGATACCAAGAGGTACACCCAGTCGCCATCCTTGAAGATCAACTCTCTTCTCCTATTGCTAGCATAACTTTTTTGCCTACTCTGAGCCGAGGCCATCCTTGCTTGTATGAGTTTGAATTGCTCCTTCATCTCTTCAAAGATTTCCAATCCAATCACCTTGGCTTCTCTTACCTCATCCCAACATATCGACGTTCTACACCTTCTCCCATATAGCGCCTCGTAAGAGGCCATTTGGATAGTCACCTGATAGTTGTTATTGTTCGCAAATAATGAGTGGGGTGTGACCTTCCCGCGATCTTTTAAAATCCAACATGTATGCCCTAAGCATATCTTCCAACATCTGAATGATTCTTTCTGATTGCCCATCGGTTTAGGGATGGTAACCAATATTGAACTTCAACTTGGTGCCCATCGCCTTTTGTTAACTCTTCCAGAAATGGGACATAAACCATGAATCTTGATCTAATACTATAGTCTTAGGAACTTTGTATAATCTAACTATCTCCCTTATGTACAATCGAGTGAGTTTACTTAACATATCTATAGTGGTGACCACTAAGCAGTAGGCACTCTTGTTGAACCGATCTATTACTACCCATATGGAGTTCTTTCCACTAAGGGTTCTTGGCAATCCAACCACAAAATCCAACGAGGTATCTTCTCACGTCCATTTAGGAGTAGTAAAGGTTGCATGTTCCATGCTGGCCTTTCGTGCTAGTGCACTTTTCAATGAAGTGGGCAATGTAGCGCTTCATTCCTTCCCACTAAAATATTTTCTTAAGATCTCGATACATCTTTGTTCCTCTAAGGTGTATCGAGTATGGCGAGGAATGAGCTTCAACTAGTATTCATTCTAAAAACTCTGAGTTAGTCGGGACTACCTTTCATCCTCTAAACAACAAGGTTTCATCCTCGCCCAAGCCGAAATGCATAGGTCTTTCACCTCTACAGATTCTCCATCGAATCTCCAACAATTTTGAATCCCTTTCTTGCTAATCCTTTAGCTCGTATCGCTTACTTGAAACTTCTGCAGGGCAATGAGAATCTCCTCCCATGGCAAAGCCTTTACTAATAGGTGTCTCATTCCTTCTAAAAGTGAGTCCACCTCCTAGAGTTCTCTTACATTTCTTGTGTTCAACTTGCGACTTAAGACATCGACGACTAAATTAGCTTTCCTTGAGTGATACTTAATTTTGCACTAGTAGTGTAACGCCCCGTCCCCGAGGGTCCGGAGAGTTAACTCATATAACCTGATAATCAACAAATTTATAGACTCCAAAATATAACGTCATCAAAATACTACAAAGTCTCTTAATAAAATCCACCACTTCTCAAAAATCTTCTATGAGTAATCCACTATGCTTAAAAATCATCTCACCGATACTCCATAATCCTGATCCTTAGCTGGTCTATTCAAAAATCATCTGAAAAATGAATGGAGATAAGGGGTGAGTTATCAACAACTCAGTAAGCAGAGGACATATACTAGTGTGTAAACATGAGCATTTTCACAGAGTTCGGAATGCAGAAACAAAACATTTCAGTATCAATATGCAAATCTCAAACAAATACGTTTTATCAGAAAATCAGAGCGACTTCTAAAATATTTCATATTCAGAAACCAATTTTTCATGTTCAAAGACTCCTTTGGCACAACATGACTGAACAACTTTGTCTTATCATATCATATCAGAACAGAGACCATGTTTAACCCCCGTGGTAGGGTTGTGCATCCTGCAGACATAAATCACCGTGTTACCAAAGCGATTGCACTCAGAACAGAAAACCACTATTATATCCCGTGGCGGGCCAGAGGTCACTATTATCTCCCGTGACAGGGCCAGAGGTCACTATTATATCCCGTGACAGGGCCACATATTAGAGCAAAACAGAATCAGAATCACCATATCAGAGTCAGAATCGGAGTCAGAAAGTCATGCCAAAGGTTTTTCAGATGCCACATCATAACAGCGTACAAAACAGAACAGAATCAGATCACAAAACATACTTTATGCACAAAATTTCATATTCGCTCTCTTTTTCAAAGTTCAGAAACAGAATATCAGAAACAAGCTCATGTCTACACCAGTCATGACAGAAAATACTTTCTTCTTAAACAGAATCTTATGAGTAATGCAGAACAAATATCTGAGGTTGTTTTCAGATTTCTTTTCATAACCAAACATGCACATTTTCCAAGAAGGACCTTAGCTCATTTTATTTTAATGCAAAGTCTAGCATAGGAACCCCGCTTACCTGGACTTCTTAGCTTTTCAGAACTTTCCTCAAAAATACCGAACAAATATTAATTGTCACCTATAAAATAATCACGTAACTTCATAAATTTCCAATCAAATACGTATTTCGATATTAAAACTTAAAAATGCTAAAAGAACCTATTTTAAGAACCTCAAAACCTAAAATTCTCATAATACCTAAAATACCAACATTTTCTAAGACCAACAATATTCACTTAATCGAAATCGTACTAGAGAAGAAAATTTATCGAAAAAGTATTATGATACTTATAGAACTCAATAAAAATTAATATTCAAAATATCTAAAATACCAACAATATTTTATAAATAAAAAGAATACATTGATTACTAAACTTTTACTAAACTAACAATATTATCAAAATACAATATAATATTTATTAAAACTTAAAACAAAATCCTAATTAAATATAAACTCAACACACAAAAATTTCTTCTCAGCCGAAATTCAAACCGTGAACTTTCCTAATATATATTAGGTTAAAACTAGTAAGTGCCCAAGTTAAAACTTTACTTATAAATATACACACACACACACATATATATATATATATATATAAATATATATAAGCACCCTATACGTAAAACAGACGATAAACAAACAACAAAATAAACGAAAAACATGCAGCGGCGGCAGGGACTCACCGAGATGGTGAAGTGCGACGGCGCGGCGTGCAACGGGAGGTGGTGCACCCGGTGGCTATGCACTGGACGAGAAAGAGAGAGAGAGATGCACGGTGAGAGAGAGCTTACGGGAGAGTAAACCAACGTGAGAGACAGAAAACAGAGAGGGAGATACTGTGCGGCGGGGCAGCAAGAGGCGGACCTGGGGTGACGGAAAACTTCACCGGCAGTTTCTGGAGCCGCAACGTGAAGAAGCTCACGGTGGTTAAAGGTTGCAATGGCTCATGGTAGGAGGAGAACCATCCTCTGTTTCGGGAGTGAAAAACAGAGGCTGCGGGATGGCTATCGAAGGCTACGGGTTCACGGCTGGGTCACGGTGGTGGCGCAAGGCAGTGTTGAGGAGGAGCAAGCGGCGACTTGACTTCCTTGGGAGGCTGCGGATTTCCAGGAGACGGTTGGATAAAACTGTGAAGATGCAGGATGGCTTTTGGCCGTGCGCGGGCGAGTCTCTTGCCGTGCGATCCGCTTGCTCAATGTCTCACGTGGTGCAATGGTTTCCCGCAGTTGCTGACCTCCTTGTATGAGCGGGACGCTCTCACGGTAACGGCATGCTGCTGCGGCTGAGGCTGAGACGGACACGATGGCGCACAGAGAGGCGTTGAGCCTAGGTGAAGGATGCTAACGGTGGCGTCGGTTTTACATGCGTGGAGATGGAAGTTGACGTCGAACTAGGAGGGGCTGCACGATGGTGAACTATGGAGACTGGTGGCAGCGACGGCACAGGGTAGTTTCGAAGGTCTAGGGTGTAAGTGTGGAAATATACGGGTGCTAAGAAAACCCTAGAGAAAGAAAAGAGATAGACGTGCACCGTGTAGTGCCGTGCGTGGGAGAAAAAAAAAACAGAAAAGAAAAAGAAAAAGGAAAAAATAAAATAAAACAATAACAATTAAAGGCCAACAATAAAATTATTCATTAAAGCAAAACACAAATTTAAAAGCAAATATTAAATAATAACACCAAAGCACATCCAAATAAATTTCACAACTTAAAAATTATAAAATAAATCCAACGAGAAAAATTCGATAAATTTTTAAAACAAGAACAATAATATTTAAATTAATTATATAAAAAAAAATCTTCCACATAAAATAAATAAATACGCTAAAAAAATACAGGGTATTACAAGTAGTCGCTACGATACTAATGACCTCCAACCACCTTCTTTGGCTTATGTTAAGATTTCTCTGGGTGAAGAGATGTTTCAGAATCTTATGATCGATATACACCTTGCATTCTTCACCTTAGTGATAGTGCCGCCAGATCTTTAAGGCAAAAACTATCTCTCCCAATTCCATGCTGTGAGTGGGGTAGTTCTTCTCATGGTCCTTCAACTCTCTAGATGCATAAGCTAACACTTTACATTCCTGCATTAAGACGCAACCTAGACCATACTTTGACATGTCACTAAATTCCATAAAGGATTTGTGGGGATCGGGTAAAGCTAAGACAAGGGTCATAGTCAATCTTCTATTTAGTTCCTCAAAACACCATTCACATTTGTCGATCTAGGCGAATTTCACGTTCTTCCTGGTTAACGTCGTGAGAGGACTTGACAATCAAGAGAATCCTTCCACAAACCTTCGAAAATAATCTGCCAAGTCCAAGAAACTTCTTACCTCTTGCATAGAGGTTGGTCACTGCCATTTTACTACTGCCTCAATCTTATCTGGGTTGACCATGACGCCCTCCTTAGATATCACATTACTGAGGAACTTTATTTCCTTTAGCCAAGACTCGCACTTGTTGAGTTTGGTGAATAACTGGTGATCCTTGAGTGTTCCAAACACTAACCTCAAATGATCCTCATGATCACACATCTGGAATACACTAGGATGTCATCTATGAACACTACTACATGCAACTCCAAAAATAGCTAGAACACTCTATTCATAAATGTTGTTGAGGCATTAGCTAACCCGAAAGGCATCACTATAAATTCATTATAACCATACCTAGTCTGAAAGGAAATATTTGGTATGTCGCATTCCTTGATCCTCAATTGGTGATATCCCGACCTAAGATCAATCTTAGAAAATACTACAACTCATTGCAAATGATCAAACAAGTTGTCTATCATTGGCAATGGGTATCTATTCTTTATGGTCATCCTATTAAGTTCTTTATAGTCGATGCACATCCTAAGGGTTCCGTCTATCTTTTTCATGAATAGTATCGGTGCTCCCCAAGGTGAGATACTAGGCCTGATAAATCCTTTTGTCAAAAGCTCCTGTAGTTGACTTTTCAATTCCGTTAACTTTGTTGGGGCCATCCAATAAGGCACCTTGTGTACCGAAACTGCTCCTAGCTCCGTCTCAATAAAAAAATCAATTTCTCTAAAAGAAGCTAACCCTGGTGGTTCTATAAGGACCTCCGGAAACTCGCTTACCACCGATATACCCTCTATTTCCTTAGGTTCTCTCTTCTTAAGCACTAAGTGTCAGCCCCATTTGCCAAATCCTTCTTGGCCTATAACGAGATAATCACTTTTGACATCGACCTCAACTTGCTTCCATAGTAGACCCTATCTTCCATTCCTGGTACAGGAATGTTACTGTCCTCGACTGACAATCTATGCTCTTGAAATGCCTAAAGAACCAATCCATTCCTAAAATGATATCCAACCTCAACATGTCAAATACTATCAAATCTGCTTCCAAAGGGATCCCTTCTATCTTCAAAAGACACTCTCTAACTACCTTAGTGTAAAACATTGTTCCTCCATTGGGTAGCACTACTAAGACTCCTTGATGCATCAGTTTTGCCAAACGACCAATCGTCCTATGAATGCAGTAGACACAAAGGACTGGGAAACTCCCAAGTCAAATAGTGAACTCGTGTAGAGATGCGATATCCTAACTAGGGTTGAAAAGTTTTCGATCCGGATTGGAAAAACCAACCAGACCGAATGGTTAGGTCAGGACCGGATTCACCCCTACTTGGTCTTGGTCCATGATGTCTCCAAAATTCGATTTTCAGTCTGGTCTCAAGGTGTGGTTTTGTTTGGATCGGACAGAACTAAAACCAACCGAATCACTTACAAATAAATTTTTTAAATATTATATATATATATAATATTTTATATATAGTAGTTGTATAAGTTAATTATAAAATTTTCACTAATCTATCACCATTGATCATATAAAATGTAAAATAATATATGCTATCAATTAACTAATATATCATACGCTAAATCATATGATAATATATGCTATTATATATAAATACATACTCTACCAAAGTACTAAGTTAGTAACTATTAATATCATAAATATAATTATGATTAATTATTTTTTTAATGAGTTAGTTACATAATCCACATTAAAGAGCTCACTTCATTTTTTTTTAATTTTTTGCATTAATTTATCTACCTAAAAAGGAAAACAAAGAAAAAATATTCCTAGCTCATATGGACCGAATCGAACTGAATTGGACCGATTAGACTGACCAGACTGATAGCCAACGGTTCCATCCTTAGGGAATTAGGTCTGGTAAAAGGATGAATAGAAGTTTTTGTTCTGTGACCTCAGACCGATTACACCCATAATCCTAATTCATCCTCAAATGGCCAACTCCGACATACTACTTATATTATGTTCCTATGAACATATTCAGTTATTCATAAGTCGCAATTTTGTACCTGTGTTGACGCCTGCCTCCTGGTCTCTAGAGCATCCTCGTCAACTTTTCTTGAAGTAAGGGTGTACACTCTAGCTTGTAATGCCTATCAATGATCTTCGCGTCCTCCACTCTGTCCTTCTCGTTGGACTAATGGTGCCTGAGGGCAATCCATGGCATAATGTCAAGTATGTCTACATTGATAACACGAGATCGAGACCTGTAGGTTGTCTGCCTTATGAGCTTTATGGAAATTACCGCAAACTGGCATCCTTCCTTCCAAGTTCTGGGTGTAGTTGGTGGTCGTCCACATGTCCGTGACACAAACTTCTGAGGGGCACCTAAGCTGCTTCCCTCACCAAAAAACATTATCTTCTTTAGGCTCATGAGCATGGCCAACAAATTGCACTGCTCACGCTCGACAATGAAGGCTATGTGCACTAACTTTTAGAAATCCTTAATCTTCAGATACCCTACTTGGATCTTGATTCAGGTTTGCAATTTGTCCTGAAATCCTTTTGTCCTCATACTCTCTGTAGAGATAAGATAAGGGGCAAATCTCACTAACTCCTTAAACTTAGCAGCGTATTGTTTTATTGTCATACTACCTTGAACCAAATTACTGGAGTCCTTCAACTTCTACTGCCTCACTATAGCAGGAAAGTCCTAATCATCAAATTCTCTCTTAAGTATCTCTCACAAGATCTCTTCCATGGCTCCTAGCTCCATGGTAACTAGCTGCCTCTTGGCACCCCCACCACAATACCGCTGCCCCTTATAGCAAATAGCTTGCATACAATACCTTCCAACTCTCTATATACCCACATACCTCGAAATTCCTTTTGATATCAGTTATCCACCTATCTGCCTTCATCAGACCTTCGTTACCTAAAATGTCCGAGCAGCGAAAAGTCAAGAATCATTCATACGTACATCCCCCCTGCTCCTCCTTAGGGGATCCTAACAACTGAACTTGCAGACGATGTGAGTATAGTTCACGTTGCTACTCCAACACATCCGAAGTACGGTTTAGCTCTCTCACTAGCTTTTCATCTATCCTCTCTCCAGATGGTCCTCCCCCATTAAAACTTGGGGGTTGCTCTCCTTGTGATACTAAAATTTCAAGTTTACAATACTAAAATCAACTCCTACATTTCTAGTACTGTCCTACATAATAGATAGGTTTACTCAGAGTCGCGTATAACCACTCTCTTATACCAAGTTGTGGCACCCCATTCCTCGGTAGGAGACCTAGCGAGAATCCATGGTACCAAGGGTGCTAGCCTGTAATGCTCGTCCTTGTTGTAAATTGATTTTAGAAAAGACGATGAGAATTACTGTTCGATTTAAAACTTTTTGCTTTCATACCCAGGGTGCAAGACTTTACGTTATAAAATAAAATGTGCTTTGTGTCAAATTGGTCTGAATGCCCTTTCCATAGGGTTTCCTTTCATTATATAGAAGAGATTTTCATAATGAATGCCAGATTTCCAGCGCCTAAATTCTATACAAGGTAAGTATTTCCAACCTATTTCCAACCTAATTCTTTGCTTTGCACAATCTAGATATCAAGGAAAACATCCCTAAAATAATACAAATCAAATCCCTAAATTATCTCCGTAACAACCAAGAACTAGTGCCGGTGCCGAGAAAGAGCTTTAGTGAAGATGTCTGCAGTTTGATGTTCGGTGGAAATGTGAGGAAGAGTAATCACATGTCTGTCAAAGGATTCATGTATGGAATGACAATTGACTTCAATATGTTTTTTACGCTCATGGAAGACAGGATTAGCGGTGATCTGAATAGCACTGGTATTATCAGCATGAAGAGGAGTGGAATGAAGCTGAGGAAAACCAAGTTCACCCAATAACCCACGAAGCCATATGATCTCAGAGCAGGCGGAAGACATAGCACGATATTCAGACTCATTGGTGGATTTGGAAACTCTGTCTTGCTTCTTACTCTTCCAAGAAATGAGTGCATTGCCTAAAACATGCACCAGCCTGTAACAGAGAGACGAGTATCCGCACATTTAGCCCAATCAGCGTCACTATACACCACCAACTCTAAGGAAGATTCCTTAGGAAAGAACAACCTACGTGTGGAGGTGCCCTTCAGATATTGGATAATGCGGTGGACAGCGGCTAGGTGAAGGTGTCGAGGGGCTTGCATAAATTGACTAACCTGCTGCACAGCAGAAGAAATGTCAGGACGAGTAATTGTCAAGTAGTTCAAACTCCCAACGAGTTGCCAATACAAGGATGGATCTGATAGAAGCTCGCCTTCCTCCTGACGAAATTTAAGATTTACCTCCAAGGGAGTAAGAACAAAATTACCCAATTGGAGGCCAGCTAATGAAATTACTTCCTCCGTGTATTTGTGCTATGTAACAATGTACCAATCAGAGTAATCTGCACCTCAAGGCCAAGAAAGTACTGCAAGGGACCAAGATCTTTCATATGAAAGGAAGCCTTGAGATGTTGTTGTAATTGCTTAATTAACTCAGTATCAGAGCCAGTAATCACAATGTCATCAACATCTACTAGAAGCAATACAATTCCTACAGAAGTCTTGCGAAGAAATAGAGAGGCATCAAATTGACTCTGAGTAAAGTGAAAAGCAAGCAGAGTAGAGCAAAATTTATCAAACCATGCACGCGAAGCCTGTTTCAGCCCATATAAGGATCGGTGTAGCTGACAAACCTCTGAGGAAGGTGTAGTAAACATGCTAGGAGGTGGAGACATAGATTTCTTCCTTCAAATCCCCATGTAGAAAAGCATTCTTTAGGTCCATCTGCCTGAGAGACCAACCCTGCGACGCAGCAAGTGCCAAGATAGTTATTATAGTAGTCATTTTGGCAACAGGTGCAAATGTCACTTCATAATCAATACCATACTCCTGCCTGTTCCCAAGGGCCATGAGACGGGCCTTATATCGGTCCAGTGAGCCATCAGACCGAAACTTGACTGAGTATACCCATTTACAACCCATAGGTTTTACACCAGAGGGACAAGTCATAAGATCCCAAGTGTGATTGTCTTGAAGAGCATGGATTTCTTCTTGCATGGCCTGCTGCCAACATGCTTGGGTGGCTGCCTGAGTATAAGAGCGAGGAACAGAAACAGTGTCGAGAGTGGCAGTAAGTGAGGTATGAGAAAAACCATACCTATCAGGTGGATGTGTAACCCGGGTGGAGCATCTAGGAAGCGTAGAATCAGATGATGGATCAGTGTCTGGAAGAGGCATTGAAGGAGGACGTTTATGATACACCACACCTGGTTTAAATCGCTCAATGGAAGAAGACACATCGTCAAAAGCAGGTAGAAGAGTAATAGGAGGATCAGAAATAACCTGAGACTGAAAGAAATATTGACTTTCAAAGAAAATCACATTCTGGGAGATCTATAATTTGTTCGCATGAGCATCATAACAAACAAATCATTTCTAAGTAGGGCTATATCCCATAAAAGCACACGTGACAGACTGGGCAGCAAGCTTGTGACGATCAACAGGTGGCAGATGGACAAAACAAACACACCAAAAAGTATGAAATGATTGATACTCAGGAGATATGCCAAATAATCGAAAATAGGGAGAATCATAATTTAGAGTGGTAGTAGGCAAATGATTGATCAAATAAACAACAGTAGATAAAGCTTCTACCTAGAACTTAGAAGGTACAGACGAATCAATCAGCAATGTACTAACGACATCTAAGAGATGACGATTCTTACGCTCAGCGACTCCATTTTGGTGAGGGGTATAGGGACAAGAACGCTAGGAAATGATCCCTTTTTGCTAAAGATAAGTCTGAAAGGAATGAGACATGTATTCCCCCCTGAGTCGGAGCTAATGGTTTTGATACTAGTACTGAACTGTGTCTCGACATGCGCAACAAATTTTTGAAAAACAGAGAACACGTCAGCTTTAGAACGAAGAAAATAGATCCAAGTAAATCGACTATAACCATCGAAAAACGTCACAAAATAACAATACTGACCATGAGAAATAATAGGACTGACACCCCAAATATCAGTATGCACAATTTCAAAGCAAGTAGAAGCACGACTACCATGCGCAAGAAAAGGTGATGTTTTACTTTTACCAAGACGACAAGTAGCACAATCAAAAGATATAGAAGATGAAGAAAATGAATCTTTATTGCCCAAAAAACCATGTTTCAAAAGATGAGTCAAGACAACAGAATTAGGATGACCCAATTTCTTATGCCATACTTCATTATTATTGGCAGTAGCCGTACAAGCAAAAGAAACAACATTAGGAAGAGAAAAATGTAAAGGAAATAGACATCCCACTTTAGGCCCCTTCGCGATCACCATCCCCGATACCTGATCCTGCACGAGACAACCACCACGAGAAAAATGAACGTCACAGTTATTATCCACCAATTGTCCAACAGAAATCAAATTGGTAGATAATCCAGGAGAGACAAAAACATTTCGAAATGAAGAACCCAAAGTACCAACAACAGTAATAGGAAGTGTACTGCCATAAGCAATTTGAATAGTTTGCGTGCCTCCATACTTACGAACACTATGGTGAACCGTCGTACTACCAGTCATATGATTAGAGGAACCCGAATCAACAATCCAAGAAGAAGTGGAAGTAGGATTTGTACCTTGTAGGCCTAAAGCCATAAAAGCATACACAATCATCTATTGGACCATGGCAAGTGTGAGAACAGAGGACTCAGAGCTTACAGTGGGGGGCGCAAAAGAAGACGAGGACTGAACAGCAGCTTGAAAGGCTTGGGATTGGCAATTCTGAGGCCGCATGCGACAGTCTTTGATGAGATGACCCTCTTTCTTGCAGTAGTTACAAATTTTCTTCGGACAGTTGCGAGCAATGTGACCGAACTCCTTGCAACTGAAACTCTGCAACTTGTTCCTCTCTCTCCCTTGTGCTGCATAGGCTACATTCACAGCCTCAGAAAAGACCTTCTCAGAAGTCATACCCATCTGAGTGGATAATCATTGTTCCTCACGCAATAATTCTCCCAAGCAAATATCCAAGGAAGGAACCGGATTACGGTTCAATAAACCGGCTCGAACAGGCTCAAATTCAGGTGAAGCTTCAACAAAAATTGATCGCGTTGACTCTCAGCATGAATCACTTGTAGAGCCGCGAGAGCCGCGGTGGGAACCTTAGTGTGAACAATAGTAGAATACTCGCTCCAAATATTAATAAAGCCAGAATAAAATTGCTCAATGGTCAAATTACCTTAAGTGTAATTGCTAATTTCCAACTCCAATTGGAATTTCTGAGTGCGGTGGTCTTGGTGATAAATAAGATGCAGATAGTCCCACATAGCTTGAGCCGTAGTGAAACACCAAAGATTGGTGACAAGATGAGGCTCAATCGTTTCCAATAGCCAAGAGATCACCTTAGCATCCTTGACCTCCCATTGGGCAAGTTCCTTTTCATCAGTGGGAACTCGAACAGAGCTATCAATATGATTTGATAATTCTTTCCCTTTCAAGAACATTTTAAATTGAAATTGCCACGTAGGAAAATTCTTTCCAGTAAATCGAACAATAGAATTGTCAAGAGACATGATGAAAATCACTGAATAGCAATAAGTCCAACCAGAAAATTGCAAATAGTCACAACAAAAAAACACCAAAAGAATCGGCAATCCCAAACAGAGAAAGCCCACGAGAGATACCTGCCCAAAACTAAGAGACATTACAGAAAGCCCACGAGGGAGTCAACATGCCCAAATAGTCATGGCAAGAAGTCCACGAGGAAAGCTTGCCCACGAGAAAATCCCGTCATCATCCACACCAGGAGGAGTCAAAGCTACCGACCACCACAGAAACTGCCGATCACCACTTAACTACCCACAGAAACGGCCGACCACCTCACAGCCACCCACAAACGCTGTCAGCCACCACAGAAAGTGTCGACGGGCACAAAGACAGCACTCGCAACTCCCAAAGAACGCTGACAGCCACCAACGTGATGAGCTCACCAGTCTGACCCCCACAGACGTGTGAGAAAACACTCCAGGAACTCCACGAGCTTAGAAACATGCCATTGTGCGAGAACAGAGAAGAAAAAAAATTCTTATCGCCCAACTCAAAAAACTCTCAAAGATTAAGACCACTAAGAAACGATTATCAGAGTAGGGCTCTGGTACCATGTCAAATTGGTCCGAATGCCCTTTCCATAGGGTTTCCTTTCATTATATAGAAGAGATTTACATAATGAATGCTAGATTTCCAACGCCTAAATTCTATACAAGGTAAGTATTTCCAACCTATTTACAGCCTAATTCTCTACTTTGCACAATCTAGATATCAAGGAAAACATCCCTAAAATAATACAAATCAAATCCCTAAATTATCTCCGTAACACTTTGGGAATTAAATGCCTCTCGTACAGTTAAAACTCTCATGCCTAGACTTTTGTGCTCTTCCCCTTGGGCCGTGTCCGTCCTGACGCGTACTACTCATTCAGTTCCTGTGGGGGAAGGGGCACACTTAAAAACTAAAATGAGTTAATGACTCATAAACATTACTTCATACAGTTAAAATATAATAACATAAGTTTTCATTCATGCATTCATCATTCCGTACATACTATACGTAGATGCATACATGCGTTTGTTTGGAAACATCATTGGGCGGTTCTTTTTTTTTTTTAAAATGGGCTTTCTTTTCATAAAACTTGTCCCCCGTCAGTGCCTTCATTTCTTAAGAATTCGATGCATTTATGCATTCATACATTCTTTCTTATCACTTTCATTGGCCGGTACACACTGTTATGCCCCGTATATTGGGGTTAGCGGTCTTCCTTTGGACCCGAACTCTACCCATGGCCACGAGCTGAGAATCCCTTTTCAGTCAGGGGGCAGCATTGGGTGCATTACCAGTCCTACTTACTCGTCATTACAATCTACCCATTTATTCGGTACCCTTTTCATTCATTCATGTGGTCGTTACGTATTTTCATGCATTAAACGTTCATTCCTTTCTTTCAGTTCTGTCCTTTCAGTCCTCTCTTTTCAGTTCATTTCATTTCTATCTTTCATTTAACAGTTCATTCATGGAAAACATCATTTAACAGCATGGGCTTAAAAATCATCTTTCATGGTATCTATAAAACACCAGTTCATGGCATCCTTAAAACGTTCGTTCATAAGGACCTTTTAAAACGCCATACTTTCTTTGCGTCGTTTAAAGTATCAGTTAAAGCATCAGGCATCAGCCTCAACATTTCTTTTCATGGAAAATACATACAATAGATACAACGTATAGTCACCAATTCACATGCGTACAATTAATACTTTTGGGTGCGTAAAAAAGGGCTACCAAGGAGGGTCGTACATACATATACCTTTGAAGACTTATATTTAGCATGTTTTCGTAAAACATCTTTCGTGCCATTTCGTAAGGCACTGTAAAGGAAAAACATTTCATTTTCATTTCGTGTAATTTAGAAAACTCTAGAAGAGTATGAACGTAATACTTACCTGGACTTCATGCTACTTTCATATCATGCAGTCCATTCATGTGTGTGTCAAATGGCAACCTACATGCATACACATAACCTTGACGTCATTCTTTATCTAACGTATAAGCAACTAAACGTAGAAGACATAAACTACAAATCACTTGGAACACTCTCTTTCTATCACGTGCTCTTACGTGCCTTTTACTAAGTTAAAACCTTTGGGATCCACTTATGGTCACTACATCTTCCAAACTCAAGGTCTTACCTCGAGTGCCCATCCACTTAAGTGAACCCATTATTCACCTTAGGATTAAGAAACTAAGACCTTCATCTTACTCTTCCTATTGACCACATTCCGATGCATGATTCCGACCGACGAAGTCACGCATCCCAATCCTAGACAATACACCCGTCACTACCTCCATGCACCTTAGCTCACACTAAATCCTCATTCTCATCCATACATGCCACACGGCTTTAAGCCAACTCCGAGGCTTAAGCACTATGTAAACATGCTTAGGATAGATTACCCATTACATATAGTGAATCCGTCCGGCACATGTGTCTGACCAGATTACATATGTACCTTACCCCTTTATCATCTAAGACCAACATATAACACATTGATCACATGCTCGAAGGGACAAATGCCATACTCCGATACCAACCTTTTCTTAACCTGGCTAGCATGACTCTTCATGCTACCCGTCCCTTTTGACAGTTCATCCCAACACTTAACACGACAAGACTCCGCTCACAACTACGCCTTACGTCATGTCAGATAGCTCGAGACTATTCCTAAGCTACACCGTGACTGTGTCACGTCACCCGACATCCCTCTACGTCATTTCTACGCCAACTCCTAACTCATCACAAGTATGGTCCCTCATGTACTCCTGTCACATCGTGACATCTCGTCACGTTCTTGCTATGCCATTCCCTAGTAACCATGTCACTTCGTGACATTCCCCAGTCATGCTTCTACTGCGCACTCTTACACTTGTTCTGTCATTTCACACATACTCCTAGCCATAAGTCAATTATGGTGACACTTGTCACCTCAAACGACAGGCCACATCACATCTACTTCGAGACACAGTTCCTGACACTACTCACCATGCTCTATGCCCATCAACCACACAACTATCCTTATCTCTGCGACATGCCATACGGTGTGTCGCTTCACCTCATGGAGTACGCTCCACGTGTACTCCTTCCATACACGCTACGACCCATCACCACTACGGCATACCTGCTATATGGTGCGTCATTCCACCACATGGAATACACTCCACATGTACTCTTTTCACACACGCCACGCCTCACAGAGTACACTTCACGTTTACTCTTCTCATTTCACCTTACACTAAGAGGGTATATTTTACATATACTCTCCTTATCCCATAATATGCCACAAGAGTACACTTTACGTATACTCTCTTCCCAATACTACACAGCACACCTCCCAACTATGCCCAACACTTCACATACACAACACATCACATCACCACACTACACAGTGAACTCCACAATTACTAACAGCACAGTCCACAACCTAACCAACCAACTAACATTTAACATAAATAACGGGAGATAGAGGGTAATACCATCGTCGGGGTAACCCATGCGTTGCTCATTGACCGCCACAGTTGATGGCGTCGGAAGGGTCCACCATGTATGGTGGTTGTCCACCACATAAAGTGGCGGTTTGGGCTTAGGGCTAGGCTAGGGAAGGCCAAGGGAGGCTAAGGGTGGTCTTCATGGTGGCTGGGGTGGTGGAACACAATGGAGCCGTGGGCTTCCAAAGGGAACCCGTGTGTCTCAAAGCATGGAAATGGGGAGAAAAAGTTTGGCTAGTCATGGTTGGGCATAGAGGGGCTTAGGGGGTTGCTGATGGAGCTGTGGTGGCGTTGGGGTGGCGCCACAGTGGCTGGACGCCGCGGATCTAGGCCACGAGGTGGAGAGGAGTCGTGGGAGAGAGAGAGGGCTTGAGAGGGGTAGAAGGCTTGGCTGGCTTGGAAGAACTTGGGGAGGAGTCATGGTGATCAGAGGAGGTGCTCGGCAGGGCTAGGACTGATGCACGACAACGCTAGGGCCATCAATGGCGGTAGAACCATGTGAAACTCATTTATGGGTTGTGTGCGTGTGTGCAACGGAGAGGGAAAGGGAGGTTCGTGGTGGTTGGGTTTGTGAGAGGTGGTCATCGGTGTGAGGTGGTGGAGGTGCGGTGGCTTAGGTAGCCGCGTACGGCAGCACACGAGAGAGAAATGGGTAAAACCCATTTCGGTGGAGCTACTGTAAGAGGAGAGAGAGGGTTGTGTGGGGCTTGCCAGTGGTGAGAAGGTGGTTGCCGGCGTGAAAGGAGGTCGTTGGTGGCGGTGGTGAGGCTGGGCGATGCCGAGCTGGGCTGAGTAAGAATCAGGTGAGAGGGAGGGGGTTTTCGTCAGGTTCAAGGGGAGAGGGAGGAGAGAGAGAGAGGGAAAGGAAAAGTGAGGGAGAAAGAGAGGGGGCTTGGGCATTTAATCCAGGCCCTTCATCTTGGGATCTACAAGATGAACTAACGGTGGGGAATTAAAACACTGATTTAAAATGTGTAAACATTAATTTAATTAAAAGAACTGAAAGGAATTAAGGTAGAATATTATTTAAACTAAACTTTAGTTTATAAAATAAAATTCCTTCCTCATTAATAAAGTGATGAAGTCTTATTTAATATCTTTAAAAGAACAAAACCATTTAATTAATTTGAGTTTTCAACATAATTCAAATCCCATAATATTTTAAATATCTGAAATCATTTTAATAAAATGATATTAAAATGATTTTCAACAATTATAATATTTTTGGTGCTCTTAAAAAATATTATAATTGTCTTATTTAAAATCAAGTTTTGTTCAATAATACTATAAATACCCCATATAAATATTTTTAGTGTATTTAAAACATTGGGCGTACTTTAAAAATCACATAATATCTTTAGAAAGACTTCATCGAGGTTTGGCATGCATAACGAGGCTTGTAGTTAAATTTGCTTACGTCAGAAAGAAGGAGCGGGGTGTTACACAGCCTATTAGTCAGCACCTAGGGTTTGGTCAAGATTTGGTGTGCCTCATCCAGATGGAAGTGCATGTGTGAGATTACAGATGTAAAATCGCAGCGAAAAAGATAGAGGTTTAATCCATAAACTATGATCTTGTAGTACCAAAAGTCTAAATCACACCATAGAAATAAATACTGTCATTCCTCATTAATTTCCATTCTTAGAAATACATACAACCCCAATTACTCTGTTCATTGCCCAATGGCGGTAGACCGAATACAAGTGATCACCCATTTGAAAGGAATATGTACAATCCAAAATTATACATGGCTCCCACAACAGGGACAAGCCTTCGTACTTAGGGTTCAGGTGGGATCGGCTCTTCCTCTTCAAGTGTCAACCCTAGGTCTAAGTCTACATCAAAGTATATGGTTCTGATAATGAAACCATAGGTATGTTAGGTAGCTATGACAAAACTCCTAATGAGAGATAATGCTTCGAAAGATGCATTGAACAGTTTCGTAAACAATGGCAAGACACATATATGTATGCATGGCAAGGAATCACCCTCTCTAGCATAGATACATGCGTCCGTAAACATGGCGAGGAATCACCCTCTTTGAGATACACATACATAAATATGGCAAGGAATCACCCTATGAGGAGTTACCCTTTATGCAATGTAGTATAAAACAATGATCATCATACAGATGTCTGACATAGAGATAACATGTTGTACCAGGGAAGTGTTTACCCAGCCAATCAACTCAAGGACACCGCACTTGATTTGTTTGGAGGATTCTCCTTCTCACCCATCAGGTGAGACCAACACGGTACTGTTCCACCCCAATCATCACGATGAATTCTTCTTCCCGCATGAAGTTTGTGGTAACTTTTCACAGGAATGGCTTGGAGAATTCTCTATCCCACTCCATGATGATTGACAAACGTTATGGATTTCTCACACAAAGATAATGGTTTCTCACATAAAGATATGATTTCTCATACGTAGATATGATTTTCTCACACAAAGATATGAATCAATGAAAATAGTAAACACATTCAAAATCTTGAAAATCAGGGAGTAAATATAAGAATAAACATAATGATGAAAATTAGATTTATTCATGATCAGAAATGAGAAAGGTTGCAGATTATGCAAATGCCTTCTATACAACATTCACCTCATATTTCTCAGTACTATCTTAGAAACTAATCTACCTTTTAGCATCAGGATCGCTTCGCCATTGCCCCGCTCCTTCCTTGCTTCCTTCGAAGAATCCAGCTCCACAAGTGTTCAGGTGTTTAAGATCTCAAAAGTGAGATTTGTCCCATGTCCAAATCCCTTTTATAGGGCAGGACTATCATCCCTTTTATAGGACAAGACTATCAGACGTCCTTCTAACTCTATGTATGTTTGGATAGAAGTCCTTTAGTCTCAACAATCGTACTACAGGATAACAGAGACAAATGGCCTGGGCATGGTCCGCATGCCCAATCCTTAGTCCTGCCTCGAATGAGGTTCTCATACATGACATTGGGTCATACCTCTAGGTTCAAGTGATATGACCTGTTGAGTTTTACTCTCTTCTGTAGACCCACCTCTGATGTGACCCTTTAGATGGAGCATAGGCTTCTATGTACGACACTACCACTTGTCTGAGCACTTCTTGTTGTCTCGAAAAGCCCCCATACCTACTCTAGTCTTTCCTAGATTGTTGCTCGCCTTGGGCAGGTAACTCTCATCTTATCAGAGTCACTGGCCTCTTTAGCTCCTCGTCCTCACTTGCGTCTAATAGGCCTTTTACAAGGTGTGTGCTTGCCCACGTGTTGGATTAGCTGCACTCTGTAGTACCCGCAACTATTTTTCACCAAACCAATGGAGTGGTTTTTCCTCTTTCTTTTCACTCAACTTCAGTAGTGGTCTATCTCCTTGCGTTGGTGGGGCCCTCACATACTATGCATTCGTGTTTAAATTTCTTATGATATATATAATATTTTTTTACAGTACCATGTAATGTCAGAGGTGGTTAGACGAAATTGGAATACAATCCTCCTCTTTTAAAAAAAATGAAAAAAAATTCTTACAAACCTCAAAATTTGTTTAAACCAAAAGGGACCTGGTTCTTTAATCAGTGGCTTGATCCCCAAGTGAAATAACAACTCACTCTCCCTTATTGCCGCCCTTACAGGTGTGTCATTCTTCTTCTCTCTAATAGTGATTTCGTGACACATATTATTTTAATAGATCTTTTGTTTGATTTTTGCATACGTTGAATTTTGAAACATATCTGCACGATATATTTCCTCAATAATTCTATGCATAGGGAGAGTAAGCAACGCACTAATTCGACATGCGAGTTATAGGAAGGTGGCCATTGCAAATTGATGAGAACTAAGAATATCATGTGGACCTTTCCAATAATTTCATATACTTTGTTAGTCCAGTTTGGAGGCTTAAAATTGGAGAAACTATAAGTTATTTATTGCGTAGTGAAAAGGATTATTTAAAATACTAAATCATGAGAATAATAGACGCATTATATACTAAGTAACGTTTTTCGCCCAGAAAAAGTGGCATCCTTTTTTTTCCCTTTTTAAGCGCACAAGGGATTGATGGATATCTCTTAAAACTTTCTCCCCTCCTAGTCATGAGCTGTGCAAGTACCGCATACTAAAAAGTGACACCACCATTAAAAATAAACTTTTTCAATTGTGTTTCAAATTTACTTACTTTTTTCAAAAAGAATGCGCGACGCTTATGCACTTTATAGTTACAAATATCATTTTTTTTTGCAACTTCTTTAGCCTCTAGTCGGGTTGTAAGTGAACTAGTCTGGCCAATAATTTGTTCAATACTCGCTCAAAAGTCGTTGATTAAGCTCAACTTGTAAGAATAAAAACTTGTTTATGAAAGTTGAAAAAGTTGAAATTCACTCGATTAGTAAATAGTGCATATTCAATTAGATATTTAGGTTCCACTCGACTTTAATTAAGACTTGTTGGACTCAATTAGAACTTGTTTATATATCATTAGATATATATATATATACATATATTAATATATATTGTGACAATTTATTAATATATGTTACTATACAAATGTACGTAATAATGTTAAGCATAACAATATTATATGAAAAATGAAAATAGTCACAAAAGAATAACATTTTTCTCAACCTTTACAAAAATAGAAAGAAATTATATTCAAGAAAAATATTACGAAGATTTAGAAAAGATACAGATCAATATACCTTTCTTTACATGGTTTGAGATATATAAATCAAACCAATTATCTACCATAAACAGGACTACTAATCAATGGATTAAAGGAGAAAATAACCAAATTATTTATGAAGAATATCCCCATTTTGAAGCCATCAAGTACAATCAAAGGAATACTCAAATTTTGGCTACACCAATAAAAAAACATAATATTGCAAATACTGAAAAAAAATCTTGATAATATAATACAACAAAACAATTATACTAATTTATATTTAAAAATCATGGGTAAGCAGTTAGAAAGGATCGAAACCCAAATATCTCCTATAAAACCCACTATTAAAGAAATAGAAGAAACTCCCTTATTTGTTCCCCACGAAATTCCATCCCATTTAAAATCGATTTTTTCCAAAAACAAAAATGATTTATTGGAACAGATCTCTAGTAAATTAGAAAAATTAACTATTACTAACACTGCTACTACCTCAAAACAACCACATATTAATGTATTAAGCAAAATAGACTCACCCACAATATCTGACTCTGAAATTAGTAATATTGAAAACCAATTTAAAAATCTAGATTTACAGATAAACAAGATTAGAGGAGATCATGTTAATAATTTTTCGGCTAGAGATTCAAAACAGCATGTCTCTATTACTTGTAATTGTTATCCCAGACCTACTCCACCGGATATGCAATACGAGGAAAGAGAACATATAGTAAGATTAGCCTTCGCACCAGACGTATTATACGAATGGAATATCGACGGATTATCTGAATATGAAATACTAAATCATTTTCAAGAAATGATTATGGTAGCCAACGTCTATAAAAGTAACAGAAAAACTGATCATCAGGTAGCACACATTATTGTTACAGGATTTACTGGCCAACTAAAGGGTTGGTGGGATCATTATCTTTCATATGATGAAAGGTCACGTATATTAACAGCTTATAAATATGATGAAAATATGTAAATAATTAAAACAGAAAATGATTTACCCCAGAAGATGCTGTCAATACATTAATATATGCATTAACTAAACACTTTGTTGGAGATCCCGTTCAATTTAAAGAAAGAACTAGTGATTTATTGATTAATCTTAAATGCCCTCAATTATCTGATTTCCGTTGGTATAAAGATGTATTTCTAACTAAAGATATGATCAGAAATGATTGCCAACAGCCATACTGGAAGGAAAAGTTCATAGCCGGACTTCCATAATACTTCGCCCAAAAGGTACGAGAATAATTATTAAGATCAAACGGTACTATTGATTTTCATAATCTCACATATGGTGATATAATAAGTAAGATTAACAGAACTGGATTAACTATATGCAATGATTTAAGATTAAAAAAGTAAATGGAGAAAGAAAAGAAGTTTGCTAGAAAAGAATTAGGTACTTTTTGTGAACAATTTGGTTATACTCCTTTATTAGCCCCCTCAAGAAGACACAAAAAGGGAAAAAGAGTTTATAAGAATTACTCCAATAAAAAACGAATATACAGAAAACCTTATAAAAAGACAAAAGACAAACCAATATATAATAAGCCACTAAAAAGTCCTAAAAAGACTAATAAAAAGAAAAAGCAGATTATTTGTTATAAATGCGGAAAAGTAGGACATTATAAATCAAACTGTAAAGTCAAACAACAAATTAATGAATTAGATATATCTGAAACATTAAAAGATAAATTAATGGACATTTTTATAATACATTCAAGTGAAGATGAGGTTAGTTCTTCAGAAGAAGAAGAAATTTATCAATTAAAAGAATCAAGTTTTTCAGAACAATCTTCCGATAGTGAATTAGAAGAAGATGAAGTACATATTTGTAATTGTCTAAGTAAGGATAATTGCATTTGTAACAAAACCATTAATGTACTTTCAAAACAAGAAGACATTATACTAGAATTAATAGACAAAATCAACAACCCTCAAGAAAGAAAATATTATTTAGAAAAATTAAAAGATACATTTAATAATCAAAATACTACAATAACTTCATCCTCAACACCTTACAATTTTTCAGAAATAATAGGAAGATTTAAAACTGACAAACAGAAAATTACGATTCAAGATATACAACAAGAAATCAATGAGATAAAACAAGAAATTAGAAATTTAAAAACATCCAATCTTAAATTAGAAGTTTCAAACGAACAACTATTACAAGAAATTATATTATTAAAAATAGAGAAAAATAGGAAAAACCTTCATGAAGAAAAACATAATATTGAATAGGGAGAATGTTCAACATTAGATGAAACGGACAATTTCATTAATATTCTTAATAAAATAAATTTTCAAAAATGGTATGTTGAAGTAACAGTTTCAATTAATCAAGAATTCTCTTTTACTACAATTGCCCTATTAGATACAGGAGCGGACCTAAATTGTATACAAGAGGACTTAATACCTTCTAAATATTTTGAAAAAACAAGAGAAACATTATCCCAAGCCAATGGAACAAAATTGAATATAAATTATAAATTATCCAATGCACATATATGTAATAATGGACTTTGCTTTAAAACAACATTCATTTTAGTAAAAAATATTAATACCAAAGTAATCTTAGGAAATCCCTTCCTTGCACTACTTTACCATTTCTCTGTAACAGAAGAAAGAATTTCTACTAAAATACTTAGACAAGAGATACAATTTAAATTCATATTTTCCCCGGTACCAAAAGAAATTAACTCTTTAAAGAAAATTTCATTAACCAGAGAAATTAATTTTTTAACAAAAAATAGAATTAGAAGAAAGGAAAACCAAATAAATTTCTTAAAACAATAATTAAAATATAAAAGAATTCGGGAACAGTTAAAAGACCCATTATTAACCCAAAAAATTGATAATTTCAAAATTACAATTGAAAATTGAATATGCTCTAACCTACCCAATACCTTCTGGAACAGAAAATAACACATAGTAGAATTACCCTATGAAAAAGAATTTTCTGAGAAAAACATTCAAACCAAGGCTAGACCTAACAAAAGGATTAATAAGGAAAAATAAATCACCATGGAGTTGTGCTGCCTTTTATATCCAAAAACAGGCAGAATTAGAAAGAGGAGTTCCTCTTTTAGTAATAAATTATAAACCTTTAAATAAGGTACTACAATGGATTAGATACTCAATTCCTAATAAAAAGATTTATTATCCCGATTACATAATGCTACAGTATTCTCAAAATTCGACATGAAAAGTGGGTTTTGGCAAATCCAAATCGCTGAAAAAGATCGATATAAAACAGCTTTCACAGTCCCCTTTGGATATTTTGAATGGAATGTTATGCCCTTTGGATTAAAAAATGCCCCTAGTGAATTTCAAAATATTATGAACGAAATATTTACTCCATTCACTTATTTTTCAATAGTGTATATAGATGATGTATTAATATTTTCTTCATCTATTGAACAACATTGGAAACATTTAAATATTTTTGTTCAAGTTATCAAACAAAATGGATTAGTTGTCTCCTCATCAAAAATAAAACTATTTCAAGAAAAAATTAGATTCCTTGGACATGAAATTTATCAAGGAACTATTACACCAATTAGTAGAGCAATAGAATTTGCTGATAAATTTTCAGATGAAATAAAAGACAAAAATCAATTACAGAGATTTCTAGGAAGTCTCAACTATGTTGCAGATTTTTACCAATCTCTCAGACCATTATGTAAACCATTATTTAAAAGATTAAAAAAGAATCCACCTCCTTGGACAGAAAAACATACTAATATCATAAAACAAATTAAAGCCCATATTAAGAAATTACCATGCTTAGGGCTTCCATCTCCTCATATTTTTAAAATTGTTGAAACAGATGCCTCTGATATTGGATACGGAGGAATTATGAAACAAAAATTATCATCTAACTCGGAACAGATAGTTCGATTCCATTCAGGATGTTGGAATCCTACTCAAAAGAATTATAGTACTATTAAAAAAGAAATTTTAGCTATTGTATTATGTATTTCTAAATTTCAAGATAATTTGTTGAATCAAAAGTTTTTACTTAGAATAGATTGCAAATCAGCCAAGGAAGTTTTAATTAAAGATGTGAAAAACCTGGTTGCCAAGCAAATATTTGCCAGATGGCAAGCTATATTAAGTATTTTTTATTTTGATATTGAGCATATTAAAGGAGAATCTAAATCTCTTCCTGATTTTCTATTCCGAGAATTCTTATAGGGAAAATCATGTCATCTTCAAAGTCCAAAATAAAGTCCAAATCCTCATAGGCACGGCCGCCATCTCCTTCCTATCCTTCACTTTGTCCTTCTGCAACTCCAAGACCTTATACAGTATTGAGGTCATTACCACAAAATATTAGACCCTCTTACAATCCATTTTCACCATTAGCCTCTCCAAAATTACCAACCTATTCCAAAGTTGTTTCTCCTTCTCCTTCTCAAATTATTAATCCTCCATTATTATCTCAACCTTCTTCATCTCCTATTATTATCAAATCTCATTGGCATCCAGTCTTTCCTGTTGAATCTGAAATTCAATATCTGTCTGACCCTCAGAAATTACTTGATGCCTTTCTCCTACCAGACTGGCATTATGTTCCACAAAACATTAAGAAAACCCAGCATTTTTATGAATTTATATTAGTAGATACTAACTCAATTATTCTCTCAGAAATTCCTTGTTCCCTTCAAACTCAACATTCTCCACCAGCGTCTCCAATTATTGCTTTTCATAAAGTCACTATCAAACAAGTTCTCACCCTAGAACAATGGGAAAAAAATCCCTACTTGACAAGAAAATTCTCTCATCCCTATGATGTTCCTTATTATGATTATTACAATTACCAACAAGCATGGACAAAAATATTTTTAAAACAAAACAAAAATTTACGTCATTTATGGTTCCTTCATTTTGATAAACTACAGGAAATTAAAACACTCCCAAAATGGTTCTCACTATGGTGGGAATATTACGGACCCGAATACATGAACAGTACCGGCCGTTATAAGAACAGTATCAGCCGACGCTAAAGACAAACACAGTACCGGCCGACATTAAAGACAAGAACAGTGTCAGCCGACACTAAAAACAAATATAGTACAGAACACGTAATCTATTAGTGTAGTTTAATAGATTTTGAGACCTAGAGCGACAAGTTTAAATACAAAACTTTTTCCAATTTTAAATATTGATAAAATCATATTTAATTTTATTTTTATGCTATTTTTTATTTAAAGATTATTATCTTCTTGCCTTTTGGGATGTAAAGTTACTTATTATTGTTTTATTTCCTTCCATTTGTAGATATTTACGTTAAAATTTGGAAATGTAATATGTATATCTATATATGTATATATATATATATATTATTCAAAATAAGGTGTAAAACTTTTATTTAATTTTAATGAATTTTTCCTAATTTGTTTTTCAATTATCATATTTAATTTTCGTATTTTTGTCAAGCTGAAAATAGCTCGATTACAACTCTACCCTCCAATTCCTCCCAGGAGGGGTAGAATTTCTCTCCCTCTAGTATTTTTGTTCTTATCTCCCTTTTATTCATCAGTTTTGCATGGTAGGACCTCCACCACCTATGAATGTTCTTTCCTCCACCATCATGGAATGTTGTTTCTCCCGCCCCATGCTGGTGAAAGTGATAAGAGCACAAATCACTTGACCTCATCTCGCTTTTTGGTGTTTTCTTTCCTCCATGTTGAGGATCAAGATAACCACAAAACATGCATGCAGAAGAATGAGGCAAATAATCAGGAGAAGTCATCAATCCTAGAGCCCAAAGTTTCATTGTTTTTAAATTTGAGTTTGTAGCTCATAGGCACAACTCACGACATCTGTTACACACAATTCACGGGATCTGTTATGCATCAATTTGCCTTTAAATAGTCTGTACATGATAAACATTCAGATTATTGGAAATATACTTTCAAACACTTTCCTTATTCTAAATTCTACATGGTATCATATTGAACCAGTCGACTAACGTCTACGATGACTTCTTCCAATTCTTCAAATTCTGCTACTCTTCCCACCTTTATCACCCTGCCTACTGTCATTATCCACAAATTAACCAAAGCCAACTACACTACATGGAAAGCTCAAATAGTCCCTTATCTTGTTGGTCTTGATTTATTTGGTTACGTTGATGGAACCATTCCCGGCTGCCACTCTTCCCTGCACTGCCTCCACCAGTGACTCTATTTCCTCTTCTCCCAATCCTGATCATGCTCAGTGGATTCGTCAGGATGCTCTCATCCTGAGTGCTCTTATGTCCACACTCATAGCGCCTATTGTGGTTCAGATTTCATCTTAGCATACCTCCTATGATGTCTAGCATGCTTTTGAACAAATCTTTGCTTTTCAATCCAAAGCTCGTGTTGTTCATCTTCACTCTCAACTTTCTAATATATGCAAAGGTTCTCAAACAACCACTGATTATTTCTTCAGTGCAAAGAAGATCACTGATGAATTAGCAATTGCAGGCCAAACCTTGTTATGTGATGATGTGATCACATATGTTCTTGCTGGACTTGGCCATGACTATGACTTGTTGGTCACTACTGTCACTACTAGAAAGGACTCTGTCACTTTAGAGGAGCTCTATTCCTTGTTGTTAACAACTGAGTCTCGGATTGCTGCAAATAATTTAGCCTCTCTTATTGTCAATGGATCTGCTAATCTGTCTACTCGCCAACAAACTTCTTTTGCACCTCGAGGTCGTGAAGGCTTGGCAAGGACGTGGTAACTATCGCGGTGGATCTAGTTCTGGTAACTCCACCTCTTATCATGCTGGCCAAGGACAATTTAATCGGGAGCCTACTTATTGTCAAGTTTGTGACAAACCAGGACACACTGCCAAGAAGTGTTATCACAGGTTCGATATTACCTATACTGATCAACCTGCAAATAGACAAATGTAGGCTATGGTTGCAGCCAACAATCAATCTGCAGATAATGATTAGCATCCAGATACGGGAGCAACACATCATCTCACCAATGAGATGACCAACCTGACCCTGCGCAAGGATGATTATGATGGCACAGAACAAATTCAAGTTGGCAACAACTCAAGTTGGAGAATTACTAAAATTGGTTCCTCTACTCTCTCAACTACTTCTAAATCTTTTCTACTACAACAGGAAAAGTTTACTTATCTCGTCATGTCAGTTTTTATGAAAACAGTATTCCATTTCAGTCACCACAACTATCTTCTCAGCCTACAAATATGTCATCTACCACCTCTCTTCAAATTTCGAGAATATGTCCAAATGAGGAACCTGTTCAAGTATCTCATCATGTTACTAATGCCAACTCACCAGTTTCTTTGTCTCAAGCTCATCATTCTGCAGGAAGAGGAAGTGAACCTCTAGCTTTGGTAGCCAAATCTAATCCAAATATTGATAGTTCAACTAAACCACCTGATCAACATGAACCCCTTGTTTCAACAAATTCTCACAGCATGGTCACCCGATCTAAAAATGATATTCAATGTCCAAAGAGGCTTCTTGATGGTTCAATTTGATACCCTCTTCTGTGTGCTCTCCTTGCTGTAGCTAAAGCTCTTCAAAATGAACCAACATGCTACACTAAAGCCTCTAAACATAGTGAGTGGAGGACTGCTATGGATGCTGAATTTGATGCCCTTTTGCAAAATGGGACTTGGACTCTAGTTCCACCAAAATCTAATACCAATGTCATTGGTTAGTGGGTCTACTACATCAAGAGACGAGCTGACAGTACTATTGAATGCTATAAAGCACGGCTAGTAGCCAAGGGATTCCACCACCAACAAGGGCTAGATTTTATGGAAACTTATAGTCCAGTTATTAAACCAGCAACAGTTCGAATGGTACTCACTATCGCTGTCTTTTATAGCTAGCCAATGCATCAAATTGATGTGTAAAATGCATTTTTTCATGGAAGTTTACAGGAGGATGTTTTTATGCTTCAACCACCTGGATATCAACATCCTCAATTTCCACACCATATCTGTCATCTTCGTCGCTCATTATATGGTCTTCATCAAGCTCCTCGTGCTTGGTTTTCTCGATTAATAGATAAGTTAATTACTTATCGATTTACTAGTAGCAAATCAGATGTATCTTTGTTCATCTATCTCAAGGAGCCTATAATTATTTTCCTATTAATTTATGTTGATGATCTCATCATCACGGGCTCCTCCGCTGCAACTATCAATGAAGTCATTAAAAATCTTCATGCAGACTTCGCCATCAAGGATCTTGGCCAATTGAATTTTTTTCTTGGTGTGGAAGCATTACATTGCGATAATGGACTTTACCTCTCTTAGCACTGATATGTCACTGATATCTTGATGTGATCTGGTATGGACAAGGCCAAACCATGTACAACTCCAATGGCGACATCCACTAAAATGTCCAAGCAAGATAGCGAATGTGCTGATCCGAATATGTTCAGAAGCATTGTAGGAAGTCTTCATTATCTCTCATTCACTCGTTCGGATATAGCATTTGCAGTCCATCGTGTCAATAAATTTATGCATGATCCGAAAGATCCTCATTGGCAAGCTGTAAAGTACATTTTGCGCTACTTAAAAAACACAATTTCCTTTGGATTATTTTTGCAAAATTCATCTTCATTAAATTTTCAGGCATTTGTGGACAGTGACTGGGCAGGAGATCCTAACGATCGTCGGTTAATTGGTGCTTACTGTATTTATCTTGTATCAAGCCTAATCTCATGGAGCTGTAAGCAGCAAGCTACAGTCGCTCGAAGCAGCACAAAGGCTGAGTACAAAGCCCTTGCTAATGCTGCAACCGAATTACAGTGGTTACAAAAACTTTCAACTGAACTTGCTCTTCAAACTACACAACAACCCATTATTTGGTGTGACAATATCAGCGCAACCTATTTTTTTGGTGAATCCTATTTTTCATGCTCGGACGAAACACATAGAGATAGACTTTCACTTTGTTCGTGATGTTGTCAAAACTGGAAAACTACACGTCAAGTTTCTGTCGACTAAAGATCAGATTGCAGACTTACTTACCAAACCTCTATCTACAAATTGATTTACAAATATTCGATTCAATCTCAATGTTTGCGAACTTCCCTTGAGATTGCGGGGGCGTGTCGCGGATCAGGCTAACCACAAAACCTGCACACACAGAAGAATGAGGCAAATAATCAGGAGAAGTCATCAATCCTGGAGCCTAAAGTTTATCTATTTTTAAATTTGAATTTGTAACTCATAGGCACAACTCACAACATCTGTTAGGCACAATTCACGTCATCTGTAATGCATCAATTTGCCTTTAAAAAGTCTGTACATGATAAACATTCAGATTATTAGAAATATACTTTCAAACACTTTCCTTATTCTAAATTCTACACTCCACCACCCTACTCCTCTTTTTTCTTTATTTTTTGTTGTTCCCAACCACTTTTGTACACCATACGCGGTCTATTCCTACTCTCATATTCCAATCCATCATGCCATGCCATCCTCCTTGCCCCAATTTTGATGGCTAATATGCCAACACGCCACTTAGGCTTTATTTGCTTTCGCAGATGAGATGAGATAAGTTGAGATGAATGTTGAGAGATAAATAAAATATTATTAGAATATATTTTTTTAGTTTTAAGTTTATTTTGGGATTTGAAAAAGTTGAATTGTTTATTTTATTTTGTGTGAGAATTTGAAAAAATTGTAATGATTAGATAGGATGAGTTGAGAAGAGTTGTAGTCATTAGATAAAATGAGATGAGATGGGTTGAGAGTATTTATGTATCCAAACGGGGTCTAAATGTCTAAAGATTTTCATTCGATAATCTTTTATTATGAGATTAGATGAGATGAGATAAGATCATTTCGCAATCCAAATGAGACCTTAATTTTTTGCTCTAAAGCCATGTGGCGCAATCTTATTCAATGGAGGAGGCCAGCCCAAATTGGGCAATATTTTTGGGGCCGAAATTTCACCGAAAAAGAACTTATAAGATCTCCATCAATGTACAATATATTCACACATTTGACTTATCGAGTCTTCGGCCTATAGCAAATCTTATTGAAATGATGGTTCGCGTTATATCATATCGTATCAAGTCGATGGGCCCCTTCACATTTAACTAGACCAATGGTTCACATCATATCCTATTTACCCATCGGGCCACAACATTTCTTATCAAACCAAACGTCTATATTAAATCTTATCAGGCTAATGGCCCACAGTAAGGTTTCGTTTAGTTACACAGTTCAGATGAGATAAGATTGTTAAAAGTTAAATAAAATATTGTTATAATATAAATTTTTAATACTATTTTTATTTTGAGATTTAAAAAAGTTGAATTGTTTATTATATTTTGTGTGTGAGTTTGGAAAAGTTGTAATGATTATATGAGATGAGATGAGATAGTTTAATTTTGTCTAACTAAACCAGCCCTAAATTATATTGGATCAATGGATCGTGATATCGAATTCATGGCTTACAAAGGATTTAATACTTTGATTGGGCTTTGAGCCATGGTTAATCTCATCAACAGTAGGGGTGGAAGAGCATAGTGAAAATTAGGGGTGGGCAGCGGGGCCCGCCCCCAGCTACCCCGCCCCCGCCCCCGCATGGGCGGGCAAGCTACCCCGCACAGCCTAAGCAGGGGCGGGGACCCCCGCCCCGCATGAAGGACCCATAGCGGGGGCGGGAGGCAGGCTAACCCCAGCGGGGCCCTGCCCAGCACCCCGCTCCGCACCGTCCCACGTAATAAAAAAATTATTTTTTATATTTTTATATAAATATATACAACTTGTTAAAAACTTGAATTCAAGTTAATGGATTTCCTTAGCCTCATTGGCTAACCTTTATATAGGAGGCCAAGGCAATACAATAGTCATTCTTAAGCAATGTGGGACTTAACATAAATCCCACATTGCTTAAGAATGACTATTGTATTGTCTTGGCCTTCTATATAAAGGTTAGCCAAGGAGACCAAAGCAATCTAAAATATAACTCTAATGAGTTTATATTTTTTTGAATTAAATTTATATTTATATTATATTATAATTTGGGTCTAAAAAAAATTAGACCCAAAAAAAATTATAAATCCAGTGAATCACTAGATTGAGCGGGGGCCGGGGCGGGGTGTAGGGATGAAACCACCCCCCCTGCATGGTGCGGGGTGGGGGTGCCCCCGCCCCACACCATGCGGGTAGCACCCCTAGTGAAAATGATCCTACATGGACAACGTGCACGACAACCCATCTTTAGGCCTCTTATTGAGCTAAAGGACCTTAAGCTTACAAAGGCAATAGTGCATAGCCCATCTAAGCCCAATCTGAAAGACTCCATCTTGCAAACATCTATTGTGCATAGCTTGGTTCATCTCTCAGCATGCATTAGTCGTGAACTAGGTCCATTAGTTGTCTGGTGGGAGAAGATCTTAAATATGTTAATATGCTCTCCAATATTGAATCTAATAAAATAAGACGAGATAGAAACCGAACCTCTCTTCTAGTACTTTGATAAAGAGTCGATCTGCTTAGGATAATGATCACTCTAACAATTTTAGTTTTGAATGTCTCCCGATAGCTAGAGGCACAATTATATTGTACGGGTTATTAATTAGATTTTCTAGTCATCATGGAAACTAGAAGTATTGGTCTCTTATTATATCTCATTTGTTAAGGACGTGTTTCGTACCCCACCTGGACCTGCGTCCCAGTTGAGAAAACACCTCTGATGACAAGGTTTTTTTTTTTTTTTTTTGGAGAGTAAGAGAGTGATAGCTTAACCTCTAAATTGTAACCGTACCAAGTATTTTATACTCCATTTTTCCGGTGGGGTCACTATTATTTTTGTACCTGGGGTATCTGCCCATACTCTGGATGTGGGAGCCTTTGTGAGGGACAAGTTCTCCCGCTAGGATCTCTTGTCAACAGTCCATTTTTGGGTCATTTAATGTGGAATAGTTCCACGAGAGCCATCTGGTTAGTGGAGTGCCCGTGCGGACATTGTTCCCTTTCTTTATGTTGGTCTGGGTCCTCCGCTTCTTTTACTGGTCGGTGGGCCTGCGACATTTGGACTATGGGCTTTAGCTGAGAAAGGCAGGGCCTAGTTAGATGAGGGATGAATATGTCCCTCTAGTTATCCAGCAAATTTCTACCATGTGGACATGACCGGAACTTTTGTAACCCATAGACATTTTGCCTTCTCTCCTCATAAATCCCCTTGGCAGTACATGTACCCACATCTCAAGATAAGGCACAGCGATTCTGTATCCATGTCTTCTCACTCTGTGAAGATTGTGGGATTTGCTCCTGACGTTTCCTCTTTGATGACACTTGTCACCCTCCTACTTGGGGTAGTCCAATCGGCATTGAATACCTACTTAAACCCTGTCTTTTGGCCTTCATCTCTTCCTTTCTACCAAACCTCTCATTCTTGCCTCTTATCTGGAAATTCCCACCTCATTTCTCTATGTGCCTTCTTCTCTCTTGAGAAATCTAAACCATCTTCCTCCTTTAGCGTTGATGGCACCCAAAAACACTTCCTATCCTTCATCTTGGGGCTCACGCTCACGCCGAAAGGGATCTTCTAGGAACCCCAGAGGCTATTATTTTATTGGGGCTTGGACAACTTTCAATACTTCAAGGGGTATCATTGGTCTACAAGTACCACTTCGTTGGACCTAGATACGGTGAGAAGCTCCTACGGAGTATTGATTCCATGTTTTAAATGCTCTTGGGGCCTGCGGTAGTGCCGTCAACTCAGAGGAGTTTGTCAAAAAGGTCACATTGTTTCCCTACATGTTTGCAAATGCCCTAGGGCTTCCTTTATGTAGTCCCATTAGAGATGTTTTGGATTATCTAACATTGGCCCCGTCGTAGCTTCATTCCAATGCGTGGAAGATTTTGATGTTTTGCTGTATCGTTTGGTATCAAATCCTGGAAGTCGAAAGGCTACCTCGACTTGACGGCCAAGGAGTTCTTTTTCGCGCACAAGGTATGGCACCACCACGACAACCTGTTCAGTTTCCACTCCCGTAGTAAGTATAGGGTTGCCTGCCTAGAACCCTACTTTTCCAATTTCAACGAATGGTTCAAGAGATTTTTCTTCATGTCAGGCAATGGTTGGGAGTTTCCCACTAGTGGGGCTTCCCACCAAGAATTCCCTGTCTGAGCTATATGGCGTGTTGTTCCAAATGACAAGGAGTTGTCCCGAGATTTGTCCAACCAAGAAAAAGCTCGCTTGAGGGCAGTCTATTCTCGGGTTTAGGACTACCAGGAGGAGGTTTGGACTGATGCTCTGCTGATCGAAGCTAACATTAACTGATTTCTTATACCGCCGAATCGGTCCTACTTCTTTGGCCACCATTTCTTGAAAGAGCCCTTCACCCTTTAAGGCCAGAAGATGCCTTCTAGTCCATTGTCGGTGGGGAAGGGGAAAAAGCCTCGAGTTGAAGTCAAGGCAGTCGATGAGTCATTAAGGACTAGCAATAGCACTAAATCCAAGCAGAAGATTCCCCTTTGATTTGGAGGCCCTGTACAGTCTTCACAGGATCTACCTTCTAACCCCCCACTAGGTGATCGAGTGCTGATAGAGAATCTTAGATGGGATGAGGAAGAGTTCAAGATAGCCTTCTTCTTAGAATTATTCGAGCCCTGCTCCGAGGGGCTCTCGTGAACCTAATGTGTCGTTTGAAGATACCACCTGGATGCCCCCCTCCTAGAACAATGAGGCCATGGCACATACCATCACCCCCGTGGCGACAGTCAACTCAGTCGTCAACACACCTCTTGGTGATGGTGGTGGGGTCCTCCATTCTACTCCCTCTACATGGCCTGGTGGTGAGGCGTCCCCTCTTCCCTTGACCCTAGGGCTTGCCTCAGGATGACCCCTGGTCATGGACCTTTGCAAGGATTGGGTCTCCATACCTTCCCCGCCTTTCAGCACCTTGCCTGAACTGAAGGTTGCTTCATTGGCGATCTCGGAGAAGCCAGTGTTGCCAACTCTCCCTAGCAGCTAATCGGCGTGGGTGCTGTGGAGACCTAGGTTGCGCCGCCAATGATGGGGGCATGGTCCCTCTTCCCTAGGCCAATTATGCTTTCTCTTCCAACCAACCTTTGCCGCTTTGAGGCTTGAGATGGGCCTTTTAGGAAGGAGATTGGGGGGCCTCAAGAGCCAGTTCGAGTGGTGATAGAGCCCGAGCTGAGGCTGGCAATCGGGAGGCCGACAAGCTTAAAAAGTTCATATCCTCGGTAATTTTTCTTTATGCTTGCCCCTAATCTTTTCTTTTGTTATTCCTTCATTTACTGGCCTTCGTTGGATTGATAGGGAGTTGATATGTTGCCTACCTGGATCATCGACAAGAGGGGCAAGCTAGAGAAGGAGGTCTGCTGGTCGCAATCTTTCGTCGTCTGAGCTTATCTGGAGGTCCTTAAGGCGTGATGGGAGAGGGATGAGTTGGAGGCTGCCTTTCGCAAGGAGGTGGCAGATCTCTGAGGTGACTTAACAATATCTCATGAGGAGATAGCTCGTTGCCATCTCGAAGTGCAATCACTGGAGGAGGAGCGGGACACTGGGCTGGATCGTTGGCCCGCCAGGAGGTAGTGCTAGAGGAGAGGTTTGAGAAGTCTTTCCAAAAGCTTAGGGTCGAGAGGGATAAGCTGACCAAACAGCAAAAGTCAGACAGGAAGGCATACAACTTCTTGGAGAAGAAGTATTTGGACCTCAATGTCTCTTGGACTCTCAAGCAAGACAAGGTTAAGTCCTAGGGGCAGCATATTATTTCTCTAGAGTTTAAGTTGGACTCTATTAGGGAAGAATTGGCTTCTCAAGATGTGCATATGGGAGTTCTGAAGTTCGAGTTGGTTTCTTAAAAGGAGATCCTGGTTTGACTCTCCTTCCAGATGTCGACGACCAAGGTGGTACGCAACAGGGCTTGGGGCTACGGGTATAATGAGGGCTTAGAGAGGTTAAGGGACCATTTGACGGAGAATCCCCGGACCGACCTGAATAATCTTAGTTTGGGTACTGAGAATACCTAATAATACCTCACTACTATTGATTATTTTATTATTACTTTTCACTACTATTCAATATTCTATATCATTACTTTTTCACTACTATTCACGGAATACTTGAGAATACCTCACTACCCAAATGCTAGCTAACCTAATGATCCTCAAGCTCGATGGCCAAGCCCTTTAGTTCCTTAACTATGTGGGCAAAGACCTGATGCTTGATGTCTTCCCCAATATAGCTCTGAGTTCTTGACTTTGCGGAACAAATGTATAGATTTTTTGTATGTGTTTTTTTTTTTTTGGTTGTATGTGTTGAGCAATTAGTTCAATGTATAGATATTTTCGGCTCCATCATTTTGGGTGATATATGCCTTTTTTGATTTAGACCCTTGTTGATGTCTACGAATATGTGCACTTTTTGCTTCCTCAGTCTTCTTCTCCTCTCTTTTCTTTCCTTTATTTTATTTATTATTATTATTATTATTATTATTTTGCATCCACTCACTGTGATGGCCAATGTCCTTTATTTTGTATACCAGGAGGTCATGCCCTTGATTAGAATGAAAAGCCTACCGAACGTTGCCTGGGTGCAGAGATCTTATGCTTAGAGGTCTAGGCGGGAGGCGAGGAGAGATGGGACACTTAGGAGAGATGTTCCCTCCTGTTTGCCAGGTGAGAGCACAGAACATCAGCTTAAAGGACCAGGTAGGAGATGGTCTTGACCGGGCTAGGTGGTGAGGAGAGATGGGACACTTACTAGAGGTATTCCCTACTTTGTTCATTCGGTATGAGTGTGGAGCATTGGCTTAGAGGACCAATCGAGAGATGGACTCGACCGCGGTGGGTGGCAAGGAGAGATGTGACATTTAGTAGAGGTGTTCCCTCCTTTATTCATCGGGTGCGAGCGCAGAGCATCGGTTTAGATCACCAGGCGAGAGATGGGCTTGATGGCCCGAGTTTTTTCTAGGCTTGGCCCTTAGAATTTGTTCTAGGTTGCCATGGTATTTTAGAAGCCTTAGTTACATTGGAAGGCCTTAAAACCTTTGATGTAGTAACTTAAGCCCAAGAAAAGAGTGGCCCTAGTTTACTTTGGGATTTCAGTCTTATTGGGAAACTTAGGTCTAATGGTTTAGGCCCACAATCTAATTCTAAGTTGCTTGTGTTATGTGTCCTGAGAACATTATGCCTTGAACCTAGTCTTGAAAGTGGGTTAAGGGGGAAAGAGAGGTGTAGGAAAGCACCAAGATGGGCTTACACACCTAGCCCATTGTTCTTTTGTCCAGAATTCAAGTTTTAAGGTAGGTTTCTTGGAAAGGGGAGCCTAGGGAAGTGATATGGGGTTTTTCTAGAAGTTTTGCATAGGAAACTGAAGGGAGACCTTTGGGATTTCGAATTTTGTTATAGCTTTTGCCATGTGTCAAGCATACAACAAGTTTCTAGAAGATTTTTGTGATGAGACTTTTGTATCAAGGACAAGTTCACCCTTAAGGTTTCGGCTAGTATACTCCTAAGTATTCTATTCACTTGCCACTTGTCACTTAGTGCCTTTTGGACCAATGGTATGTGAAAGGTCACATAGGGAATGAAGATTGGGAAGATGAAGTAACACCTTGGGAAAGGAAAAATGGAGAGGACAACTAGGGCTATGGCACACACCTAATGCCACTTGTCTTCCATGCCAAGAGTTACTTGTTGGGAATAGGAAAAAAAAAAAGCATGGTTTTACCAAGTTACCCTTTGAAAAGATATTTACTTGTTTAAGGAAGAAAGAGCATAAGAGGGAAAAAGGGATTTTCGGCCAAGGAGAGAAGTACAACAAGCCACCAAGAATGTCTCTTCCCAATGCAATCTAAGTGGGGAACTTCAAGAGACTTTTCGGTTTTTAGAGAGAGGGAGAAGAAGAAACCTTGCCACTTGTCATACATGCAAGGGTTTTGATACATGCAAGGAGGGAAGTGAAGGGTCTCATTTATAAAGAGAAGGGTTCACGCATAGGAGGCTTTTCCCCTGCCATTTTTTAGATTTTGCATGACTTTCCATTCTCTCCACACAATTCTCCCATGTTCCTTTGAAAGCTCTCTCATTTTCTTCTGTTTTCTCTTCAACTAAACAAGGAGGATCCTTGCAAGAGAAGGATTGCGGCACTACCCAAGCATTAGCAAGGTAAGAATCGGTTTCTCTTAAGTCTTGCACATACACAAGTCTTTTCTCAATCCGAAAATGTGATTAAAATCTTATTAGACTTTGAGAAAGATAGAACGCACACACTTTCTACTATTTTCTTGGAAATAACTTAAGGTTTCTAAGAGAAACCCTTAAGGCCAAATAATGAAGGGGGAGTTCATCCTCCATGTTTCAACCATCACGTGTATTCTTGTCTACCTTAGGTTTTGTTTTACCTTATGAGTGAAATGAAGGGGTAAGATTGTTCATCCGGGCTGGGTTTTTTTCTGGCCCGGAATAACTCCGGCCCGGTACCCGCTTTTTAAAACTCGGGCCTATCTGGCCTGGATGCTGGTTTTTAAACCCGGTACCCGTTTCAAAATCGGTACCCGGGTTTATGTATAAAAGGCCTCATTACCAGCTTACCCGGGTCTTGGAGATGCCCTAGCCCCCACGCCTCGTCTCTCATCTACTCTCTCTCTCTCTCTCTCCTCTGCGAAGTCGATGCCCTACGCCTCCCTCCCCCCGATGCCTTTCTCTCATCTTCTCTCTCTCTCTTGCTCTGCTCTACGTCTGCAATGCCCTAGCCCCTCCCGAAATCACTCTCTCATATGCTCTGTCACTCTCTCATCTGCTCTCTCTCTCTCTCTCTCTATCTGCTCTGCGTCTGCGATACCCTAGCCCCTCCCAAAATCACTCTCTCATCAGCTCTATCTATCTCTCTTCCATCTGCGATGCCGAATGGTGGAAGTGCTTGAGCTTGGGATCCAAGAGATTAGAACGTATTTCCGTTTGGGTATGTTTTCTTTCTTCCCTTTGTTTTGTTCTCTCGTTGTTGATTTTGGGTTTTTTTTTTTATGAGAATGTTTGAATGTTTGAGGAGTATTTTTATGGGTTAGATCTGTATGAATGTTTGAGTATCTGTTTAGATCTGTTTAGCTGCAAAATGTTAGGGCCGTGGGTTATTATTATTTGGAAGATTTGTTATATCCGAAAACATATATATATATATAATGAAGAGTTGTTATGATTTGGAAGAAATGGTTTTTAGGATGTTGTATCTTTGATTTTTCTAGATTATTTTTAAAAAATTAGTTGTGTTTCTGGGTGGAGTTTGGAAAAAAAATTGGGGCCTTTGCGTTCCAAATTAGTTGTGTTATTTTTTTATAGGCAAAGAGAGTTTTATTAGAGCTTGGATTCGATCCCAAATGTAATGTTCAGACAGAAGTGAATGGTCAATATTGTACAAAATGACTTGCATATATCCGATGAAAAAAATAGCTAAATATAAGTCAAAATTCATAGGAGAGAATACAAAGTGATCATCTGATGCCATATTGATTACTGCTGATTGCCCTAGCCAAGAGCTTAGACCCTTTATTACAATATACATATCAAGTTTTTACAAGAGTAATTGAGGCTTCTTGGGATGATTAGTCAAGTTTATAATTGTTATATCGATTTCTTTTTTTTAGTTTTGTGATGAGCTTAGACCATTTATTACAATATACCCTTTTTGTGATGACCTTCCCAAATGACTCATTTGAATCCTTCTTAATATGCATGATTCAGTGAGTTTTATAGCTGGGGTCATCCTTCCATTATTATGTGGTGGTGGGTGAGTTCACAATTCTTTGTAATGGTGTATTGTCTTTTTGTTTGAAATCAAATGCCTTATTAGCTATTGCTGTAGGTTTGGAATTTTTCAAAAATTACTTGTTCAAGTACCTATCAATGATGAAACAGCATAGGTGCATCAATAAGAGTCAGTTGAGGAGTGAAACTACAAGTTGTGGGTTGGGCAATTTTGATAGGTTTGAGATTTTGGAAATTTGGTGTAGAGTGAGGATGAATGCAGTTTTGGTTTTACAATTTCAGGCCTGTTTTGAGCTTGGATGGAAGAATTGTATACATTATATTTGCATGTGATTTGGCTGTGTTTGATTATGAGAAATCTGCTTTAGCTAGCTTATATTGCCACTAGAGGGATTGAGGGTGGTGATTGAATTGTAATATGTGGGGAAATCTTTGGAGCTATTTTCAGACAAAATAAATATTTTTTAGACAAAATTTACCACAAAGTGGTCTTCACTCAGTAATACTTTCTCATACTTTAAGGCTGATTTTGGCTTATTTTATTAAATTAGTAGGTGAAGAATTTTTTGCATCATTTGTTTAATTATGTAAAGAATTTTGGAATGGTTGGTTTCCATTTACAAATTGACTTGCTGCCAACTCGATTCTTTGTACTCTTCTACTTCAACTTTCTCCTACAGTCTCTTTTGATCACCCAGGATGCATTAAAGCTTCTAGTTTGTACAGGTTGTAACAAATGCTCATTTCCCATATGGCGTGCAACAACATCAAATACTAGTTTCGGATTCAGTCAAGAGAGCTTGTCAAAACAACTATCATGTGATTGTTGGAAGAAGAGCTAATTGCTGGAAAAAATTCTGATTTTTTGCAAACAATTTGTTGTGTATTAGAGTTTAATTAAAGCAATGTATGTGTTTCGTAATATTTAGCAAATTAGTTCAAACAATGTAATATGTAGTTAATTGCATCTTATATGTGTTTTGTAATATTTTTTTTATTTTTACATGCATTTAGTTAAAAAGTTTAATTAATTGTTTATAGGCTCATGTTATATTATAGGCTTATGTTGTATTGAGAATATGATTTGAAATTATAAATGGAGACAAAATATTTGAAGTTCAATTAATAAAAAAACTTTTGAAAAAAAAAAAGAAAACCCGGTTTCAACCCGGAATCCGGGTTTTGAAAAACCCGGATTCACCCTGGTTCCGGCCCGGGTTTAAAATCCGGTTCCAGGTCCGAGTAGACCCGGGTTCCCGGGTTGGAACCCAAATGAACACCCCTATGAAGGGGTTTTAACCTAAAAATCCTAGAAGCCGAATGGTTTAAGACCAAGTGATGCCCTAGAAACACACACACGCTCAAGAACATGAGATAGGGTTTTAAATGCTCTTCTAATAGAGTATGTTCAGATTTACAACTTGCTAGTATTCCTTTACAAGGATTTTGTAAGTTTACACTCAACTTACTCTTAGTTAATATTTGTATATGATTGTGTAAATCCTTCCATGATTTTTGATTGCTTTGTTTGCTATTTCTTGGTTGTTGGTTTGAATATGCTAATATGATCTTGAGTAACTCTAAGGAAGGAAATATCTGTTTTGGATTTGTGATGAAAATTTCATGAAATGTTCCTATAAGTTTCGCTTTCACTTGATTGAGATTGATGGTTTATGCAATATGTTGTTTTGGTTTGAACATGCTTTGGAAGTTTCGGACCCTGGTCAAAAACCTATAATTTCATGTTTGTTTCACTATATCTTGATTTCTATATTATATACTTAAAGTTTGGAACATGTTTAAGTGATGAATCTCATGTTTTTGTACCTATGAGTTTCGGCCTAAGCAACTTCTCATGATTCCATGTATGTGTTATGATATCTCACATGGTTTATGTTATCATGCTATGGAATGAAAATATTATGCTTGGTTATTTCATGCACGGTATTTCTCATGTCATATGTCAAGTATGAGTAAGCATGTTTAAGTCTCATGTCACATGCATTTGAAGAATAAGTGTTTTCAAAGAAGTGTTTTCAAAGAGGTGTTTTTAGAAAAATGTTTTCAAAGAAAAAGTTTATCACAACCCCAAGTGCTACGCGGGGGAATGTCCTAGTGGAACTCCTCTGTCCACTCTGGAGTACTTAAGAATGGAGTGGTAACCCCCTAGGTTGACGAAAAATAGTCAATGAGCCTCGAATATATTTTTTTTAAAGGATATCAGAGCGAGGAAGCACCTAACGCTAGTGGGTGCATAAGACATGTAACCCGACGAAGTAAGGTCGAGTTAATATGATTATCTGTTTATGACATATTTCATCACAGTTTACGGACCGTTGATGGTGCAGTAACTAACAGGAATACGCAGTGCAAAAGGGAACCGTGTTGTGTCCACCCTCTGAACAAGGATAAGATAAGAGCTCATAAGATAAGGATCACTTGCTGAAAACCTCGTGATATGATAAGATCACTCGATGCAAATCTTGTGATATATTCTGATAAGACAAGTTTTGAATAAGTTCACATGAATAAGAAAAAGTTAAGAAGTTTTTATGAAAAACTAAAGTCTCTGTTACAAGTCTTTTGATAATGGTTAAGTGCATAAATCAAGTACATGTCCATGCACGCATATCATAATATACATTTTATATGCTTGTGTTAACGGTGGTATGTTGTGTGATTACTTGCTAAAATTTCTCGAAATATCATTGTGGTAGTTTCCACTACCATTCCCCAACCGGAATGGTAGAAGTTGTGACAGGTTTAGTAAAAGGCGACTATGACCAAGAGGAAAAGAACGGCACCTCCTCCTCCGGAGAGGATTGTACCTAAGATGGCCACAAATCGGCCCGAGCCCTCCATCTAGGAGCGACTTGAGGCCATTAATCGAGAGATCATGAGTATACTTTAATTCATCGTAGAGTTCAAGCGGCATAACAACCGGGATAAGGATAAGGATTTGGAAAAGCGTGTGAAGCCTGAATCTTTTTGAAGAGTACAAGAGCTTAAGTATTTTGTGAAGGAAAAAAAAAAGAAAAAAAAAAAAGGTAACAACAATTATGGTTAACTTTTGTGAAATTATGTCGACTTTGGTTGAGATCCCATATTTTGAGAATTTTAAATTATGCTTCATGCTTTTTGTGATATTATGCCTTTATGACTTATGTTTATGTTTAGGACAATGTTTTGGGTTAGGATATTAGTTTATGGTGCCATGTGCTTTACAATTGCTTATCGCATTGCTTAGTTTATCCGACTTTTATTTATTTCTCCGTTGTTACGCTATTGCATACTGCTAATGTACTTAGGTGCATAGCATATTACCTGTCATGTACAAGGAGTGTGTAGCCTTGTATTACATGTCACAGCATCTCAGTCACCGTCCAATCCCAAGTGGGGACTGGGGGCGCCACAGACAAGCAATGAAATGTAAGGGGAATGCAACAAAATGTAAAGTAGTTTATAGAGTTCACTGGATGTTCTTACACAAGAGCCTTCTAGGTGAAATACTTGTTGAGATGCTACACATTCCATGGAATGTTGCAATTTCAAGCTTCCCTTCCTCCTGAGCAAGTTACCTCAATTTCTTTCAGGATGAAGTCTCCTACCTTAAATGCCTTGTGCTTTACTCTTTTGTTAAAGTATTGTTCTGTTTTCCTCTTGGTGATTGCCCCCTTAACTCAGCTCCGTCTCTAAGTTCTTCCACCAAGTCCAAATTCCCAAGTAGGACTTATTCCTTCAGTTTCTCATTAAAATGTTGAACCCTGTAGTTTTGTATCCCTATCTCTACTAGGATTACGACCTTGCTTCCATACGTTAGCACGAAAGGGGTCTCCCTTGTTGTGGTTTTGTTAGTCGCCTCGACCTACCCTTTCACTTGAGGGTGGCATGGAGAGGAGTACTCGATTTTGATTCCTAATTCACCGCACCAATTGCGAAAGCGGTTGGAGTTGAACTATCGCTTGTTGTCTACAATGATGGTGTGAGGGATACCAAATCTACTCACGACAGTTTTCAATAGGAACCTAGTGATTTTGGTGGCCATTATTGCCGCCAGTTCTCTGCCTCGCCCATTCTATAAAGTAATCTATAGTTTCTACGATGAATTTCACGCCTCCCTTGCTTGGGGGCATTGGGCCCCTTATGTGTACCCCCCACTGCGCAAAGGGCCACAGAGATGTGATTGATGTCTTCTCGTCTGTTGGGTTATGCATAATTGGTGCATATTCATGACATTTTGTGCATTTCTTGGTGAATTGTTCTACATCGTTGAGGGCGTGAGGCCAGTAGTAGCCTGCTCTCAGGACCTTTCTCACCTGGGCTCTTTCGCCTGAGTGGTTTCCACACACTCCTTCATGGATTTATACCATTACGTATTGAAATCATCTGGTCATATGCACCTTAACAAGGGCGAGGAAAGACCTAGTTTGTACAAGGTCCTACTTAGGAGGGTGATCCTGGCCGCTTTATTCCTTACTTTCCCCGCCTCCTCTTTCTTGGCCAATACTTCTCCAGTGGTTAGGAACTTGATTATTGCTCGTGCCCACTTGGGTATTCCCATTTCCCACTTTCGAGACTTCTAGCCCAATAGCAGGGATTTCTAACACTTTACCTTCCCACGATAATGCTACATCGTCCATCCTTGAAGCTGCCCACGCTAACTTATTTGCTTTCCAATTGTCCTTTCAGCGGATTTGTTTGATGGTGAAATTCTAGAAACAATCGCACTCCTCCCATACCGGTTGTAGATAGAGTTTAAGCCTCTCACTTGAGAATCTACCTTCACTTCCACTTTCATTTGTCCTAGTGTCCTGCCTGCCAGTAGGGCTTCTTATTCAGTTTCATTGTTGGTTGTTTTGAATTCGAGTCTTACCGAAAAATAGCTTTCTTCATCGAAGTCTAAAACTATGTACACTCCTACTCCCCTGCCGGGAAGACAAGACGAGCCATCGACATAGACTTGTTGGAGATGGTTGGCTGGTTGATTGGGTACCTCCTCAACGGGGCTAGCCATATTCGCCACAAATTCCACTAGTGCTTGTCCCTCGATGGTGGTTCAAGGGACATAGTCGATATCTAATTCACTAAGCTCGATCGACTATTTGATCAGTCGCCCGGATGTGTCTGGTCGCTATAGTGCCTTCTTGAGGGGAGCTTCGGTCAACACTTTTATCAAGTGTGCTTGGAAGTAGGGTCTCAAGTGACAGGCAACTACTACTAATGCGAACCCTAGCAACTCTATAGGCAGGTACTTATTTTTTGCTCATCTCAGTGCGCGGCTTCGCATAGTAGACTTGTGACGCACCCAGATTCCGCTTGGGACTTGACAGTCTTTGAAGTATCAGAACATGCAACACAAGATTACATGCCCCCGTTCATGACAGATAAAGATGCAATGCATCTAGCAATATGCAATATTTGCAATAGATAATATTTTTCTTTGAGCAATACATAAAGTACTAGAATGCTAATCCCAAACTTAACTACTTATTCATAACTATTCACATATATTGAATTCACATAAACTATTGATAGACTAGTTTAAACCATGCATGAACAAAAGCAGGGTCCCAACAACATGGGCCTTTTTAAACCTCAAAAGAGAAAGTACTTAGTACAGATTATAATATCTTAGTATTCATCCTGTACTTTGCAAAATTTCTACAATCTCCTCCAAAATTCCCGCAATATCATTCACTAGTAGTATAGTAATATTCGTGTAGCAGTCTATCGGTCGAAAGCGATTGCCTATAATAAATTCAGTACTACTCAATTTTGGCCACGCCAACCTTAGCCTATTCTAGTTTGGTTTCATCGATCCCTATCACAGTACCTACCATTCCGGGAGAAATAGTAGTTAGGATTACCGTGGTGATATTTGATTACAAATCTCAACAAATTAACAAATAACTTAAACTGACAATTTAAATATGCATGCATGATAGTAAAAACATGAATGCAAATGTGATCATAAATAGCATGACGTAACTTGACAAATAACATGACATGTGCTAACATCACTTGAACTGACATGAAAAGAACTGAACTGACATGAAATAAACATGACATAAAGCTGAACTTGAATTGAACGTGAACAGAATTGAAACTGAACATGAACTGAATAAGAACTTGGAATCTTGTTTAATAATTAACCATAATAAATAAAAGTGACCACATGGGTACTACAAGGTTCCCCTTGAGCAGTGTGTTCCTGCCGTTTACCGCAACACAACACATGTATTTACACCAGTTGTAAGTGCTTCAACATACATATTAATTCACAAGTATCTGCACCTGCTATGAGAAACGTACTGTATGTATCTCGTGACTGGTATTTGCACCACCACGAGTACGTATAACATGAAATTGAAAGTGTGAGAGGCACCATCCTCATTAGTGTCTGACTTCACTCCGATGACTAATTAATTAGGCCCCATTCGAAGCCTCTTGATTTTTACCTTGTCAACCCTGAGAACTTTACACTAGTTTAGATACTCCAACGTGAACAAAGGAGTTCCACTAGGATATTAACACATCCTAGCACTTAAGATCGTGATAACTATAAACAGACTTGACTGACATATAAATAGTATTTTTGAGACACCCTCTGTACTCAAGACATGACATGACGTGAAACGAGAGGACATATGACCCAATGTAACATAACATGACATGTACGTGAGATAAATGACATGGCATAACACGAAACATAAAAACATTTTGTGACATGGCAGAACGTATAACAGATAAATATTTTGTGACATGATAAACTGTGTAATAGATAAACATTTTGTGACATGACAAAATATGTAACAGATTAAAATTTTATGACAGAATAAAATATGTAACAAATAAGCATTTCTTAACAAAATAAAATGTGTAATAGATAAGCATTTCTTGACAGAATAAAATGTATAACAGATAAACATGTAGTGACATGGCATAGTACAACATATGTAAGAACGTAAGAACATAAACAACTATTCTCTTACCAATACACATCCAAAATAATTCGATATTAAATTAGAAGCTAACTTACGGTGATTGCAGCATGAAGAATTAGAATGCGCAAAATATGAGAAACTGTAAAACTGACCATTTTACCCCTAACTTAAGGATTTCACATCCTAACTCCAAAGCTCACCAAAATTTACACTACTCATGTAAATTTTATCCTAAATCCAAATATATAATTAGAAGAATTTAAAACACATCACAACTAGGTCAAGCATGCAGAGACCGAAACCAAAACCAAAAACTATGGGGTTTGGTTTTTATCAAACCATTTTATCTGAGAATTTCATGGAATAAATCATAAATTAACAAAATCATATGGTTAATAATCAAGTTTTAGAATAGATCTAAGCATCAAACCTAAAATCACATGGCAAAATTTGCACAAAACATAGATCTACCTGAAAACATCAAATACAAGACCTATCTGAATCTTTCATGTGTAAAAGATCATATCTTTAAGGCCAACACCGTAAATCCTTAAAATAACATCCTAATATATAAATCAAAGTCTTAGGAACATCATATGTAAATATTAAAGGCATTGGAGCATGCTTTCAGAACAAAAGATTCAAGCTTAGTCAAAATAGAATCTGTTTTCAACCTTCCAGTTTTCAACTTTTTAGATCTAAATAAAACTCTCATAAAAAACTTATAACATGCAACGAATCTTCATCAAACTTATATATTATTATGTTAAATATACTTCATAAAATAATCAAACTAAGATCTTGTCACTAACTTGGTCAAAATCATCAAAACATCATACATTGTCTCAACTATTGCCCAAAATGAACTCTACATGGTTAAACCAACTTCCCATCAAAGGACCACAAAAATTAACAAAAGAACATATCAATAGAATATAGACTCGAAGAGGAACAACCTTTGTAAAGAGTACTTTGTGAGAAAACACTTACAACAACTTCAACAAAGTCGAGCAAACTAAGCCAGAAAATTTGTTCGAGAGCTCCTCTGGTTTTCTCTCCAAGAAAAAAGTTGGCAAGTGACCAAATGCAAGGGGAATGGACATGGACGAATTTTAACATTTGGAGGAGTGTTCAGAGGTGTGTGAAATACACTTTGAGAGATGGGGTGTTAGCCAAAACCAAGGGCAAAACTAGCCCATCGTTTTCTGCTAGCAGCTGCCATGTGAGACGAAGGGGTGAGGTGGCTCTTGGCCTTCCCATCAAACACTGTTTGGGGCTGCTTTGTGAAGTGATAGGACTGCCATGGCAGAGGGAAACTTCCTCCACAAGCCTTGCCTTGGTGGCTCAATTTCGTGGGCCTTAATGGGCCTTAACCAAGTGTGCTTCCTTTTAGGGTTTCAATGGGGTTTGGATTGCTATCAAGCACAAACCCAATTTTTTTTGCCCAATAAAATTACCAAAGATTACATGAATAAATAAGAATGTAATAACATGAATTTTAGTGTTTAATAGCATATGAATGTGATTTAACCAAGTGATTAAATACTAAGTTACAACCGAGTTCAATTAGGGTTTGCAGGCAAACTTTTGGAATTTGGGAAAACCATTTGGGGTTTCAGTTTTCACCAAGATTTTGGGATTTGAATTAGATTCCAAGTGTTTAGGGTTTCTCTAGAGTTAAAACTCTCTTTGGTTTGGCACAAATTGGATGGTTGGATGGAATAGGGTTTTGCTTAGGTGGCATGGTCACAGGATTTGATTTCCTTCACATTTTCTATCTCAAGATTCCTCTTGGTGTCAAGTGTCCAATACAATTCACCAAGTATGGCTAAGATCTTGCCAAGCGTCCAAATAAAATTTGCCTAACCTAATTTAGACATTCCAAACTATGATTTTGAAAACACTGGTCTAGGTGCTAACACCAAGCTAGGCTACTATTCACTCTGAAAAAGTGAAAAATAAACTTTATACTATAAAATCTTAAATAATAATACTAAACTCAAAGTGTAATTTTTTTTAATCAAAATTCAACTCCGAAGTACCTCGAAAAACTCAAAATGCATTTTTGAATAATCTTTATTCCAGAAATCGAAAATTGTTTTATTGCACCATAAAATTCTAAATATTCCTCTGAGTCTAATGGCGTATACCATTTCCCATTCTAACACTTCTAAGTACCTCAAATAAATAAAATCGCATTTTTGGCACCATAGTGAGTGGTAAAACTGACAATACTGACAGACGAAAACCTATGCGATTGATCGAATCATTAAAACTTCTAGGGTTTTTATGAAGTTCCTAAAACCTAAAGAAATTCCTTCTTTGAATTTCTAGCAAGCTATTATACAAGGTTACCTGCCTCTGTTCATGATAAATAAAGATGCAATGTGCCTAGCACGCATCTAATAATATGCAATATTCACATCGGATAATTTTTTTTTCTTTGAGCAATACTTTGTACCAGAAGTAACATATCCCAAAAACATGAACATACTTCAAAGAATCCACATAACAAAAGTCCAAAAGTCAAAATGTATGTCCAAAGATTTGTAACATCACGAGTACTGGAGACAATGCTCCTTAAGTACATGTAAATACTACTAATATAGACTAGGCTAGGCCTTTGAGTAGCTCATGCAACTCAGCAAAGGAAGCCAACATACTATCAATGAAATGGAACATTAAGGTTATAAGCTCAGCGTCATTGCGTTGATGCCTAATTGACCTCCTCCAGTCGACTGCCAGTTGCATCTCTCAATCTTAGCACATGATCTACCATTTTGGGGCGAAGGGAATGGTAGTTGGGATTACCAAGTGAGATTTGATTACAAACCCCAAGAAGTTAATAAAAAACTTTAACTAGCAGTGTACAGATGCATGCATAATAGTAAAAACGTAAATGTTCATGTGAACATGAATAAATGTGACGTGACTTGGCAAATAATGTGACATAAACTAACATAAATTGAAACTGATGTGAACTGAATTGACATGACATGAACTTGGACTATAGGTGAAATAACGTGACATGAAAACTGAACATGACTTGAACCTAAACTGAACTGAACTTGGAATCTTGTTCCCATATTAACTACTTGATTAAACATGAATTGTGGATGCTACACAGGTCCCCTTGAGCCATGTGCCATTGTCGATACCGCATCACATCATAGGTATCTGTACTAGCTGTGAGTGCATTAACGTACACATCACACCACAGGTATTTACACCCACTGCAAGTATGTAATGTACCCATCCCATGACAGGTATCTGCACAAGTGCATATAACATAAATGTGAACTGTGATTGGCACCATCGGCATTGATGCTTAACTTCGCTCCAGCAACTAGTTAGTTACACCCCATTCGAAGCCTATTGATGTTACTTTGTCAACCCAGCAAATTTCACACCAGTTTAGACACTCCAGCGTAAACAATGGAGTTCCACTAGGATATTTTCCCATCGTAGCACTTGGGGTCGTAATAAACATAAAAAACTCAACTGATACGAAAATATTGTATTTCGTGACGAACTCCAAACTCCTAACATGATGTGGTGTGAAATGAAATTACAGATTACATAACTTCACATGACGTGATGTGTACATGAAACTAATGGTATAACATAATAATGATGCATAACAGATAAACATGGCATATTGAAATGTGCGACAGTTAGGCATGGCATAATGTAGTATAACGTCCAATAGATATATTTGAACTGAAAATAAATAATGGCATGGCATACATAACATGTACATAGGCATAAATAACATAAATGATGGTTTTCCTTATCACCATACACACATAGATACCTTAAAAGTAAATTAGAGGGTAACCTAAGCAATTGAAGTGTGACAAAATAAAGTGTGAATAACAAGAATTGTATGGAGACATTTCTAAAGGTTAGAATTTCCTTACTAGTGAACTTATAAAAATAAAATTACTGACTTAGGATAACATTACCATTTTACCCCTACTTGAGGGAAAATGACAATTTTATCCCTAACTTAAGAATTTCACATCCTAACTTCAAAACTCATCAAAATTTACATGAGACAAGTAAATCTTGTCTTAAATCCAAATATATAATTAGAAATATTTAAATCAAAACATAACTATAAGAACCAAGCATGGGCCGAAACATACTAAGGCTAAAATCCTTGATTTTTGTTGCAATTCTTTCAAACTCCAACGTCCATGCTAAAACTGAATCATGCAATATACAAAACCATGTCCTATGCTTTAATATCATGATAGGACATCAAAATATACATTCCATAAAAATCGCAAACTCTTATATCAATAAACATGCCAAAAGATTTAACTTTTTTGACCAAATAGAGCAATCTTTGATGTTCTTGGTCTAAACACTCTTCAAATCAACTCCAAGAACTCCAAAAGTTCAAAAGCATACTCTTATCAAGTTCACAAATTAATCCTATGGATTAGCATGTTTGAAAAAATAAATCAAAGACCACAAAGTCACAAAATATCACCCAACACAATCGGTTTGCACATTTTCTCCAAAAGCGAGTACCACATGTTTTGGTCTTTGATCAAACCACTAGATTTGACTTTTCCATGAATTAAACCATCAATAAACAACATCCTATGCTTCATATTCAACTACTAAGATTGATCTAAGCATTAAACTCAAGATCACATGACAAAAATTGCATACAAACACAACACAACCCATGAGCCTCAAGTTTGTGTTTCCACTGAACCTCAACATGCATAAAAAATCATTCCCTCAAGATCAGAATCATAAATCTTCAAAATAACTTCCTAACACATATATCAAAGTCCTGAAAACAATATATGTGAATATCAAGACCATGGGAGCATGCTTTCATAACAAAAGATCCAAACTTACTCAAAACAGAAATTGTTTTTTACATCTCCAATTTCCAACTTTCTCGGATCATGCAGAACTCATAGTACAAACTCTCAATATGCAACCAATTTTTAATATGCTAAATCCAAACCCTAAAAAGATCAGACCAAGATCTTGTAGAGAACATCATAAAAAAAATAAAAAAAAATTAAAGAATCACACATTGTCCAGTTTATTGCCCAATATGACCTTTACATGCTTAGATAGGTTTTTCACTTATCAAAACTCCATGGAAAATTATACAAAATATACCAACTGGAACTAAACTCAAAGAGGAAAAACATATGTGAAGAGAGTTTCGTGAGACTCTACTCACAAAAGCTTAGAAACATTCAAGCAAGAAAGGCTAGAAAAGTAGTTTGAAGCTTCTCCTTGAGTTCTCTCCAAGAAAGTGCTTCAAAAGTGACAAAAGACTAAGTAAATGGCCATGGATGACACTTACACTGCTGGAGGGGTTGGAAGGGGATGTGAGGGTGACTTTTTGATGATGGGTTGTCTGTTAAACCATGCCCAAAACCAGGAGGGGCCATGGCACACGGTTTTGTGCCTTATTGCTACCGTGTGATAGGTAGGTGTGTAACACCCCACTTAGAAACACCTTAGGCCTTGACCTTAGTAACCATGATCCTAGCTAATTAGGAGTTAGGCTATTTGTGAATAAAATCATTTTTTGGGACTTGAGTTGGCAAAAAGGGTCATATACTTTGGGTTTAGTAGAATTATTATAAGACATTTTTGGTGCTTTATTAATTTTGAGGATATACGCCAAGAGGCCAATGGAAGAGTGACACATGGCATATTGGAAGTTGCCACATTAATGGACTAAGAAAATTGGGTTAAGGACCCAAGCTTTTGAAGTATAAAGTCTTAGGAGAGACACTAAGGCTTAAGCCCAACTTGTTGGATACAAGACTATGGGCCTAACTTATTAGGTATTTGATATTAGGCCCAACTTATTAAGCATAAGGTTATTGGACCCAACTTAGCAAGATTCAAGGATTTGGCTCAATTGAAGAAAGACCCAAGGTTAAGACCCAACCAAGTGGGCTATTGAGGCCAAGGTTAGGCCCAATAAATCTGGACATAAGACCCATGGATAAGCCTACTCCTAAGCCCATAACCAATACTTGTTCATATGGCCCAATAAAAGCCGAACCCATTGATTGAGCTGAATTATTGCATATTTTATACATTTAGAACCAATATATTTTATTTATTTCATTACATTATTATTGGTTTTAGATGGAAAAATAGTTAAGATGAATAAATCCGAGTTGTGATTTAAATTGGTTAATAGCATGATTTATGCTTAATTTTATAACTCATGATTTAATTGGACAATGTTTATTTACATGCACAACATATTTTTGATATTCTATTATTCTTTTTTATTTTATTTCTAATTTCTATTATTTTTATAGATCAAGAAATGAAAAGGCATGAAAAAAAAAAGGTCAAAAAGCACCAAAAGAAAAGGCTGAAAGGAAAAAAAAAATACAAAGAAAAGTCAACAAAGACAACAGGTTTTCTTTTGATTTCTCAAAAGCCTCACACACACGCGGGCTCATTGTTTTTCTTTTAGGGAGTTTTGACTCAACACACACTTTGGAGTGGGACAACGCGAACGATTAAAGCTTTGTTTGGATCTTCAACTTTTCTTAACTCATCTCAACTCATCATTACAACTTTTTCAAATTCCAACACAAAATATAATAAACAATTCAACTTTTTCAAATTCTAAAATAATAATAATATTAAAAAATAATATTCTAACAATATTTTATCATCTCAACTCAACTCACTTCAACATCCAAACGCACTCTTAAGAGGGGGCCTTTTGGGGAGTTTTCACGGAAGGGTTTTGAATATACTTTCATTCCATTCTTTTTTTTTTACGCAAACAAGAGAGGAGCGGCAGCTTGAAGAACCTTGAGGATCCAATTGCTCCACTCCAGCCTTCTCCTCCATTACCTACCACCTCCATCTTCATTCATTTGACTTGCTCTTTTTACTCTCTACTACTTATTTAATTTTACTTTAAAGTTTGTGATGTATTTTTGAGATATTTGGCTTAGATCTTTGGACATTTTATTTGCTGTTTATTTACTTTGTGTTATTTATTTTTCTTGCTTCTTTAATCTTTCATTTAACAATGATTACAATTGCTATGGATTGATTTTGAGAATTTGTGATTTGAATACAATGATGAACGCTAGAATCTTGATTTTGGGATTTTTCAATTCTCAGTTCATATTTTGTCAATTATTTTCTAATCTAGTTTAATTCTTACCTTAGTTTTATTAATCTCTTAATTCCATTGCTATTAGATTGATTAAAGCTTAATTAGGACTTAAATAATTTCAGTTTTATTATTTAATTTTCAGATTAATTAAGATTGTTTAGTTTAGTTGATTCTTTGATTGTTAATTTCAATTTGTTAGTCTTTTACATTTCATTTTAGCACTCAAAAATCTAAAAATATGAATCTAGTCCATGACTAGTGCCCTTTTAATTCTCGTTGCTCTCTTCCATTCATTGCACATACCATCAGTTTTATTCTCTCTTTGTGAATATTTTCACCATCTTAAACGAATTTGATTTTAAGTAACTTTTCCTGAGGAGACGATCTAGGAATTTATTCCTAATTATTACTCGACATCCTCCTGCATTTGGGATAGCCTTTGTGCTACTCATTTTTTAGTAAGTCACACATGAAGCCCAAGCTTTGTATTTTATTTCATTCTTCCAAATGGGACCCAGATACACCATACCGATGGTTTTCCTTCTTCCATAACTCAAACACACACCCCTAGGGTTCACAATTTAACCTTGGTTAAGTTTTTAACTTGAGTTCAGATCACTATTCATCTCACTCATGAATAGTAAGTAATTCAAGTATCATGAATTTACATAGTTTTCTTGGAACTTTTTCTTCATAATTTTTAAATCTGAATTTCTTTTCCTTTGCATTTTTTTGGTTTTTTTTTGCACCACTCTTAGAAAACTCTTGAAGGTTAGGATTAACCCAATCCATGTCACTTGAAACCAATGCATGTCATGCCAATAAAACCCACCAATCGGCTCACTTGAAGCAATCCGAGTACCCATCTTCAAACCACCCAAAACCAACACCCCTTCAACCAAGTTTCAAGAGGATTTCTAACCCTTAGATCCTCATAATGTCACCTTAGATTCAGACTTAGCAAGTGTGCAAAATAGTTCCAAGAAGCAAAAACAAAGAAAAAACCAACTATTCACCTAGGAAGTAAGTTGATTTCAAACAAGGTGACCCTTAGCTCTTCAAGAATTTTTCTGCACCAAAACAACCACCCTCCCCATGCCACCACCCTTGTCATTTTGTTTCTTGCAAGTGCTTCAAAGCACTCAATTGCAAACTTACCCAGTTACCTCCCCAAGGCAGCCCAACCGATTGGCTCAAAGAAAGGCACACACATGAACCACTCCGCTAAACCATCATCCCTTTTCACCTCTTTTATTTTCAGCTCAGGCAAAATCACATGGCAGCCAATCCCTCCTCTCTTCATCACCTGAAAAAGCTTGCAAATGATGGAAATAGTACCTCAAACCAGACCAAGAGAATGGGACAAGAAATGATGCAAAGATCTGGATAGTTTTTTATGCAAAATCGTCGGCTACCATTAGGTGTTTTCTTTTGAATTTTTGTTTTATTTTCTGCACCATTGCAGCCCACTACACCTATGGTGTTCTTCTACCTCTTTTCCAAGGTTTAAGCAAGTACCTTAGGACACTATTGAACTGAACCAAGTGATGAAGCTATGGCATTTTGCACTCAACACCTCCACCACCCATCTCCACCACTCACAAGCTTTGCCCTTTAGCCAAACCCACGCCCCTCCTTGCCTCTCACCCACCATTGAACCCTATAAATACCCCCCCTTCACTCCTCACTTCTTCACACAACTCTTCATGTTCTTGACAGCTATACACTCTTAGTGTTAGAAATGTGAGAAACCGTTCTTGGAGCTCAAGGGCCACGATTTTTGTAAGTATTCTTGCCTTATCTCTTGTTGGGTGTTAGATTAACATGTTAGGCTTTGATTTATAGCATGAGAATGAGGAACTAATTGATTTACATAAGGTTTTATTGGAAGTGATGCAATTCGGCCAGATTTGATGTTTAGCATGTATAAATTGTCTTGAGATGAAATTTTAGTCGTGACATGTTTGGATATGTTACCTTAATTATAGTTAACATCTTGGGGGATTGATTGAAAGTTTAAATTTGAGAAAAATAATATGTCATGATAGGTTTAAAAATCAATATTGTTGATCATCAAGCATGTTTCGGTTTTCACTTGATTGAAGTTTATTTATAAAGTCTTGGTTAAATTTTTCCTAAGCTTTAGTATTGAGCATTTAGAAAGGTCTTGTGATTGGGATAAGAACACAAAGGCGTGATTCATTTAGATTTTAAACCTCTCTTTGACAAGAAAAAGTTAGAAACATCATGCATATGCTCATTTTGATGGTTTTGTGGTAATTTGGTTTTGATCAATGCATAAGTGTCGGGATGAATTTGTGAAAACTGAATCTAAGTTATAAACATGTCCCTAAGATCATATTTATGGTTGAACCTAGATGGAATTTAAGTACACATGCATCCATAGAAGTCATAGACTTGAGAACACAAATAGGCCCACATTGATGCATGCCACGGGTTGGTTGATTTTGGCATAGTTGTGAATTGATTCCTACAATTATAAGGGCATATATGGATTTAGAACATAGAAAATATGAGGTTTGTAGAATTTTATTGAATTTTGAAGCCAATTTGTAAATAGTGAGAATTTAGGGCCTTAGTGGCAATTTTATAAAATTGTAGGGGCAATTTCATAATTATTGTATGTACCCTTTTCATTATAAACATCTTCATTAGTTTCTACTTAGGATGCCACTTATTACAACTGCACCAATTTCCTAACATCCGGAAAGTTTATAAGTTGGCTTCTAACTTACTCTTAGATAATTTATTTATGATTTATGTATAAATGCCACATTCATGATATAAATGTCATTTTCAGCATGAAATATCATATTATATGATACATTGAGTATTTGATTACTTGCATACATGACATGTGTAAATTTTCACCATTTTAGCACATTATATGAAATTGTCATTTTTATATAAAGAATACTTCACAAGCACATGTCATGAAAAATATTTTCAAGTATAGAATGAAAAAGAAACTTTTGTCACGACTCTAAAGACTAGGATGGAGAATTATCCTAGAGGAACTACTCTGTCTATTCTAGAGTGAATAAGAATGGAGTGAAAATCCTTACGTTGACAAATAACCGTTAACGGATTTCAAATGGAGAATGTTAGAGCGAAGCCATTTATGGCACCTAACGCTAGTGGGTGCATATGTTATAATGTTATGTTGTAATGAAATGTTAAATTACCAATGAGTTGAGAATGAGTCCATAGACAATGTAGTTTCAATATGAGTTGTACTATAGTCACTAGTAGGTACTCACAATGCATAATGGAGAGCTGTGATAATACCATACGTTACGTTATTGTTAATGATGGCTTTAATAATGATGAAAAGTTATGCATTTGATAAAATGAAGTGAAAAATATTCTCTGTAAGAAAATGTGCATCAAAGCTTTTTTCTGAAAATGTTAAGGAATCTGGATGAGAGATAAATACTGATTTTTTGTATAGCATGCATCTCACGTTTATCATTTATCATGCATAACTAATCTCTGTGCAAATTGGTTGTTTAACTTAATGAGAATTCAAGTAAATTTCACCATTTTGAACCCACTACCATTCCTCATAATGGTAGAATTTGTGTCAAGGCCAACCTATGAGGAGCAGGATGAATTGCTGACTACAGACGGATGAGGACGAGCCTAATTTGGAGAAGAGGCTAGACTTGATTCTGATGTTCATAGCTCTGACTCTATACACCATAGAGCGGATGCGAGAGCTAATCTGATTATGTAGTTTTAGTATTATGGGATTCTCTCTCCCACGTTATGTTGAACTTGTAAGAACCTCTTAAGTGAGGAAGTACTTATTTATGGTTAATTAATATATTTGGGATGTTTAGTTCATTTTGGCATTGATTATTTTTTTATCACCCTTATTTCTGCTACGATTATTGCATACTGCTAGTTTCATACTGAGATGTACTGTATATTAGCTATCATGGACCGGGGGGGGAGGGAGGTATGTAACCTTGTCTTGCATGTCCCGACGCTCCAAGTTTTCGTTCCATCCCAAAGGGAGGTTGGGGGCGTCACAAGGTGGTGAGGTCGTTTTCTGCCTTCCCATCAACCACTATTTGGGACTGATATGAATAGTAGAAGTACACTTATGGTAGTGAAAAACTTCTCCAAGAAGCCATGCACAGATGGTGCAATTCGATAGGCCTTAATGGGCCTAAACTGATTGGGTCTCATTTGGGGTTTCAGTTTCTATCAAGCCCAAATCTAATTTTTCTTGACCCAATGAAAATACTATGGTATAAAAGAATGGATAATGGTGTAGTGACACGAACTTGAATGGTTAATAGCATGTGAAAGTGATTTAATCAAAGGATTACAAACTAAACTAAGATTGGCTTCATTTAGGGTTTGGGAAACCATTTAAGGTTTCAGTTTCCACAAGGCATTTGTGGTTTCAATTGGCTTTTAGATATTTGGGGTTTCACTAGGGTTGAAACCCTGTTTACTTTGGCACAAAAATGAATGGTTGGATAGAATAGTGTTTGGCTTAAGTGCCATGATCACAAAACTTGATTTTGCTTCATTTCCTTTACATTTCCATCTCATTGTTCCTTTTGGTGTTAAGTGTGCTAAATTATACACTAAGTGTGGCTAAGATCTTGCTGAGTGTCTAAATGAAACTTTTCTAGACTAATTTGGACATTCTACATTGTGATCTAAGAACAACTGGGCTGTGTGAAAATAACTTTACATCATAAAATCCTAAATAATTCTACGAAACTAGGAGTGTACATCGTTTTGCAAATTTCAACTCCTAAGTGCCTCGAACAAGTCCAAACGCATTTTCGAACAGCTATTGTCCAGAAAAGGAAAAATCTTTTTATTACATCGTAAAATCCTAAATATTCATCTGAGACTAATGGCTTAGACTGTTTCTCATTATCACATTTCTAAATACCTAGAATAAATCAAATTACATTTCTGACTCCTACGTGGGCTAGAAACTGACTATGTTGACTGATTCAGATAAATATAGGTAGAGAGTTTCTCCATGCATAGTCTGGCTCAGGAGGGGGGATTAGAGAAGTATTCTTTGAATTAGGTGAATGCTTCATTGCACTCTCCATTCCAATCGTGCACTTTGTGCAACACTCGAAAAAATGGACGGCACTTTTCTATCGATCAGGAAACGAACTTGTTAAGCACCGCGATTCTTCCCATCAAATTTTGTACCTCATTGAGGTTTTTGGGGGGCTTCATGTTGATGTTTGCCGGTATCTTCTTCTGGTTAGCCTTTGATACCCCTTTATGAAACCATGAAGCTGAGGAACTTGCCTGACTCCGCTTCGAAGGTGCATTTCATAAGGTTAAGTTTCATTTGGTAATTTCACGGGATCGCAAACGTTTCTTGCAAATCGGTTGTATGCTGCTCCGACTCCTTGCTTTTTACGAGCAAGTCATCCATGTAGACTTCCATGTTCCATCCGAATTGCTCTTTAAACATCCGATTTGCTAGCCTTTGATAGGTTGCTCCAGCTTTCTTCTCCGCTAGAGGTAGCTTTTTAGTCATTGCTGGCTCAGACCGTGTTGCAGCTGGTTTACGAAAGTGTAACACCCCGCCTAAAAAGCTCCTTAGGCCTTAACCTTAGTAGCCTTAATCCTGGTTAATTAGGAGTTGAGTTTTTTTAGAATCAGAATAATTTTGGATACTTGACTTGGCAGAAGGGCCGTATACTTTGGGTTTAGAAGAATTATTTGAAGATTCTAGTGCAATAGTGATTTTTGAGAAAAAAGAAAATTTTTGTAGCTTGATTGATTAGTAATATTATTTTGGAGAATTTTTAGCGCTTTATAAATTTTGAGGATGAGAAGTCAAGAGGCCCATAAGGGAGTGACACATGGCGTATTGGATGGTTGTCACATTAATGGGCTAAGCAATTTGGGTTAAATATTTGATGAATTTGGAGAAGGCCCAAAGAGTGGTTTATTAAGGGCCCAAGGTTTTTGGGTATAAAAGCTTAGGAGAGACACTAAGGCATTAGGCCCAACATGATGGACACTAGGCCCTACTTGATGGATATAAGACTTTAGACCTTTAGTTCACTAAGGATATGATGCTAAGAATAGATACCATAAGCCCTAGACCAATTTGGAAGTTAGAAGAATATAGGCTTTTCTTGTTGAACCTTAGAAGTTATGCCCAATGTATCGAAGGCTTGAAGCCTTTGGGCCTAACTTTGTGAAAGTGAAGGTCTTTGGCCCAACCTTAGAAAGACTTATCTTTCGGACCCAAATTTTGTAGGCCTTTGAGGCCTTAGATGAGCCCTCAAATCTGGACATAAGGTCCGTTAATAACCCACAACCAAGCCTCAAAGTAATTCAAGACATGGTAGGTTAGCCATGGCCCAAGTTTGTGGAAGCCATAAGGTCTTTGGGCCAAGCTTGGTATAGGTGTAACACCCCTCTCCTTCTTTCTGACGTAAACAAATTCAATTGCGAGTCTCGTTATGCGTGTCGAATCTCGATGGCGTGTTTTTAAAGACATTATGTGATTTCTAAAGTAAGCCTAGTATTTTAAACCTCTCAAATATTTTAAATGTCCTATAAATATTTATATGGAGTATTTCTAGTGTTATTGAACCAAGCTTGATTTTAAATAAGACAATTATAATATTTTTGAAGAGCTCCAAAAATATTATAATTGTCGAAAATCATTTTAATATCATTTATTAAAATGATTCTAGTTATTTAAAATATTATGTGATTTAAAATTATGTTTAAAACTCTAATTCTTTAAAGATATTAAATAAGACTTCATCATTTTATTAATGATGAAGAAATATTATTTTATAAACTAAAGTTTAGTCTAAATAATATTCTATCTTAATTCCTCTCAATATTTTTAATTTAAATCGGTATTTAATCTCTTACTGTTAGATCGTTTTGAAGATCCCAAGGTAAAGCGGTTAGGATTAATACCCAAGCCCTCTCTCTTTCTCCCTCACTTTTCCACTTTCCCTCTCTCTCCTCCCTTTCCCCTTGAGCCTGACAGAAGCCCTTCTCCCTCTCACCCGATTCTCTTCTCCTCCAGCCCAGCGCGGCCGCACGCCACCCAACCTCATTGCCACTGCCGGTGAGCCCCATGCAACCCTCTCTCTACTCCTACGGTAGCCCAACTGAAATGGATTTCACCCATTTATCTCCTCCTAGCACCTCCACCGTCAGCCAGGGCCACCACCGAGCACCACCATGAGCACCCCCTGACCTCCCCCTTCCTCCTCCCCTTGATCCGAAGCCAGTAGCCTCTCCTTAGACCACACGCACGCAGCTCCTCCATGCACAGGTTCTCCATACCCATGGCTGAGCTCCACCTCCCACGGCCACCGTACCACCACCAGAGGCTTCTTCTCCCACTGGCGACCTCCCCTAGCCACCCCCATGTCCAGCCAAGTCCTCCCTTTGATTTCCCCTATTTGAGACCCACGACCTAAACTCATCCACGAGCCGCCGTATCTTCGACGTGTGCCACCTCAGCACCACCATGAGACCACCACCCTAGGACCACAACCCAACCCTCCTACACTTAGACCCACACCTCTAGTGGCCAAAATAGCCAATGTACGTGGCAAATTGCCACTGTACACAGCTAGATCCGCTATGTTCCACCCCTTGCCGCCATCACAAGGCCACCATGAGCTCTTCCAAGACCACACCTAACTATCCAAATGCCCCAACAGTCACAATGTAAGGTGAATAGCCACCGTACGTGGGTTAGCAGCCACATACAACCCTTCCGAGCGATGCATAGGTTATCCCATCGATGGTATAACTCTCTTTCCCTTACCTTCGTTATTATGTTAGTTGGTTGGTTAGGCTATGGACTGTGCTGTTAGTATTCTGGAGTTCACTGTGTAGTGTGGTGATGTGATGGTGCATGTGAAGTGTTGGGCGTAGTTGGGAACTGTGTTGTGTAGTGTTGTGGACTGTGCTGTATGGGTGACGTGGCATTGTGTGGATTGGAAAGAGTACATGTGGAGTGTACTCTGTGTGGCATAGCATAATGTGAAGAGAGTACACTTGTACTCCATGAGGTGAAGCGACACACTATGTGGCGTGTCGCGAAGATAAGGATGGTTGCGTAGTTGATGAGCGTAGAGCGTGATGAGTAGGGTCGAGAACTGTGGAACAGTGTCCCAAAGTAGTTGCAATGTAGCCTGTAGTCTGAGTGTAGTTGACTTATGGCTGGGAGTATGTGCAAAGTGACAGAACAAGTGTAAGAGTGCGCATCGGAAGTATGACGAGGGAATGTCATGGAGTGACATGGTTAAGCAAGAAGTCATGCTTGTGATGGGTGAGGAGTTAGCGTAAGAGTGATGTAGCGGGATGTCAGGTGACGTGACAAGGTCACGGTCTAGTTTGAGAGTAGTCTTGAGCTATCTGATGTGATGTAAGGTGTAGTTATGAATGGAATCTTGTTATGTTAAGTGTTGGGATGAACTGTCAAGAGGGACGGGTAGCATGAAGAGTCATGCTAGCAAGGTTAAGAGAAGGTTGGTATCGAAGTATGGCATTTGTCCCTACGAGCATGTGATAAACGAATTGTATGTTGATCTTAGGTGATAAATGGGTAAGGCACGTGTGTAATCTGGTTATTCATTGTCGTGTTCAACATGTGGTGTGTGGTACTTAGAGGATTTTTGGGAGGAACTTGTTCGATTGTCATGCACTATTCATTGTCGTGTTCAACATGTGTTTTGTGAAGGTAATATGGTGGCAGATTGGTTATCCAAGGAAGGGGCCTCAGGTGCCGAGTTGTTCTTTTCTAATAATTGTGATATGCCTCAGATTCTTAGAGGATTGCTCCATTTGGATTTCTTAGCCCTCCCTTTAAGATGCTAGTTTGTCTAGTTTTTGTGATTTTGTTTTCTTTTTCATCCCATAGGATTGTCATAGAATGTTTTCTTGGTTGCAATCTTGTTGGGTTTTGCCATGGGTCTTGATTGTTACCACGGTATTCATCCTCCATAAGTGAGAGCTTTATTAATAAATTCGGGAATGGGTCACTATTGGACATGTGACTTCCCGCTCTTTAAAAAAACAAAAAAACTCACTTAAGAATGCTCATGAACAATGGGAAGATTAGCTCTCAAGAACACTCAAAGGGAACTTGGAGAAAGGGTGCGGAGGAAGTGAAGTGATGAAGGGCTTTTATAGGACTAAAGGGTAGGAGAGGCGCTAGCCATAGTGGCTTGTGATTGGGCGGTGAGTGATGATGCTACCTATGTCACCCCTTGCCATGAGTGGTTGGCTGAAAATGGTCATCATTTCATCTATTGTATGGTTGAAATGGCTAGGCGAAGGGGGTAGAGTTGCCGTGGTAAAGTGGAGAAGGGAGGGGAAATTAATTTTAGCCATGAAGCCAAGCTATCATGCCGCTGGGTATGGTGCTTTCCCAAAGCCAATTGTTTTTGTCTTATTCACTTGGATTCTTCTCCATGGTTGTTATGCCTAGCTTAAAGGCACTCTTAAGTGATCTACATAGGTGGTAGACGGTGGGGAGTGGTTGCCAAGTGATGATGAAATGGAAGCCCTATGAATAAGGTGGTTTAATGGTGGTTGTCGAGATGCTCAAAGGTGCATTCAGATTGGGTTAAACTTTTTGGGATGGTGTTGAGTCCAATTTCTTCATGGTAATTGGAGGGGCTTTTGATGAATGGAAGTAGAAGATGGTGGCATGGGGTGATACTTCTTCCATGGCAAAAAAAATAATTTAATTAAAAGCATTCGGTTGCCTTCTAATTAATACTTGGTGCACTTGGTTTGGGGTTTCGGCTAGGGTTCTTGAAATCAATGTGGCCAAAGCTTAGTTGAATTTTAAGAAATCAAGTTAGGTGTTTTAAAGGATGGAAATTCCCTTGAGAAAATGGCACAAAAAGGTTTGAGCTAAGTGCACATCAGTCTATTGCACACAAGAGTACACATGGGTGCCGATTGGTGTGGATTCAGGGTTTGAAATGTCATCACCCTTAATGACATGTGTAAAGATTTATCTAGAGCTCTAATATGATCTAAGAATGATGGAATTGGATAACAAAACAAGAAAATTTCAGATCAGAAGGATGAGAAAAAAATAAGAATGAAATTACACTTAAAACATGGTTTTAAAGATCACTAATCGTGAGTAGATCAATCAATGCTCTTAACCAAAATTTTAAACCTAATTTAATTTCTTTTAAAACTCTTAGGGTCATGGGCCGCACTAATGGGCTAGTCTTCTAAAATACTAGTGCTAATATAAGCTTATTCTAAGGGTTAATCTATAAGGGTAAATGGGCCGGGTGTTACAAGTGATAACTTAACTTCTAAATTGTACTTGCACCAATGCTTTTATACTCCCCTTTTCTGATGGGGTCACTGTCTTTTTGTACCTAGGGTATTTGTCCCAGCCTTGGATGGCATGACGTCGCATTTAATGTGGCAGCCTCTACTAGGGACAAGATCTCCCATCCGAATGCGAAGTAATTCCTCGTAAGCCATCTTGGTAATGGAGTGTCCGTGCGGACACTATTCCCTTTCTTTATGTTGATCTAGGTCCTCCACTTCTTTACTGGTTGAAGGGTCTGCAACGTCTAGACTATGAGCTTTAGCTGAGAAGATGTTAGGGTTCCTTGAGGGAGAGATTGAGGAAGATGAAGGGATGACTCTGTGTAAGGGGAAGAAGATACGAGACTTAGGGAAACTGAAGTGAAGTGAAGATATGAGGAACTCGATGCGCACCGTTTGCTACAAGACCCGGAACGCACCATTTGGGAAGAGACTTGGAATGCACCGTTTGGGAAGAAGACTTGTTGTTTAGTATATGTTGCAGGAATGCCATTTAATGTCTTTCATTACCCTTTTTCAAATGCTTTGTATTTACTTTCTGTTAGAATAAAGTACACGTGTAAGCAGCTTAGGAGATGAGTTTGTTAGGCTGCAGAGATATGTAAACCATAGTGGTACACGTAGGGAATCATCTGAAAACACATTTGCAGAATTGTTCTTCATTTTGGAGGTTAAGGGATCCCTTGAAGCACCCTAATGGTTGATTAAATTTTTCAGTGCCTTTTATCAAACAGCTTGTCCACATTTCCATTTCCCTTTCATTTACATTCTGGTCAATCCATTTCATCCATTACAGTCATACACATAACAGCATAATTGCAATTGGTATCCAGAGCCTATGATATTTATGGCAGAAAATACACATTCCAACAAGCAAACCCCGGAGACTCTTAATTAACATGACCAACGTTTACATGAGTTACAAGAACAAATGAAGCAAATGAATGATATGCCCAGATCTATGATGGGAACTCAAACACAATTACAAGCCCAGTTGGCTCTCCGTGAGCCACCACCTGAGATGGGGAATGAAAACAGAAGGCCATTGCAGTATGGAGTCAAGCTTGAGTTTCCTCACTTTGATGGTCAGGATCCGGCAGCTTGGATTTTCAAGGCTTCTCATTATTTTGAATATCATCAAACAGCTGTTGCTAATCAGATCTTATGGCATCATACCACATGAATGGTGAAGCTCTTGTTTGGTATGAAAATGCCGTTGACATAGGGCAATTTCAGTGTTGGCAAACCTTCATTGCGGCCCTCCAGCTGAGGTTTAGGCCCACAGCTTATGATGACCCCATGGAGGCCATCACAAGGTTGAAGCAAATCTCCTCTCTTGCATAATATAAGTGTCAGTTTGAAGCTCTCTCCAATCGATTGAAAGGTCTACCAGATTCTCATAAGTTGAACTGCTTCCTTAGTGGCCTCAAGGATGAGATCAGACTCCCTCTTCGCATGTCCAATCCCATTAACTTGAATGCAACATATGGCCTCGCACGAATTCAGGAGGAGTACTTGGTTAGTTCCAGCAAACCAATCAAACAATGGGGAGAAAGAAGCAATTCATCTACTTTTCATGGGGGTTAAGGGACCTATACAAGTCCCAGTTACAACAGATCTAATAAACCAGCAATACCACCAACAAGGGTTTATTCCACACAAATGGATGAGAAGAGACGCAAAGGGCTGTGTTACCACTGTGGAGATAAGTGGAACCCCTCACATGGTTGTAAGTCCCCTAAAAATTTACCTTATGCATGCTGTTGATGAAAATTTTGATGAGAAAACAGAAGAGGTTTTTTATGATTCACATGATTTGGTGGATAATGTGCCCAATATGCAACCTAAAACGACCCAGAAATTTCACTTAATGCCTTCACGGGTACACCCTACCCTACCACTATGAGATTCAAAGGAAAAATTGGCTCCTCTATGGTGGTCATTTTGGTGGATATAGGAAGTATACATAACTTCCTGGATCCCTCTAATGTGTCAAAAAATAACCTATGTATGGATGGGTCTCCATTGTCTCAAAAAATAACCTATGTATGGATGAGTCTGGTCAACTCAGTGTGAAGGTAGCTAATGGGGAGATTTTGGAAAGTCCTGGGAGCTACAGCAGTGTCTTAACATCTATCCAAGGCACTACTTTTAGCCCTTCATTTTTTATTTTACCCCTTGCTGGTTGTGATGTTGTACTGAGCATATAGTGGTTGAAAGGGTTGGGTTCCATTACTTGGAATTTTTCTAACCTCGATATGAAGTTCAAGTGGGAAAACAAAAGGGTGGAGCTACAGGGCACTCAGCCCAGTGCAATTACTTTCGCAAATGAGGATGCTAAATGTTTGGTGAGTACATTTCACAAGGGTGAGGGACTTCTTTTGCAACTAATGGTAGTGGAGGTAGAAAGGCCTACAGAAAATTGTTGCCCAGCAATCACCAAATTGTTGGATCAGTTTAATCGGGTTTTTCAGGAACCTGGAGGACTCCCACCCATCAGATCCCATGATCACAAAATAGTGTTGCGAGAAGGCACTAACCCCATTTTCACTAGACCATACAAATATCCTCATTACCACAAGGCTGAGATTGAGAAAATAGTGTCTGAGTTACTCACCCAAAGGGTTATAAGGCCAGCAACAGTCCTTTTTCTTCACCAGTTTTGTTGGTCAGAAAGCAGGATAGGAGTTGGCGTCTCTTTGTTGATTACAGAGCACTCAACCAGCAGACTGTAAGGGACAGATTTCCCATTCCAGTAATTAATGAATTACTGGATGAGCTACGTGGTTCTTTGGTTTTCTCTAAATTAGACCTACGATCTGGCTACCATCAGATACGAGTGGTTCTTGAGGATGTGTCTAAGACGGCATTTCGTACACACGAAGGCCACTATGAATTTTTGCAATGCCCTTTGGGCTTACCAATGCCCCATCCACCTTCCAGGGGCTTATGAACGTACTTCTCAGACCATTTATGTGCAGATTTGTATTGGTGTTTTTTGATGACATACAGTTATATGGCAGATGCATTAATGATCATTTTGGCCACTTAAAACAGGTCTTAAGGATCCTTCAAAAATGTGACGCCCCCAGATTTCGCTTGGGATCGGACGGACATTCGAAATGTCGGGACATGCAACACAAGGTTACCTGCCTTCATTCATGACATATAAGATTCAATGTTCCTAACATGCATTTAGTATTATGCAATATTCGCAGCGGATAATTTTTTTTTAGCAACACTATGCACCAAACTTATAATATCCCAAATAGTTAAAATATAAATCATGCATACTTAAAACATCCACGACTACAGCACCGGTCTCAAAAGACTGTAATCTCAAAACAACGGATACCTGACTCCATAATTACATTACCAAAATACACTATTGGGGTAGTTCGTTGAGTAACTCGACTAACGATGCCGGAATACTATCCAAAGACCTAACTATGGAGGCTGCAAACTCCGTATTGCATCTACGGCGTCTAGTCAACCTCCTCCAGTCTGCTAGTGTCTACTCCCTGCTCTGATCCTAACACATCGCCTACCATTTGCGAGACTGCATGGCAGTAAAAGCATGAATGCATAATCAAAGTCATAAGTAAGCATAGCATAACTTGACGTATAGCATGGCATAAATGACATAACTTAAACTAAAACTGAAATTTAGATTGATGTGACATGGCATGTACGTGAACTTAAAACATAACATGAACTAGCAACATAGCATGAACGTGAACTTGAAACATAACATGGACTTGAAACATAGCATGAACATGAACATACATGATTTGAACATGAACTTAAACATAACATGAACACCTGAACACAACATAACATAAACGTGACCTTGGAACATAACGTGAACTTGAACATAACATGAACATGAAAATAACAAGGCATAAACATGAACTTGAAACATATTCTTGTCTCATGGGATCACTATGATTGAGTAATCTTATCTCATGGGATTACCGTGATTGCGTATTCTTATCTCATCGGGTTACCATGATTGACATAAACTTGAAAGTTGACATGAATATAAACTTGAACATAACAAAACGTGAAACATGACTTGAACGTGAAATACATGAACTTGAAATCTTATTCAATAGACTTAATTAATAAAAATGACCATACGGGTGTTACACAGGTCCCCATGAGCTGTGTGTCCCTGCCGATTACCGCATCACAACAAAGGTGTCTATACCATCTGTGAGTGCGTTAACACGTACTTCACAGTTGTTGTGACCCCACATATTCTACATGTTACAATTGCTGTGTCTTACGTAGTATATGCTCCACAGTTGTTGTGGCCCCATACTTCATGCTCCACAGTTGTTGTGGCCCCATGAATTGTTTGTACCACACTTGTTGTGAACACATGTAACATAAAGTGTGGCTCCATCGGCGTTAGTGTCTGGCGCGTTCTGGTGACCAGCTAATTAGGCCTCATTCGCAACCTGTTGATTGTACTTCGTCAACCCAGAAAATTTCACAACTATTTAGACACTCCAACGTCAACAAAGGAGTTCCACTAGGATATTACCCTATCCTAAAGCTTAGGGTCGTGATTGACATGAATAACTTAACTCACATACATGACATTTCGTAACGTGGCGTGACATGAACGCATGAACATAAGACGACAGACATAACATACTTTGAGACATAAAGATAATAGACAACATTTCATAACATGGCATACATGTAACAGACAATATTTTGTAACATGACATAACATGTAACAGAAAATATTTCTTAATATGGCATAACATGTGACAATGAATATTATATGACATGACATACATGTAACAGATAGTATACGTAATGTGACATGCTTGCAATAGATAGTAACATGAGACAGAATATATTATGTAACAGATAAATATTTCCTGACAGAATAATTCGTGTAATAGATAAATATGTGATGACATGGCATATATAACAACATACAAACATAAACTGTAGTTCTCTTACCCATCACACAACACAGTAAACTGATAATAAGTTAAGAGCTAACTTACCTCGATTGTTACGTTCTACGAGAATAAAGCGCAAAACACGAGGAACTATAAGAGGGTATTCTAAAATTTAAAAATTTAATTAGTAATAAATAGAAAAGTGAAAATGGACAACTTAGAGTAAAATTACCATTTTACCCTCTACATGTGGAAAAATGACCATTTTACCCCTAACTTAAGAATTTCACATTCTAACTCCAAAAATTACCCTAATGTAAATTTTGTCCTAGTCTCAAATATCAACTCAGAAAAATTTAAAACCATTCGCAACTATGAAAAATTCACAATGTCTGAAACATTCATTGCCATTTCTCCTAGTTTTGGTTGCAATTTCTTCCATCTTCAAAACCCAGGATTAAACCAAAATTTTGTAACAAGGATCTTCCTATCCTAAGTTTAGAAATACACTTAAAATATCTATTAAGAAAAGCTAATCATCAGCACCAAATGTTTTGTAAAAATTTCCAAACTTTTTAACAAAAACTAAACCCTTAAATTACAAGTTTTGGCCTTAATAAAAACATCTCCAAGAATTCTAAAATAATCAAATCTTACTTCTAACATATTCATTACATCATCCCAAGATCAACCATGATTTAAATCATCAAACAAAAGTCACCAAAATCACAAAACAATACTTGGAGTTTTTGGTTTTATACTTAGTCCAAAAATATAAACTTTTCTCTCAACTAACTTTGATAAATCTCTTGATCCATGATTTAAAGAAATGTGATCTTCAAACTAAAACATCTCATGGTTTAAAAATGTGTCCTAAAGAAGATCCAACCATCAAACTTAAAATCACATAGCTAAAACTCAATAAAACATAGATCTAACCCAGAAATATCAAATCTTAGGCCTAACCGAAATCCTCTTGCATAGAAAAATCATATCTTTAAAAATAAAACTAAGTATCTTTAAAATAACATCATAACATGTATATAAGATTCTTAGGATCATCATATAAAAATATCAAAGCCTTTGGAATAAGATCAAACCATGAAATCTTCAAACTTACCCAAAATAAAAATTGTGTTTCCACTTCTAGTTTTCAAGTTTCTAAATCTAAAGAAATCTATCATCAAAAGCTTTATCCATGCATCAAAACCTCAATGAAAATTCTTAAACACATGCTAACAACACTCCATAAAATTTTTGGACCAAGATATGTCCATTAGCTTGGTCACAAATTCCAAAACATAACATACTTTCTAGTTTCACACCCAGAATGACCTTTTCAGGGTTGAAAAAGCTTTTTACTAATCAAATGAGCATGAAATGAGACCAATAAGATATCCAGGGAAACTAAACTCAAATATGAACAACTTTTATGAAGGATCCATCTTGCAAAAATACTTACAAAGTATCAAACATTTCCACACAATAAGACCTAGAAATCTGCCTGAGAGAACTCTTTTGAGTTTCTCTCTAAGAATTGGGTGAAGAAGTGACAAAATGTAGTGATATGTGCCTTGCACAACTTTATACTCCTGGAGGGGGAAATTATAGGCTTGATTGACCCTTGATTGGAGTTCTCTATGTGACATAAAGTGGAGAATAGTGAAGGGTAAGGATTGCCTGCAGTAGCTATGAGAGATCGAGGTTGATGGAGTGGATTTCTCCTTCATATCAAGGCACAATTGGGTGCAGCCAAAGGTAATGAATGGTCTGCCATGTGGGGGAGGAAAAATCTTTAAGAAGCTTTGCCAAGATGGCCAAATTCGTGGGCCTTCGTGGGCCCCAAAGAAGTGGGCTTCAATTTTAGGTTTAAAGGGGATTTGGTTAGGGTTTGAGATCTTATCAAGCCCAAAATTAATTTTTCTTGGCCCAATCAAATTTCCAAGTTTAAAAGGTTGGATAATGATGTCATAATAATGATTTGATTAATTAATAGCATGTGAAAGTGATTTAATCAAGTGATTTAGCGCAATGCTAGAAATCGGGTTAGAAAGGGTTTGGATGCCAACTTAGGGTTTGGGAAACCGTTTAGGGTTTCAGTTTCAACCAAGCATTTAGGGTTTCAATTGGATTCCAACCATTTATGATTTTGCTAAGATCGAAACCTTCTTTGGTCTGGCACAATTTGGTTGATCAGATGAAACAAAACTTTGCTTAGGTGGCATGATCTCACACCTTGATTTCCTCACAAATTTATCTAATGGTTCCTCTTTGTGCCAAGTGTCTAATACCATTCACTATGTGTGGCTAAGATCTTGCTAAGTGTCCAAATAAAACTTCTCCAACCTAATTTGAATATTCCAGACTGTGATTTTGAAAACACTATACTGGGTGCGCTTATCAAGGTTACTATTCACCCCCAAAAAAAGTAAAATAAACTTAGTACTAAAAAATTTTAAATATTCATATTAACCTATAGTGAAAACCGTTTACCAAAATTCAACCTGAAATGCCCCTAAAAATAATTTCACAATTTCGAACAGACATTTCATCCGGAATTATGAAAATTGACTATTCTGACATAAAATCCTAAATAATCAACTGAGTCTAATGGCGTATAGCGCATTATGACACTTCTAACTATCTCGAATAATTAAACTCATATTTCTAGCATCATAGTGAGTGATAACACTGACTATGTCAACAGACTAAAACCTACGCGATTGGTCAATTCGTAAAAACTTAGGAATTTTCACGAGGTTCCTAAAGACAATAGAAATTCTATCGGTGAATTTCTAGGGAATTGTTACATCCTCACATCCTAAAAAAAAGATTTCGTCCTCAAAATCGACGCAAGTATAAACATAAAACACACTCAAAAGAAGAAGTTCCTTACCAACTTACTGTCCATCACCAGATGCATTATCACGCTCATGGGGCAGGTAACGTTCTTCTTGAGGTAACGCCTTCCTCTCGTAGGCAACACTATTCTTACCTATAACCATCACATGGTTACACAAAATAACTACCACTATAACATAAGGGTATAACACTCCCAAAGGTTATTATCTAAACTTAATGACTTCTAGGCTGACCTTCTAGGATACTGAATCCTTACTTGAATGAAATCATTATTCTCCTTACTATTCAAAGAATTATCCATAACGTATATATATATCTACCATTCTTAACTCTTTCTTTCTCAAATCATATCAATTTGTTCTGGAATCCTTCCTCAAAATAGGTCAAGTCATACCAACATACTCTCTAAATCTAAAATTTCAAGTATTCACGCAGTTCAATTTGGAAGAATTTAATCCATACACAACTGAATTCACTTTGTCTATTTCCTCAAGGAGTTCTATCTGCCTAGGACTAGCTTACTCCTTCATAATCACAATGAATCGTTCTTTTTCCTAGGTGGTACCTCAATAAACGATTAGCTATTAACCTCAACTCAAAACTTTATCTCTTATGATTGGCATAGCTCGTCTATCAATCATAAGCCGCCTCTTATTTTGACTCTAAATGAAAGGATTTGTTCCTACTATTCACGTAAATCCTCAAGACCAATATCTACTACCCATATAAAAGTCTCCAATATAATGGTGATCTATGTTTTCCACAAACACAATGCTTTACCAAAAACACTTAAGGGCAACTGGATAAAACTACCATCATAAGCGAATCATACCACGGCCAAAGCCTCTCCCAAACACTTTACTCTTCCGAACACAAATTCATTTGGATCCTCAAAAACAAAACAACTCCAAATATGCGGAATACTAATTTATCAACCTTCAATCCCCTTCCTCCAACTGCTAAAGAGTATTCTATATCTACACTAATATGAACAATAATACTCTTAATGAGAATTGTTACTCTTACCACCTGGGTAACAATTCGGCTTCTGAACTAAACTCTCATGTAATACCACAATCTCTAAAAATAGGGACTCACTTGAATCAATAGCGTACAAGTTACAAACTTCAATGGCTTGACATTCCCAAAAATAGCAATAATGCAACAATACAATCAATTGCAATTAAATCAACCTCACATAAGCTTAACAATACCTAGGTCTTAGAAAAACAATACCAGTGACGGTGCTAGCTTGTTCAGTTCTTGGGGCGTCAACATCAGCGTCTCCCTGAGTGACAGCATACACTCTCATGGGTACGTGCTGCCTCGGCTTTGGTTTGTAGCCGCGGATTAGAGAAACCCCCTTTCTTTCATTCCTCAAAGCAACACTGGGGCAGTCTTTGATCATATGACCCAGTTGGCCACATCTGAAACAAGTTTCCAACGCGATTTTGCACTTGCCTCCATAGTATTTTTCGCACTGTCCATAAGGTGGAAATGTAATCGACATTAAGCTCCCAGTCTCAATGCCTTTTTCTTTATTTGAATCAGTAAACATCTTCTTCCTTTCTGAACTTTCTTTAGCCACATATGATGAAGTCCTCTTTCTTTCTGAAATGATCTGGGCAGTCTAACCCTTCTACTCTGTCTCTGCTATCGCGGCCACGTGTACCCACTCTTGGTAATTCTCTATTCTTAGGCAAGCTACTTGGCTAGGGATCCTTGGCTGAAGTCCAGCTTGAAACTTTCGTGCCTACATCCTTTGAGTAGAAATCAAGTATGGTGCAAACCTTCCTAACGCCATAAACTTAGCGGCGTACTATTCTACGGTCAAATTGCCTTGAGTTAAAGTCCCGAACTCTTGCGCCTTCAACTATATGACAGAATCTGGGAAGAATCTGTTGTCAAACTTTTCCTTAAATCTCTCCCATGACAGTGCAACCAACTTCCTAGTTCCCTCACTAGAAGCAGCCTTCGCATATCCCACCATATTCCAGCTTCTCCTTGGAATAGATATCTAGCATATAGAACCTTCTGGTCCTTAGTACATCCTCAAATCTCGTAGATCCTTTCGAGATCCATAATCCATTTTTCGGCTCTTAGTGGCTCTTCATTACCAGAAAAATTCAGGTAATGATGGATCAAGAACTTCTCATACGTACAACTCCTGACTTTGGGTCAGGGTACATGCGCTTGTTATTGTTGTTGTTGTCTAAGCACGCCAATTAGCAGACGTACAGCTTCAGCTAATCCTCCATCCATCGGGGAATTCTAATTCTCCTGATTTGTGGCTCCCTCAGGGTTTCGAGGTATCCTACCTTGAGTCAAGTGTCACTTCCAGAAACACATGAGTACACATATTATAACCACATACTATCTCTCATACTTCAAAAATTCAAGTCTAATGAAAACTAAAATCTTAAGCCTAATATTTGGTGCATTTCATAAGGACAAGTAGATTTAAAACCAGAGATGTATTGCTCTAATACCACCCTATGACGCCCCCAGATTCCACTTGGGATCGAATAGACATCCGAAGCGTCGGGACATGCAACACAATGTTACCTACCCTCATTCATGACATACAAGATGCAATGTTCCTATTATACATCTAGCATTATGTAATATTTGCAACGGATAATTTTTTTTTTAGCAATACTATGCACCAAACTTATAATATCCCAAATAGTTAAAACATAAACCATTCATACATAAAACATCCACGATTACAGCACGGGTCTCAGAAGACTATAATTTCAAAACAGCAGAGACCTGGCTCCATAATTACATTGTCAAAATATACTATTGGGCTAGTTCGTTGAGTAACTCGCGTAACTCGACTAACAATACCAGAATACTATCCAAAGACCTAACTATGGAGGCTACAAACTCTGTGTTGCGTCTACGGTGTCTAGTCAACCTCCTACAGTCTGTCAGTGTCTGCTACCTGCTCTTATCCTGACACATCGCCAACCATTCGGGGGCAATGGCAGTTGGGACTACCACGGTGAGATTTGTAATCAAATCTCAGTAAGTTAACAGGAAACTTCCACATAGGTTAATGATGCATGCATGGCAGTAAAAGCATGAATGCATAATCAAAGTCATAAGTAAGCATAACATAACTTGACATATAGCATAGCATAAATGACATAACTTAAACTGAAACTGAAACTTAGCTTGGTGTGACATGGCATGTATGGGAACTTAAAATAAAATATGGACTAGCAACATAGCATGAACGTGAACTTGAAACATAACATGGACTTGAAACATAGCATGAACATGAACATACATAATTTGAACATGAACTTAAACATAACATGAACCTGAGCACAACATAACACAAACGTGAACTTGAAACATAACGTGAACGTGAACATGACATAATATGAAGGTAAACTTTAACATAACATGAACATGAACATAACATGACATAAACATGAACTTGAAACATATTATTATCTCATGGGGTCACCATGATTAAGTGATCTTATCTCATTGGGTTACCATGATTGCGTATTCTTATCTCATGGGGTTACCATGATTGACATGAACTTCAAACTTGACATGAACGTAAGCTTGAACATAACATAATGTGAACCATGACTGGAACGTGAAATATATGAACTTGGAATCTTATTCAATAGACTTAATTAATAAAAGTAACTATACGGGTGCTACACGGGTCCCCTTGAACCGTGTGTCCTTGCCGATTACCGCATCAAAACAAAGGCGTCTATACGTTGTGAGTGCATCAATACGTACTCCACAGTTGCTGTGGCCCCACGTATTCTATGTGTCACAATTGTTGTGTCTCACGTAGTGTATGCTCCACAGTTGTTGTGGCCCCATACTTCATGATCCACAATTGTTGTGGCCCCATTAATTGTTTCTACCACACTTGTTGTGGACACATATAACACAAAGTGTGGCTCCATCGATGTTAATGCCTGGAGCTCTCCGGTGACTAGCTAGTTAGGCCCCATTGGCAACATGTTGACTGTACTTCGTCAATCTAGGAAATTTCATACCTATTTAGACATTCCAGCATGAATAAAGGAATTCCACTAGGATATTACCCTATCCTAGCGCTTAGGGTCATGATTGACATGAATAACATAACTGGCATAAATGACATTTCGTAACATAACGTGACATGAACGTAAGATGACAGACATGACATACTATAAGACATAAATATAACATACAACATTTTATAACATAGCATACATGTAACCGACAATATTTCATAACATGACATAATATGTAACAAACAATATTTTGTAAGATGATATAACATGTGACATTGAATATTACATGACATGACATACATGTAAAAGATAGCATACGTAATGTGACATACTTGCAACAGATAGTAACATGAGATAGAATATATTGTGTAACAGATAAGTATTTCATGACAGAATAATCCGTGTAATAGATAAACAAGTGATGACATGGCATATATAACAACATACGAACATAAACTGCAGTTTCCCTACCCATCACACATATACAGTAAACTGATAGTGAATTAAGAGCTAACTTACATCGATCGTCGCATTCTACGAAAATAAAGCATGAAACACGAGGAAGTGTAATAGGATATTCTAAAAGTTAGAAATTAATTACTAACAATTAGAAAAGTGAAAAGGGACATGTTAGATTAAAATTACTATTTTACCCTCTACATGTGGGGAAATGACTTTTTACCCTTAACTTAAGGATTTCACATCCTAACTCCAAAAATTACCTAAATTTATATTCATCATGTAAATTTTGTCCTAAATTCAAATATCAACTCAGAAAAATTTAAAATCATTCACAACTATAGAAAACTCACAATGACCGAAACATTCATAGGCCATTTCTCTTGATTTTGGTTGCAATTTTTTCCATCTTCAAAATCCATGATTAAACCAAAATTTTGTAATTAGGATCTTCCTATCCTAAGTTTAAAAATACACTTAAAATATCCATTAAGAAAAGCTAATCATCAACACCAAACTTTTGGCAAAAAAATCCAAACTTTTTAATAAAAAAAGTAAACCCTTTAATCACATGTTTTGACCTTAATAAAAAAATCTCGAAGAATTCCAAAAAAATCAAATCTTACTTCTAACATATTCAGTACATCATCCTAAAATCAACCATGATTTAAATCATCAAACAAAAGTCACCAAAATCACAAAACAACACTTGGAGTTTTTGGTTTTACACTTGGTCAAAAAACAGAAACTTTTCTCTCAACTAACTTTGATCAATCTCTTGATCCATGGCTTAAAGAAACGTGATCTTCAAACTGAAACATCTCATGGTTTAAAATTTTATCCTAAAGAAGATCCAACCATCAAACTTAAAATCACATGGCTAAAATTCAATAAAACATGGATCTAACCCAAAAAATCAAATCTTAGGCCTAACCGAAATCCTCTTGCATAGAAAAATTATAACTTTAAAACTAATACTAAATAAAATCAAAATAACATCCTAACATGTATATAAGAGGCTTAGGATCATCATATAAAAATATCAAAGCCTTTGGAATAAGATCAAACCACAAAATATTCAAATTTTCCCAAAAGAAAACTCTGTTTTCACTTCCAGTTTTCAAGTTTTTAAATCTAAGGAAATCTATTATCAAAAACATTATCCATGCAGCAAAACTTCAATGAAAATTCATAAACGCATGCTATCAACACTCCATAAAATTTTCGGACCAAAATATGTCCATTAGTTTGGTCAAAAATTGCAAAACATAACATACTCTCCAGCTTGAAGTCCAGAATGACCTTTCCATGGTTAAAAATACTTTTGACCAACCAAATGAGTATGCAATGAGACTAATAAGATACCCACGGAAACTAAACTCAAATAAAAACAACTTTTATGAAGGATCCATCATGCGAAAATACTTATAAGAGGTCGAAAATTGCCACGTAAAATGACCCAAAAATCTGACTGAAAGAGCTCTTTTGAGTTTCTCTCTAAGAACGGGGCAAAGAAATGATAAAATGGAGTGAAATGTGCCTTTCACGACTTTATACTCCTGGAGGTGGAAGTTATGGGCTTGATTGACCCTTGATTGAAGTTGACTATGTGACATAAAGTGGAGAATAGTGAGGGTCAAGGACTGCCTGCAGCAATTATGAGAGATGAAGGTTGATGGAGTGGATTTCTCCTTCACATCAAGGCACTATTGGGTGCAACCCATGACAATGGATGTTCTGCCATGTGGGGGAGGAAACTTCTTCAAGAAATTTTGCCAAGGTGGCCAGATTCGTGGGCCTTAGTGGGCCCCAACCAAGTGGGGTTCAATTTGGGGTTTAAATGGGGTTTGGTTAGGGTTTGAGATGCGATCAAACCCAAAACCAATTTTTCTTAGTCCAATCAAATTTTCAAAGTTTAAACACAATACCAATCAAGTGATTAAACACAATACTTGAAATCGGGTTAGAAAGGGTTTGGAAAACCGTTTAGGATTTCAATTTCAACCAAGCTTTTGGAGTTTCAATTGGATTCCAACCATTTAGGATTTTTCTAGGATTGAAACCTTCTTTGGTCTGATACAATTTGGCTAATCAGATGAAACAAAGTTTTGCTTAAGTGGCATGATTTCAAACTATGATTTTCTCACAAATCTATCTAATGATTCCTCTTTGTGCCAAGTGTCTAATACCATTCACTATGTGTGGTTAAGATCTTGCCAAGTGTCCAAATAAAACTTCTCTAACCTAATTTGGACATTCCACACTGTGATTTTTTAAACACTGCACTGGGTGCACTTATCGAGGTTACTATTCACTCCAAAAGAAAGCATAATAAACTTAGTACTGAAAAATTATAAATATTCATATTAACCTATAGGAAAAATCGTTTACTAAAATTCAACCCCGAAGTGCCCCTAAAAATAATTTCACAATTTCGAACAGGCATTTCGTCCGCAATTATGAAAAATTGGCTATTGCGTCACAAAATCCTAAATAATCAACTGAGTCTAATGGCATAAACCAAAACGCATTCTGACACTTCTAATACCTCAAATAATTAAACTCTTATTCTTGCATCATAGTGAGTAATAACATTGACTATGTTGACAGATTAAACACTGAGCAATTGGTCGATTTGTAAAAACTTAGGGGTTTTCACGAGATTCCTAAAGTCAATAGAACTTCCACCAGTGAATTTCTACTGGGCTGTTATATTCTCCCCTCCTAAAAAATAGATTTCGTCCTCGAAATCGTCATAAGTAAAAATATAAAACACACTCAAAAGAAGAAGTTTCTTACCAACTTACTGTCCATCACTGAATGCCTCATCATGCTCATGGGGCAAGTAATGTTCTTCTTGAGGTAACACATTCTTCTCGTAGTCAACACTATTCTTACCTATAACCATCACATGGCTACACAAAATAACTACCACTATAACATAAGGGTATAACACTCCCAAAGGTTATTGCCTAAACTTAATGACTTCTAGGATACTGAATCTTTGCTTAAATGAAATCATCATTCTCCTTACTATTCAAAGAGTTATCCACAACGTATATGTATCTACCATTCTTAGCTCTCTCTTTCTCAAATCATATCAATTTGTACTAGAATCGTTCCTCAAAATAGGTCAAGTCGTACCAGCATACTCTCTAAATCTAAAACTTCAAGTATTCACGCAGTTCAATTTGGAAGAATTTAATCCATACACAACTAAATTCGCTTTTTCTATTTGCTCAAGGAGTTCTATCCGCCTAGGACTAGCTTACTCGTTCATAATCACAGCGAATCGTTCCTCCTCCTAGGTGGTACCTCGATAAACGATCGGCTATTAACCTCAACACAAAACTTTCTCTCTTATGATTGGCATAGCTCTTCTCTCCATCATAAGCCGCCTCTTATTCTGACTGTAAATGAAATGATCTGTTCCTACTATTCACGTAAATCATCAAGACCAAGATTTATTATCCATATAAAAGTCTCCAATATAATGGCGATCTACATTTTCCATAAACAAAATGCTTTGCCAAAAACACTTAAGGGCAGCTGGATAAAACTACCATCATAAGCGAATCTTACTACGACCAAAGCCTCTCCCAAACACTTTACTCTTCGGAACACAAATTTCTTTGGATCCTCAAAAACAAAACAACTCCAAATATGCGAAATATGCAAAACAACTTACCACCTAGGTAACAATTCGGCTTCTAAACTAAACTCTCGTGTAATACCACAATCTCTAAAAACAGGGACTCACTTGAATCAATAGCGTACAAGTTACAAACTTCAATGACTTGACATTCCCCAAAATAACAATAATGTAACAATACAATCAATTGCAATCAAATCAACCTTACATAAGCTTAACAATACCTAGATTTTAGAAAAAAAAAATACCAGTGACGATGCGAGTTGCTTCAGTTCCTGGGGCATCAGCATCTACGTCTCCCTTGAGTGACAGCATACACTCTCATGGGCACGTGCTGCCTCGGCTTTCGTTTGTAGCCACGAATGAGAGAAACCCCCCTTTTTTCATTCCTCAAAGCAACACTGGAGCAGTCTTTGATCATATGACCTAGTTGGCCACACTTGAAACAAGTTCCCAACATGTTTCTGCACTTGCCTCCATGGTGTTTACCACGCTCTCCACAAGGTGGAAATGTAATTGACATTAAGCTCCCAGTCTCAATGACTTTTCCTTTATCTGATACAGTGAACATCTTCTTCCTTTCTGAACTTTCTTCAGCAACATATGATGAAGTCCTCTTTCTTTCCGAAATGATCAGGGCAGTCGAACTCTTCTGCTCGATCTCTGTTATCGTGGCCGCATTTACCAACTGTGGATTGAGGAACTTAAGGGTACTTATGCATTCTCTCAGGAGCTACAGGAATTATTGGTCAAGTTTAATTCAGGCCAAGAACTTCCTAAATGGTATTCTATTCAGCAAAGCTTAATATTAAAGAAGGGGAGAATAGTAGTGGATCCCAACTCAGCTTTTAAGGGCAAGGTGCTGAAATTCATACATGATGACCCCCATGCAGGTCATTCAGGTTTTCTTAAAACATATCACCATGTCAAAAGGGATTTCTTTTGGACAAGGATGAAGAAAGATATGAAAAGGGCAGTCCATGAGTGTGATATTTGTCAGGCCAATAAACATGAGACTATTCCCTATCCTGGCCTTATCCAACCTATTCCTATACTTGAGCAAGCGTGGGAAGCCATCTCGTTGGACTTTGTGGAGGGATTACCTAAATCTCAAGGAGCTTATGTTATTCTAGTGGTGGTAGATCGCCTGACCGAGTATGATAATTTTATTGCTCTCTCCCACCCTTATATTGCAGTAGTGGTGGCTGAAAAAAAAATTTCAGGAAATTTTCTAACATCATGGCATGCCCAAGACTATAATCTCAGACAAGGATCCTATTTTTCTCAGCTCATTCTGAAAATCTCTCTTCCAGATGCAAGACTGAGGCCTTGAACAAAACCCTACAAGGGTACCTATAATGTTATGCAGGAGCTAAGCCTAAGACTTGGGCTCAGTGGCTCTCTATGGCCCAATACTAGTATAATATGTCTTACCACGCAGCGACTAAAGTAGCAGCATTCGAAGCCCTCTATGGCTACTCTCCCCCTTAGTTGGCTACTTACATTCTAGGCACTACCTCAAATGCTTCCGTGGATACCCATCCACACACCAAAGAACAACTCAAGACACTACTCAAGCACAATCTCACAACAGCCCAGTCAAGAATGAAATTTTATGCTAATAGAAAACGCACAAAGAGAGTATTTTCAGTGGGAGACTATGTTTACCTCTGTTTACAACCTTACCGCCAGAAGTTAGTGATGGCTCGCCAGAACTTGAAGCTCTCCCCTAGGTTTTGTGGTCCCTTCCGTGTACTCTAGCGTCTCGATCAAGTGGCCTACAAGTTGGATCTACCCCCAAGCTCACGTATCCACCCGGTTTTTCACGTTTCATGCTTGAAACAAAAACTCAGGGCTTAGATCTGTCCCTTACCAAACCGTCCACCAACTAATAATGAAGATAAAGTCTTAGCCAAACTTGAGGCAGTGATTGACAGGCGATTGCAGAAAACGGGCCATCGTGCCACCACGGAGGTCTTAGTTAAATGGGTCGGAATTGGCCATGAAGATGACAGTTAGGAGTCCTTGTGGAAGCTACGGGGACTTTACCCATACCTTGTGGGCAAGGTGCTCTAAGGGGGGAGGATTGTTAGGGTTCCTTGAGGGAGAGATTGAGGAAGACGAAGGGATGACTCTGTGTAAGGGGAAGAAGATTCAAGACTTAGGAAAACTGAAGTGGAACTGAAATGAAGTGAAGATATGAGGAACTCAATACACACCGTTTGCTACAAGACTCGAAACGCACCGTTTGGGAAGATACTTGGAACGCACCATTTGGGAAGAAGACTTGTCGTTTAGTATATGTTGCAAGAATGCAGTTTAATGTCTTTCATTACCGTTTCTCAAATGCTTTGTATTTACTTTCTATTAGAATAAAGTATACGTGTAAGCAGCTTAGGAGATGAGTTCGTTAGGCTACAGAGATATGTAAACCGTAGTGGTATGGATAGGGAATCATCTGAAAACAAATTTGCAGAATTGTTCTTCATTTTGGAGGATAAGGGATCCCTCGAAGCACCCTAATGGCTGACTAATTTTTTCAATGCCTTTTCTCAAACAGCTTGTCCACATTTTCATTTCCCTTTCATTTACATTCTGTTCAATCCATTTCATCCATTACAGTCATACACATAATAGCATCCTTTCAGAAGGGTTGGGCGTAGTTAGACAAGGGATGAATATGTCCCTCCATCATTAATTAATTAATTTAATTTAGGTTAGTGGAATCCCAATAGAAGTATGGAGTGTGTTGGACATCACATAGAATTAAATTCTTACATAAGAAACAAAATTTACGGTGCAGTGTAATGGGCCCCTTCATTGAATATGAGTTACCAAGAAATAGAGAGAGAAGATCCAAGAAGTAGAGAGAGAAAGAGAGAGAATTCCAAAAGAAATGTAGAGAGAGAGAAAACAGGAGGAGAATGCAAGGGAAAGTTTGTTGAATCATTTCATATCCCTTTACTTCATTTGCTTTTGTTTTTATAGTTAACAATTAATGGAACGGCACCATTTTGTGGCTTATTTACAGACTAATCTAATGCGATGACACCGTTCAACTACTCTTCATTAAACCAAAACGACAAACAACAATACATCTTCACCACGACCTATCGTATTGACATCCCCTTAACTAACAAAACTAACTTTCCATCCTTATTTATGCTGCTACATGCATGTGATACTTTCCATGAGCCTTCAACAACTGTTGGCTACTGCTGGACATAATCCCTTCAATGTTGCTCAGCCTCTGGACCCTTACAGCAACCAGGGATGTGATTTAGGTACTACTCTGTCATTCGATATGTTGTGGGCATGCATTGAGTACAAAAATCGAAAACCCGTTCGAATCAACTTATCGAAGCTGACTAGGTCTGAACTCTTATGAGTAATTCTACATACAATCGTGAAGTGTGTAAATGTCGTGTAATCGCTTTGAAAAATAGGGGGTCCACTATTAAAAAATTAATTTTTTTTCATGTGGATCTCATGTTTTATTCACTTTTTTCAAAAAAATTACACGACGATTGCACAATTCACGATTACAAATATCTTTTATCAGGTCTTATTAGGCCTTATAGTGCCTAGTAGTACTGAAACCATGTTCAATGGAGAAGTGAAACCATTTATACGTACATTGACATGGCTTGCTGAAAACTACTGTGGCAATGTACACTACAACAGAAAGGCTCTTTTGGGATGAAAATTTTCGTCCCAAAAGATAGCCATTTCATCCCAAAAGAGTTTTTGGGACAAAAAAAATTCGTCCCAAGCTCATTCCAACATCACTGTGCCAAAAAGTATATTGGGACAAAAATCAACATTTCGTCCCAAAAAATATCTTTTGGGACGAAATTGAAGGAAACCGTTCGAGCACATTCAAACAGGAATTTCTTTTGGCACGGTTGAAATTCGTCCCAGAATATCGTTCAAACAGAAAAAATTTTACGTTCAAACAATAGTAACATGTTTGAACGATTGCAAAATACGTTCGAACAAAAGTAAATTCGTTCGAATGGTATGAATTTAGCTTTGTGTTTGAACGTTAAAAGGTCAGATCGAACGGTATAAGTTATGTTCGAACACTACGAAAATAAATTGCGTTCGAACATTATGTTAACATTCGAATGCTATGAGCATTCGAACGTTATTTGGTCATTTGAACGATAACTATTTCATTTAAAGTCAATAATAGAAAACCAAATAAACATTCATAATATTTGAAAAAATACATTACAAACTGTTTAGCACTCACAAAAGTTTTATAATAAGTGCGAACTAAATAAATAACCGTGAGACTGGCATTGTTCGTACATAAATAGATAATCTCAAAATTTGTACGCAAAAAACTATCATTTACTTGGAGGCCTGTACTGTTGCATAAGCTGCTGCATTTGGAGTTGCATCTGTCTTCTGAACTCTTCTTGTTGTTCTTCGTGTTGTTTAAGGCGCATCTCCATATCTGCTTGTTTTGCCAATTGAGCCTCTAACTCATGCTGCCTTGCAGTCAATTCTTTGATTCTGGAATTCACATTCTCCGCGCTATAGAAGTCATAGATGCATTCCCAGAAGAAGATGAAAAGGGAGAAGGCTTTACACAGCAACCCAAACCCCTTAAATATCCTGAACGTTGACCCAAGACTTGTGTAAAAATATCAATATCACTTATTGAGAAATTTTGATCTGACGCAGATTCAGCATGTAGGGCAACCATTTTATCCTAAACATATATAAGATAAAGAATTAATATCGTCATAAATATTCTAATATATTTAATTAAAACAGGTTATAATACTTACATAATTTTCACGGGCATCAGGATGAGTCCACTCTCCATTACGATCAGTGTGCGATGCAACATATAATTTTGTCAGATCATAATTAGTATCTGAATCTTGCTACAATAAATCTGTTAAGATATAAAATCATTATAATTCATCCAAATAATTAACTATATCCAATAAAAAAAATAACAATACCAATTTCTTAGAGAGGCAATGGAAAGATCTTAAGCTTGCATGATGATTAATCTTCAATTTTGATCTATTTGTTTTGTTTATAGAACTTCATTCCTGCAAAGAAATTGAAAATATTATGAAGCGAAATGACAAATAGGACAAGTAAAATAATTAAATTTAATTATACCTGATATGATAGATCCTCAAACATGTCACCAAATTTTTCTCACTTAGAAGGTTGGACATCCTGAAAAGGATGTTGGCGTGCATCTTCCTTCTTCTCAAACTTATTATAATGTTAATGACACCTCGCCTTATATTTGTGGAATGCATTACCCATAAGCTTTTCTACAGTCTTACGCTCCTCTCTCCGACCAAAATTTAATTCGAACTCATCCTTAAAAAAATAGTATGAGTCCACTCTCCATTACGATCAGTGTGCGATGCAACATATAATTTTGTCAGATCATAATTAGTATCTGAATCTTGCTACAATAAATCTGTTAAGATATAAAATCATTATGATTCATCCAAATAATTAACTATATCCAATAAAAAAAATAACAATACCAATTTCTTAGAGAGGCAATGGAAAGATCTTAAGCTTGCATGATGATTAATCTTCAAATTTGATCTATTTGTTTTGTTTATAGAACTTCATTCCTGCAAAGAAATTGAAAATATTATGAAGCGAAATGACAAATAGGACAAGTAAAATAATTAAATTTAATTATACCTGATATGATAGATCCTCAAACATGTCACAAATTTTTTCTCACTTAGAAGGTTGGACATCCTGAAAAGGATGTTGGCGTGCATCTTCTTTCTTCTCAAACTTATTATAATGTTAATGACACCTCGCCTTATATTTGCGGAATGCATTACCCATAAGCTTTTCTACACTCTTACGCTCCTCTCTCCGACCAAAATTTAATTCGAACTCATCCTTAAAAAATAGTCACAAACACATTATCATTTATAATATTCTAAATTTAAGTAAAATATAGAAATTTATTCTACTAAATCAAAGTTTTAAACATTACCAAACAACCCTTCTTGACAAGCTCTTTAACATCTTGGGGGACTTACTTCCATGAAGTCATTGCCAAAGGTGCGTAAGTTCCTGTAAGAGCACCTACATGCGATGCAAGCCAAGCTGCTGGTTGTCCTTCGCCCCTGGTATGTTCGTCATGAATGTTAACATTGATCTTACCCACCTTACGATATTTTTCCAACGTCACCCCTCTAGTGGTGCCTCGACCTTGACGAGATTGTACTATAGACTCTATAAAATATAACATTGTAATCAATTTCATTTATATGTCTATTATAGGAACTTAATTAATAACTTTTATGAGTATTATAGTTTTACCTTGTTCTGTAGAGTCAATCTCTAATGGTGAGTCTGAAGGAGAGGTAGGAACAGGTGGAGATGGGTTGCGAACTTCCTTCCTCTTTGGTGGCATAATTTCAAACTACTGATACATTCAATAAGTAAAATATTTGTCATCAAGTGTAATGTTAACACATAATTGGTCAATCATAATCTGTATCAGTTTCATTTGACAATTCACTCTCATCATCTGTAGATATTTCAGATGATTCAACATTTTCCTCAACTGTCGCATCAAAAATTTCAGCCTCAATATCTTCTCTATTTAATAGAATCATCTCATACTGGCTCAAATCCACAAACAAATTTAAGGCGGGTTGACTCTCTTGGTATGCTTCTTGAGTAAAGGGGTCATCTTCTTCTTCATCTTATCCTTCCACCTGAGGGATAACATCATATATATTTCTTGGAGAATATTTTTGTACTACTCGCTATTGATTTCCTAAGTTTGGGTCATCTAAGTAGAATACTTGAGATGCTTGAGAAGCCAAAATAAAATGATCATCTTCATATCATTTTTTTGATGTATTAACACTCAAAAAATATTCATCATCACGGATTCCAGTACGAGGATTGCTTAAATCCCACCAATCACACTTAAAAAGATACACCGCAAGCTCTCCCAAATATTTCATTCCAATTATATCGACAATAACCCCATAGAAATCAATATTTTCTCCATCATGACTTCCTTCGACTAGGACACCATTATTTTGGGTTTTCCTACAACATTCTTGATCCATTGTGTGATACCTACTTCCCCGAGAAATACATGCAGAATATCGAGCAGCGCGTCTCGATGGGCCACGCGCCAATGCATACAGTTCATCCGATATATCATTTGGATTATTCACATGCATTTTTACAACCTATATATTGAGTAAAGTATATATTATATCAAAATTTAAATCAATATTTTTTTTATTGGTTATTGAGTAAAGCATATGTAATGTCATTACCCGTTCTTCAAACCATCTCGGGAACTCCTCTTCATGAGTCTGGTTTATATCATTTACTCTCAATTCCTTGAGCACGTTAATATGATCACTGAAATTTATGATTACTACAAATCTTTTATATTCTTAGACTTTTTTTAAAGTAAATGAGCGAATTTAAATTAAGAAAAAGCTATAACTTACTTCAAGTAGTTCTCTATCTCAGAACAATTGTTCAACACGTACCACTAAGCTTTCTCAAACTCTCTTCCACACAAGTCATAACCACGCACTGCACCAATTGGATGTACTTATTAGGAAAACATAGAAAACACATTCCGTTGCCTTGCTCGGTCAACGTCAAAGTTTCTTTCTGGCCGATCAAACTGAGTGTCAAATCCATGGAAATATTTGGAACAGAAGGTGTGAGATTCCTAATTTTCATGTGTTTTAATTCCCTAGTATTTATTTAATTATGTTATTTGTTATTTTATTTTATTTGTGATATTTTATTTATGTTATTTTAATTGTGTGTATTTTCGTTTTGGGCCTTTGTTTTTGTTGTGTTTTTATTTTTTGGTGGGCTATGTGTGTTTTTATTTGTGTTGTATGTTTCTGTTGTGGGCCGTGTGAGTTGTGTGTGTGTTCTGTTTTGACCCAGCCCGTGTGTGCATGTGTTGTGTTTAAACCCGTAGCCCAACCCGTGCGAGTAACCCAGCCCCTCATTTTATGCAATGGCACCGTTTTGGTCAAGAGCTAGGGCTCCATCACTTTCCCTTTGGCACCGCACAACACATCTTCTTCCTTCTTCTTCTTCTTCTTTTTTTCTACTGGTTTCTTCTTCTTCATAGTTGCTGTCATGCCGAATTCTTCCACCAATCATAACTCGACATCATAGAAAAATTTCTTCCCTCACCACCGGCCACCACCACCTTATTTTCCACCTCCTCCTTCTATTGTTCTTCTCGATGTCACTCGGCATGAGCACCGAAGGCTTGCTGGCAAGCCATCACTCCATGCGGCCACCTCCTTCCACCGTGAGCAGCTCCGTGTCGTGCGGCAGTGCACTCCGAAGAGTTGCTGTCCAGTTGTCGTGCCACACGTCCGCACTTTAGCCTCCCTCTCCTCCATGGCTTGAGCTGCCGTTTTCACCATTCTTCCACCCGTGCGACACGCGGCCCCTCCAACCGCCATACTTGGCCTATAAATAGGCCACGGCTTCTGCAATAAAACTGGCCAAGATCCTCTTTCTCTTTCTCTCATTCAAGCTATTTCATTTTGGTGTTTGAGTTTTAAAATTGTGATTTTGTTTGTGAATCCGAAAGCTTGAAGCTTTGGCCGTGCTTTGTTTTGTTCTAAAATTGTGGAATTTCAATCGGTTTATTTTGGTGAATTGTGGGAACTAGCCGTGAGTTGAGTTTCTCATCAATTTTCTTAGATCAAATTTCTTTGAGAGAAAACCCACTAGAAAAAGCCACTGTTTTAATTTTTGAAAAATCATTGTTGCCGCCGTTGTGCCGCCACCTTAAGCAACGCCCCTTTCGCTTGATCTTCCAGATTTGTTTCCCATCTTCTTGTGTATGTAATTTTCTAGTTTTAATAATAAATTGTTATAATTGTCATTTGTAAACTGTTGATTTGTTGGTCTGTTGGAATTGGTGTTGGGTTATATTTATTAATTAGAGTTGCTGGAATTGGGCCTTGGGCCAGATTGGAGGACGGGATTACGCGTGTAGTTGGTTGTAAACTATATTTTTGTAATTATTGAGAAATTGTAAATGAGTTATTTAAATGTATTCAAATAAACTGTTGTAATGCATATTTATCATCTTTAATAAATTGTGTTATTGATGTCACGTTGTCTGTTTGTAAATGAGACTGAATATGTGAGTGCGTGTGTATCACGACCCCAAGCCGATATGGGACATTATCTCGGTGGAGCTCTTCTGGTCACTTGGGAGCGTAACAGACTGACGTGACATCCCCTGAGTTGTCGCAGGGTGACGACGAGAACGGACAAGACGGTAACGCTCTCGTACCGATTCCATGACCTTTTGGCTTACGAGGTTAGAGGATGCTTGGCCATGTACGCGCTGGGCGCAGAACTAGGCATCGCTAGTTACGAAGTCTCATACAATGACGTTACCCGTAATGTGACGATGAGAGCCAGGGTGTGCGGACGGTCCATAGGGGAGACCGTGGTACATGCGTAATTTTGTAATAATTATGATCGGGGCCAAAAACATTTTGTGTGAGTATTAAAAGTGTATTTTTGGGAAAAATGAATGGGGGTTGTTATTCTGCATTTTTGTCCGTATGGGGACGCGTGAATTTATTAATATGTTTTAAATCTCCTGGATGTTGTTTTGATTAATTACTTGCTGAGATGTCATAATCTCATTGTGGTGTTTTACCCTACGGTTTCGTCTTATGGTACAGTAGAGTCTGACGCAGAGCCCGAGTATGAACCCGAGCGATCAGCTCCGCCAGAAGTTTGAGTTGCTGAGTTATTGTTCAGCGTTATGGGATTTGTTTCTCTTATATTATTTCCTGTCTTTAATTTATCTGTCAGATGACTGTATAATCCTTGTAAAATTATTTTACTGTTTTTGAACAAATTCTGGTACTTAATAAAGAAAGACCTTTTCATTTCTCCGCTGGGAATATTATTTTGTACACTTTGAATACTGGTCGTTGGGGTGTGTGATCTGTGTGGTCAACATCCCGGTGTCACGAACTCCACAAAAATAACACGTGGGGGTCGAGGGAGCCACAGAAGGTATGCCACTCATCGTCAATATATACTTCTGCAATTAATCCTTCTGGGTGGGCCTTGTTACCCACTGTACGTTTCAACTTTCCAAGAAATCATTCAATGAGATACATACATCTATATTGAACTGGTCTTGCAAGTCGAGCCTCACATGATAAATGAACGGCTAGATGAACCATGACGTCAAAGAATAACGGTAGGTAAATACTTTCTAACTTACACAATATTATGGCAATTTCTCGTTTCATTCGATCTAAAGTTTCTACATTCAACGTCCTAGCATATAAGTCTTTAAAAAATGCACCCAACTCAGTCAAATCCACTTGCACATCTCTCGTCAAGTACCCACGGATACCAATAGGCAATATACGCTGTAAGAAGACATGACAATCATGACTTTTTAATCCAGTTATTTTCCAATCATTTGTTCGCACACACCTTGTTAGATTCGAGGCATAACCGTCTGATAATTTTATCTTCATTAGCCACTCACAAAATGTAACCCTTTCGTTCCTTGACAATGTATACCACCCAATCGACATGTAGACAGACGAACCATTTTCTTGCAATTACATTTCCCGTCTTATTCCCAACCACTTCAAATCCTTCCTTGAGTTTATTGTATCATTTGTTTTTCCTTCAATTGACATCAATGTTTTCAATACGGATTCGGAGATATTTTTTTCAATATGCATAACATCAAGACTATGCCGCAATTTTAACTTTAACCAGTACGGAAGTTCGAAAAATATATTCTTCTTTGTCCCATTCAACTCATTCGTAGCTCATTTTCTCTTTCGTTGTTTTTTACCAAATTCATTACAACCAACATCTATAAATTGTGCAAGTACATCTTCGCCAGACAAATATGGTGGAATTTGGCCCCATTCAGCAATTCCATCAAACATTTTAGAATTTCCACGCCATCTATTGTCACCAGGTAAAAATTGACGATGACCCATGAAACATAATTTCCTCCCGTACGTAAGCCATTCAGATTTGGTATATTTGTTACAAGTTGGACATGCCATTTTCCATCAAACCATGGGTGATCCTGATCAAATTCCTTCCACACTTGGGAGTCAGCAGGATGTGACAAAATATCATCGTTCTTTACTCTGTCTAATGAGTGCCATGTCATGTCTACAGCCGTTGCGCGTGACATAAATAATCGTTGTAATCTAAGTATTAATGGAAAGTGGTGTACGACCTTTTGAGGAACATTTTGCTTGTCCGATGTCCATCTTGACTCGTGGCATATGGGACACTCATTCAATTGCTCATTCTCTCGCCAAAATAATATGCAGTCATTCTTACATGCATGTATTACGTTGTAATCAAATTCGAGTCCTCGTTTCAACTTTTTTGCTTTATAGAAGTTATGAGGTAAAGTATTGTTTGTCGGAAGTGCCTCTTTAAACCACTGAAGTAACATATTGACTGCCTTAATAGATAATTTACACATTGATTTTATGTGAAGCAATTTTACGATAAATGACAACTTACTGTGTCTTCTGCATCCTAGATATAGCTCATGCTATGAATCATTCCACAATTGTGCAAAAGTGTTATGGCCCCATCATTTGAGCTTGATGTGTCTGTGTCACCTTCATCCATAAACATTTCCGCACTGATGTCACCTAACATTTACTCCATATCCTTATCATATTCATCTCCAACAACCTCTGGTTGTACATCTTCATCGATCTCTTCTTCTTCATGTGGAGCCTCAAATGAAGTTGGATATGGTTCGTTGTGTAAGACCCAATCAGTATAACCCTTATCAATACCTTTGACAAACAGATGCTTTCTCACCAAGTCTATCTTATGAGAACGCAAATTCCTGCATTCTCTGTGGGCATCTAATACACCCATCACTATCGCATGTACCAAATGCGAACTCCAAGAATATCTTAACACCTTTAGCATATATATTGTAATTCTGACCCAATCGATCACTAACTCTCATCTAACTCTTATCCATGCCGACTATATTCATTACAAACAATCACGTATGCATCAGCAAACAAGCATGTATCATGTATCAATCAAGGAGTATGCCACCTTTCACCTGGTAGTTGGTCCTATCACGTTCGGGATTGTAAGATCATAGTCGCCAACCTATGATCTATTATCTGTCACGTCCAACAAAATTTCAGTAGCATTTCCCTATAGTTCTCCAAATATGCTCGTTTGGTTGTGTGCACTGACGATTAACACGTCATTGCACCATCATCAAAACTGCATATCCGGAGAACAATGGATGAATCTACCAAAATCATAATGTTGGACGACAACAGATATAGTTCAATAGTTTGCGAGAATGATCTTACAATCTCAAACTATCCACTCTGGATAATTCAAAAGTTATCAATCAAGCATTCATCCGGATTGATCACTCTCGAACGGGTCTAAGATTTATTTTGATGAACAAACAAAGCAAGATAGGCTAACATATGTCAAACAATAATAACATATTATTTATACAACAATACAACAAAAACATAATTAGTAGGTATTATTTAAAGATTTAATAGTATTTTAATTTAAATATTTGTATTTTTTTAATTTAGAATTAACTATTTATGTGTTATTAAATCCTAACTATTTGTATTTTAATTTAAAGATTTAGAAGTATTTTAATTTACAAACTTCATTTTATTAATTAAGAATTAAGTATTTAAGTATTATTAAATCTTATCTATTTGTATTTTAATTTAAAGATTTAGTAGTATTTTAATTTAGAAACTTCATTTTATTAATTTAGAATTAAGTATTTAAGTATTATTGAATCTTAACTATTTGTATTTTAATTTAAAGATTTAATAGTATTTTAATTTAAATACTTAATTTTATTAATTTAGAATTATTTATTTAAGTGTTATTAAATCCTAACTATTTGTATTTTAATTTAAAGATTTAGTAGTACATATAATTTACAACTATCCTTATATATTTGTATTCTAATTGTAAATACATTAATGTATAGTTTACGTTCGAACGGTGCTAAACTATGTTCGAACATAACATACACGTTCGAACGGTAAGACTAACCCGTTTGAACGGATTCATTCTAGATTTCAGTCGTCTTCAACACGGAAAACCCCATTAATCACGAACTCACATCAACACAAACAACAATATCAAGGATTCAAGAGCATACAAATTTCCAATATTGCAAAATATTATATTCAAACCAAAATGAGAATATAAAAGGCATTTCTGAATTTTTGAAGATGAAAAGGCAAAGAGATTAGATTATATGCCATGCGAATGAGCTCCCCAACAAGTAGTAATCCAAGAATAATTGAGTGAGATGAAAACTCTTTTGAGTTTGGGGGCTAGATTGAGGAAGAATTATACCTGGTGTCGCGAAGGGTCTCTGTTTTGTAAGAGACTGAGAGTGGCGTGAGGGAGGAGAGCGAGATTGTGAGGTTCTATCGTGTATTTGTAGTAGATTTCCTGTTCGAAAATTTGTAGCGGGAAAAAAATCCCTCCTAAATTTTCACGTTCGAACGTATAAATAGTATGTTCGAACGGTAATGGATGCATTCCCGCTCGAACATTAACCGTTCGAACGTTTATTGTTAACAGTTCGAACGGTTTGGTAAATGTTTACTAATATTTTTTTTATGCTATACCTTCAAATAAAAGAACAACATTAATATATATAGACATACTAGATGATACTATAGTTTAGTAACATAGTAATATCATATTATAATATATAATTCATAGTGTCATGTAATTAGACTATAACACAAATATATTATGTTAATATATTAGACTATATATGTAACATATATATAGTATTATATATATGTCATCTATAGTACTAGCATATATAGTGTCATCTAATTAGACTATAATACAAATATATTATGTTAATATATTAGACTATATATATAACATATATATATAGTATTATATATAATGTCATCTATAGTACTAGCATATATAGTGTCATCTAATTAGACTATAGCACAAATATATTATGTTAATATATTAGACTATATATATAACATATATATAGTATCATATATAATGTCATCTATAGTACTAGCATATATAGTGTCATCTAATTAGATTATACCACAAATATATTATGTTAATATATTAGACTATATATATAACATATATATAGTATTATATATAATGTCATCTATAGTACTAGTATATATAGTGTCATCTAATTAGACCATAAATACTTAATTAATATCTTAATATATTAGATTATAAATAACATATATAGTATCATATATAGTGTTATCTAATTAAACTATAATTAAAATATAATATATTAATATATTAGTATAATATTTTAATGTATTGAAGTAAACCGTTCGAACGTATTTTAACCATTCGAACGGTATTGCATAAATAAGTTCTCGCGGACGGTCATTTTCACGGACGTTCGAACTATTAACAAAATTTCATTTTTTCCAAGTGAACCATCCATCTCTGCCGTTTAAAGCCGCCGTCGCCACCGCAAACAGTACCCAGTCGAAGCCTCTTCCTCTAAGCACCGGTATGCTATTTTCTAACTATTTTACCATTTAAATTTAGGTTTTTGATGGATTATTTATTTAAATTAGGATAAAACAATTTATCCATCAATACTCACCGTATATTTGCTTAAATCCATTGTAGGAAGGTTTATTTAAGTCACTTTGTATTTCTTTGTTGAAAAATCGATGGAATCAAAGGATTCCATGGATTTCAATGGCTGAGTCGACTCAGCGTAGTCGCTGAGATAAATTCGCATACTATTCGAACGCTGGTTAGGGCGTTCGAACGGTACTAACCAAATATGTAATATACCATTTGAACGTTGTTTTATACGTTCGAATGATATACAAGCCAAACAGGTTTGCATACCGTTCGAACATTATTTTAAGCATTCGAATGGAATAATTAATTTTAGTAATATTAGTGAATCAATGTTTTTATTCCATATTGTAATTATATTAAATCTTAACGAGAATAGATATTATATTATAATTAAATTAATGCCAAAATTTATCACATTTTTTTAAATATTTATTTTCTATTAATATCAATCTAATTAATATTAAATAATGTGATATTATTTTTATAAAATTATGTTGTTCACAATGTCTCACTTTATTAAATTACTATTCATATGTAATTTAGTGATTAGTTATTTATTATATTTTTATCGTTAATGTTGTATTGATAAACTCTTTAATTGTAAATTTCAGGTTGATTAAAATGTCTTCTTCTAGGGCGGGACGTAAGCGACGCAATCTAGCTGAGACTAACATCAGTCTAGGCAGGGAGAGGACTGTTTCACTAGAGCGACAAGTGAAGCTTTCTGACTTCCAGAGTCTTGTCTGGGAGGGTCATTCCCTGCTATCAGTCTTCAGCGATCGTGGTTAGGGACCTATCTTAGATGAGCGGGAGGAATCATGGGGGACCGTCTCCTATATTGACATTGTTTCTGAGTTCTATAGAGAGCTCGTTGGTGCCAGCCCAGATGACGGAGGGGCATACAAGATCTCTGTCCAAGGAGTTTCAGTTGTATTTTCACGGGACAGACTCTCTAAGCATCTCGGTATTCCTAGGCTGCCAGATGCATATCTAAACGTGGTGCCTAGAGAGTCTGATCCTTCAGCTGAGGCAGAGACAGCTGAGGAGGAGGCACCAGTCTATACAGATGAGGTCGATACTCTTGCTGATCATGAGGTGAGGGATTTGGTTGTTGGTCCAGATGCTCCCCTGTATGACGGGACGAAGAGCATCAAGCAGGTAGATCTATCTTCTTTCTTCAAGATCCTGAATTTGATAATCGCCAACAATATTGACCCTCAGCAGCACAAGACAGAAGTTGGCATTGACCAGACAAGATTTATGATACAGGTCGCTCGTGGTATTCCTATCGACCTGGTGGGGTATATATTCAATAGGATTCGATCAAAGTTCTGGTACATTTCGACGGATATGCTGTCATTCGGGATCCTGATCACCCGATTTATGCTATTTGCAGGTGTCGTGCCTGATGTTGCCGAGCGTAAACGAGAGTCAATGGGACCAATCAACAGCACCACCCTCTCACGCAACATGGGACACTCGAGACTGCGTCTTCGTGGACATGTTCCAGAACCGGTTGATCTTCAGAGAGATGCACAACCGGGAGATCATGGAGTATCAACCACTAGGACATCTAGACAGAACGAGGCATAAGTACACAGCGCTACTCACGAGGACATGGCCGAGGTCATCCGTGCAGCGATCAACAGACAGACATCAGCATTGATCGATGCAGTGCATATGGAGGTCCATTATGCTGTGTCTGAGTTTCGTACAGATAATACTAGTACCATCTTTGAGTTACGTACGAAACTTGATGCCATGTTTGCGACTCAGGTCACCATCAGTACTCGATTGACACAGATAGAGGAACGCTTAGCTACAGTCGAGGAAGTGTGCAAAGAGTTAGGGTCTTAGTACTTTTTGTCTTTTTTTTGTTTATTTTTTTTTGTTTTTAGAATGGACAATATTTAGTGTTTTGTAAATTCAGTATTTAATTATGAATTAGTATTAGTTTATATTTTCTAAACTAATTATTGATTGATATTATTCCTATTATTTAATTGATAAATTTTTTATAATTACTAGTTAATATAAATATAATTCTCTTAAAAAAACATATGATCACCGCTCGAACCATGCAAATAACATTCGAACGCTGAATATTGTACGTTCGAACGGTATATCAATTTTCCGCTATAATAATTATTCTTAACGAGCCAAAATGTATGTTTGAACAGTGCTGATTAATCATTCGAACAGTGAAAATTATACGTTCAAACGGTAGAATAATTTTTCGCTATAATAATATTACTTAACGCGCCAAAATGTACGTTTAAACGGTTAAATTTAACCGTCCGAACGTTAAAACATTACATTCGAACGATTTCATTATTAGGGACAAAATATTTCGTCCCTAATCATCCCGTTCGAACGCATTCGAAAGCGTTCGAACGGTTTTGTTCTTTCATCATTTTTTAAGGACGAAATATGAAATTTATCCCTAAATCTCACTTTTTGGGACGATTTTCATTTCATTCTAAAAGAAAATCGTTCTAAAAAGTCTTTTTTATTGTAGCGGTACGTACGTAGGATGTGTTCGGAGGCAATATCATTCATTGCTAGTAGTAAAACCATTTATTATTTCCCCCTTTTTCAAAGGCATGCACATGAACACATGATGATGATGATGTTAGTATCCATTATCCGTGCTATGTTGATTCTTTTATAGAGAACTAACGAAAGATTTTTGAATATGCCTATATAAAATGATTTGGATGGATGATTCAATAGCAATAAATAATGTACGCATGGATATATATATATATATATATATAGGTCTATTTAGAAAGTTTTGTGTCATGCTTATAATTCGCATGATTCATGCTGGGTTAAGGCTGGGTAGAAATTGATGAGATGTGTGCTTCTTACATGTACTTGCTCAACGATTAAAAAATATTATTGTAGCACAATAGTCAGCTCTATTTGATGAGATCATTGGTAAGCTTAAAAACTATACTAAATAAAAAAATATTATAATAATCGGCTCTATAATATTACAGTATGACGTATCACATCAAACTATATTAGTTTGTAAGTTTACTTTTATAAAAAAAAATTTATAACTAAAGCATATCTCTTTATAGTATAATATTTTTTATTATAAAATAAATCTAACAGATTACGTGTAAAGATTTGTGTAAATATGAAAATGATTTAAGGTATATTATTATTTCAATTAACTTTTTCCATATATATTTTATTAATTAATCAATAATCTCAAATACTAAGATATAAATCTAATCATGGGACCCACATATAGTGCGTTCTTGAGACCTAGAAAATCAGAATACAAAATATAAGTTTATGACGTTAGTGAGTGATTAGTGGAGTGGTGGGGAGAGAAGGAGTCCTTGGAAATCAAGACGAATGTGAAATAGTATTAACATTTTTATAAAATATAAGGTTATTTTACAAAAATCATGTCTCTTATATAAAATATAGTTGCATTAAAGGTGGTAAAAAAGATTATGTCTATTATTTTCTTTTAAGAAAAAATTGAATGTAACTCAAATTTATGGTAAACATCGAGAGGCTGACGTCATTGGATGGTGTAAATGGCCTCTTTACACCAAGTCCGGTCCAAATATGTATCTAGTTAAATTAGTAACAAAAAAACGGGAGGACCTTCATGAGAAATTTTGATTAAGAGGGCGAACTTGTTTGCATGAGTCCTATGTCATAAGTTCGATTCTCTGTCGGATCAAACTACGATTTAAGTTGTTGGAGGTCATGATGATAGATTGTTGTGCTAATCTCTTCAGAGATTTAAGTTTTCTAAGTGAGTTCTAAGAGTTTTATCATGGGATGGTTTCCCATCATTAAAAAAAAAAAAAACACAAACAAAAACTCAATAAAGATGGATTTTTGGGTCGAGTAAATACTAAAACTTGATGCTCATCTAACTACAATCAATGAGATCATAAATAACGAGCACATGTACGGCTCAAAGGCAAATGAGAACGAATAAGATTTCGTCTGGTTACATAAACTATTACATCTCATCTAATCATTACAGTTTTCTCAAATTTTCATATAAAATATAGTAATTAATTCAACTTTTTTAAATTTTAAAACAAAAATAATATTAAGAAATTATATTTTAATAATATTTTATTCGACTTTTATCTGATCTGTGTAACCAAAAAAGACCTAAATGAGCTACGCGTAGCTTCCATCCAAAGTTGTACTCGCCAACTTGAAGTCCTTGAAATGATATTTCAAGAAAATAAATCATGCACGCCTTCATTTCCTCATCCTCTAATTAAATTTGAAAGAAAAAGATGCAAATGGCCCTTAGAAGTTCACCAAACCAAAATACATTTTTCATAAAATTACTAAAGATAATATAAAAATACGTTTACAATTAACAAGACTTAATTTGATACATCAAATACATTTTTCAACAATTATTTTATAATCTAGATGAAACTATACTAATTTATAAATTCTTTTTATATAATTTCTTTATAGAACACGTATTTTTTTTATAAAAATTATTGTTCACGAATATCAAATTTTTTCCACGATAGAGTAGTAAAGTAAAGCTAAAAGTTCATTTGTGAGAAAGTCGCCTTTTATATTTGTATTATTGATGGTGTAAAGAGCTTACGCGTGCTAGAAAGTAGGAATGACGAATAGAAGTCATGCCATACAACACTCTAAAGTCTAAATACAGGCCAACCTTTATTTTTTTTTAAAAAAAAAAGAAAGAGAAATGAAGCAAGTGAGATGAATCTAGTGATAGATTCACAATTAAAATCCCATTTTGTAGTTTCCTTTTCTTAAGGATTTGAGAGAGAGAATTTGTTTGAGAACTGCTATATTGACCGAAAAAACATTCCGAAAAAACATCCCAAATAGGCTATTTTATTTTTTTATTTTTCTTTTCTTTTTTTTCATGTATTTTTTTAGTCATCGTAAACATTTTTAAAAAAAATTAAAAAATTCACAATATTATTAAAAAATACTTCTTTAATCACTAAATAAAAAAAAAAATCATTCGAGACACAAATTCGGGACACATTTTCGAAATAAAAAGCATTTCTCTTGTTTTTTAAACTATCAATATGCAAGTCTAAATCAACAGATTTGAATTGCTATTATAAGTATTATAGTCATAAAAAGATCATATAAAATAAATTTATAAGTTGATATGATTCCATATAATACATTAAATTAATTTTATAAAATTAATATCGACACATTAATTTATAAGTTAAAATATTTATATTATTTATAAAAATAAAGAAAGCCAAATTCATGCACACCTTGCCTCCACAGCTCTGCGTTATTATTGTTAAATACACTTCGATTTGGTGTAAAAAAAAAAACCAAGCACAACCTGTCCTTTCTCCCCAAACGAATATTCCCTCTCTATTCCAAAACCTCCTCAACTCCTTCCAACTCACTCCTCTCTTCTTTTAAACTTCAAACCGCTTCTAGATTCAATAGAATATCCCTCTATTTTTTTTATACTTTTCAAAAATTTTAAAGCAAGAGATTGGTGCATGAAATTAGACTTATAATATTATAAAATAAATAAATAATATAATAAGATTGATTCCATCTATTTATTTTTATCTGTTATTCTATCACCGATTCATCGAGATTTTGAAAAGAGTAGTACTAGGCTACAGCCTAACCGAGCATCACAAATTTATCTTTTTTTATATATTTTTTTTATCATATTTAAATGTTTTTAAAAATTAAAAATATATATTAATATACTAAAAGTCAATTTCTTAACTATTAAATAAAAAAATTAAAATAAAATAAAATATATAAACTAGCATTTCTCTTCTGAAATGCAATTCTGATTTTCTCTTATATATATATATATTGGAAAGACGGTAACAAACGAGCCAACCCAGAAACACCACAAAAAAGCCATAGAACCCCATGTGTGAGGCATTGAAGAAAAACTACCAGCTGTGTGAGGAAATTGGCCGTGGCAAATTCGGCACAATATCGCGATGCTTTCACTCGATCTCCGGTGACTTCTTTGCCTGCAAAATCATTGACAAAAGATCTCTCGCCGATGCCACCGACCGTGAATGCCTCGAGAACGAGCCCAAGATCATGACCCTTCTCACTCCCCACCCCAACATTGTCAAACTCTTCGACATCTTCGAGAACGACGACTTTCTCTGCATGGTAATGGAGCTCTGCGAACCCTTTACTCTGTACGACATGATAATCCAAAGAACTCTTTCTGAGCACCAAGCTGCTTTGCTTATGAAGCAACTTCTCGAGGCTTTATCTCATTGTCACAAACTAGGGATTGTGCATAGAGATATCAAGCCGGAGAACTTATTGTTCGATGGAAGGAACAATCTGAAAATGGCGGATTTTGGGTCGGCTGTGTGGTTACCTGAGGGGAGGAGCGTGAGAGGGGTCGTGGGAACGCCGTATTATGTGGCGCCGGAGGTGTTGATGGGGCGGGAGTACAATGAGAAGGTCGATGTGTGGAGTGCTGGGGTCATTTTGTACATAATGTTGGCGGGGGTTCCGCCGTTTCACGGCGAGTCGGCGGGGGAGATTTTTGAGGCGGTATTAAGGGGGAACTTGAGGTTTCCGACGAGGATCTTCCGGACGGTGTCGCCGGCGGCAAAGGACTTGGTGAGGAAGATGGTTTGTAGGGATCTGTCAAGAAGGTTATCTGCAGAGCAAGCCTTGAGTAAGCTCTGTTCTGTTTTGTGCTTGTTTGAATATTTCATATAAAAATCTTTGTTCAATTTCATTCTTCCTTTTATTTACTTTGACTTATATATTTTGTTTGTTTAGGGAAAATTTGTTTCTTTGCTCTAGTGTTGTATTTTTCGATGTTTTGTTTTACTTGATCCAATACGCAAGAGTTCAATTTGTAATAAATTTTCAATAAATTACCACTTCCTCACTTCTGAAACAGTTTCTGAATAACCGACCTGAAAATATAGGACTAGTTTGATCAATTTGGTTCTGTGTTCTGTAATTTATGGGTTTCTTTTAAGCTCTTTTGACAGTGAGATCAAATAATATGATTTTAGATAAAAATTAAAAGTTAAATAAAATATTATTATAATATTATTTTTTAATATTATTATTATTTTAAAATTTAAAAATTTAATTATTTATTATATTTTATATAAAAATGTAAAAAAAAATATGACGAGAAGATGAGATAAAACCGTTTGAGCATCCGACCATAGTTTTCTGGTACCAACTGTGTTGTTATTTGGAAAATGCAGGGCACCCATGGATCCTAAACGAAGGAACAGCTATGCAGTAGACTGTGACGCTACTTCAAAATAATCAAGAAAGCAAGCATCATAGCTAGCAAACGCAGTTTGTATCATGTGGTTTGGAGAATCCCAGTCTTTCCCCGCCTTGTCTTTTGTTAATTTTTCATCGAGAAAAAGATTAGGAAGTGAGAAAGCATATGATGACAAAACCAAGAGTTTTTTTTTTTTTTCTTTTGAAGTGTATGAGGGGCCATGATCATCTGGGAATGGATGTTTCTGGGAACATAAACGTGTTTTTGAGTATGGAATTTATATATGTTTATCGTTTTCCTCTCTTTTTTTTCCTTTTTCGTGGTATAAATGTGCCATTCTTGATGAAGATATGTAGCATATGCTTTGATATATTCCATTTCTTGTGTTCTATGCTTAAAACGTGTGATTCTTTTCTATGTGGTGGAAGTAAGGGTAAAATCGGTCCGGTTTGGTTTGGTTTTAGAGAAATTTTGGAACCGAATCCGTACATGTCGGTTTTGAAAATTTAAAAATCGATACAGACCGATTCATCACTAAAATTGAAACTTTCGATTTTTTTGATTTCAATCTGGTTCGGTTTTCCGGTTTACCATTTACACATGCGACACTATGTATGTTTAATATTATAATTTCTTTAATACTAAACTTAATTGTGAGAATTTAGTAGTTATTATTAACAACTACTAATTTGTTAACGTTCAATTATGGTAGTATAATATAAGTAGTGTTTAACTTATTTGTGAGATTAATAAACTTGAATAATAAGATTAAAATAGTAGAATTTGTGTCTAATTATACTAGTATATTAATTTTATATTATAAGATTAATAAACTTGAATAATAAGATTAAAATTTCATGTTATTTTAATTAGAAATATAGCATATAATATATATAAAAGTTGTATGAGTATTTTTTTCCCATTGACAATCTTTTTAAAATTCAAATTACGTTCTACATTATCCTAAAAAATACATTTAAGGAAAAATATCAAAATGATGATTTTTCTTGAACGTACTTTTTAACTTATTTGAGATTAAAAAGTGTTTTAATATGTAACACTCAAACAACTTAATTTTTGCATTAAAGAGCTTTTAGGATTGTTTAAACACTTTTTACGACTCCTACTGCAATCACAAACGGGCCCTAAATGTACTTAAGAAAAACTTACAAAAAACTTACTTCCCAATATGTTAGTTATTGATATGCTGAAAATCATTATAATTTCAAAATAAAACTAACAAAATGAATATTATAAATAAAATAATAAGTAAAATTACAAGTACATGCAGTAGTAATAGTAGTACTACTACTCTACTCTAAAAATTTACCAAAAATTATTTTTAATCCCAAATTATTATACCAAATTTCCCTTTCATGTATTTATAATTATATATTAGGTGTCCATTTCAACACGAAACCAGAAATAATTATGTTGGTGGTTCAATATTAAATCAATTCGCCTTCAATTTCTTGAGGACCCCAAAGAAAATAAATTAATTAAATTAACTAAAAAAAATTATTTTTGCATCCCAAGTCAGAGGATCATGTAGTAGCATCAATCACTGAATAAAATTTTGGGTTAGGTGAAATTTACGTAAATCATGGAACCGACTATGGAAAATAAATCTGAAAGACTGGTGAGTCAAGTGAATATATATGCTATTATAAGGTCTTTCAAGAGTGTCAAACCATAAGTAAAGTGGCTGATCGAGATGTTATATTATATATAATCCGAGATCATATGATGATGTACATTGCCTCCCTTCTTATATAACTATTTAAAATGCATCATATCGAGATGACAACATTAAAAATAATTATTAATATATCTCTTTGTTCTTACTTTAATATCTGTGGATTTATCTTTTATCTATCTTCATCGTGACTTAGGTTTCTCTACCAACTTACATACAAATTGCTAAACCGATAGTTGTTATTTGGTGGTGGGATTTTTACAAGGAAAGTAAATCTGTGATTCACATTGAAACTATTTTTATTTAAGTTTTTTTTTTTATTTTTTTTTATTTTTATTTTTATGCGAAATAGACTTCATTCATTTATAAAAGTGAAGTTACAGCTGTGACTGATACATACAGAGAAAATCTCATATTACAAGTTAACTATTCACAGTTTGGGTTCTAATAGTACATAAATTCTTTTGTAATTGGTATGGTCTTAACTTTTATAACTCTCTACAGACAAACCGTCTGAGAGATCACACTCTACCTAAAACAGAGATTTCAAAAGAAATGAATGTAGTGATAGATTCTCGGTTGGAGTTCCCTTTTGTACTTTCTCTATCTTCTCGACTTGGATTCTTGATTGAAATTCACGATATTATAATTGATCTACATCAATAAATACAATAGGAGATGACAATATTTAAGATTAAGATCACTAATATTATTATGATTTCAATTTTTCTTTAATATGCATGTAATGCTATATATAATCATAATATGTGCACGTCTTAAGCAGTCATTTAAAAAAAAATTTAAAATTCATCATCAAAAATAGATTTTTCATGTACGTCTCAAATGTACCTTATTCTTTTTTCAAAAAAAAAAATAAAAATAAAAATTACACATAATCTACACACTTTAAAATTATACAAATTATTTTCTTTGTAAATAATTAAAAAATAATAACTCAATCAAACAGGACAATCCCCACAAACGGAAAAGCCATTGAATCCAATGAGCGTGCAATAATGCTTTCGATAATGATGGCTTGAGAATTACCTCCTTGCTATCAATGCACTCTATAGAAGGCGTGATCCCACGTTTACTCATGGTGTTGGAGTGGAAAATACTCGAAATATTAAACTTCCTGAAATAATTTGGATTAGTCCTCGTTTGTATTTTAAACTCATCTCAATTTATTTTAATTTATTATTATAATTTTTTTAAATTTTAATATAAAATATAATAAATAATTATACTTTTTTAAATTTTAAAAAAATAATAATATTAAAAAATAATATCTTAATAATATTTTATCACTTAAATTTTATTCAATTCAATTCAGTTTAATATCTAAACGCATATATATCTTTCGATATTATTGTATTTTCATCGTTGTTAAAGTTATTATTATAATTATTATTTGATTTGATTTGGGATCTACTGCGGAATATGTGATGCACAAAATGACAAAGGTTGCCACAAGTCTTCTCAACTTTATTCTATTTTTTCCATAAATGTCGGCGGTATAGAACTGTTTAATACGACTCAATTATAAAATGATAGTCTTCCAAAATAATAGTGATACATGTCAAATTGTCTTCAAATTAGCTTCTTCTTCTTCTTCGTCGTCTTCTTCTTCCTTTTTTTTTTTTTCATCTACTTCAAGTTAGATTTCGACAAAGCAGGGACGGCTCAATGCTGGCAAGTTAGGCCCGTTTGACAGTGAGATGAGACCACTCTGGTCGGAATAGTTAAAGCCAAACTCCAGTTTTTATTAGTATCATTTGGATTTATCTTTGTTTATTTCATTCACATTTAATCTCTACATTATATTATTTATTTATTTTTTATATAATAAAAGATATTATTAATTTATAATTTATTTATTTTTATAATATTTTATCATTCTACCGATTATATATTAATTAATAATAATATTTGTAAAGAGATTTTTCTCTCCAATTGGCACGTATAACAAGTCTATGAGGAATTTTCAAGAGACTGAGTCAGAAAGCCCGATTAAGCCTAATGACCCTCCTCTAAAAGGGGTCAGTGGGCATTCACAGAGTACTCGGCCCATGACCAAAACTCGGCAATGAAACAACCCACACATGGGGAAAGCAGACAATATGGATAGATGGGACTCGCTGTCCTGACACCCCCTGATGACACCCAACCCTCGGGCACTTGCACAAGCAGGTGGGCGAGAGATACGGAAAACCCTCGATATCATGATAGCAGGTATGGAGAGGCTTAAGTCTTAACAAGGGATGTTTGCAGGATAAACTGAGTTAGGGAGCCACACCGCATTAATGACACCACTCCGCGGACTCTACGACGCATTAATGATGCCGCCCCAAGAGCTACACCACATAAAACGATTCTGACTAAATGAATAGTTGACGTGACATGAACTCCTCGAGGCCAGGTATGGGTTATCCATACCTAGAAACCTAGTATAAAAGTCGACCCCCAAGTACGAAGAACTCTCTTTGATTCCTCTAAACTCTCTTATAAACTATTAAGGAGATATATTGATTTAAGCATCGGAAACTCCATAGCCTCCACCAAGGCCACCCACTCTCTGTGTTTTCTTAAGTGTGTAGGTGAAAGGCCCAAGACTTAACTTGGTGGAACCCGGCCCAAAGATGTACGGAACACGACGTTAATAGTGGTGCCGTTTGTGGGAACTCTATAGACTTCAACTGTCCTTCATATGCTTACGACAACCCATTCTCAGACAACTTGGGGACAAGAAGAAGCAAGGCTCGCCACGAAAAGTGAAGACCCTCCGAAGAGAGAACGAGAAACTCATAGTAGCTACCAATGGACCAAAGAATGATACAAGACCAAGCAACAGCGAGCACGTAGGATCTAGAAATGCAGGAGGGAGAGGTGACACGAAGGAAGAAAGAAAAAATATGCAGAACGAGCTGCGTAAACTCAAAGGCAAATATGTAGAGATGACAAATATATGGGCACGTCCTCATCAATAAACCAGTTGTTCACCAGCTCAAGCCTACCCTACAGAGAGGAGGTGCTGGCTGTACCCCTACACAGAAGTTCTGAGTTCCCCTCATGGACATGTACAATGGGGCAAAGACCCCCACGAACACCTGAAAACCTTCAGAGTCTACATGATCTTACATGGTTTCCTAGGAGAAGTGGCTTGTAGAGCTTTTCCACTGACCCTGAAAGGACCAGCAAGAGTATGGTTCTGGTCCTTGGCACCTGAGTCCATAGACAGCTTTGGGGAGTTGGCTCGTCTGTTCCTCACACAATTTATGGCGAGCAGAAGAAGAAGTCGCCCTGCTGCGTATCTCCTTACCATCAAGCAAGAGGAAGATGAAGGTTTAAAACCATACCTATCTAGGTTCAACAAAGAGCGCATGACTACTGACAATCAAGATGATAATATAACTTTGGTAGCTCTTTTAGGAGGGGTATGACCCTAGTCCCAAGTCATGGCAGAATTGGCAAGGAGAACTCCCACCACACTGCGAGAGTTCATAGATCAAGCCGACAACTTCATCAACGTCGAATATACACTCTGAGCCCTGACTGAACCAAGAAAAAAAGAACTGGAACAAATAGACAAGAAAGGGAATGCACCAACCAAGAGCAAATCTCGTGAAAGCTGGAGAAAGGACCATGTGACAACAGGAGGGAGGGAGCCCTTACGAGAGGCCTGGGGTTTCGATTTGACCGGACGTCGCTCACCATCTAGAAAGACGACCAGCAAGCCGCCCAAGAAGACTGCTACAGGAGCACTAGTCACCGTTATTGCACCTACCATCAGTCCAACACTCATGACACAAAAGATTGCATTTCCTTGAAAGAGGAAAGAGAGTAGGCTGGCTGACCAAGGCCACGGTATCCTCCCACCCGGAGACTAGAGCAGGAGTGGAGAAGGAAATCAAGGGAAAGAAGTGCTGCCCATGCCACTGAAGGGTTTCTTTGGAGACATGGTCTAGCTGGACGGAACCATCACACTGTCTATCTTGGCGGGCAGTGCCCCTTATATGGCTTCCATCATGGTCGACTTCTTGGTGGTAAATGCTCATTCATTGTACAATGCCATAATCGGTAGACCTACCCTCAACAATCTAAGGGTGGTGACATCAACCTACCACTTGAAGATAAAGTTTCCAACCTCTCGGAGAGTGAAAAAACTCTAAGTAGAGTAGGTCTTGGCATAAGAGTGTTATGCAGGAATTGAAACCAAAGGATGGCGGGGTGCATATGGTCCACACCCCGAGCGAAGACCACATTCTCCCACCCCCGCCCGAACATACCACAACAGATGGAGAGATCCGAGATGAACAGAAGCTAAAAAAGGTGGAGTCGAATGAGCCACTAGAGTTGATCCCCTTGAACCCAACCTGCCCAAAAGCCACGACCAGGATTGGCAGTGGGATGACACTCAAAATGAGGTGCGCTATGCAGCAACTCCTCACAAAACACTAGGATGTCTTCACTTGGAGTCATGAGGACATGCCTAAAATCGACCCAAAGATCATGCAACACCACCTAAGTATGGACCCGAAAGCAAAGGAAGTAAGGAACAAAGGTCGAAGCTTCAGCGCTGAGAAGAACACCGCCATCGTCGCAGAAGTCGATCGATTACTCGCAATGGGCTTCATACGGGAGGCCCATTACCCGGACTGGTTGTCCAACGTGGTGCTGGTGAAGAAGCAAAATGACAAATGGAGAATGTACGTTGACTTTACCGACTTAAATAAGGCTTGCCCAAAAGACAGCTTCCCGCTATCCCTCATCGACCTGATCGTCGACTCCACAACGGGTTATTGCATGCTCAGCTTTATAAACGTCTACTCCGGATACAACCAAATCTGGCTCTAAAGAAATAAAAAAAAAAAAATTTAGAAATATCATTTTTGATTAATTAATATAAAAAGTAATGAACCTTATAAGTTTGTATAAGAGAGAAGAATTTCTAAAGTATAATTAAAAAAACTAAATAAAGATGAACAAATTAAGAAAAACTTGTAGTATTTATGTTCAACATAATAGTTTATTACATTATTGTTATGCAATTCGGCAATAAATATATAAAAAATTACTCATTATATCTATATTTTTTTAAATCGTAAAAAAAATACTCTCTGTTCTATCAAATTACCAACGATGTAAAGACCATTCATGAATCAATTAGACGCTAAACCACTTTAGAGCATTCTTATTGGCTTAATCAAATTTATTTTTAAAATTTAACTAATATTACACTTTTTTACATTTATCTATTTCATTTAAATTCAATCTCCATATTGGATTATCCATTTCTCTTTATATAATAAAAAAATTATTAATTTAATAATTTTTTATTTAATTTATTTGTATCACATTTTATAATTCTACCAATTTAATATTAATAATAATTATATTCTAATTAAATTAAATTAAATTAATATTTATCACATTTATTAAATATTAAATTAATATTAACTATTAATATTAATAATAATTACATTATAAATAACTTAATAATTAATCTTCTAATTAATATTAACTAATTAATTTATTTTTATCACATTTTATAGTTAATAATAATAAATCAAATCAAATTTCTTAATTACAAAACATATCTACATATTTTATGAGAGGAATGAGAATTAAATATTTTAATATTTGACTAACTTATTATTTATCTATAAATTTAGAAAATTACTATAATTAAAGTCTAAAATTTTATAACAATACTTAATTTAATGTAATGATGTTTTAGTATATATTAATTAAAATTTAGTTATCATTAAATTTTGACCAAACTAATAAATATGCTATTAGTCAACAATTTTCAACTTTATTTATTGCTTTCATTATTTAGCTCTTTCATTTATCAATGCTAACATGGGAACCACCAACCATAACGTGGGTTGTTAACCTGTGACCTGTCTACCATAATACCACTACTACCCATTTCTCGAAGACCACAAAATATGTTTTATTTCGACACAAAACACAAAGTTGTCCCATCACAAACGTCAGACGGACCATGAATATAATAATAATGATAAATGTAAAACGCATGTGGGACAGATCGACATGTGCAGTTGAAGATGAATGTTTTATATAATCTGGATGTGGGCAGCCGTTGAGACCAGGTGAGAAGCCTTGTTGATAAGTTATCTTAGATCTGAGTTTGGTATATTTTTGGCTAGAGATGTGAAGTCAGATGGACTGTTTTTTAAGGGTTTTGTTACGTATTATTAAATTTGCGTATCAATTTATATATTAATATTAATATTTTTATATTTTAAATTTAAATTAATATTATTTTTAATAAAATTTATTTTTTGAACAATCATATTAAGTTAATACACGTGTTAGTGCTCAAAATCGCTTATAATTAAATTTTTTCGTTTTGTAAACGACAAATGCTAATATCTTGTTTGAGTTTGTTTCACATTATGATTTCATTTCAACCGTTTATATATTTTATTTTTTTAAATTTTTTTATTTAATAATTAAAAAAGTAATTTTTAATATATTGATATAATTTTTTATTTTTTAAAAATATTTAAATATATTAAAAAAATATAAAAATAAACAAAAAAATAAATTTATGATAGCCGACATCAGCGGCAGCCTAGCACTACTCTTTTTAAATTGACTTCATGAACTAATGAGCAACTCAGTCCCATGTGACTGACTGGGGCCTATCTGGTCTGATTTTCTGAATACTGCTGCATAATATTATTGAATAATGAATCCAAAGCCTGAATTCATCTGTGTTCTCACTGATTTGAGATGCCCATCTGCAACAACTTCATACAACTCCACCGGCTTCAGTGACATTTTCCAAGATCTTTGTCCTAAATTTGCTTGTCCCATTCCAAGGATTACAAAGGATATATCTCTCTACCTGTTTGCCTCAAAAGAAAAACCTACCCGTCTTTTGGTGGTGTTGATTTTGAGAGGTTTGAGACAAAAGTTGGTGCCACTGCCCACTACTACTACCTATACTGTTCAGGTATTAATTCAGGAGTTCATTAAATTCTGTAGATTTAGCTGACAGGAGAGCACATGTGTTGTTAGTTTAACTCATGTATTCATGCCATCTCTGACTTTACCTGTCGAGACTCTTTACTTCTTGTTTATTTAAAAAAATTGACAAATTTGAGATTTGCATAAAAAATTTATTGTTTAACAATAGATCTTAATTTTTTAAGAACGCACGTGAAATTTATACATTCTAAGACTTTATTGATTATATTATTGATATTCAAATTAAATTCTTAATAGTGGAATAATTAAATTGAAATTGTTGCATATGTTTTGAAGCATTTCCGTATTACTAGATAAAGCCCATGATTGTCAAGCCCATTATAAAAAAAAAGATAAAGCCCATGATTGTCAATCGTGGGCCTTAATGATATGGGGGATGCACATTAGGCTTGAATCCATGAGTAGGAAAAGCCCATTGATTAATAAAGATCATCAATGCGTGTAAAGAGAGAAAAAATACGAATAAATTTAAATTTTTGAGGACTCAGCTCATGGGTAACACCATAATCCCTATATACAATCATGATCTAGTCTTCAAAAGAGGAAAAGGACTTGTTTACGAGCTCACTAAATTATGTAGTGGACAAGGATTGATTAAGCAAAGTAATTAGTTAATAAAGGTTTAAGCATAAATAACTTAATGTTGGGCAGGACACATTTACAAGTACGGATGGAAATCACCACCTGGTCCTTGAGGTGTCAAAGGCAGGAAGTGACACACCAATGACAAAGATGGCCAACTAAGTGTGTATCATGCTTATGTTTATATATATATATATATATATAGAAGAATTGAAGATTTACAAAATAAATCTACGTTGAAAAAATTACAAACTTGAGTTGAGACACAAAAATAAAGAAAAATAAAAAAAAGAATAGAGAAATTATTAAAAATAACGATATTTAAAAAAAAAAAGAATGAGGGGACAAATTTAAAGTTACACAAAAATTAAAATTAAAATTATATAAATATATTTTATATTCTAGAATTAATTAAATACCATATGGATTTAAACTTTACAAAAATGCCATCCAAGCACAAGAAAATTATAAAAAAAGTCTGAAACATAATAGGGTCCAGAATGGACAGAACAAACCTGAATGAGCTGGAATTTGAAGCGAAACGGAATGAGGTATAGTATACCAGATACTACACCAGAACAGAAAAGTCCAGTTGTTCTGGCTAGAACAGAATGTAATTTAAAACTATGGTCAGAATTGTCTAGCCTAAGAAATTCATACATTGAGACCACCAGCCAAGTTGTTATGATTCTATGTTTCTTCTATTGCACTCAAAGAGCTAGCAAAAACTGAGAGAAGTAAAAATCTTTGAGAGGGGTTTTCATACATCTATATGGGAGAGCAAACACGAGAGACATCAATGAAGTAGTCGGGCAATTTCAAAATTAATCAGATACAAAATAGAGAAATGAGTTGAATCAAAACACAGAGAAAGGAGTTGAATCAATTCCAGGTCTATCCACTTTTCAGAAAGCCGAGTTCTCATTAGAATTGGAGCCAAGAACAGCTCCAATGCATAAGACACTTTATATAATGGCCCCATCAGAATTAAAGGAATTGAAGGCCCAGTTTGTCGTCTTGGGGAGCGTTGATGCTATTTGCTAAGAAGAAAGATGTGACTCTTACGATGTCTATCGACCACTGGGAATTAAACAAGGTGGCGATAAAGATTAAGTATCTCTTAACTAGGATGAAGACTTGTTTGATCAATTATTAGGGGCATCAGTATGTTCTAAGATTGATTTTAGGTCCGGGTATCACCATTTGAGGATTAAGGAGAGTGATGTGTCTAAAAGTGCCTTTAAGAAAATGTATGCACACTTTGGATTTACGGTGATGCCGTTTGGATTAGATAATGCCCCAGCAACATTCATAGATATTATGAACATGGTGTTTGGACCATTTTTAGATATTGTAACACCCCGCTTAATTAACTCTTGATTAACCCTTAAGTACTCTAGATTAGACTTTTATTTTTAGGTTAATCACTTTCATTAAACTTGATAATGGGATTAGCATTAAAGTTGATACTTAGTGTTAATGACCTAAGGATTAGAGAGGCAAGCCCATTAGTAATTTTGTTGAGGCTTTTTACGACCCAAGTACATTCATGGGCCTAGTCCAAGAAAAATCTTGAACCAAGCCCTTAGGAAATCAAGGCTAGTCTTGGCCCAAGTATAGGAAGACATAAGGCTTTTGGTGTAGATTGGACCCTTGGCCCTTTTCAAGCTCATATGGCCCAAAGCCATGTTTGGACTCATTTTACCATTCAAAGACTAACGGCCCAATACACCATACCATTGGTTTCCTTAAGCCCAAATCACACCCAAAGTACCCAAATTAAGTTTTGAAAATTGGCTACGGCCATTAACCGTCATACTTGAGGTTAGTAGACTTTAAGCTATGCTTTGAAGCATAATCATGCTTAATCTTTTCTTACACTTTTTAATTCAAATTTTCTTGAATTAATACTCCCTTAAATCATGATTAGACCATGTTAATACCCTAGCTAAACTATTTCACATGTCATTAAGAAAAATGACATAACAAGCCCAAACCATGCTTCAATCGGTTTTGTGCATTGCCTTTTGTAATGCTTGGACTGTTTTGCCCTTGGCCCAAAATTTTTGTAGTTTATCCGTAAGGGTAATATGGTCTTTAAAAACTGCATGAGACCCTCCCAAACTCAGTTTGAGCATTGGACGAAATTAGTTGCATCAACCAACTCAAAGAACCAAACCGGGTGCACCTTGGTCTAGTTTGTGTAGGAACTATTTGGATTGAATTTAAACCAGCCTCCTGCCATGGTTTGCACCACCACCCCATGCCACCTCCTTCTCCACCCAATCACCAAGAATTCCCATGACCATCATGAAGGATTTTGACTCATTTTTGCTGCCCAAATAGATCCAAAACGGAACTGATTTTCTACCACCACAAAACCACCTTCATCCACCTGTTTTCAAAGGTGGTTTAAGGGATCTTCTGCCATCCGAATGATGCCCCACGACCTGGAGTCATCTACAGGACCCTTTCAGCTACTTTGGAGAGGAAATGATGGTGGTTTAGGGCACTATTTCATTCTGCACAAGTGACCTAAGCTCATGCAAGCAATATAGAAATTTTCCAAATTTGAGCACCTCCCACTTCACCCAATCACCAAGCACCCAACCAACATCTCTCACCCCTTGGCCACATATAAATACTTCTCTCCCCTTATCATTTCACCCACACCACGGCTCCAAATATCATCTTGAGCCTTGAGAGCATTTCCCCCTCTTAGAGATCAAAAGAGTGCAAACTGAGTGAGTTTTAGTGAGTTTTTGAGTGTTCTTGTGTAAGGCAGTCTAGAGTGCTTGGAAGGCCATGAAATTTTTTAAGTTTTATTCCTTTTGATCTTAGCTAGTATGTCAAGCTTTGTTTCCAAGTGTTGGTACGAAGTTTGATTGAGTTTTGAGAAGGTTATGATGCTTAATGCAAAACCGGGTCAAATAAAGGAAGGTTTGAATGATTGAATGTTTTTAATTGAAAATTTAGCTATGACATGTCCTAAGCATGATTTTATATGATCTATCATTGTCCTAACATGATTATGGAATGTTAAATTTGTGATTAGAAGCATGTCATGATAGGTTTTAAATCTATCTTGTTTTGATCATCAAGCATGAATCAGTTTTAAGTATATTGGTGATTAGGGATTTCTTAGTTTTGATTAAGTGTTGGGATGAACTTGATTACTCAAGAATTAGACTTCATAATGTCCCTAAAGATGTTAGTGATCATTAATGATTGAAGAAAATCTCATATGCATGCATTCATAGGGATCAATAATTGAAATACACATAGGCATCAACTAGGATGCATGTCATGGGTTGGGACTAATTGGACAAGTTTCACTTTGAATTTTGAAAATATAAGAGCATGTATGGTTTTAGAATGCCAAAAATATGAAGTCCATGAAATTTGGTTAAATTTGGAGTTCGTTTGCAATTAGTGAAAATTTTGGGCCTAAATGACAATTTTTGAAAGTCTAGAGGTATTTTTGTAAATATCTAATTTTTTTTTGAATCCTTTGATTTTGAATCAATCCATAAGAATATTAACCTAACTTATTATACACACGATTTACGCAGCTACGACGCTAATTTCGAATTTCCCAGGAAGTTTGTAAGTTGGCCTCTAACTTCCACCTTGATAATTTTCTTATAAATTATTGATAAATGCTTCATTTATTCATCAATTATCATTTTGGGCATTATTTATCATGTTATATGACACATTGAGTGCATACTTATATAACATATGACATTTTCACAATTTTTTTCATATTACATTTATAAAAGTCATTTTTTTTGCATGAAATTTACTACATTTGCACATATCATGAAAAATATTTTTCAAAACATTGTATGAAAATTATTTTTATCATGACCCCAAAGGGTAGGATGGGGAATTATCCTAGTGAAACTCTTTTGTCCACTCTGGAGTGTTTAATAATGGAGTGGTAACCCCTGGGTTGACGAAAAGCAGTCAACAGGCTTCGAATGAGTTCTCTTTAAAGAATACCAGAGCGAAGTCAACATGTTATGACACTTAACGCTGGTGGTTGTACACGTTATGATTTTTATGATGTTATGTTATTTACTAATGCATTGAGAATGAGTCTATAGACAACGTATTTTCAACGTAAGTTATACTACGGTCATCGACTGGTACTCACAGTGCATATGGGGAACTGTGACATTACCACACATTATGTTATTAATTAAGATAATGATGTAAGTCTATGATGATGAAATTTTTATGAAGAAGTTATATCTTTTAAAAAAAACTGATGACGAAATTACTTAATGAATAAAAACTCGTGTCTTCATTATTTTCTTAAAGATGCTGAGAAATCTGGATGGGAGACATGTATACTGATTTTCTGCATCTCATGCATTGCATATTTATCATTTTCATGATTGATTTATCTTTGTGTCAGTTAGTTGTTTAACTTACTGAGATTTCGAGTAAATCTCATCCTTTTATGGGACCACTATCATTTCACTCGAAATGATAGAAGTTATGTTAGGAATCGACTAGGACGAAATTGATGGAGCACTGGATTTGCATGATTGAGGAGGAGTTGGATTTGGAGAAGAAGCTGGACTTAATTTTGATGTTCATAGCCCAAATTCTCTATGCTTTAGATCGCGTTAAGAGAATGATATAACTTTGTATATAAGTCTATGCTACTTTAGTATTTTGAACATGATGATTATCTAATGAAGTTGTGATGTTTTAGTTATTCTGGCATATTTTTCACCTTAACCTTTTATTTTGGCTGCGATTATTGCATACTGCTAGTTGCATACTAGGATGCATTGTATATTAACTATCATGAACGGAGGTATGTAACCTTGTGTTGTATATCCTGATGCTCTAAGTCTCCGTTCCATCCCAAGTGGGGATTGGGGCGTCACAGCAGTGGTATCAGAGCAGCTCGTCTCTGGGTAAACCCACATGTCCTTAGGAACCTTATGCCAGAATATAGGTTTGAATCATTAGTCTTGCATAGGCTTGAATCCTGCAGTTAGAGCTTGGTCTGATATGCATATATCGCAGGAGTCAGAATGATTAAGACGAGATGACGTGTGGTAGACAAGAGAGGAACGCTGATGGATCTAACATCCACAGAGATCAGGATTGTTGTTTCGATGGAGGACGTGACTTGGCAGACGCGATTCGTTAAATGACGGAGACCATGAAGCAGCAACAGGAAGTAATCTTGAGGCAAAACCAGCAATGCCCGCTGATTGAGAACTGAGGGTGTTCCTATGAGAAGTTCCTAATATATAGATACCCCAATTTCATGGGAACTGAGGGACCCATGAAAGCTAACAAGAGGCTATTAGATCTCGACAGGACCTTCGAGATCAGCAGTTGTACTGAGGAACAGAAGGTACAGTACGCGGGGCACCTACTACAGGGTGAAGCTGGAATTTGGTGGGACACCAAGAGGCAACTTCTGATTAGAGAATTGAGAAATATCACCATTTTGATCTGGGAGAGATTTATGGAGGAATTTGATAATCGTTTCTTCCCAGAATCAACGAAGACCCAGAAGGCCCAGGAGTTTGCCATGTTGGTGCAAGGCAATCTCATTGTTGAGCAGTACGCTGCGAAGTTTATGGAGCTGGAAAGGTTTGCCCCACACTTGATTGCTACTGAGAAAATGCAAGCCCAGAAGTTTCAAGCAGGGTTGAATCCTAGAATTCGCAGTTATGTGGCTGGATTCCTCATCCACAACTTCCAAGAGTTGGTTAATGTGACTGCAATAACGGAGGCAAAACAGTGAAATGTGATAGCTCAGATCAACCTCGAGAGAAAGAGGGCTTCTACCTTCATTACTGGCGGGAATAATTCTAAGAGGAGGATTACTCAAGGAGCTAACAAGGGGAAAGGCTTTATAATAGCTCCACCTGTCACTTGCAAGAAATGTGGAAAGAACCACAATGGTGAATGTCTTGTGGGCCTAGGAGTGTGCTACTGATGTGGACAGTCGGGGCATATGATCCGGGAATGCCCACAAAATGTTCAAGGAGGAAATATAATTCCTAACAAACGACCCAATCAGAGGCCACCTGCTCAAGCCCGCGTTTATGCCATCACCCCTGGTGATATCAGCGAGGAAATCCCTGAGGACGAGGAAACAAACGTTATCATTAGTATTTTCCTTCAATACCTTTCTTTAGAAATTAGCTTTTTAAATAGTTGCTTAGTACTCAGTAGTTGATTACACCATAGGAAAAATTGCGTTATATGAATATACAGCTTGCGCTTTATTTGACTCCGGCTCCACAAGATCGTTTGTATCCACGACTTTTGCGTGTATGTGTAACCTGTTGACTCCGACACTACCTTAAGCGGTAGTAGTGTCGATTCCTGATGGAAGCACAATCACCTGCACCCGTGTGTTGAAGAAATGTCCTCTGACCTAAAGGGAAGATTGATGGAAGCTGACTTGATCGTCTTCGATCAACTAGGGCTCGACGTTATTCTAGGGATGGACTGGCTGTCCAAACATTGCGCTAGGATAGATTGTCGAAATAAGGAGATAATCTTTGATTTGCTTGAGGGTAGACATATTCGTCATACAGGAGGGATGGTGAAGGCTACTCCCTCTCTGATTTCAGCTTTGCAGGCAAGGAAGTGCATCGCTAATGGTGCCACGACCTACTTAGCCCTCATAATGGAGAGTTATGGTGATGATAAGGAGATACGAGGGATACCGGTAGTTGAGGAATACCCTGAGGTTTTCACTGAAGATCTACCCGGACTACCCCCTGATAGAGAAATCGAGTTCACCATAGAACTAGAACCCACAGTGACCCCTGTCCATAAAACCCCTTACCGTATGGCCCTTCTAGAACTTAAAGAGCTAAAAGAGCAAATATAAGAGCTATTGGAGAAGGGGTTCATTCGACCTAGTTCATCACCTTGGGGAGCGCCAGTTTTATTTGTTAAGAAGAAGGATGGATCATTGAAGATGTGCATTGACTATAGGGAATTGAACAAAGTAACGGTGAAGAACAAGTACCCATTACCATGTATCGATGACCTACTAGATCAATTGCAAGGAGCATTGGTGTTCTCTAAGATAGACTTAAGGTCTGGTTATCATCAGCTCAAGATTAGGGAGAAGGATATCCCCAAGACGGCGTTTCGAACCAGATACAGACATTACGAATTCTTAGTAATGTCCTTTGGTCTAACCAATGCCCCGACTGCCTTCATGGATATGATGAACAGAGTATTCAGACCCTATATGGATAGCTTTGTTGTTGTATTCATTGACGATATATTGATTTATTCAAGCAGCGAAGGAGATCACAAGCAGCATCTCCGTTTAGCATTGGAAAATCTAAAGGAAAACCATCTGTATGCGAAATTCAGTAAGTGCGAGTTTTGGCTTAAGGAGGTAAAATTTTTAGGGCATGTGATTTCAAGTCAAGGAGTATCAGTTGATCCCAGCAAAATTGAAGCTGTAGTAAGTTGGAAGCGACCAACGAATGTGCATGAAATTCGAAGTTTTCTAGGATTAGCTGGTTACTATCAGTGATTCGTGGAGGGATTCTCTAAGTTGTCAGGACCCCTCACTGCCCTAACTAAGAAGAATGCTAGGTATGTTTGGATAGAGAAGTATGAGCAGAGTTTTGTGGAACTCAAGGAAAGGCTCACAACTGCGCTGGTACTAGTCCTACCTGAACCTCATAAACCTTATTTGGTATTTAGTGACGCATCCAAATCGGGACTTGGATGTGTGCTCATGCAAGCGGAACGAGTTGTCGCCTACGCTTCGCGACAATTGAAGAACCATGAGCAGAACTACCCCACCCATGACCTGGAGTTAGCTGCCGTAGTTTTCATCTTAAAGATATGGAGGCATTATTTATATGGCGCAAAGTGTGAAGTCTACACCGATCACTAGAGCCTCAAGTACTTGTTTAGTTAGTAGAATTTGAATATGAGGCAGAGAAGGTGGTTAGAAACTATTAGCAACTACTAGTGTGAGATTAAGTATCACCTTGGCAAGGCTAATATAGTGGCGGATGTGCTAAGTCGAAAGACGTGAAGAGATAATTCCACAGGTCTTGCCTCGGAAGTAGAGTCCTTTCTACATAGTATGAGAAGGTTGTTGATCAAGGATCTTCCTGCCGAAGTATCCCTAACCACAGTAGAAGAAATTGTACCAAAGGAAAGGGAAGAAGTGAAGAAGCGTTAGATGGAGGATCCCAAATGGGTAGAAATTTGACGGAAGATAGAGAAGAAGGAAGGACCCGAAGGTTTCACCCTAAAAAATGATGGGTTGCTATACTACAAAAACCAGAAAGTTATCCCAGCTGATCAAAAGATCAGGGATAAGATACTGAGGGAAGCACATCAGACTCCATACACAGCTCACCTAGGGAGCACAAAAATGTATCAAGACTTGAAGCAACACTTTTGGTGGGAAGGATTAGAAAAGGACATAGTAGATTATGTTAATAGATGCTCGATTTGTAGAATGGTCAAGAAAGAGCATCAAAGGCCCGCTGGAGATTTACAACCACTCCCAATCCCAGAATGGAAATGGGAGGACATATCCATGGATTTTGTAATTGGATTACCAAGAACCTTAAAGGGAAACAACTCTATTTGGGTTGTGGTCGATCGTTTGATGAAAAGTGCCCACTTTTTGGCAATTAAGAATACCGACCCCATGGAGAAGTTGACTCGGCTATTTGTTGTTGAAATAGTGCGGTTACATGGAGTTCCTTTTTGGCAAAGCCTTCAAGACGCTTTAGGCACAAAGTTCAAATTTAGTAGTGCCTATCGCCCTCAAACTGATGGGCAGACTGAACAGACTATTCAGACCCTAGAGGACATGCTAAGAGCTTGTGTTTTGCAAGAGAATGATGAATGGGAGAAGCTCTTGCCATTAATAGAATTTACCTACAATATAGCTTCCAAGCCACCATCCAAATGGCACCCTACGAAGCGTTATATAGAAGGAAGTGTAGATCTCCCTTATACTGGGACGAAGTAGGAGAAGGAAGGATCTATGGTACAGAGATTCTTCAAGAGATGAAGGATCAGATCCACCAAATAAGGGAAAGGATGAAGGCTGCCCAGGATAGGCAAAACAACTATGCTGATCGTCGAAGAAGGGCCCTTGAGTTTGAAGTTGGTGATTGGGTCTATCTTAAAGTATCGCCCATGAAAGGAGTCTTTCGGTTTGGAAAGAAAGGGAAGTTAAGTCCAAGATACGTGGGACCATATGAGATTCTGGAGAAAGTAGGAGCAAACACTTACAGGCTGGATCTTCCCACTGAATTGCAAGGAATCCATAATGTTTTCCATGTATCTTCTCTCAAGAAGAGTTTCGAAAAGCAAATTCCAACTATTATTGACACGAGGGATATTTCACTTCAGCCCAACCTAACCTATGAGGAAGTTCCAATTCAGATCACTGATTGGAAGGATAAGAAACTACGGAATTGTAAAATTCCCTTGGTTAAGGTTTTGTGGCAAAATCATGATGTTGAAGAGGCCACATGGGAAAAAGAAGCGAACATGAGAAGCAAATACTCTTATTTGTTTAGCATGTGACTTGTTTAGCATCGCATCATGGCATTCGCATTCATGCATGGCATCCTCTGGCATTTCACCTATATGATCCACATTCTTTCATGTCATTTTCAGTTTGGACATGGCTGATGACAATAGGACCACCCGTCAGATTTATATGACTTGCAGCTGACTTCGGAGGCTGAGAGCGGAGTAGAGACAGAGACGCTTAGACCACATGGCTGACACATTCTGGGCTCAGCTGGAGAGGTTAGAGCATCATAGGACTCATATCCTCGACTATGATAGGAGAGGATGCATCGATCTGAGGAGAGCACTGCTACACGAGGAGCGTCAGCCTTATGACCCCATTCGTTGGATGGGAGAGACTGGGGCTAGATGGCTCAGACGACGTATGAGATTGGCTCTCATAGTAGGTTTAGACTAGCTAGAGTCTAGTAGGGCAGCAGAGCAGTGAAAGTATGAGCAGGAGTCACTCATTCTTGACCCTACTCCCCTTAACACATCAGATACATCTGACTCTTCTCCGAGTCGCACTCGTTTTCAAGAGGAGGGAGACCCCTGGCTTGAGGACGAGAAGTTTAAGCAGTGGAGACAACACCAAGAGAGGGTTAATGTCTTTTATGATTCAGAGGAGGATGAATACTACTACCACACCCAGGACGAGGTGTCTGAGGATAGTGATGGGAGACCCCCATCGAGCCCCGAGCTATAGCGCGATTGGTGAGTCAACACTCAAACCCTTACCCATTGCTTGTTTTATTTGACCCCGATTTCGAGGACGAAATCTTGATTTAAGAGGGGGAGGATGTAACACCCCACTTAATTAACTCTTGATTAACCCTTAAGTACTCTAGATTAGGCCTTTATTTTTGGGTTAATCACTTTCATTAAGGTTGATAATGGGATTAGCATTAAATTCGGTACTTAGTGTTAATGACCTAAGGATTAGAGAGACAAGTCTATTAGTAATTTTGTTGAGGTTTTTTAGGACCCAAGTACATTCATGGGCCTAGCCCAAGAAAAATCTTGAACCAAGCCCTTAGAAAATCAAGGCTAGACTTGGCCCAAGTATAGGAAGGCATAAGGCTTTTGGTGTAGATTGGACCTTTACCCTTTTCAAGCTCATATGGCCCAAAGCCATGTTTGGACTCATTTTACCATTCAAAGACCAAAGGCCCAATACACCATACCATTGGTTTCCTTAAGCCCAAATCACACTCAAAGTACCCAAATTAAGTTTTGAAAATTGGCTAAGGCCATTAACCATCATACTTGAGGTTAGTGCACTTTAAGCTATGCTTTGAAGCTTAATCATGCTTAATCTTTTCTTAAACTTTTTAATTCAAATTTTCTTGAATTAATACTCCCTTAAACTATGATTAGACCATGTTAATACCTGTAACCCCCCTTCTCGTAGGCTAGGAGGGTCACGTATTTTTCATAAAATAAACCCGGCAAGAGATGTCATATTTCATAAATGAAATTAGAAATTTATTTTGTAGAAAAAGGTCTAATAAAATGTCTTCCAAAAACATTAAATGAATAAACTAAATAAATTCATGTCATAAAAGTAAATTTTATTTTAGAAAGTCTGAAACTTAAATTAGAGTTTTGGTAGGTACAAGCAAATTTGCGTACTAATCTGCGTACTAATATTGTTGCCTTTATATTCTAAATTTAAATTAGCACTGTTTTTAATAAAATCTACTTTCTAACCAATCATATTGAATGGGTGCACATATTAGTGTGCATAACCGTTTACAATTAGATTTTTCCCTAAAATTAACTTCTTCTAATATTGTCCTGCCTGCTCGTATTCATCATCCTCACCTGGGTGGTTAAAAACATGAAAGCAAACTTAAATGAGTCGAAGACTTAGCAAGAAATCCATCACAACGTAAACATATTAGACATAAGGTTTTCATAAAAGTTTTCATGCTGAGAGTTTAAATTTATGATTGTTCATACTGATGCTTATGCTATGCATGGCTAATTTATCTAAATTAATTGACTGATCTGACTGGCCAACACACTTAATCCTGTGTGTGAGGTTGTGCACCGGCCCCACGTCCCGCGGCCGCAACAGGAGCCTCTGATAGTATTCTAGCATACAATGGTGGACCATGCTTGAGCCCATGGCTTGCACTTCCACCCTGAAACTGAACTGCATTGGTACCATGCATCTGAATGGCCATCTAATTAACTGATCTTATCTTGCACTTGAACTTAAGATAGCTTATGTGTCTTATACACATGAGATGCATGACATATTACATACATAATCATAATTTCTGAATTTAAACATGATGCGGAATGACATAATCGTATGCTATGTTGGATGACATGTTTGCATATGACATGAGTGGTGCATAAATAATGGTTAGAAATGAACTGGCTTGAATGATACTTATATATAAGCTGAACTGTGATGATCCTAATTTGTGATCAAATTACTTACCTCACTGCTCTTCTTCTTGAATATCACTTCGTAACTCGACATCTATACGCAATAATAATTATCACTAAATCTGTTTGGGAACAATATGTACTAATATCCTACGAAATTAAATTCACAATCTACAAGATAGTCAAATAAATCTTTTGTTTAACACCATAGTCAATAAATCTTGGTATTTAAATTACTAAAATACTAATGACATATTATAATTTAGTAGAATACTTGAGCTATTTTAAAATAAGTCATAAAACTTCAATTCTTAAACTAAGTTTCATTTCTTAACATAATTATTACATCTTATAAGAAACCTAATAAATACTAATATTGTTTAAATATTCTTAACATAATAATTTTATTAAATTCTACTAAATAGACAAAGGAATATTAACAAAATATTAGTCTCAATAATATACTTTAAAATATAATTCAAATTCTTTAAACACTTTCTTATATATAAAAAAGAGAGCTTATGACTAATATATTTATTTAATAAAATTAAATTCAATTTGAAATATTAAGCTCAATAAAATCACTAAAATAATTATTGAAACATAATAAAGTCAAGCCCAATTTAAAATACAAATCTATTACATGTCTAATTAACCTCAAGCTCAGCCCACAAGGAAATTAGTCCCCCAAATTTAAACACCAAACAAGTTAAAACAAGGGCCATATGACCTTTTAAAACACCAGTTTAATCAAAATGAGCCTAGGCCCATTTGTGAATCAAAGGTTCCTTAAGAACTTAAGAAGCCAAAACACACGGATAGAGTAAAGAAATGCCGTGCAAGAGAAACAGAGGGCTCGAGGAAGTGGGAGAGAGGCTTATGGGGCCAAAACTCATCGAGGGAGGGGGATGAGGCGATGGCAGCTCTGGGGTGACTGGAAGTGGTCGGCGATGCGGCTGGGTTCCTGAGCAGGGTGGTACGACGCTGTGAGAAAAGAGAGAGAGAGAACTGTAAAATCGAAAAACCTTAGGGAGAAAAAGTGGTGACCGATGGTGATGGGCTTACCAGGAAGATACGGATTCGACGGGAAGGAACTAGCCGGCGGTCTCTGTGTTGTCCGAAAGGTACACCTTCGTCCCTGGAAGTGGCGTCGGCATGATGGGCAACCTGGAACAAAGGGAAGTGCTACAGCTGTTTGGGAGGTGGTTTACTCTGTTTTTCAGTGGCTGCTGGACTATGGTTGGCGAAGGCTGTGAAGGGGGAAAAGGTTGCAGTGGTTCTGAAGAACAAGGCTTATGGGTTGGCAGCTTGCAGGAGTTCGATACGTGGGCTTAAAAAGGTTTTGTGTTTTTTTCAGAGACTTCGTGGGTTTCTTATAGATGATAGGAAGGATATATGGTAGGTTTTCATATATGAGTTGGTCTTCTATTAGGATTTGAATTTACTAAACTATGGATGAGGGTGAATATGAGGTTAGGATTACAAATCTGATAGATAGGGATGATGCTTACGGGTGGGGATAGGAAGAAACAAAAATTTAAATTCAAACCAAAACTCTAAAATCTGATAAAATCTAGTAACAATTATTAGAATTAATAATAAAACAAAACTCTAGTAAATTCAACAAAATTATAATAGTAATTGATAAAATTAATAAATATAAAATCTGATAAGAGTATAAAAATAATAATAATAGAAAAAAATAACTAGAAGATCTACTTATATGCCCTAAATCTATGACGAGTATGTTACAATACCCTAGCTAATCCATTCCACATGTCATTAAGAAAAATGACATAACAAGCTCAAACCATACTTCAATCGGTTTTGTGCATTGCCCTTTGTAATGCTTGGACTGTTTTACCCTTGGACCCAACATTTTTGTGGTTTATCCTCAGGGGTAATATGGTCCTTAAACACCTCATGAGACCTTCCCAAACTCAATTTGAGTCTTGGACGAAATTGGTTGCATCAACCAACTCAAAGAACCAAACCGGGTGCACCTTGGTCTGGTTTGTGTAGGAACCATTTGGATTTAATTTGAACCAGCCTCCTGCCATGGTTTGCACCATCACCCCATGCCACCTCCTTCTCCACCCAATCACCAAGAAGTCCCATGACAATCATGAAGGATTTTGACTTATTTTTGCTGCCCAAATAGATCCAAAACCGAACTAATATAAAAGTCATTTTTTTTGCATGAAATTTGCTATATTTGCACATGTCATGAAAAATATTTATCAAAACATTGTATGAAAATTATTTTTATCACGACCCCAAAGGCTAAGATGGGGAATTATCCTAGTGGAATTCCTATGTCCACTCTGGAGTGTTTAATAATGGAGTGGTAACACCTGTGTTGACGAAGAACAGTCAACAGGCTTTGAATGGGTTCTCTTTAAAGAACACCGGAGCGAAGTCAACATGTTATGACACCTAACACTGGTGGGGTGTACACGTTATGATTTTTATGATGTTATGTTATTTACCAATGCATTGAGAATGAGTTTATAGACAACGTAGTTTCAACGTAAGTTATACTACGGTCACCGGCAGGTACTCATAATGGATATGGGGAACTGTGACATTACTGCACGTTATGTTATTAATTAAGATAATGATGTAAGTCTATGATGATGAAATTTTTATGAAGAAGCTATGTCTTTTAAAAAAATGATGACGAAATTACTTAATGAGTAAAAACCCGTGTCTTCATTATTTTTTTAAAGATGTTGAGGAATCTGGATGAGAGACATGCATACTGATTTTCTGCATCTCATGCATTGCATATTTATCATTTTCATGATTGATTTATCTTTGTGTCAGTTAGTTGTTTAACTTACTGAGATTTCGAGTAAATCTCACCCTTTTATGGGACCACTATCATTCCACTCGGAATGATAGAAGTTGTGTCAGGAATCGACCAGGACGAGATAGATGGAGCACTAGATTCGCATGATTGAGGAGGAGTCGGATTTGGAGAGGAAATTGGACTTAATTTTGATGTTCATAACCCAAGTCCTTTATGCTTTAGATCGCATTAAGAGAATGATATGACTTTGTATATAAGTCTATGCTACTTTAGTATTTCAAACATGATGATTATCTAATGAAGTTGGGATGTTTGAGTTATTCTGGCATATTTTTCACCTTAACCTTTTATTTCGGCTGCGATTATTGCATACTGCTAGTTGCATACTAGGATGCATTGCATATTAACTGTAGTGAACAGGGGTATATAACATTGTGTTGCATATCTTGACGCTCTAAGTCTCCGTTCCATCCCAAGCGGGAATTGAGGGCGTCACAGATATATTAGTGGTGGTATTCATTGTCGACATTTTGGTCTACTCCAAAGATACAAAGGACCATAGAAACTACTTAAGGCTAGTACTGGGAAAGCTAAGTGAATTCCAGTTGTTTAGCAAACTCAGTAAGTGTGAGTTCTGGCTAAAGAAGATTTAGTTCTTCGGTCATGTAATATCCAATGAAGGAGGAGTAGTGGAAACAAGAAAGATTGAAGCAATCGTAGATTGGCAGCACCTCGGTCCACGAAATTAGGAGTTTTATGAGACTCACTAGGTATTGCTGAAGGTTTGTGGAGGGATTTTCTAAACATTTGAGTTCAGTCACAGCATTGACTAGGAATAATGCTAAGTTTATATGGACCGAGCAATGTGAGCAGAGTTTCAAGGAATGAAAGAAAAGATTAAGCACGACACCTACGTTAGCTTTGTTAGAGCCCTACAAGCCAATGTCGGTGTTTTGTGATGCATCTAAGTATGGACTCAGATGCATCTTTGTAACGCCCCCAAATTCCTCTTGGGGTTTTACGTAATTTGAAATGTTAGGACATGTAACACAAGGTTTTACTTGCTCTCGTTCATGATAGATAAAGATGCAATGCACTTAGTATGCAACTAACGATATGCAATATTTATAGTGGATAATTTTTTTCTTTGAGCAATCCTATGTACCAGAAATAATATATCCCAAAATGTAAATATGCTTCATAAAAATTCATATGATAACTGGTATCCAAAAGGTTATAATACTTGTCCAACTGGTTTGTAACAAAAAGAGTATGGGAGATAGAGGTCCATGACTACAGTTTGGAAATGAAAGCTATTATACTAATTCACTTAGCCGTTTACGCAGCTCAACTATGTTATCCAAACTGACGTCCTAAAAATGGGGGATAGGCTCCATCGACTTTTTGTTTGTGCTCCACATTCTATTCTATCTCGTCCAATCTCCCATGCATGGGTTCTCCAGATTTTGACACATCGTTTACCATTTTGGAGGAATCATAGTTGGGACTACCAAGTGAGATTTGATTACAAATTTCAGCAATAAACCGATAGTTTAAAGATGCATGCATGACAGTAAAAACATGAATGCCAAATGTGAGCATGAGTAAGCTTGACGTGACATGACAGACAGCATGACATGTGCTAACATGACTTAAACTGACATGAAACAAATATGACATAAAGCTGAACGTGAAACTGAATATGAATTGAACTTGAACTGAATGTGAATTGAATTGAGATTGAAAATGAACTGAACTGAACATTAAATTAACATGAATATGAATATGAATATGAAATACATGAACAGGAAATGCTAGCTACTATAACGGAAATTATACATTCTGATTAAAAAAAATGGAGTACTCAGGTAGCTCCTATACCTTCACCATGAGTATCCTTTTTGTATTATGACAGATTATATTCCTTCATCGTAGTACCAGGTAGCACATATGCTTTGACTACAGTACCAGGCAGATTGTATACACTTTGACCGTAGTATAAATTAATAGATAACATTAACTTGAAATGAACGTGAAATAACATGACATGAAACTAAACATGATACATGAAATTGAAACTTGAAATTGAGTAATTGACTTAGATGAAAATATTGTTTTCAAGACACGCTCTGTACTCAAGACATAACGTGATATGAAGCAAAATGACAGATGACTTGATGTAACGTAACGTGACATGTACGCGAGATGAATGACATGACACAACATGAAACATACAAACATTTTGTGACATGACGTAACATATAACAGACAAACATTTTGTGACATGACATACCATGTAACAGACAAACATTTTGTGACATGGCATAATGTGTAACATATAACATTACGTGGCATGACATGACGTGTAACAAATAACATTACGTGATGGAGTATATTGTATAACAGATACATATTGCACTACAGAATATATTATGTGATAGATACATATGTCGTGACAGAATATTATTCTATCTGGATTGGGCTGTCGAGGCATCCAACTAGTATATTCCAAGAGGTTGAATATGAAACTTTACCTCCTTTTGTTCCTGTTGCAAAGTGCAAGGGCATAATTCGAAGACTTGTAATGCCAAAATGAAGGAAGGAAAAGAGACCAAGAATTTGAAGGTTATTAAGTCGAGTAGAATCTGGGTCCCAAAGGACAAGGAAGATGAGGTGAAGGAAAATAAAGTGCAATCAGATAATAATATAGAATCCCCTCCTATTTTGGTTATGGAAAACTTGGAACCCAAGGATCCTATTTTGGATGATGGAAATGATGTAGGGATATTGACTTTGGAGACTGAGGCAGGTATCAATGATATAGAAGTCCCAGTGCAAATGAAAGATTCATTGATATGTGACGAACCAAGTGGTACCATACCTGATGAAGAGTTGGTTTCTTTACCAAAAATAGATCAGGCACCAAATGCTGAGATTAATCCATCGACTGATGATACGATTCAGAATATTGTGGTGCAGCCTAGAGATACATAGCCAGCTGTATCGGAAGATTTGCAGATGGTGATTTTCAATCAAGAACCAGCCGTTATGGAGTAGAAATCTGATGATGAAGGCAGTATTCCTCATCCTGGGAAAGATAGGGATGGTTCCTCTAATTCTGATTTAGTGGTAAAAAATGCGCTAAGCAAAAGAATTTTACATAGTTCTTCTAGGGCCTCGAGTATGCCCTCTTTGTAGAATTTATGATTAGTAAACTTATGTATTGGAATATCCAAGGTCTTGGCACCTTGAAAAAACGACTGAGGTCATTGCTACGAATACATAAACCTACTATTCTATTTCTTGCGGAACCTTTTAGGGATGATAATCAATTGTGTTATTGGAAGAATTCTCTATCTTTTGACAAGTGCCTGTCGAATGCTGATCAAATAGGCAAAATTTGGTGTTTTTGGAATGCTGGTTTGCAGGTGGATATTATGGGTGTTTCGAATAAGCATATTACCCTTCTTATTAATTCTTTTTTTTTTAAATATTTCGACTATCTATGCTAATTGCTGATATTTAGACCGGAGGTCTTTGTGTGCCGATATGCTTGTTATTAATAATCTGCAGTTGCCTCATGTGATTATTGGGGATTTTAATATCTTACGCAATGATAGTGAAAGACAAGAGGGAAATCCAAGGTTGCTTACGACAATGGAGGATTTATGTTCTTTTATTGATGATGGCGGATTTGTTCAGTTGCCTTTCTCAGGTAATAAATTCTCATGGTGCAATGGGCAATTAGAGATGGCACGTACATGGGAAAGGCTTGATAGAGCCTTATGCAACTCAAAGTTTATGGATCTTTTCCCGTCGGGTAGACTTCACTACCTTCCAAGGAGGTCTTCGAAACCATCCTGTAGGTATGGTTCTGCCTCATTTAAATTTCAATATATGTGAACTACTCATGAGGATTTTTGGAGATGTGTTCCTAGTTCTTAGCAGGTGGAGGTAAATGGTACTGGTTTATGGAAGCTTGCCGAAAAACTGAAGAGGTTAAAACTGGTCCTAAGAACTTGGAATAAGGAGGTTTTTGGCTGGACTAGGAAGCATATTAAAGATGTAGAAGACAAAGTGGAGGAAGAAGAATCTAGCTTGCAAGAATGCTTTTCAGAAGATGTTGAAACATATGTTTTAGCTAACAAAATTGAGCTAGATGTCTAGTTAAAAAGGGAAGAATCTTGCCTCGCTCAACAAGTCAAGCATGATTGGGTCTTGCAAAGTGAGGTTTCGACCTTTTTCTTTAAAGCTTTGCAGCCTTGTAAGCATAATGTGGTGACATAAATGAAGCTCTCTGATGGCTGAGTGCTTACCTCGCCGAAAGGAATTCATGAGGCTGCGTGCATTTATTTTAAGGGTTTTCTCAAAGTAAAAATGATGACTTCAGTGCCAGACTTGGCTGAGTTAATATCGAGAGCAGTTTCGGTTGAGGAAAATAATTTTTTTAGTAGAAACCCTTATGTGGGGGAAATTAAAGATGCCCTTTTCTCTATTCTTGTAGATAGTAGTCCTGGACCTGATGGCTTTGGGTCAGGTTTCTATCAGCATTGTTGGTCCTTAGTGCAAGAAGATTTATTGGAAGCAGTTAGTGATTTTTTTGGCGAGGCCGCATTACCAAGGTTTTACTCCGCCTCTTATATTGTCTTAATTCCCAAAGTTCAGAATTCCACATCATTTGAGAATTTTAGACCGATCAGTCTCTGTTCAGTGGTCTATAAAACTTCTTCTAAGATTTTAGTGAACAGATTTACTTCAGTCTTCAACTGGATTATTTCTATGGAGCAAGGAGCTTTTCTGCAGGGTATAAGTATTTTATAAAATATTAGTCTCACTCAGGAGCTTATTCATGATCTTAATAAGCCAGCTTGAGGAGGTAATATTATGATGAAAATTGATTTTGCAAAAGTTTACGACACTATTGACTGGAAATTTTTATTTCATGTCTTGGAAGCTTGTGGGTTTTCTTCGAAAGTTTGCCATTTGTTAGTCCAATGTGTTACTATGCCTTGGTATTCTGTTGTGATGAATGGCACTGCAAAAGGATTCTTTAAGGTTGGATGAGATCTCCGTCAAGGAGATCATCTTTCTCCTTATTTATTCATTTTAGTGGAGGAAGTTTTTTCTCAACTGCTAAAGAAGAAATTTGAAGTTGGAAGAATTAATTGCTTCTCTCATCAGAGACATGGTCCTGTTATTTCTCATCTTTTATACGCTGATGACATGATGATTTTTGCTCATGGAGGGAAATCTTCAGTTTTAGATATTGTTGGTACCCTTCGCACTTATGCTTTGTGGTCGGGTCAACAGGTGAAGAGTGCCAAATCTTCAAATTTTTTTCTCTAAGAAAATCAATACTGCTAGACGTCGACATCTCTTATCTATTACATAGTTTTTGGAAGGGGTGTTCTCGGTTAGGTATTTAGGGGTGCCAATTGTTTCTCGAAGATTGAAGTTGATACATTTTCAGGATGTTATTCAAAGAATTCGGAAGAAGATTGAAGGTTGGAAGATTAATTTTCTTCCCGCTGGGGCGTGGTTGATCCTGTTAAAGCATGTCTTGTCAAGTATGCCTGTTCACCTGCTATTTGTGATGCATGTTCCAAAAATAATGTTTCTTCAGTTTAATAAGATATTTAGCACATTTTTCTGGGGATCAATCAATGGGAGTCCTAAGAAGAAATGGATTAAATGGGATAGATTATGTAAACCAGTGGATGGGGGAGGAGTTGGTTTGAGGAATCTTGTTGATGTAAAGATCTTTGCATCTCAAATTTGCCTGGAATTTGTTATGTTTAGATTCTTTATGGAAAAGTTTTTTTTTTTTTTTTGTGTGAAATACCTGCATGGACAGCATCCGCTGGAGATTAATCCATTTAGAGGCACCAGGTTTTGGAAATCGATTTCCAACGAAATTCTTGTTGTACTTTCACATTCCAAGTGGAAAACTAGGGATGAGAATGTGTCTTTCTGGAAAGACAGTTGGCTTAATTCTGGACCTTTGATGGAGCAGTATCCAATTGTGGGAGATCCGACGCTGAAGGTGAAACACTATATGCTAAACAATAGTTGGAATCTGGATCAACTTGAGCAGTTAGTAGGGCCAGAAAAAACAGAGGAGATAGTCAATGATATCAGGAGTCGAAGGCAAGGTGATGATCAGCTTATTTGATTAGGAAACTTGGATGGGTCTTTCACGTCCAAAAGTGCCTGGCCTTTTGTTTGGATTAGTAATCCTAAATGTCAATGGTCGGATTGGATCTGGAATGTGGCTTGACGAAAGAAATTTTTTGTGCTTTTGTGGAAGGCTTTAAATTCAAGCCTTAGTGTGGATGACCATATAAGGAGACCTGGTGTACCTTTAGCCTCGAAATGTGAATGCTATTGGGAAGGTGTCTTTGAGTATATTAATCATGTGTTATATAGTGGTAATATTGCTATGGCCATATGGAAATCTAGCTCAAAATATTTTGGGAATTCCGTTTGTCCCAATCCGATCTTGGAGAGCAACTGTTGAGGCTTGGTTTCGGAGAGCATCGAAGTCATCTCAACTTGGTAATCTTATTAGACTCATATTTGTGATCATTACTTAGAATTTATGGAATTGGCAATGTAAAGCTCGGATGGAAGGAAGAAAAGAGAAGATTCATGCTTTATGGAGATTGATAAAGTATTGGATTCATTGGGTTGGAATTAAGATTCACAAGGCTTCCCGGCTAGCGGAGAATGATGTCCAGATTTTGAGGTCTTTGAATCCTTCTATTAATTCAAGAAAGAAGGAGACACTAATGGTAGTGAGATGGGAGATACCGAAGCGAGATTGGCTTAAATTGAATGTGGATGGAAGTAGTATAAATAATCTGGAATTTTGGATGCAGGAGGAGTAGTCAGAAATGAGTTTGGGAAAATGGTTTTTGCTTTTGCCAAATCTATTGGTAACGGAAGTAATAACCTTGTGGAAGTTATGGCCCTTTGGATAGGTCTTCAACATTGTAAAAGATTGGGGTTCAACAATATTATTATTGAAATGGACTCTCTTTTGGTTGTTAACTGGATTAAAAAAGGAAGTTGTAGTCTTTGGGACTTAGAGGACTTTTGGGAAGACATTGTTAATATGTTGGCAGAGATGAATTTTTTTGTTAAGCATATCTATCGAGAAGGAAATAAGGTTGCTGATTTTTTGTCCCGTCTGGGATCTCTGATGAATGGTCAAGGAAGATGGAAGTTCCTCATCTATTAAAAGGTATACTTAGAACATATTCATGTGGACTGGCATACCTCAGGAAGTGTTGATGCTTCTGGAGTGGGTTATGGAAATTAGGCTGTGCGACATTGAATTCTCAAAAGTTGCTTCATTTCGTTTACTCGAATATGTATTTATTTTGTTTGTTTATATCCTATATAGGCTTGTTTAGATGTTTTCTGGTTATAGTTTTGACTTATTTGATCTGGTGTTTTGGTACTTGGGGGTTATTAGTCTTTTTATATTATTGTAAATCCCAAGCACCTTGATTGTTATCACGGTATTCCTCTACCACAAGCGATGGCTTATTAATAAAATTGGTCGGGGGTCACTATTGGACATGTGACTATCATCTCTAAAAAGAAAACCAACTTACAATGATTGTCGCGTTACGGAGAAAAGCACCAGACACGAGAATCTGAAGTTGGGATTTCTAAACATTAGAACTTCATCACCAATAACTTAGAAACATGAAAATACTATCTTAGAATAAAATTACCATTTTACCCTCTATATGTGGGAAAATTACCATTTTATCCTAACTTAGGGATTTCACATCCTAACTTAAAAAATACCAAAATTTACATTTCTCATTTAAATTTTGTCCTAAATTCAAATATCTAATTATAATAATTTAAAACAAACCATAACCCTGAGAAACATACTATGGCCAAAACTCCCTTAAGCCATTTCTCTTTGATTTTTGTTGCAATTTTATCCAACTTGAAAACTTATACTTAAACCAAAATATTGCAACATATATCATCACATCCTATACTTACAAGTATGCATATTACAATCAACAAAATTATGCATCACATAAACACAAGAATTTTTAGTAAAAAGACCCAAACTTTTTAAGTAAAACACAAACCCTTGAATCTCAAGGTTTTGACTCTTTTTAAAATATCTCCAAGAACTCCAAGAATTTAGAAACTTCTTCTAACTTGTACATAACACACTCCTAAGAACTAACATGCTTTGAATCATCAAGTACAAATCACCAAAAGTCACAAAAATCCAACTTGAAGCACTAGGCTTCAACACTTCATCAAAACAAAATTTTCACAACTTGGTTTTGATCAAACCACTTGATCCGAAACATACCTTGATAAAAAATTCAAATAAACATCATCATATGGCTTAAAAATATATCCTAAAGTAGATCCAAGCAATAAACTTAAAATGGCATGGCTAAAAATAAACCAAAACATGAATCTAGCCAAAATCATCAAACTTTTGACCCAACCGAGTATTCTCTTACATAAAAATTTATATATTTGAAAATAACAAAAAAAATATTCAAAATAACATCCTAAGATGTAGATACACGGCTTAGGTTCATTAGATAAAAATATCAAAGTCATTAGAGTAAGATTCAAACACAAAAGACAAAATCTTTCTGAAAACATAAAATAAATGTTTTACTCCTTCCAGTTTCTAACTTATTAGATCTAAACCCATATTCTATCAAAAGCTTTAATCATGCAAAGAATCTTCAAAACATTCATATAAAAATGTTAACAACACTCCATAAAAGGTTCGGACCAAGATCTGCCCATTAGCTTGGTCAAAAACTCCAAAACACATATACTATCCAGTTTATCGTCCAGACAAACCTATCCATGGTTAAAACAACTTTTGACCAAACAAATGACCATGAATTCAAACAAAACATATATCTATGGAAACTACACTCAAATAGAAACAAATTTTATGATGGAATCTTAGTGAGATAGTACTTATAAGGGCTTCGAGAACCGAAGGCAAGAAAGCTCAGAAAACTGTCCGAGAGAAAACTCAAGTGTTCTCTCCATGAACATAAATGAAAGGGATGAAATGAGTGAGGAAATGACCTGCACGCCTCTTACACATTTGGTAGAGTGAAGTGAGATGTTTTAATGACACTTTAATGATGAAAGTCTTGGAAAAAGTGAGGGACAAACTGCCCAAGCCTTAGGCTTCCTTGAGGTGGTGAGTTGGCCTTTCCTTTCCCATCAATGACTATTTGATGGTTGTTGTGAGCATTGAATGGTCAGCCTTGAGAGGGTGAAAACTTCCTCAAGAAACTTTGCCACGGTGGCCAAAATTCTTGGGCCTAATGGGCCTTAAACAAGTGGGCTTCATTTTGGGGTTTAAAGAGGGTTTGGTTAGGGTTTGAGATGTTATCAAGTCCAAATCTAATTTTTCTTGACCTAAACAAATTTTCAAAGTTTAAAGAGTTGAATAATGATGTCATAATATGAATTTGAGGGTTTAATAGTGTAAGGGGATTTTCCCTCCCCTGAGCCCATGTGACAGGCCCACGAAGAAACATGAAGGGCCTAAACCTGGCCTAATGCTCTTCTTTAAGAAGGCCTCCGCACCCCTTAGAGAATACTTGGCCCACAAGTTAAACAAGCCCAGGAAACGACTCCAACATGGGAAAGACGAATGGTAGGGACAGATGGGACTCGTTGCCGGGCACTCGTAGTGACACCTAACACTCGAAGACCTGTGCAGACATGTTTGCGAGAAACGCGGGCAACCCTTGATTCCCTGAAAGAAGGTATGGGGCAACACACCACCGATCACCAACTGGCAAGGCACCACTCAGGGAGCCACGCTGCATTAATGACACCACTCCAGACTCTATGCCGCATTAAAGGGTCCTGCTCGGGCTGTAGTGTGAATGGTGTGCACCCCCTGACATGAGGCAAGGGATCTCCCCCAACAACCTAGTTTAAAAGCCAACCTCCAGGTACAAAGGACTCTCTCTATGCTCTCGCACTCTAGCACAAACTATTATGAAGATTATTGACTTAAGCATCGGAGGCTCCCTGGCCACCATTGAGCCCCCCCTTGTTTTCTTAAGTGTGCAGGTATAAAGACCCAGACCCGAGTTGTTGGAACTAGGCCCAAAGGTGTACGAAACATGACATTAACAGTGGCACTGTCTGTGGGATCTCTATAGACTTTACGTGTCTTTCGTATGCCGACAACAACCAGTTCTTAGAAAACTTAGAGACGAGAAGAAGTGAGATCAATGGATATGGAAGCAAGGATAGCGATAATGGAGCAACCGGTGGAAAAGTTGACTACGGAGGTAGAGACCTTTAGGAGGGAGAATGAGACAGTTAGAGTCGACACCAATAGGGTGGAGAATAATGCAGAACCAAGCAACAACGAGCATGTAGAATCCAGAAACGCTGGAAGAGGAGGTGATGCTGAAGAAGAAAGGAGGAATATGTAGAATGAGTTGCGTAACCTCAAGCGGAAGTATGAAGAAATGGTGAAGAGGATGGCCACGCCATCATCAGTGGACCAACTGCTCACCACCACCGGCTTGGCCTACAGCGTGAAGGTGATGGCTATGTCACTACCACCCAAGTTCCAAGTTCCCATCATGGAGATGTACGATGGGACCAGGGATCCCCTCGACACCTGGAGACCATCAGAGCCCACATGACTCTATAATGTTTTTCCGAGGAACTAGCCTGCAAGGCTTTCCTGTTAACTTTGAAAGGACCAGCAAGAGTATGGTTCAGGTCCCTAGTGCCTGGATCCATAGATAGCTTTGAGGAGTTGGTGCGCCTGTTCCTCACACAATTTATGGCCAGTAGTAGGAGGAGGTGCCCTGCGACATACGGCCTAACCGTCAAACAGGGAGAAGATGAGGGTGTAAAGGCGTATCTGTCTAGGTTCAACAAGGAACGCATGACAATAGATGACCAAGACAAGAAAATAACTCTAGCAGCTCTCTTGGGTGGAGTATGGCCTCGGTCCCAGTTCATGGTAGAATTGGCCAGGAGAACTCCGACCATGCTGTGAGAGTTTATGGACAAGGCCTACAACTTCATCAATGTCGAGGATACGTTCTAGGCCTTGATCGAGCCTAGGAAGAAAGAGCTGGAGCGGCAGATAGAAAGGGGAAGACATCAGGCAAAAACAAAGTCCACGAGAAGGCGGGCAGGAGACTAGATGAAAACACTAGGGAAGAAGCCCCCTCAAAAGGCCTGGAAGTCCAATTCGACCAGGAAACACTTTCTATCCAAAAGAAGACCAACCCGCTGCCCGAGAAGTAGACTACAGGAGCATTGACTACCGTTATTGCACCTACCATCGATCCAACACCCACAACACAGAAGATTGTGTTTCCTTGAAGGAGGAGAGGGAGGAGGTTGAGAGATCGATGTCTCCGTACCATCTCGGTTAGAGACCGAAGCAAGAAAGGAGTAGGAGATCACGGGAGAAAAGTGTGGGGAGGCCCAACAGGCCAAGTAGGGAGGGAAGCCGGAGACGAAGAATAGCCGAATGGAGGCCACCACATGGTCGCCCCCGAACGTCGCCCCAAGAGGCCCCAAGCTAGGTGAGATCAGAATCATTGTGGGAGGGTTTGCCGGCGGGGGCACGACCTCATCCGGCCAAAAGGCACACGCTAGGCGGGCACGATACTAAGATTATACTCTGCAGAATACCATCCCGCCAAGCATAGAAGAAGTGAGCATGCACCCAACATCTCTTTCGGAGAGGCTGACGACGAGGGGGTCTTTTACCCTCACAATGATGCTCTGGTGGTAACTATGTTGGTCGCTAACTTCACCACCCAAAGAATCCTCGTTGATAATGGCAGCTCCGCCGATGTTCGAATAAAAATAACTATAGTGCACAAAATCGTAATAAGTAGTAAAGTGTTTTAAAGAAAATGGATGTCGAACTCATGGAGACTAATTATGCTATTGAGTACTGAAATTTACTAAATTATTTATTATTTGAAAAACTGAAATTTAAAGAATAGATTATCTAAATTAAACTGAACAAAAGAGTTTTAAAATTTAGATTTTAAAGATAATAAGAATAGATCTAGAGCATTTGATTTCACCTACCAAATCCCACACAATTTATTCTTCCTCATTATAGAATTCAAATTATCCCAAGTTGATGATAAAAATCCCTTAACTATTCAATATTTTATCTCGAATAATGCCAAAAATATCTCTAACTAATAACTCCATATCTCTATGTGAATTTAACTAATTGGAAACTCATTAAGTTGTTTGGATTTTTTTTAAAAATCACACTAATCGTTGTAAAGTATCTCTACTTTTGCTCAACTAATCTTGCTTAATCCTAGAGCTCTAAAAAAAATCACATCTCGGTCTCATTGCGATTTAATAGACCAAACAATAATTAGCTAGAAAATTGCAAGCATTAAGAATAAGGAATAAACACTCAATCATGAAAATATTAAAAATAAAATAACTTAGAATATAAATTGTGTGTTCAATGCTAAACTACATCAAAGTCCTAGAAAGTAAAATTAGCTCATAATGAAATTGAAAAGAAAAAGAATAAAACTAGTGTTCTTTGTTGGAGTCGGTTGATGAAGCATGCGGCTCTTGCCTTTGCTCCCTAGATCCGCCTCCTTCAAAGAAACTTAAAAAATAAACTCTAAAATATTTTACTGTAAAACTCAGACTCTCCTCTCCTAATTTCTTGCTAATGATATGCTTATATAGGGCACAATGGAAACCCTAATGTTTTCATGATTTCCACCTAAAAAATAGCCTAACTTTTAGGACTAACTTTTGGCAGCCTAGTATGCACTCTATGAGTTAGAATTTAGAAATCCTTATTAGAGATAAACTTGTAGCCCTTTTAGTCAGCTTTCCAAATCATACATAATCGCATCCATCAGATATATGAGTAGAAAGTTATGATTGAAATACTCAAACATGTCTAGGCTGTCTCTCAGTGTATTATGAACTTGGACTTCTTGTGGTTTTCTTCTGTGATTTCTTTCTCTTTTTCTTGATTAAAATTACTTTCAAGCACTTTACCAGTTGTTTCCCATGATGTCTTTTAGGTTTGTCTTTTAAGTTGATCAGTTAGACTAGTTGCACAATCTACCCGTTTAGAGCCTTGTTGCCAAGTCTTCTTGCCCAGGAGGTAAAATATCTCGCTCATCTCCTAACTCTTGTCGCCAATTCTAGTCGCCATTAAGTCTCCTCGTCGAAATCTCCTCAGAAGAGTCGAAGTCTTGAGGTAAATAATAAAACTTTCTGCCCGACTTCGAATTCCCTTCTCAAAATATGCTTGTCATGCCATCTTTTAGTTTTATCTTTGTAAATCCGAGCATTCTCATAAGCATCATTTCGGAACTCATCCATCTCGTTGATTTGCAATATTTTCTTCTCACCAACCGCTTGTAAATCAAAGTTCAGTATCCTCGTAGCCCAATAGGCTTTGTGTTCTAGCTCCATAGATAGATGATAGGCTTTTCCACAAACGAGCCGATAAGGTGACATCTTGATCAGTGTTTTGAATGCTATCCAGTAGGCCCATAGCGCATCATCTAATCTTCTCGCCCAATCTGTCTAAGAGATACTCATGGTATTCTCTAGTATGCATTTAAGCTCTCGGTTAGACACCTCAACCTGGCTGCTCGTTTGAGGATGGTATGGTGTCACCATGTGATAGGTAACTCCATACTTAGTCAGTAGCGCTTCAAATTGGCGATTGCAAAAATGCTTCCTACCATCACTGATTATGGCCCTTGGAGTGCCGAATTGGGAAAAGATGTTCTTTCGTAGGAAATTCACTGGTCGGCAAGGCGACTGCTTCCACCCATTTGGAGACATATTCTACAGCAACCAAAAATAAATTTATTAGAATATGAGAATGGAAAAGGACCCATGAAATCTATACCCCAAACATCAAATAATTCAATGACTAAAATATTGTTTAAAGGCATCTCATGTTTCCTAGAAATGTTGCCAACCCTTTGACAATGATCACATAAATTAACAAAATTAAAAGAGTTTTTAAAAATGGTTTGCCAATAAAAGTGTTTTAAAGAAAATAGATGTCGAACTCATGGAGATTAATTATGCTATTGAGTACTGACATTTACTAAATTAATTATTATTTGGAAAACCAAGGTTTAAATAATAGATTATCTAAATTGAACTGAAGAAAAGAGCATTAAAATTTAGATTTTAAAGATAATAAGAATAGATTTAGAGCATTTGATTTCACCTAACAAATCCCATACAATTTATTCTTCCTTGTTATAGAATTCAAATTATCCCAAGTTGATGATAAAAATTCCTTAACTATTGAATATTTTTTCTCGAACAATACCAAATATCTTCAACTAATAACTCCACATCTCTATGTGAATTTAACTAATTGGAGACTCATTAAGTTTTTTGGATTTTTCTTAAAAATCACACTAATTGCGGTAAAGTATCTATACTTTCGCTTAACTAATGGTGCTTCATCCTAGAGTTCTAATCACAAATCACCTCTTGGTCTCAGTACGATTCAATAGATCGAACAATAATTAGCTAGAAAATTGCAAGCATCAAGAACAAGGAATAAACACTTATCATAAAAATATTGAAAATAAAATAACTTAGAATATAAATTATGTGTTCAATGCTAGACCACATCAAAGCTCTAGAAAATAAAATTAGTTCATAATAAAATTGAAATGAAAAAGAATAAAACTAGTGTACTTTGTTGGAGTCGGTTGATGAAACAAGTAGCTCTTGCCTCTGCTCCCCAGATCCACCTCCTTCAGAGATACTTAAAGAATAAACTCTGGAATATTTTACTCTAAAATTCAGACTCTCCTCTCCTAATTTCCTCCTAATGATATGCTTATACAGGGCACAAAAGAAACCCTATGTTTTCATGATTTCCGCCTATACAATCGCCTAACTTTTAGAACTAATTTTTGGTAGCCTTGTACAAACTCTAAAATTAGAATTTAGAAATCTTTATTAGAGACAAAGTTGTAGTCCTTCAATTCAACTTTCCAACCCATCCAGAATTGCATCCATTAGATATATGAGTTGAAAGTTATGATAGAAACATTCAAGCATGTCCAGACTGTCTCCCAGTGTATTTCAAACTTGGACTTGTTGTGGATTCCTTCTGTGATTTCTTTCTCTTTTTCTTGATAAAAATTAATTTCAAGCCCTTTACTAGTTGTTGCTCATGATGTCGTTTAGGTTGGTCTTTTAAGTTGATAGGTTAGACTGGCCACCCAATCTAACTGCCCAAAGCCTTGTTGCCAAGTCTTCTTGCCCAGAAGGTAAAATATCTCCCTCATTGCCTAACTCTTGTCACCAATTCTGGTCGCTATTGAGTATCCTCGCTCATTGCCTCTCATCGGTTTGAATCCGTAGTCTCTTCTTTTGTACCAAAATGCCCTCATTTCGCACTAAATCTTCTCATTCCTTCAAATCCAAGAAAATAAAGAAAAATATGTAGAAATAAAATATAATCAACAGTATTGAAGGAAAACTGACACTTTTCATAAATAAAAGAGTAATAAAAATTACATAAGAATCACTCTTATTAGCAGACATCCTTTTATGGGAAACTTTCACTCAAATGGGGATTGACCTTGTTGCCTCCGATCAACGCCCATGCCATTGAAAGGCTTCTCAGGAGATATGATCTAGCCGGTAAGCACCATCTCTTTGTTCATCTTGGAGGCAAGGTCCTTTATATGGCCTCAACCAAGGCTGACTTTATAGTGGTAAAAGCTCTCTCGTTGTACAATGCCATACTTGGTAGGCCTACCCTCAATAGCTTGAGGGCGGTGAAGTCGACTTACCACTTGAAGATGAATTTCTCGACCCCCTTGGGAGTGGGGAGGTATGAGGTGAGCAAGTCCTAGCACGAGAGTGTTACATGCAGGAATTAAAGCCAAAGGATGACATGGTTCATGTAGTTGACCGCCCGGATGGTGACCACATCCCTTCGCCCTCACCTGAACACACTAGGGTTGTACAAGAACCAAGAAAACCGGCTGGCTCTGACTTAAACCTGCCACCGACACACAGATTTGGCCAAAATCAGCTGGGAACTGGTCGGCATGTGGCAAGAATATATGAAAACCGATGTCGGCCGGTTCAACGCCAATTTGAACGAGGAAAAAACTGCAAAACCAGCTGACCATTTATATATATGTATATATTTTTTCCAAATATATGTAAATGAAATGGCATCGTTTCACTTAAATGAGTGAAACATCATCGTTTTAAGGCCTAGAAATATATGTAATAACCCCCTTCTTCTTCTTCCCCTCGTCTTCTTCTTCCTCAATTCACGTCGTTTCCTCGTCTGCAACTTTCTTCTAAACTCTCTTGGCAGACGATGCGACATCCCTCCTCCATCATAGAGACACCGACGGCAGACCGAAAAACCAAACCGCACCACATCGAGACCGAGAATATCAATTTTCTCTCCCCAATCTATCAGTTTCGGCCAGTTTTGATTTCTCATGGCAGACGCTGGAGGGGTCTCGGTTTGGCACCAAAACCGATGCCGTCGAACCCATCGGTGTATAACCCTAGAACACACCACAACAGAAGGAGAGATCTGAGATGAGTAGGCTCTTAGAAGGTAGAGCCAAATGAGTCGCTAGAGTTAATCCCCCTGGACCCAAGCCGCCCTTAAGCTATGGCTAGGATTGGTAGCGGAATGACACCCGAAATGAGGCATGCCATGCAACAACTCCTCACGAAACACCAGGACGTTGTGGCCTGGAATCCCGAGCACATGCCTAGGATCGATCTGAATGTGATGCAACACCACCTGAGCTTGGACCCAGAAGCTAAGCGGGTAAGACAGAAATGCCGAAACTTTAGTGCTAAGAAGAACGCCGCCATTGCTGCAGAAGTTGATCGCCTATTAAAGGCGGGTTTCATACGGGAAGCATATTATCCAGAATAGCTATCCAATGTTGTGTTGGTGAAAAAGCCAAACGACAAGTGAAAAATATGCATCGACTTCACCGATTTGAACAATGCATGCTCAAATGACAGCTTTTCACTACCCCACATCGATTTGATTGTCGACTTCATTGTAGGCCATTGCATGTTGAGCTTTATGGACGCCTGCTTCTGGTACAACCAAATCTGCATGTCCCCCGATGATGAGGAGAAGACATCGTTCATCACTGATAAGGGGTTGTATTGCTACTCGGCCATGCCGTTTTGGTTGAAGAATGCGAGGGCCACCTATTAGTGGTTGGCTAACTACATGTTTAAGAATCAAATTGGGAGGAACATGGAAGTCTACGTGGACGATCTATTGGTCAAAAGTGAAGCCCCTGAGCAACACCTCGACAAGCTCTGCGAAGCCTTTGCGGTATTACAACAGTACCAAAGGAAGTTTCTAGACTTCATGGTTTTAGAATGGGGAATAAAAGCTAACCTGGAGAAAGTAGAGGCTATACTTGTAACGCCCCTCCTTGTGGTAGGACTTTTTATAAAATAGTTTTAGAAAGGACAATGGGAATTACCGTTCGATTTAAAACTTTTTACTTGCATACCTAGGGTGGAAGACTCTACGTTTATGACATAAAAATGTGCTTTTGGAATAAAAGAGGTTTACAGTGGAAGCATTATTCTTACAATAAAAGGGTCCCTTGTACGATTAAAACTCGTGCCTAGACTTCCATGCTCTTCCCCATGGGCCTTGTCCGTCCTTCTCATTCCATCCCTGTGAGGGGGGAGGGACATGCATAAAAACTAAAATGAGTCGATGACTAGTAAGCATTACTTCATACAGTTAAAATATAACAACATAGGTTTTCATTCATGCATTCATCATACATACATATTATACGTGTATGCTTACGTACATACGTGCGTTCTTTTGAAAACGTCACTGGACTGGGTTTTCCTTTGAAAAATGGACTTTATTTTCTTAAAATGTGTCCCCTGTCAGTGTCTTCATTTCTGCAAGAATGCGGTGCATTCTTGCACACGTGCGTTCGTTCGAAAACATCACTGGATGAAATTTTCCTTTGAAAAATGGACTTTCTTTTCTTAAAACATGTCCCCCGTTAGTGCCTTCATTTCTTAAAAGTTCGTGCATTCGTGCGTTACATGCATACGTGCATACATACATACATACATACATATATTCTTTCTTATCACTTTCATAGGCCAGTACACACTGTTACGCCTCGTGTGTTGGGGTTAGCGGTCTTCCTTTAGACCTGGATTCCGCCCGTGGCCACGGGTTGATAATCCTTTTCATAGGGGGCAGCACTGGGTGCACTATGAGTACAACTTACCCGGCATTGCAATCTGCCCATTCATTGGTACCCTTTCATTCATTCATGTGGCCGTTACGTGTCTTCATAAATTTCATGCTTTCATTCATTCATGGCTTTTCATTCGTTCATGCCAGCTCTGAAGAGCTGGAGCTTTCATTCAGTTCTTTCTTTCCTTTAACAGTTCAGTTCATGAGAAAACGTTCATTTTCATGAGAAAGCATTTCTTTTCGTGAGAAAACATCGTTAACAGTTCGTTCGTGGAAAACTTCACTTTAAAACGTACATGAGCTTAGATGTCGGCTTTCGTGGCATCCATAAGCGTCACCTTGAACGTCGTCTCTCACGGCATCCACGAGCATCACCTCATGGCACGCATGAGAGCCCCGGTTCGTAGGAGCCGTAAAAGCGTCCGTCTTCATGCCTTTTGCGCAGTTCGTGGATTTTCTCAGAAAATACATACAATAGATACATCGTATAGTCATCCATTCACATGCATACAATTAATACTTTCGTTGCGTAAAAAGGGGCTGCCAAGGAGGGCTGTACATACGTTTACCATTGAACACTTAGCATTTTCTTTCGTAAAACGTCTTTCGTGTCTTTTCATAAGGCATCGTGAGGAAAATCGTTTCTTTTCGTTTCTTTACATATTTTAAGAAGACTCTAGAAGGGTATGAACGTAACACTTACCTGGACTCCATGCTACTTTCATATCATGCAGTCCATTCGTGTGCTTGTTAGATGGCAACCTATATGCATACACATAACCTTAACGTCATTCTCTATCTAATGCATAATCAACTTAAACTAGAAATAGAACTATGCTTTACTTTGAACACTCTCCTTCGATCCCGTGCATTTATGTGCCCTTCACTATGCTAAACCCTTCGGGGACCACTATGGTCACCACATCTTTCAACTCAAGGTCTTGCCTCGAGTGCTTATCCACTAAAGTGAACCCATGATTCACCTTAGGATTAAAATACTAAGACCTTAGTCTTACTTCTTACTAACCACATTTGATGCATGATTCCGACCGATGGAATCACGCATCTCAATCCTAACAATACACTCATCGCTACCTTCATGCACCTTAGCCCATACTAAATCCTCATTCCCAACCATACAAGCCACACGGCTCTAAGCCAACTCTGAGGCTTAAGCATTGTGTAACTGTACTCAGGACAGACTACCCATTACATATGGTGAATCCGTCCGACACATGTGTCTAACCAGATTACACATGTACCTTACCCCTTTATCACCTAAGATCAACATATAACACATTGATCACCTGCTCGCAAGGACAGGGGTCATACTCCAATACCAACCTTCTCTTAACCCGGTTAGCATGACTCTTCATGCTACCTGTCCCTTGTGACAGTTCATCCCAACACTTAACATGACAAGGCTCCATTCACCATTACGCCTTATGTCACGTCATATAGCTCGAGACTATACCCAAGCTACACCATGACCTTGTCATGTCACCTGACATCCCGCTACGTCATTCTCACATCGATTCCTTAACTTGTCATGAGTACGGTTCCTCACGTACTCCTGTCACATCGTGACATCTCGTCACGATCCTGCTACACCATTTCTATACTAACTCCTCACACATCATAAGCATGACTGTTAAGAACCACATCACTTCATGACGTTGCCCAGTCATGCTTCCTCTGCTTACCCTTATACTTGTTCTGCTACTTCACACATAGCCATAAGTCCATCACTGTGACACTTGTCACCTCAAACTACAGGCTGCACCATAACTACTTCGGGATATTGTTCCACAATTCTCGACACTATTCACCACATTCTACGCCCATCAACTGCACAACCATTCTTTTCTCTACGACACTCCACACGGAGTGTCGTTGCCTTGTGGAGTACACTTCACATTTACTCCATTTTCACATGCTACAACCTATCATCAATACGGCATACCCGCCATACTATGCATCGCTCCACCACATGGAGTACACTTCTCATGTACTCCCTTCATACACACTACGACCCATCACCATCATGGCATACTTGCCATATGGTGCATCTTTCCACCACATAGAGTACACTCCAAGTGTACTCTCTTCATACACGCCACATCACCATTATGGCATTCTCGCCATATGGTGCATCACTCCACCGCATATAGTACACTCCACGTGTACTCTCTTTACACACGTTATGCCACACAGAGTACACTCTACGTGTACTCCATTTTCACATGCTACAACCTATCATCAATATGGCATACCCGCCATACGATGCATCACTCCACCACATGGAGTACACTTCTCATGTACTCCCTTCATACACACTACGACCTATCACCATTATGGCGTACTTGCCATATGGTGCATCTCTCCACCACAGAGAGTACACTCCACGTGTACTCTCTTCACACATGTTACGAAACATCACTATTATGGCATACCTGCCATATGGTGCGTCACTCCACCACATGGAGTACACTTCACGTGTACTCCATTCACCATTACGCTATACAGAGTACACTCTACGTGTACTCTTCCCATTCCACAATACGCTAGGAGAGTATATTCTACATATACTCTCCTTATCCCACATTACGCCACAGACACAGAGTACACTCAGCGTGTACTGTTCCCACTCCACATGCCACGTCACCAATACAATACATACTCCGCAACCACACTACACCGCATAGTCCACAACACTGCATAACACAATTCCCAATTACGCTCCACACTTCACAATGCACTACACTGATAAGCCCAACACTTCACTACACAGAATGCTGAACACTTCACTACACAGAACGTCGAACACTTCACTACACGGCATATCACAATACAACAAACTCCACAATACTAACAGCACAGTCCACAACCTAGTCAACTAATCAACATCTAACATAAATAACGAGGGATGAAGAGTTATACCATCGGCGGGAGAACCCATACGTTGCTCATTGACTGTCACGGTCGATGACGTCGGAAAGGTCATACGTGGTGGCTAACCCACGTACGTTGACTGTTTGGGCGTTTGGATAGCTAAGTGTGGTCTTGGAAGGGCTCGTGATGGCCTTATGATGGCGGTGAGGGGCATAACATGGCGATTCTAGCCGTGTGCAGTGGCGGTCAGCCACGCGCAGTGACTGTCCATCACGTGCAGTGGTTACCCACCACATAAAGTGGTGGTTTGAACCTAAGGCTCAGCTAAGGGAGGTGCGGTGGATCTCATGGTGGCGTCAAGGTGGTGCCACGGTGGCTCACAGCGGCGGATCTAGCCGTACAGTGGAGGAGAAGCCGTGGGAGAGTGAGAGAGAGTGTACGTGCATGGGTGGCAGACGGGGCCATGAGTGGTTGGGTTGGCTTAGTGGTGGCCTAAGGAGGCTCATAAGGGTGGTTACCCGCCGTGGGTGGCGGCGCACGGTGGTGGAAGGTGTAAAAGCCGTGTGTGAGTGAGGAGGAGGGTCCGTGCAAAAGTGAGAGGCTTGAGAGAGGTGGAGAGCTTGGCTGACTTGGAGGAGTTCGGGGAGGAGCTATGGTGGCCAGGGGAGGCACTTGGTGGCCGTGGGTGTCGCGTACGGTGGCGCTAGAGGTCGTGCACGATGAAGCCTTGCGTGGGTCTCTTCATGCATGCGACGGGGAAGGTGGCTGCAGGGGGCAAGCTCGCTGGAGAGTGATGGCCGGCAACAGAGGAAGCTGTCGTGGAGGTAGTGGCGCCATTGGGAGGTGTACAGCGGCGCTATATGCATCAAGCCCATTCGGGCTTTGCAATTCCAAGGGAGAGGAAGGGAGAATGTGAGAGGGAGGGGCTGGGTTGGTTGAGCTTGTCGGAGTGAGGTGGAGCTGGTGGTGCCAGCAGTGAGGTCTGGCGACGCACGACGGCGCTGGGCTGAGCAGTGGAGGCTTCGGCGTGAAGGAGCCACGTACAACGTACGCCGAAGAAGAGAGGGAGGAGAGAGAGAGAGGGCTGGGGAAAAGTGAGGAAGAAAGAGAGAGGGTCTGGGTTTATAATCCAGTCCTTTCCTCTGGGGATCCTTAAAACGATCTAACATTGAGGTATTAAGACACTGATTTGAAAATGTGTAAACATTAACTTAATTAAAAGTACTTAGAGGAATTAAGGTAGAATATTATTTAAACTAACTTTAGTTTATAAAATAATATTCTTCATCATTAATAAATGATGAAGTCTTATTTAATATATTTAAAAGGATAAAACCATTTAATTAATTAAAACTTTCAACATAATTTAAATCCCATAATTTATTAAATAGTTGAAATCAACAATTATAATATTTTTGGAGCTCTTTAAGAATATTATAATTGTCATATTTAAAACCAAGTTTAGTTCAATAACGATGGAAATACTCCTTGTAAATATCTCCAGTACATTTAAAACATTGGGTGTGCCTTAGAAGTCACCTAATATCTTGAGAGACACGCCATCAAGGTTCGGCACGCATGATGAGGCTCGCAGTTGCTAGATGGAAGGGGCAGACAGATCACATAATCTCTGCCCTCGGGATTTGCTTACGTCATAAAGACGGGACGTACTTCAGAAAAGAGAAGCGTACGTAAGAAGGAAGGAGCAGGGTATTACAATACTCCACATGGCCCACCTCAGAACATCAACGAATTGCATAAACTCGCTGGCCGAGTGGCAGCCCTTAATAGATTCGTATCAAGGTCCACTAATAAATGTCCACCATTTTCAAAATATTGCGAAAGGCACAAGCATGGGATGGCGAATGCGACCAAGCATTCAATACTATCAAAGAGTACCCCACTAGCCCTCCATTACTCAACCAGCTAGATGTGGGGAGTCCTTGACCCTGTATAGGACGAGGAAGGAATCCAAAAGGCCGTGTACTACACCAGTCATGCCTACCAAGGAGTAAAGGCCAGATATCCGCTCATGGACCAGCTCGTATTTGCTTTAGTGGTAACCACCTAATGACTCCGCCCATATTTCCAAGCTCACCCAGTGTGGGTCCTGACAAAAACACACTAAAGAAGAACTTACAAAGACCTGACGCCTCGGGCCGCCTGATGAACTGGGCAGAGGAGCTAAGCGAGTTTGACATTGAATACATACCTAGAAATGTTGTTAAAGGGTAGGTGTTGGTAGATTTTATGGCAGAGTTCACTGGCTTCCTGGAAGGAGTCGAACATGCACAACCTATGAAGCCCTAACAAGTCTACGTTGATGGCTCATCCTACCAGGTTGGAGGGGAGAGTGAGGGTGCATATTGTTACAGATACGGGTGAGGAGCATGATTGCGTTATTAAGTTAACATTTAAAACTACCAACAGCAAGGCAGAGTACGAGGTGTTGTTCTCTATTTTGGTGATTGACATGTCATTGGGTGCTGAAGCGATAGAGGTGTGGGTCGACTCTCAAGTGGTGGCCAACCAGGTGTAGGGGGAATTCGCTACCAAGAGCGAAAAACTAAAGAAGTGCTTAACGCTAATAGAAAGCGAGCATGCCCGCTTCAAATACTTTTAGATCTAGGAAGTACCAAGGGGTGAGAAACAAAAGGCGAACAAGTTAGCAGGAGCGGCATCCGGGCAAGAAGATTATCCTCTGCTAGAACAAACGGTAGTCAAGACTGTTAAAATGCCCACCGTAGGAATTGAAGTCGTGGAGATAAGGCCGAGAGCCCCAGAGTGGGCGATGGACATAATCAGGTATATAGACACCAACGAGCTACCCAAAAATAGGTGGGAAGCTAGGAGGATCAGGAATAGAGAAGCACAGTACACCTTACTTGATGGAGTTTTGTATAAGCGACGTTACTCTATGCATGTCCTGATGTGCGTCTCATTCAAAGAAGCCCAACACATGTTGGTAGAGGTGAATGAGGGAATCTGTGGTAACCACTCTAGGGGAAAGGCATTGGCAGGCAAAGTGATAAGGATGGGGTACTACTGGCCTCACGCCCTCCAAGACATAGAGGAATATGTTTAGAAGTGTCAAGAATACTCGTTGGTACTCCATTGCTCGCCCGAGTAGCTGACATCAATCACCTTACCCGGGCCGTTCGCACAATTGGGAGTTGACCTAGTGGACCCCTTTCCTCCGGGAAAAGGGGGAGTAACATTTGTGGTAGTGGTGGTGGATTACTTCACCAAATGGGTAGAGGCTGAAGCGTTGGTAGCGATCACGACGAGCAATATCACCCGCTTCGTGTGGAAGAATATCATCTGTAGATTTAGCATCCCTCGCTTCATCAAATCAGATAACTGGAGACTGTTTGACTCTGACCACTACTGGGACTGGTGCCGGAACTTGGGAATCAAATTTTGGTAATCATCTCTAGGGCTTCCTCAGTCCAACAAGCAAGTCGAGGCAATCAACAAGACTCTGATGGGGATTCTCAAGAAGAACCTCAGTGATAGGAAAGGCTCCTAGGCAGAGGAACTCTCTAGCGTATTATGGGCATACCGGATCATAATGAGGACCTCGACAGAAGAAACACCCTTCATTCTCACCTACGAAAATGATGCTGCCGGTCAAAGTGAGTATTCCTACCTGCAGGGTACAACACTTTGAGCAAAGCTTCAACAACGAGCGACTAGAAGAATAGCTCAACTTACTAGAGGAGGTTAGACTTGAAGCAGAAGTGAGGACGGTGGTCAATAAGAGGAGGACCGAATGATGTTTCAACACGCGGGTAGGACTAATGGCATTCAAGATAGGCGACATGGTACTAAAATAAACAGGGACGACCGCTTAAGAGGAATGAAAGCTAGGTCTCTGATGGGAAGGCCCCTATGTAGTTACCGCCAACAACCGCCAAGACTCCTATCGACTCCGAGACTCCCAAGGGAAGGAGCTGCCATACCTTGGGAATGCCGAGCATTTGTGGAAGTTTTATTGTTGAAAAAAAATTATAAAATGTGTAAGTTGTATTACCATAGTCAACGATGTAAAAATTATTAATGAAATTGTGATTTTCCCATGAATGAACTTTGTATCACCCTGAAGCATTCTCTCCCCAGTTGTATCTCTGTCTCCCCTCTCCAAGAACATAATCTCCATCGTCAGCAACTTACCTTCGCTATAATGTCAACGAGCGAGAGTAGGTCTAGTCCCAAACTGCTCGACTTAATTCCCAATGGGGAACTAAAGGACGAGTCCAACCTAGGAACCTCGACCCCCTCACGGAGGAGAGCGGGTCCAACCTCTCGGCTGCCCGACAACTTACCTATATGTGATGGCTTGTGTTTCATCTAGGCTTGACCCATATAATTATTCTAGGTTGCCATGATATTTTAGGAGTCTTAGAAGCCTTTGATGTAGTGATTTAAGCCCAAGAGAAGAGTGGCACTAGTTATCTTAGAATCTCGACCTAACTTGGGAATTTAGGTCCAATGGTTTATGCCCATGATGCAATTCTAAATTTGTTAAGTGTTATGTCACCCAAGAATGTTTTTGCTTTGAACCTAGTCTTGAAAGTGGGCTAAGGGGGAAAAGAGGTGTAGGAAAGCACCAAAATGTGCTTACACGCCTAGCCCATTGCTTTTGGTCCAGAAATCAAGTTCCAAGGTAAGTTTCTTGGAAAGGGGAGCCTAGGGAAGTGAAATGGTACTTTTCTAGAAGCTTTGCATAGGAAATTGGAAGGAGGCCTTTGGGATTTCGAATCTAGCTAAGTCTTTGCCATGTGTCAAACATGCACCAATGTTCTAGAAGACTTTTGGGATGAGACTTTTATCAAGGACAAGTTTGGCCCAGGGTATTTGGCTAGCATGCCCTAAACATTCCTTTTGCTTGCCACTTGTCACTTAGTGTGTTGTGGACCAATAAAATGTGAAGGGTCACATAGGGAATAAGCATGGGGAAGATGAAGCAACACCTTGGGAATGGAAAGAGGAGGGGACGACTAAGGCTAGGGCACACGCCCATGCCACTTGTCCTCCATGCCAAGAGCCTTTTGTTGGGAATAGGAAAGGTCATGCACAGTTTTACTAAGTTACCCCTTGAGAAGATGTCGACTTGTTAAAGGAAAGGAAGGACATAAGAGGGAAATGTGATTTTCGGTCAAGGAGGGAACCTCTCATGCCACCTCCAAGATTTGCCCCTTCCCAATGCTAGTGGGGAACTCCAAGAGGTTTTCGGTTTTTGAGAGAGAAAGAAGAAGGAACCTTGCCACTTGTCTCACATGCATAGGTTTTGATTCAAACAGTGAGGGAAGTGAAGGGTCTCTATATAAGGAGAAGGGTACACGCCTAGGAGGCTTTTCCCTTGCCAGTTTCTGGATTCTTGCATGAGTTTCCACTCTCTCCACTCAATTCTCTCAAGTTCTTTTGAAAGCTCTCTCTCACATTCTCTTGTGTTTTCTCACCAACCAAACAAGAAAGATCCTTACAAGAGAAGGATTTCAGCACTACCCCAAGGATTTGCAAGGTAAGAGGCGATGATGACCAAGAAGAAGAGAACGACACCTTCTCCTCCAGAGATGATTGTGCCTAAAATGGCCATGAATCGGCCTGAGTCCTCCATCTGGGAGTGTCTCGAGTCCATTGATCGAGAAATCACGAGTATACTAGAATTCATCGCCGAGTTCAGGCGGCATAACAATCGAGACAAGGAGAAGGCTTTAGAGAAGTGCGTGAAGCCCGAGTCTTCTTGAAGAGTACGAGAGTATAAGTGTTTTGTGGAAAAAGAGATAGAGAGAGAGAGAAGGCAACAACATTTATGGCCATCTTTTTGTGGGCTTATGTTTCTTTTGTGGGAATCCCGTGTTTTGGGAACTTTAAAATTATGTTTCATGCTTTTGGGATATTTTGCCTTTAAGGCCTATGTTTATATTTTGGGACAATGTTTTGGGTTATGATATTAGTTGATCGTACCATGTGCTTTGCAATTGCTTATCGCGTTGCTTAGTTATCCGACTTTTATTAATTTTTCTGCTGCATCATTATTGCATACTGCTAGTGTACTTAGGTGCATAGCATATTATCTGTCATGTACAAAGGGTGTGTAGCCTTGTGTTACATGTCCCGGCATCTCAGACACCGTCTAATCCCAAGCGAGGGCTGGGGGAGCCACAGAATATGGTATCAGAGCAATTACGTCTCTGGGTAAACCCACACGTTGCCTTAGGAATGCATGGTACCTTTAACTAGGCTTGAGATCTGTAGTCTTAAGCTTGAATCTTATAGCCTTAGGCTTGAATGCGGAGGAAAAAGAGTCATGTCGTAAGATCACCAGTTCAAGGGAAGAAAGGTTATTCTCTTTGTGGAAAGGATTGACCCATGCTGGTTTTGTGTATTTTCAGGAAGAAGAGAATTATGGTCCGAAACCAGCGTGAGAATACATCTTCGAGAGGTAGGGATCAAGAGACTGGGAGTCCTCCAATGGAAGGGGGACAGGCTATAGCTGAAGCTATTCGCCAGATGACTAAAGTGGTTCGTACTCAGGTGGAACAAGGATAGAATGCCAGACAAGTACTGCCTAGAGGAGAACAAGGATGTACCTACGAGAAGTTCATGGTGTATCGATACCCGAATTTCATTGGAACAGAAGGATCTTTGAAGGCCAACAAGTGGCTTATGGATTTAGAAAGGACTTTTGAAATTAGTGGATGTACTAAGGAATAGAAGGTCCAGTACGCAGGACATATGCTTCAGGGAGAAGCTAGAATTTGGTGGCAAACTAAATGGCAACTTTTGGCCCAGGAACTGGGAAGTCTGACCGCACTCACCTGAGAATGATTCAAGATGGAGTTTGACAACCGTTTCTTTCCAGAGACAGTTATGCAGCAGAAGGCTTTCGAATTTGCAAGTTTAACTCAAGGGAATATGCTGGTTGATCAGTACGCCGCTCGTTTTATGGAAATGGGGAGGTTCGCACCTCATCTGATTAGTACCGAGATGACGCAAGCAAGGAAGTTCCAGGACGGCTTGCAACCTCGTATTCGAAACCAAGCAGCATGTCTATAGATAGGAAATTTCCAAGAATTAGTTAATGTGGCTTCGATAGCAGAGGCGGAGCAACGAAGACTAATTGCACAAGCTCAAGTGGATAGGAAAAGGGGATTTCCTTACTCATTAGGAAGTAATACGAGGAAGCGAAAGGCCTCAATAACACCAAGCAAAGGAAAGGGTGTGGTAGTTGGGAAGGCAGCACCCATTACTCCACCACCTTGTCGCCAATGCGGGAAGAGGCACAATGGAGAATGTCGAAGGGCCTCAAGAGCGTGTTTTAGATGTGGTCAAACCAACCATATGATCTGGGATTGTTCGCAGATTACACCTGGAGGAGTGTCGATGCCAAACGGTAAACCCAAGACTACAGCAAAGGCCAAGGTTTATGCTATTATGCTAGGAGAGGTAGACCTAGAAGCTGATGAGACAACAAACGAGGGAGTGATTACTGGTAACATTTTCAACTTTGCCTTAATTGTTGATAGCTTATGTTTGGGAAATATTGAGTAATCATAGTTATCTCTTTGGGTAAAGTTAGATTGAAGCAGTTTGTGGTATGTGCTATGTTTGATTCCGGAGCATCGAGATCTTTTATCTCTAATAGATGCGTATGCTGATGTGAGCTCAAGGCTGAACCAATGTCTTAGAAGGTTTTAGTGGCTATTTCCGATGAGAAGGTAATCGGTTGTACGAGTCTAGTTGTGAATTGTCCGTTGGAAATCGCGAACTTGGTCTTGACCGCAGATTTGATTGTTTTTCACATGATGAACTTCAATCTAATCTTAGGAATGGACTGGTTGTCTAGGCATTATGCCCAGATAGACAGTAGAAGGCGGGAGGTAGTGTTTAACTTACATGCACTTGAAAGGATTTGCAATATGGGTGAATTTGTTCGGCTTGATCTGTAATGGCTGAACAAGTTAAGAAGAGTTTGGTGAACAGGGATGAAGTCTACCTCGTAATCATAAGGGATGTAAAGGAAGGACCTCAAGGAATCCAAGGAATCCCTGTGATTGAGGATTTTCCTAAGGTTTTTGCCGATGAACTACCTGGATTACCTCCAGAACGTGAGACAAAATTTGTAATTGAGCTTGAACCGGCCACAGCTCCAGTGCATAAGGCACCCTATCGGATGGCCCAAGCGGAATTAAAAAAGCTTAAAGTGCAGATTAAAGAGCTTCTAGCAAAGGGTTTTATTCAACCTAGCTCATCACCATGGGGAGCAACAATCTTGTTCGTTAAGAAGAAGGATGAGACTCTTCGAATGTGTGCATCGATTATAGGGATTTGAATAAAGTGACTGTTAAGAATAAATATCCCTTGCCAAGGATAGACGATCTATTGGATCAATTGCAAGGAGCTGCGATTTTCTTGAAGATCGATCCACGATCCGGATATCATCTACTTAGAATCAAGGAGCAAGATGTCTCTAAGACTAATTTTCGAACTCGTTATGGACACTTCAAGTTTCTGGTCATGCCTTTTGGGCTGACAAATGCCCCTGCTGCATTTATGGAATTGATGAATCGAATTTTTTGGTAATATTTAGATAGCTTCGTAGTGGTATTCTTAGACGACATATTGATTTACTATCATGATGAGGAAGAGCATAAGAAGCACTTGAGGATTGTACTAGAAACATTGCAGGAACATCAGTTGTATGCCAAACTTAGTAAGTGCGAGTTCTGGCTTTGTGAAGTGAAATTTTTGGGACATGTGATTTCTAGTAAAGGAGTGGCAGTGAATCCTGCTAAGGTTGATGCTGTAACAGAATGGCAAAGGCCAACTAATGCTCATGAAGTATGTAGTTTCCTCGGTTTGGCAGGATATTACAGAAGGTTTGTGGAAGGATTTTCCAAACTTTCTAGTCCTTTAATAGTATTGACAAGAAAGAATGCTAGATATGTATGGACTGACCAGTGTGAGAGGAGTTTTTAGGAATTGAAGAAGAGGTTGATTTCGGCCCCTGTATTGGCATTACCAGAACCTCATAAGCCTTATGTAGTCCACAGTGATGCCTCTAAGATGGGATTGGGATGCGTTCAAATGCAAGAAGGAAGAGTCATTGCTTATGCTTCGCGACAGCTCAAGGATCATGAACGAAATTATCCTACCCATGACTTGGAATTAGTAGTGGTAGTTTTTGCACTAAAAATTTGGAGGCACTATTTGTATGGAGAGAAATGCGAAGTGTACACAGATCACAAAAGTCGAAAGTATCTGTTTAGTTAGACGAACCTAAATATGAGGCAACGAAGATGGGTGGAGACCATTAGTGATTATCAATGCAAGATTAAATATCACCCTGGCAAGGTTAACGTTGTAGCTGATGCACTTAGTCGCAAGGCTCAGACAGACTTACCATCGGTTTTAGCAAGATTGAGGAACCTAATGATTGGAGATCCGCCGCAAGACATTGTATATGCAGTAGTGCAAGAGTTCATACTTGTGACTGAAGAAGAAATCCTGGAAGGATAGCGCAAAAATGAGAAACTAGAGAAGCTTCGACAGAAGATTATGAAATCAGAAGGGCCGCAACATTTCTCTATTGGAAGGAATAAGATGCTCTTTTATAAGGAGTGGAAAGTAATTCCTAACCTCGCTGAACTTAAGGAAAAGTTACTAAGGGAGGCTCATTGCACCCCTTACACATTGCACCCTGGTAGTACTAAGATGTATCGAGATTTCAAAGGGCAGTTTTGGTGGGATGGAATCAAGAAGGACGTAGCAGAGTTTGTGGCAAAATGCTCTGTTTGCCAAATGGTAAAAGGTGAACATTAGAGGCCAACAGGTGAACTACAGTCATTGACTATTCCAGAATGGAAATGAGATGATGTGTCTATGGACTTTGTAATTGGTCTGCCAAGGACGTGTTCAGGAAAGAACTCGATATGGGTTATAGTCGATCGGTTGACTAAGAGCACACATTTTCTACCCATAGCTAACACAGATTCTATGTTGAAACTATCTGAACTTTACGTTAAGGAAATTGTCCGGTTGCATAGAGTACCTAAGACTATAGTGTCGGACCGAGATACCCGTTTTACCTCAAGATTTTGGCAAAGTTTGCAAAAGATGTTAGGCACTCGTTTGAAATTTAGCAGTCTTTATCATCCTCAGACTGACGGACAGATGAAACGTACAATTCAAACTCTGGAAGATATGCTGCAAGCTTGTGTTATGGAGTTAAGTGGTGATTGGGAAAGTTACCTACCTTTGGTGGAATTCGCCTACAATACTAGTTTCCAAGCTCCCATTCTGGTGGCACCCTATGAGGCTTTGTATGGAAGGAAATGCAAATCCCCGTTGTATTAGGATGAAGTGGGTGAGAGGAAAATGCTAGGAACCGAATATCTACAAGAAGTACAAAGACAAGTGGTTGTGATCCAGGAAAGAATGAAAGCAGCTTAGAACAAACAGAAAAGCTATGCCGATAACCGACGTAGGAATTTGGAGTTTGCAGTAGGAGATTGGGTATACTTCAAAGTATCACCATGAAAGGAGTTGTACAATTTGGCAAAAAGGGAAAGTTAAACCCCCGATATGTAGGACCCTACGAGATAGTTGAAATAGTTGGTCCAGTAGCTTACAGATTGGATTTCCCAACAGAGATGCATAGAATACACAAAGTGTTTCATGTATCAACTTTAAAGAAGAGTTTCTAAGAAAAATGGCCAATAGTTATGAAGTCCGATGAGATTCAGCTTCAACCCAATTTGTCTTATTCAGAATGGCCAGTACAGATCGTGGATCGTAAGGAACAGGAGTTAAGGAATCGAAAGATACCTCTAGTGAAAGTACTCCCAGAATTCGAAGAAGCAACTTGGGAATGGGAGGATACAATGAGAAACGAATACCCCCAAGTTTTTGTAGATTAAAAACCTTTGACATATGCATGAGTTGTATGATATGGATGTATTGGATGTATATATATGCTGTGAATGTTCTGTTATGTGAGAAATTGTTTGTTTCATGCTTACTAGTTTAAGTATTGTAATCGTGTGTACACCTGTTGAACCCTTGAAACAGGGAATGGCACGAACAAGAAGGACCCCACGTATGTCTATTTCTTCAATGGCTCAGTTAAGGGAACAAAGAGAACATCGTATCAGAGAGTGCCTTAGAAGAAAACAACAGGCATTAGCAAAACAAGCAAGACAGATGGAGATATTTGAGCATCATCGCACTCATGTGATGGATGCGGACGGTTGAGGAAGACTTCACTTTCGACGAGCATTACAGCATGAGGAACAACAGCCGTGGAGTAGCTTGAAGGACACATAAAGAAATCTGCATAATTTTGATCCAGAAGTAGATTCAAGTCACACAACGAAAGAATGCGCAAATCGGTTTGTACCTTTTGAGACTTTGAATACGTCTGCGGATCATATTCATTTTCGTGAAGAAGGTCAACCAATCAAGGACACCGAGCTTGAGATAGAACATAGGTTGAATGAAATGCAAGCCAATATGTATTTTGATTACAATTTGGAAGCTATATTATACTTTTCTCGAGATTCTATGACTGTGGAGGTGGATGATATGCCCTCATCCTCAAAGTCGTATGAAAAATCTACAGCCGCTTATGGAGGAGGTAGTAGTCTGCTATCTCTTCTTATAAGAGTTTTGACTAATGATTTATGGTGTCGATTTCGAGGATGAAATCTTTTTTTAGGAGGGGAGGATGTGATGGCCCAAGTTTCATCTAGGCTTGGCCCTTAGAATTGTTCTAGGTTGCCATGGTATTTTAGGAGTCTTAGAAGCCTTTGATGTAGTGATTTAAGCCCAAGAGAAGAGTGGATACAGTTACCTTTGAATTTCGGCCTTACTTTGGAATTTAGGTCCAATGGTTTAGACCCATGATCCAATTCTAAATTTGTTAAGTGTTATGTGACCCAAGAATGTTTATAATTTGAACCTAGTCTTGAAAGTGGGCTAAGGGGGAAAATAGGTGTAGGAAAGCACCAAAATGGGCTTACATGCCTAGCCCATTGCTTTTGGTCCAGAAATCAAGTTCCAAGGTAGGTTTCTTCGAAAGGGGAGCCTAGGGAAGTGAAATGGTACCTTTCTAGAAGCTTTGCATAGGAAATTGGAAGGAGGCCTTTGGGATTTCGAATCTCGCTAAGTCTTTGCCATGTGTCAAACATGCACCAAGGTTCTAGAAGACTGTTGGGATGAGACTTTTATCAAGGATAAGTTTGCCTCTAGGGTTTTCAGCTAGCATGCCCCAAACATTCCTTTTGCTTGCCACTTGTCACTTAGTGTGTTGTGGACCAATGAAATGTGAAGGGTCACCTAGGGAATAAGCATGGGGAAGATGAAGCAACACCTTGGGAATGGAAAGAGGAGGGGACAACTAAGGCTAGTGCACACGCCCATGCCACTTGTCCTCCATGCCAAGTGCCTTTTGTTGGGAATAGGAAAGGTCATGCACGATTTGACTAAGTTACCCCTTGGGAAGATGTTGACTTGTTAAAGGAAAGGGAGGGCATAAAAGGGAAATGTGATTTTCGGCCAAGGAGGGAAGCTCACACGCCACCTCCAAGATTTTCCCCTTCCCAATGCAATCTAAGTGGGGAACTCCAAGAGGTTTTGGTTTTTGAGAGAGTAAGAAGAAGGAACCTTGCCACTTGTCTCACATGCAAAGGTTTTGATTCAAACAAAGAGGGAAGTGAAGGGTCTCTATATAAGGATAAGGGTACACGCCTAGGAGGCTTTTCCCTTGCCATTTTACGGATTCTTGCGTGAGTTTCCACTCTCTCCACTCAACTCCACTCAATTCTCTCAAGTTCTTTTGAAAGCACTCTCTCCCATTCTCTTGTGTTTTCTCACCAACCAAACAAGAAAGATCCTTACAAGAGAAGGATTTCAGCACTACCGCAAGGATTTGCAAAGTAAGATTCGGTTTTCCTAAGTCTAGTTCACACACAAATATTTTCTCAATCCGAAAATGAGATTCAAGTCTCATTAGACTTTGAGAAATGATAGAACACACACTTTCTACCATTTTCTTGGAAAATAACCTAGGGTTTCTAAGAGAAACCCTTGAGACCGAATAGTGAAGGGGGAATTTATCCTCCATGTTTCGACCATCTCACATATTCTTGGCTACCTTAGGTTTTGTTCTACCTCATGTGTGAAATGAAGAGGGTTTTAACCTAATAACCCTAGAAGCCAAATGGTTTAAGACCAAGTGATGCCGTAGAAACACACACACACACTTAAGAACATGAGTTAGGGTTTTAGAAGCTTTTTCTAATATGATATGTTTGGATTTATAGCTTGCTAGTATTCTTTTACGAGAATTTTGTAAGAATACACTCAACCTACTCTTGTTTAACACTTGTATATGATTATGTAAATCGTTTCATTTCCATGTTTGTTTTGTTGATTATTTCTTGTTTGATTATTTGATTATGTTAAAATGATCTTGTATCATCGTATGGAAGGAATTTCATGTTTGGAATTTGTGATGAAAATGCCATGAAATACTTGTATATGTTTCAGTTTTCATATGGTCAAGATTGATGGATTATGTGCTATGATGTTTCGGCCATAGCATGTGTTGTATGCTTCGGATCTTAGTTAAATGTCATGATTTCATGCTTTGCTTTATCATGCTTTGATTCCTATGTTATATGCTTGAAGATTGGAACATGTTTAACTGATGAATCTCATGATTTTTACCCCTAAGTGTTTCGGCCTAAGCATGTTCCCATGGTTTCATGAATGTGTTTGGATGTTTCATGTGTTTCATGTAATCATGCTATGAAATGAACATGTTATGTTGGTTGCTTCATGCACGGAATTTAATATGTCATATGTCAAGTATAAGTAAGCATGTTAAGTCTCATGTTACATGCATTTGGTGAAGAAATGTTTTCAAAGAAATGCTTTCAAAGAAGTATTTCCAAAAGAGTCTTCAAAGAAAATGTTTTCAAAGAAAAGGTTTTATCTTGACCCCAAGTGCTAGGGCTGGGGAATATCCTAGTGGAACTCCTCTGTCCACTTTTGAGTGCTTAAGAATGGAGTGGTAAACCCTAAGTCAATGAAAAATAGTCAACGAGCATCGGATGGGTTCTTTTTAAAGAATGTTGGTGCAAGGAAGCACCTAACGCTAGTGGGTGCATAAGGCATATAATCCGATGAAGTAAGGTCGAGTTAATATGATTCTCTGTATATGATGTATTCATCACGGTGTGCGGACCATTAATGGTGCGGTAACTAGCAGGAACACGCGATGCAAGGAGGGGAGCCGTGTTGTGTCCACCCTCTGAACAAGTATAAGAGCTCATATGATAAGGATCACTCGATGAGAATCTTGAGATATGCTCTGTTAAGGCAAGTTCTGAATAAGATCACGTGAATAAGAAAAAGTTAAGAAGTTTTTATGAAAAGTTTAAGTCTGTTACAATTCTTTTCTAAATGGTCAAGTGCATAAGTCAAGTTTTAGGTAAGGCATAAGTCAAGTACATGTCCATGCACGCATATCATGATATACTTTTTCTATGCTTGTATTAACTATGGTATGTTGTGTGATTACTTGCTGAGATTTCTCAAAATCTCATTGTGGTAGTTTTCATTACCATTCCTCAACCAAAATGGTAGAAGTTGTAATAGGTTTAGTAAGAGGCGACGATGACCAAGAGGAAGAGAACGACACCTCCTCCTCCAAAGAGGAATGTGCCTAAAATGGCCATGAATCGACCTGAGTCCTCCATCTAGGAGCGTCTCGAAGCCATCGATCGAGAAATCACGGGTTTACAAGAATTCATCGCCAAGTTCAAGCGGCGTAACAATCGAGACAAGAATAAGGCTTTAGAGAAGTGCGTGAAGCTCGAGTCTTCTTGAAGACGACAGGTTTGGGGGGTGAGATGAGAATTTTGTGTTTTGTTTGAAAGTTTAAAATATTATGTTTTAATATTATTATTGTGTTGGGCTTTGAAAAAGTTAAGTTGAGATTTGAAAAATTTGAATTGTTTATTATATTTTGTATGAGAATTTGAAAAATGTATAATGATGAGATGAGATGAGATAAGAATTTTGTGTCTCATCCCACCCCTAAACCTGCCCCCCCCCAAAAAAAAAGAGAGAGAGAGAGAGAGAAGGCAACAACATTTCTGGCCATCTTTTGTGGACTTATGTTTTTTTTTGTAGGAATCCCGTGTTTTGGAAACTTTAAAATTATGCTTCATGCTTTTGGGATATTTTGCCTTTAAGGCCTATGCTTATGTTTTGGGTTATGATATTAGTTTATGGTACCATGTGCTTTGTAATTGCTTATCGCGTTTCTTAGTTATCCGACTTTTATTAATTTTTCCGCTGCATCGTTATTGCATACTGTTAGTGTACTTAGGTACATAACATATTATTTGTCATGTATGAGGGGTGTGTAGCCTTGTCCCCGCATCTCAGTCATCGTTGAATCCCAAGCTGGGGCTAGGGGCACCATACCAAACCCCCATCATGGTGAACAGCGGACCTAGCTGTCTGACAATTTACCTCCCCGTGGGATCCAAAGGGGTGGGTTACGCCTTAAGACTACTTTATCCCTTTCGCAGTGGAGTGCGGGTCTAACCTTTGGGTACCCGACATTTACCTTTCCCTTAGGCGTCAACAGGTGGGAGCAGGTTCAGTATCAAACTGCCCGACTTACTTCCCCGTGAGAGTCAACTGGCAGGTCCAGCCGGGCGGGCGGCCAGACCTCCCTCACGGAGGAGAGCGGGTCCAACCTCTTGGCTGCTCGACAACTTACTCTAACCTCCATCACGGTGAAATGCGGGATCAGCGCCAGCTTGCTTGACACTTACCTTTCCTGTGAAGTCGACGGGTGGGAGTGGGTCCGGTCTCAAACTACCCAACTTACCTACTCGTGAGGAACTAAAGGGTGAGTCTAACCTGGGGCAACTCAACCCCCCTCACAAAGAACTAAAGTGTTTTGTGCCAAGGGAGAGAGAGAGAGAGAGAAGGCAATAACATTTATGGCCATCTTTTGTGGACTTGTGTTCTTTTTGTGGGAGTCTCGTGTTTTGAGAACTTTAAAATTATGCTTCATGCTTTTGGGATATTTTGCTTTTAAGGCCTATGCTTATGTTTTGGGTTATGATATTAGTATATGGTACCATGTGCTTTGCAATTGCTTATCGCGTTGCTTAGTTATCCGACTTTTATTAATTTTTTCGCTGCATCCTTATTGCATACTGCTAGTGTACTTAGGTGCATAGCATATTATTTGTCATGTACGAGGGGTGTGTAGCCTTGTGTTACATGTACCAGGGTCTCAGTCACTGTTCAATCCCTAACGGGGGCTGGGGGCGCCACACCAAACCCCCGTCATGGTGAAGAGCGGACCTAGCTGTCCAACAATTTACCTCCCAGTGGGATCCAAATGGGTAGGTTACGCCTTAAGGCTGCTTTATCCATTTTGGCGTAGAGTGTGGGTCTAGCCTTTGGCTGCCAGACATTTACCTTCCCCGTAGGCGTCAACAGGTGGGAGCAGGTTCAGTATCAAACTGCCCGACTTACTTCCTCGTGAGAGTCAACTGGTGGGTCTAGTTGGGCTGGCGGCCTAACCTCCCTCGCGAAGGAGAGCGAGTCCAACCCCTTGGCTGCCCGACAACTTACGCTAACCTCCATCACGGTGACATGCGGGATCAACGCCAACCTGCCTGACACGTACCTTTCCTATAATGTCGACGGGTGGGAGTGGGTCCGGTCTCAAACTACCCAACTCACCTACCCATGAGGAACTAAAGAGTGAGTCCAACCTGGGGCAACTTAACCCCCCTCACGAAGAACTAAAGTGTTTTGTGCCAAAAGAGAGAGAGAGAGAGAGAGAGAGAGAGAGAGAGAGAGAGAGAGAGAAGGCAACAACATTTATGGCCATCTTTTGTGGACTTATGTTCTTTTTGTGGGAGTCTCGTGTTTTGGGAACTTTAAAATTATGCTTCATGCTTTTGGGATATTTTGCTTTTAAGGCCTATGCTTATGTTTTGGGTTATGGTATTAGTATATGGTATCATATGCTTTGCAATTGCTTATTGTGTTGCTTAGTTATTCGACTTTTATTAATTTTTCCGCTGCATTGTTTTTGCACACTAGTGAAGAGCAGACTTTTATTAGTTGCTTATCGCGTTGCTTAGGCATCAACAGGTGGGAGCAGGCTCAGCATCAAACTACAGGACTTACTTCCCTGTGAGAGTCAACTGGCGGGTCCAACCTCTTGGTTGCCCGACAACTTACCCTAACCTCCATCACAGTGAAATGCGAGATCAGTGCCAGCCTGTTTGACACTAACCTTTTTCTGTGATGTCAACGGGCTAGAGTGGGTCTGGTCACAAACTACCCAACTTACCTACCCGTGAGGAACTAAAGGGTGAGTCCAACCTGGGGCAACTCAACCCCCCTCAAGAAGGAGAGTGGGTCCAACCTCTCAGGCTGCCCGACAACTTACTCCGATTGCCATCACGGTGAAGAGCAAACCCAGCTTCTGAACAATTGAAATTAAGTGTTATCCGGCTAACTATTTCATTTTGTAAGCCATTTGTGTTAACTGAGGGAAGTAGACAAGCCTTTTCGGCTGCCCAAACTCACTCGTGGCCAAGCATAGACCCTGGGTCACTTGGATCTAGGCCACCCAGCTAGAGCTAGTATGGCTCATCGCATGGATGAAAGGTTGGATAGCCAACATTAACCAAGTTCACTTAGCTCCCCTCAGTCATTATGCACCCCGAATATATATAGCAAAAAGAAAGAGAAGAGAGGAGAAAAGGCAGAAACAAAGCTCAAAAGCAACAAAGATGGAGAAATAATTGAAAATTCACAATGCTACTGTAAAGTGTCTGTATAGCTGAAGGAGGGAAAAACACAAAAATACAAGAGAAAAGGAAAGCGATTGAAAGTCAACTGGCGTGGTCATCTAAAAGAACGCTTGGGATATGATCCTTGCCTATTGAAGCAACTCGCTTCAATGCTGTCGGGTCCGGGGGAAGGTCTTTTAGTTCCAGAGACCTCAAGTCACTGTGAGGATTTACCAGCATATGGTCTCACATTCTCTCCAAACCCTCCAAGTAATTGTAGGACCGGTCATCATTGCGAACCAAGCAAACATGTGAAAATTTGTTGCACAGCTGAGGGACGATTACCTCAACGTGCTCTAGGTGGGAGCGCAGGTCCTCGATAGTCTCTTCGCAAGTAGCTATCCTACTCTCAGCCTCAGCCAACCTAGTTTCTAACTCACCAACCCAGGTTTTTTTGTTGGATTCTCCGGCCCGAGCCAAAGCGTTCTCGACCTTCAAAATCTTAACCCTCTGGGATCTGACCTTAAGAGAATTCGATTTACTCTTAAGGACTCATAAAGCTCCTCGAATCTCCCCTCGAGCCACTTGTATGATCAGGCATCAGCGTCATGTTGTTTGCTCAACCTTGAATTCTCAGCTCCGAGTTATCAAGCTCCTCCAGCTGGCGGTTGAGGGAGTCCTAAAGGTTGTCCCTCGCTTCCTTGCTGAGTGCTACTTCCTCTCATGACCTCGCCAGATCAGACTTGAGTTGGGCTTTCCAGCCATAGTACCGGGTTATCCTCTTATGCGTCCGTCAGAGACTGAATTTCGCCTTGACAAGGGCCTCCTCCAACTCCTCATTTCTCTCCCTCTCTTTCTTGGCATGATGCAAAGTCAATCGCGCTAAGGATCAGAGTGCCCGATTCTTGCCTTTTAAGGCCTCGCAGCCTTCTACAATAAAGGTCGTCAGCTACTCCATCTCTTTCCATGAAGATTTCTCCAACCCTAGAGAAAGAAATCCCTAAACGTTCCGACCATCTCTTGGATAGACTCCAAGCAGGATCTGTCCACCACCAACCCCGAAGCAATGCAATCCCTTCCCCCAAGAAGAGTACCAACCAAAGATTTGCCACCACCAGCTGTGTCGGCGCCTTGACCCTCAACATCACTCATAAACTTCATCAAAGATGGACTTGCCCGGTCTTCACCTTCCTTGGCGTGTTCAGGATCCTTTTTACCTAATGGTTTGACCACTCGGGTGCCTGAGGCCCCAATGCTAGTATTGACTTTGGGAATATTTGTGAAAGCCCCAGGATCAATTAAAATTGTCAGAGTCTCACTAGCTCCCGCCTCCACCATACCAACATCAAATCCTAGGAGAGTAGCCTCGCTCTCACTCGCCTCATCTGTTGCCACCTCAGCACTGGCACCAGCTGACACTAAGGCCGCGATGGTGTCAATAAAGGACAATGAAGCCTCAACATAGTCTAGGACAGCCAAAGTTTCATTGATCCCCACTGACGCCGCCATGGCCTCAGCTTCAGATGCCGCTCCCAGCTAAGCGCTCATCGGCTTCTGGAGAAGGAATCATCTCAATATTTATCTCAGGAGGCAGGACCACTATTCGAGACTCCCTGCTAAGAGGATCTAGAAGTACCCCATAAAATCACAGAGAAAGCAGCTCCTCCCCTCGGGTGAGATCTTTAACACACCCTATGTTGCTCGGTGAGGTGGGAAAAGGTACCGCTGAAGGAACTGGAGGGAGCCCCACAAGTCGAGGATTACTGGCTCCCACTGGAGTGGCTCGAACTTGTTGGGATGCACCCACTTCACTCGCCTTACGAGGCGAAAAAGAGGAAGATGCTGCTTTAAGAGTCGGAGAAGGCTACCTGCGCCTCTTTAAGAGTGGCTTTGTCCGCTGAACGACCAGGGGAACAAAAGACTACCCTGGAGGAGGCATCAATGCTGAGTTAAAGCTAGTTCGGGTGGGTGCATCCCTTTTGGGCTTCTTCCCTTTCCCTTTCACCAGCAGACTAAGGGAGTGCTTGTGAACTTGGGGACCGACCGACCGCACGGGTATGCTTTTCTAACAAGGCCTCTGAGTAAACATCATCAGGGTTCGCGTTTAACCAGGCCCCAACAATTTCCACCCGGCTCACCTCAACGGGAGTCATCGCCAGCCGAATGCTTTTGTCTTTGCCTACAGCTCCCCAGATGGTGCAAGCCGGGTAGTTGCACCGATTGACCTGGCCGACTGAAAGCTCCCATCCTTTACTTGGCAGAAAAAGGAAATAATGATTCCACCCCTTCACCCGGTTGTGCTGCAGCTCCAAGCGAGCCAACGCCTAAATTAACCGGAAGCTGCATGTATTACCATTATGCTTCAAAAGGTTGTGGGTGAGGAGAAACTCGCAGACGGTGAGGTCAGCATACTCTGAACCTCATCCAATGCCTGCTGCCAAATTATGCAACAAGAAACATTCATGGCATAACACTCAGAGTCCACTGCCCCTTCATGATGCTCGGGCACCATGATCTCGATGATGCTGGGTACCATGTAGGTTGGCTTCAGCCACTCCAACTCACCTGAAGTCACTACCGATCACTAAGAACAACTGTTAAACAATTGGAACTTAGTGTGAACCTTAGGTGGGTCCATACCTTGGGGGTTCGAGAGATGTCTGGAGCTTTGGGGACCAGCACTGGGAGGGTTCTTAGGAGCCATAAGAACAAAAAGATGGAAGAGAAAGAGGCAAGGAACACACAGAGGAAAGGAAAGAAGGAAAGCATGAAGTATGCAAAGAACTTGAAGAAGGAAAATGAGGGCAAGAAGGCAAGTGGACTTCAAACGATGAAAAGGTTGGGGCTTAAATAGGCCGTCGCGATGGTTAGGATCCCAGATTGTGGGAACGCAAGTGCCCCATGAGACAAGTAGGACGGACATGAATCCTATGACGCATGCTGCACAATGCAACATGGGAGAGGAAGAGGCACCTAACACCATTAATGTGAGGAAAACTGAACGGACGCAATCAAGTGCCAAATCCAACTGTTAGAGAATGTATCGCTAAAGCCGAGAGAGGGGCAGCCGCCTGATGCCCTTAATGAGAGGGAAGCCAAATAGACGCAATCGAGTACAACGGTCAGAGACATACCACCGAAGCTGGGAAGAGGAATAACCGCCCATTTCGAAAACATAGAAGTCCAATAGACATTACCACATAGAGGAAGGAGAAATAAGACAAGGGCCAAAAGAAATTCCCACCAGACCAGTTCGATAGGAATTGGCGGGATAAATTTAATAGGATTTTCCTTCCTCTGAATCCATGTGACAGGCCCACGAAGAACCACGAAGGACCCAACCTGGCCCAATGCTCATTCTCTAAGAATGCCCTCGCATCCCTTAGAGAATACCCAGCCCACGAGTAAAATCAACCCAGGAAATCACTCTAACGTGAGAAAGATGAATGACAGGGACAAATAAGACTCACCACCCTGGCACCTCCAGTGACACCTAACACTCGAAGACTTGTGCAGACAGGTGGGTGGGAAATGCGGGAGGCCCTTGATTCCTTGACAGAAGGTGTGGGGCAACATGTCGGGGAGCCATGCCACATTAATGGAGCCACTCCAGACTCTACGTCGCATTAAAGGGTCTTGACTGGGCTGTAGTGGAATGACATGCACCCTTTGACATGAGGCAAGGGATGTCTCCCTAGCAACCTAATCTCTCTCCCTCCAGCACAAACTACCAAGGAAATTACTGACTTAAGCATCGGAGGCTCCTTGGCCACCATCGAGCCCCCTTTGTTTTCTTGAGTATGCAAGTATAAAGGCCCAGACCCGAGTTGTTAGAACTAGGCCCAAAGGTGTACGAAAGATGACATTAACAAATAGCATGTGGAAGTGATTTAATCAAATGATTAAATACAATGCTTGAAATCAGATCCATTTAGGGTTTGGAATCAAGTTTGGGATTTGGGGTAACCGTTTAGGGTTTCGGTTTCCTTCAAACTTTTTGGGGTTTCAATTAGATTCCAAATGTTTAGAGTTTCACTAGGGTTGAGACCCTATTTGGTTTGGCACAAATTGGATGGTTGGATGGAATAGGGTTTTACTTACGTGGTATGATCTCACGTCTTGATTTCCTTCACATTTCCATCTCATGATTCATCTTGGTGCTAAGTGTCCAATACTATTTATCAAGTATGGCTATGATCTTGCCAAGTGTCCAAATAAAATTTCTCTAATCTAATTTGGATATTCCACACTGTGATTTTGAAAACACTACACTTGGTGTTACTATTGAGGTTACTATTCACTTTTAGAAAAAGTGAAAATAAACTTTGCATTGAAAGATCCTAAATAATCCTACTAACTTAATAGTGCAAGTCATGAATAAATCTAGTTTTTGTCATTATGTTTATCCTTATATTTACTCTATGATTTTCATGACTTTGAATGTGTTTTTTGTTTTCATCGATTTATTTCATGTGTGAGAAATCATCATGGGACGGGGCTGATATTTTCCCAAACCATTCCTGCGAGACGTTGCCACAAGCATCGCACGGGAAGGAGAATGTCTCGTGATGATTGGGGTGGAGCAGTATCATGGTTGGCCTCATCTGATAGCTAGGATATAGAATCCCCTGGCGTATCACATGTTGGTGTCTTTGAGTTCATTGGTTGGGTAGACATTTCCCCGGTGCAACATGTTATCTTAGTGCAAGAGTCGACCTGTGTTGGGGTACATGATAGCTAACTTGCACCATGTTGGTCAGGTGGGAGAGATCCCCCTATTTCGAATGGTGGATCGGCTCATCCATATATATATATATATGATTTTCATAAAGAGGGAAGTTCTGCATCATGCTTATATATTTGTGTTTCGTAAAGAGTGTGATTCCTCGCCTTAATAATATTCATGCTTTAAAATACATTACGTAGACAGCAACTCCTTGGGAGGTGTTTCCTCGCCATGCTTATATATATGTGTGTTTTAGAAATAGGGTAATTCCTTGCCAAGTATACATATTAGTGTATTTCCATTGTTTACATGAAATTGTTCATTGCATCTTCAAGACCATTATCTCCCATTAGTAGTCTTGTCATAGCTATCTAACCTACATATAGTTTCATCCTTGGAACCATAAACTGTGATGCAAAGTTAGGATTAGGAGTGGTGCTCGAGGAAGATGAGCTGATTCCATCCGAATCTGAGAACGGAGGCTTGTCCCTATTGTAGAAGTTATACATCATTTTGAGTTGTACATAGTCCTTTGAAAGGGGTGACCACTTATATTCGATCTGCCGCTCATTAGGCAATGAACAAACTATTTGAGTTGTATGTATTTGTAAGTTTAAAATGAATGAGGAATAACAATAACTATTTCTATGATGTGATTTAGACTTTTGGTAATACAAGGTCATAGTTTTTTAGTAAACCTCGATCTTTTTCACTGTTATTTTACATCTATAACTTGGCACATGAACTTCCATTTGGACCAAATCCTGGCCAAAACTCAGGTATTGGCCGATAGGCTAGCACCCTTGGCACTATATATCCTCACCAGGTCCTTTACCGAGGAACGGAGCACCTCAACTTGGTATAAGAGCCAACTTATACGCAACTCTAGGTAAACCTATGTGTTACGTAGGATAGTTGTTCGCATAAAAATATATCTGCAAGTGTACAAAATTGTAACAAGTAGTAAAGTGTTTTTAAGAAAACAGATATCGAACCCACAGGAAATAATTATGCTATTGAGTATTGAAATTTACTAAATTAATTACTATTTGAAAAACCAAAATTTAAAGAATGGATTATCTAAATTAAAATGAAGAAAATAACATCAAAATTAAGATTTTAAAGATAATAAGAATAGATCTAGAGCATTTGATTTCAACTACCAAATCCCACACAATATATTGTTCTTTGTTATAGAATTCGAATTATCCTAAGTTGATGATAAAAATCCCTTAACTATTCAATATTTTCTCTCGAACAATACCAAAAATATCTCCAACTAATAACTTCATATCTCTATACGAATTTAACTAATTGAAGACTCATTAAATCCTTTGAATTTTTCTAGAAAATCACACTAATTGCGGTAAAGTATATCTACTTTCGCTCAACTAATGGTGCTTAATCCTAGAGGTTTAATCACAAATCACCTTTCAGTCTCATTATGATTCAATAGATTGAACAATAATTAGTTAGAAAATTGCAAGCATTAAGAACACGGAATAAACACTCAATTATGGAAATATTGAAATAAAATAACTTAGAATATAAATTGTGTGTTCAATGCTAGACTACATCAAAACTCTAGAAAATAGAATTAGTTCATAATGAAACTGAAAAGAAAAATAATAAAACTAGTGTTCTTTGTTGGAGTTAGTTAGATAAAGCATGCGGCTCTTGCCTCTGCTCCCCAGATCTGCCTTCTTGAAGGAAACTCAAATGATAAACTCTGGATTATTGAAATCTAAAACTCAAACTCTCTAAAAAAACTCAAAACCCCCTATTCATCCCACAAGACAAAATTAAATAGAAGTCACATTCAAATCTAGAAACAAGACAAATGCAGCTACAATCTACCTTAAAGATCCAGAAAGTAGTTCCTAAAGATAAAAGTTAACATAAAATGAATTATCCTAAAAATAATGAAATTATCTAAAATGGAAGATTCAGTGATATGCAGCTTGATTTACGGAGTTTGGGAGGATTTGGTGGTCAACGAATTGATTGATTGCGGAACTCGGAAGAGTCCCACTGAGTAGATGTCGTGTACTCTAAATATGACTGGTTTCCTCGCCTTTCGAGAGGAAAGACTCCTGATCAGGATGATAGAACCATCTCGTCAACCTAGAGGAAAGACTCCTGATCGGGATGATAGAACTCTCTCACCAACCTACCAAGTGGTAAAGCTGCTCGTCTTTGCTAGTTGTCGCCCACGATATCGTTTAGGTTGGTCGTTTAGACTATCTCAATCTAGTCGCCTAGAGCCTTGTGCCAAGTCTTCTCGCCCAGAAGGTAAAATATCTCGCTTATCGCCTAACTTTTGTCTCCAATTCTTGTCGCACGTCTCCTCGCCTAAATCTCCTCGGTTTTTTTTAGATTTCGCTGCCTCTCATCGGTCTAGATCTGTAATCTTTTCTTTTGTACCAAAATAATGTCCTTTCGCACTAAATATTCTCATTCCTTCAAATAAAGAAAAATATATAGAAATAAAATAAAATCAATAGTATTGAAGGAAAAATGACTCTTTTCATAAATAAAAGAATAATAAAAATCACATAAAAATAACACTTATCAATAGTATCATAAATGTAGGAGTTGATCTTAGTATTATAAGCTTGAAATTTTAAGTATCCTAGGTTTGATCGGCATTTAGAAACGAGCGATGGGATGAAAAGTGATAGGTTTGGGTTATGTGGCAAGACATGAGTATGGTGCGACAGAGAGCCCCGCGAGGAAAGCAGCCATTGAGTGGTCACAAGGGAGGATTGTCGAGCGATACGTGAGATGAAGAGCTAATGAGAGCACTTGTAACGACACGACCCAATATTATTAGGGATAAATTATGGATAATTTCATTGGGCCTAAAATTAGGTTAATGGGCCAATTTTATTAGAAGCCCAATTGAGTGTTCGAGTATTTTTTAAAATAGACTCTAGGCCTAGAATTTTTATTTTGGTGAATATCGATTTTGTTATAGGGCTTGCCATGTTATAATATTTTTAAGGTGGAAATTTTTATGTACGAAGAAATTTTTGTTGAACATATTGGATTATTTTAGAGGTTGAGTCGAATGCCAAAAGCTCAAACAAAAACCCTATGCCACTCACGTCTCCCACTTAGTGGATTATTTTAGAGTTCTATCTCCATTAAGACTCCTAAACCATACCAACTACTATAAGTCTATACCCACGGCTCCACTCCCATGCACATGCATATCTGTTTGTATCTAGGGTTTTCTTTTAGGTTCTCAATTATCTATATGTAGTACACTCACCAAAACTGCAAGCCGCACTCCCTTGAAGCTTTCCCTTGCATGCTACCCTCCACTTCATGCACGGCCTCCAGGCCACATCCAGGAAAAAGCAACCGAGAGCCACCCTACACTGGATAAACCACCAGCCGCAACAAACCAATGGAAAAAAGAAAGAAAAAAGAAAAGAAAAGAGAAACTGTAGCCCTACCAAGCCGCCCCTCCCTCTACCGTGAACTACCATGGAAACCATCATCCACAGCGACACCACTAACCATAAAATAGCCACCAGGGAACTGTAGCAACCACAACAACGTGACCACAGAAAAACCACCGAAGGGTAGCCGCTGCCCAGCTCCATACACGGCAACCACCTGCACAAAGAAGTAAGGAAAGCAACTTTGTGTTTTCTACTAAAAAAATAGAGCAAGATTGGAGCACTCGGAGACCACGTAACCCAGGCTTTTCCATCGTCAAACTGCCACCATCCATCGGAGACAACCCAATTCCGACCATCTCCATCATTGTCAACGGCACTGTAAGTCACCAACGCACTCATAATCTCCCTCTGCTCCTCCCGACGTCAAGCTCTCTCCCTCACGCCGTGTTTCCTTCTCCCGTAATCTCTCTCTCAAGCTTTTGGTTTCTCTATCTCTCTAGCCTTGAGCCACTTAAGAACCACCCAGCTCCGCCATGAAGCACCACCAAGCCCGAAGGTCACGGCCAAAGCTAACAGCCATTATCTCTCGTACGTGTAAGCCTATTTTAATGCATGAACCCTGTAGCATGAAATATTAAGTGGGTGGGTTAAATTACAAAAATACCCATACCTATTTAAGACTAACGGGTGAGAATATTTTAGTGTTAGGAAGAATTTAGGTTTAGGAAATATAGACTATTTTAGTAGATTAAATTTTAAATAAAATCACATGTTTAATTAAAAATTTATGCAAATTACGTGTTTATTTTATACCAATTACGTGTCGAAAATAGTGGATTAGCATTGCAAGGTAAGTAGCAGATGATACCCTTACACGTATGTACGGTAAATAGCATGTCATATATAAAAATATTTTGCATATATGCCCTTCATTGGAAGCCCATTCTTACGTGCCCTAGTCATGATATATTTATAAAAATCCATGATTTTATGTGAAGCTTTATGAATTAAATTCATGATTTTATGAAAGAAGTTAGGCATTAAAAGATTTATGAAAGGTCATGATTTTATGTGAGAGTTATGCATGAAAATAATTTATAAAAAGCCATGTATGATTTTATGTGAAGATTTATGCATCAAAATATTTATAAAAATCATGATTTTATGTGAGGAAATATGTATCACAACATTTATGAAAAAATGTGATTTCATTTGAAATCTATGATATGATATGACAAGTATGTGTGTGATTTCTTTTGAAATCTATGATATGACAAGTATGCGAGTACGATTATGATGAAGTATGAATTATAAGATATGAAACGGCCTATGTTATGAACATATTACATTGTTAGATCGTGCATGTTGGTGGTGCACTTAGTATGTCTTGCTTATGTATGGATTCCACAACCCGCGGCCACGTTTGGAATTGGAAGTGGAAAACTGTCAAGTCAATCCATGGAAGTGGAAAACTGTCCTTCGGGCATGCTTTGTTTAGGTCGGTGAAATCAGCACACATCCTCCATTTCCCACTCGCCTTCTTGACCAGAACAACATTAGAGAGCCATTCTGGATAGTAAACCTCCCGAATGAAACCCACAGCGAGGAAGCGTTCCACTTCCTCAACTATGGCCGCGTACTTCTCCGCATTGAAACTACGGCGCTTCTGCTTGACTCTCTTTACGTCAGGGTTTACACAGTCGATGCTCCATCACTGACCTATCAATACCCGGCATTTCTTCATGGCACCAAGCAAAGACATCACAATGTTCCAGCAGCAGCTGCTTCATGGACTGGCTCAATTCTTCGAACATTCTGGATCCCATTTGTACAGTACACTCTGGGTCCTCGGAATCCATCGGTACCAAGACCAAGGGTTCGTCAGGCTCCGCTTGTCTTAGCGCTTCTTCATCCCTCACTTCATGATCTAGCTCGGTCATTGCCAAAGACGGCGGCTGTGCTACCTCTTTCAGACTCATCTGTATTTGTGTCTCTCGGTATTCCTCCTCCCACTCTTGTCCTGCTTGAGTGGGTGGCATTGATTCGGCAGCCCGTTCGGGGCTCGACTCTAGAGTCTGTACGATTACTGCCTTTAACTTCATCACCTTTGTGTAGCAGTCCCTCGCAACTTGCTGTTCACCTCGCATCTCCCCTACCCCGCATCTGGTCGAAAATTTCACTTTTAAATGGTAAGTGGAAGTGACAGCCTTCATTTGGTTCAACGACGGCCTCCCAAGTATCACATTGTATGAGGAAGGGGATCTGACCACCAGGAAGTCTACCATGAGAGATGTGGTTTTGGGAGCTATGCCTACTAGCATGGACAGAGCGATCGCACCAGCTAGCTGGATGGCATCCCCCATGAAACCTTTAAAGGGAGTTGGTGCCGGCCGTAACCGGTCGGGAGAACTTCTCATTTTGTTGAAGGCCTCCCAAAAAAGGACGTCTGCAGAATTGCCATTGTCAATCAATATCCTTTTGGTTCGGTAGTTGGCTATCTACGCTATTACTACCAACGCGTCATCATGAGGTTGAAATAACCCCTCCCCGTCTTCTTCACTGAACGTTATCAAATATTCCCTAGAAGGGTCTCTGCGGTGCTGTTGTTGGGTGGAGAACACTTCTCCGTACACTTCTCCGTCGCTCCTCCAGCATACCCCCTAGCTATGGTATTGATCTCCCCTATAGGGGTTCTTCTCTCCTCGAATTCCCCTGACATAGGCCCCCTTTACAAGGGCTTGTAGTTCTTCTCTCCCATCTTCCCCATACAGGACTTCGGTCCTGGCTTCCCTGCACAGGGCTCCGGTCTCGGTCTCTCCAGGAGTAAGGGCGGTATTCTTGTTGTGAATCACTTCTTTTGTTGTCGCATCGTCCGGTTCGGGTCACCGGAGCGTCAGATTTCCCCCATTTAGTATAACAATCTTAAGTGTTGTGCCCATTGCTCCGATGAAAGGAACAATATTTGGGTTGCACCGGGCCTGACCCCCGTTCCTCTTGCCGACTCAGGTCTTCCCCCACTTCTACTGCCAAGCTGGAGTGCAAACGTGGGCCATGCTTTCCCTTGCCTTTAACCTCGTGAGCTCGTTTCTGACGGGCTCCTTGGTCGAGCTCTCGATGCCGTTCTGTCTCTTTCTTGTCTGCTCTCTCCAGGTCCAACTTCCTCGGCACTGTCAGTGCTTGGAGTGTGTCTTCCCCGTTTATGTAATCGTTTGCCCTGTCCATAAACTCCCTCAACGTTGACGGCGTCTTGTGAGCGATTTCCGCCATGAACGGACTGCGAGGCCAAATTCCCCTTAATAATACTGCCAACGTGATCTTTTCATCTTGGTCATCCATTGTCATTCATTCCCTGTTCGAGTGAGAGAGGTATGACTTAAGGCTCTCGTCATCCTTCTGCTTAAAGGTTAGCAGATAGGCGGCCGGCCTCCTCCTCGACCGGCTAGCCATAAACTGCGTCAAGAACCGACATGCTAGTTTGTTGAAGCTATCCACAATTCCGGGTTGCAAGGAGACAAACCACATTCGTGCTGCCCCCTTCAAGGTGAGAGGGAATGCCCTGCACGCTATCTCACTGGGAAAATCGTGAAGGGTCATGTGGGCTTTGAAGGTCTCTAAATGCTCCAACGGGTCCTTGGTCCCATCATATGCTTCCATCTGAGAGACCTTAAACCTTGGCGATATCGGTACTGCCAGGATCTCGGTGCTGTATGGTAGTTCGGCATTAGTGAGTAGCTGATCCACCGTGGTGGGCTGGCCTATCTGCTTTGTCACTTCCATTTGGATTTGTAGGTTGATCTTACGTCGTTCTTCTTCTGCGGTAACCGGGTTAGGTTGGGGGTGGTCCCCCGAATGATGGCTTTGTTGGTCTGCTTTTGTTTCTTCAACGTTTCTTCGTAATGCCACGTTCTCCTGCCGGATAGTCTCCACATCCACCATGAGTTTTCGTATCGCTTCGTTCTGCTGGTTAAACTTTGCTTCAACAGCTTCGGACTGCATTCTTTCACGCTGTGAAAGCTGGGAGCGGGTCATTGCCGACATACAAAAGACACGCTAGTTATGGGACAACCAAGATCCCACAGACGGTGCCATTGTTGATGTAGTGTTTGGCGAGCCTGAGCAACTTCTCACCCCCGGTATATGAGTGCAGTCCTACACAATCAAAACGGAGAGAGGACCTCAAGGTCTGTTAATCCTCCGAAGCTTAAATCAGTATCTAGAGAAGAAAAAAAAAAAGATCTTTGAGAGAGATGTCCAAAAAATGAACGAAAAGAAAGTACCTTTTCTTATTACCTTATTTATAGTTACCGTTTAGGATTCCCCATGGCGGGGCGACGTGTCGCGTGGAGCAATTTGCCCTGCGTACTGCGTTACCGAGTAGTTTACGCGCTATCACCTTACCGAGCAGTGACGGCCACTGGCCTTCCCTGTGCATTGGGAGGCATTAAATGCGACGTGGCCTCTGTTCCATCCATTTGGCTTCGCCAGTTACAGTCTTCTTTTCTTCGTTCCCTAGTTCTTCTTTTGAATATCCTGCCCGACCTGAACTCCCTGCCTAGGTGTAAGTCCTGGCCTTGTCTTTCCTCGTCTGGGCTTAGGTAACCGGGTCGAGCCCCATTGTCGGCCCAACTCCTGCAACAAGTCCTTCCTGCTCTCTTGGGCCTAAGGTAATGATTTTTTCCTCATTACACCCACCATATGGTGCATCACTCCACCACATGGACTACACTCCTCGTGTACTTCCTTCATATGCACTACACCACATCACCATTATGGCATACCCGCCATATGGTGCATCACTTCACCACAAAGAGTATACTCCACGTATACTCCTTTCACATACACCACGCCGCAAAGAGTATACTCCACGTGTACTCTTCCCATTCCACAATACGCCAGGAGGGTATATTTTACATATACTCTCCTTATCCCACTCTACGCCACACACAGAGTGTACTGTTCCCATTCCACCTGCCACGTCACCAATACAGCATATACTCCACAACCACACTATACAGCACAACTCACAACATTGCACAGCACACTTCCCAACTACGTTCTACACTTCACTACACAGAATGCCCGACACTTCACTACACAGCACATCACAATACAACAAACTCTACAATACTAACAGCACAGTCCACAACCTAATCAGCTAATCAACATCTAACATAAATAACGAGGGATATGGGGTTATACCGTCGATGGAATAACCCGTGCGTTGCTCGCTGATCTTCATGGTCGATGATGCCGGAAGGGTCGTACGTGGCGGCTAACCCACGTACGGTGACTATTTGGGCGTTTGGATAGCTAAGTGTAGTCTTGGAAAGGGTTTGTGGTGATGATACACAGCGTATCTAGCCGTGTACAGTGGCGGTCAGCCATGCGCAGTGGCTGTCCATCACGTGCAGTGGCTACCCACCATATAAAGTGGTGGTTTGGACCTAGGGTTTGGCTAAGGAAGGTCAAGGGAGGTTGCTGGTGGTCTCATGGTGGCTGGGGTGGCGGAACATGGCAGAGCCGTGGGTTTCCAAGGGGAACCCGTGGGTCTTGAGGCATGGAAATTGGGGAAAAGCTTGGCTGGTCGTGGCTGGCCATGGGGGAGCTGAGGGAGGTGCGGTGGAACTCGTGGTGGTGCTGGGGAGGTGCCACGGCGGCGGATCGAGCTTGGGAAGGAGGAAGAGCCCGTGAGAGAGTGAGAGAGAGTGTGCATGCATGGGTGGCAGATCGGGGCCATTGGAATTTGAAAAAATTATAATGAGGAGTTAAGATGAGTTTATGAAGCAAACGAGCCTGACTTGTCACTAATTATTTTAGTTTTTGAGTGAGTATGCTCAGTAATTTATGCTCAGCATTTGTAAGCCAATATACACAATTTTTTAGCGCTTCTAGTGCTCGTGCTCTATTTCCTTTTGATAAAAGAACATGCATCACATTACTAATTTGAGGATAAATAATCAAATACTGGTCTATTATCAATTTTAATTTTGAGAATATTGCTTAACCATAAAATGAGTGATTAATCTCCACGTATGCACTATTAAGAGAAACTCATCATCTGGATAAGCAATCATGGAATAAAAAGTGCTCGTACCCAAATAAGCACTGCGGTGAAAGTACTTGCAACCGTTGTGAGTATCTTGAGAGACAAGTGGTCACAACTCATTTAAGTGAAACAATACCGTTTCATTTACATATATTTTAAAAAAAATATATATATAAACAGTCGGTCGATTCAACAATTTTTTTCTTAGTTCAAACTGGTGCCGAACTGGTCGACATCGATTTTCATATATTCTTGCTGAATACCTACCGGTTCCTTGTCGGTTTTGGCCCATTTTGTTCTCTGACGGCCGGTCTAAGTCAAAGTCGGCTAGTTTTCTTGGTTCCGGTACAACCTAAATAAAAATGATAAAATTAAATCCCGTGGAAATATATTAATTTCGGAACGGATTATGTACTTCGAAAGAAAAAATAAAAAATAAAAATCAAAGCCTCGCAAGCGGTACTTCCAGATTCCCAACCCTCAATGCCCACTGCTCTAACGCCCAACCCTTTCAGTCCAGACCCTAGTACTAAAACCTTTATATACAAATTCTAAACCTTCCATTTTTCTCAGACAGGAAGAGTCACAGGAATGGCGTTCGCAGTCTCCACTGACTTACACTTCCCTAAATTACACTTTTCCCAATGGAATTTGCGGCCTAAAGTCTCAAACTTTCCACCCTCGCACGTTAGGTAATTGTTTTCTTTTACAATTTTTTTTTTTCGGTTTTAGAGAGATGTTTGATTAGGCTAAGCTATTTGGAATGGAAAGTACGTTTCTTTTCCAGTAGTCGCCCGGCGGCCAAAACAAACTGAACTATATTGTAAGCTGTTAGCATTTTCAGTAAAAGTAAGCTGAAATTGTGGTATTTTCTTTTGTTTTTTAATTAAGGGACTACTAACTAACTGTCGAAAGAAATGGGCACTTGTGTTTTGTGATTCAGTTTTTTTTTTTTTCCTTCAAATACAAACTTCAAGATTAGTTGTTGTTTTTTTGTAAAGCAAATTAGTTGTGAGAGGCTCAAGTGAGGGTGATTACTTAATTAATTATTTATATACTTATTCTGTAATTTGTGTCCTTAGTAATTAAACTCTAATGTTCGAGTACTAATTGTGTTCTTTTACTACCCTGAAAGAAGTTTTATGTTCAGGTTTGAGAGTTTTATGAAGAAACCTTTTATCGGCTTGAAATAAGTCAGCCCGACTGATTGCATCTCGTTTCTTGAGTGGAAGGATTTAATTTTTTGGGGGTTGGCTGTATGTCATTATGTAAATAATAAGCTTGTTTACAAGAAAAAAAGAAGAAGAAATAATAATCTTAAAAAAGTACTAAAAGCTTTCATTCCTTAAACTTTGATTTGTTCATTCAACAATTTATGACAGCAGCATGCTGTGGAATTTGTCAGATTTTCTAGAACAGTACAGCAGAAAAATAGAACGATGTTTTGTGCTGCTACATCTGCTGCAGGAAGTTCTAATCCAGACAGCAACTTAAATCCATATGAGGTATATGGCTTTACTTGGTTTGCACCCTAAAGATAAAAGTTACAAGTCATGGAATTGCTTTAGTTTATGTTTACACTTATTGAGTAATATCTTTAAGAACAACTCTTTGTACAAGCCCCAATTCTGGGTCTTGTACCTTGCATTACTCTATTTTTAATGATCTTGGTTTTCAGGTTCTTGGTGTGAGCCCCATTGAGGGATTCGACATGATCAAGGCAGCATATACAAAAAAACGCAAGGAAGCTGAGAGGACAGGTGATGAAGTAACTGCTACCAGAGTACGTTACATATCTTTCTCTCTGTGAGAGATTATTTGGTTGCAAATGGATCTCTTGTTCTTGATATATGGCAGTATATCTTATTGCATTTCCCCCTCAAAGTCTTGAATTATATACTGATATCAAAATATCAAGCACTTTAAACGTTTTATGGAATGGGAATAGGTTATGGGTTAGAGAAGGCTTAAATTTATCACAAGTAATGAAATTTATTGTTTGGCTCGTACTCATGAAAAGGGTTGTGTGCTGAGTTATGGGATCTTATAGCTCCTCATGTGTAATTCCTCAGCTGGAGAAGGCATATGACAAAGTCATGATGGAACAATTAACAAAGCGCAAGAAGGGTGTAACATATGGTCAATTCAAGGTACAGTTTATGACACTTTCATTGTTTTATTCTTCATGAGCAATGCTAGACAAGCCCTAGGCATGCAAGCCTGGGGTAAGCCTCTTATTATTATTTTTTTCTGGTGGGTCCCAATCTTTTTCAAGGGGCTTGCCCCGGGCATGCAATTTGAAGAGTGAAAATTACATGATTTACACGGAGATTGTGGGTCATTATCCAAGAGCTACAAAATTACAATTTTGTGTCACCTTTCATAATTTCCTAATGATAATTGCTTTGTGTGCCTTCTTGAAAGGACTAACCAATTTTTTGTTTTTTCAGTTTTGTTTTGTGGTTCTCTATGGAAAAATATATATTTTCTTTACCATATACCATCATACTAGATTTCATTTTTCCTTCCAAGGTTTTCTATCCATGGAAATATGAATTTTCATTCCGATGTTAAATACTTGCAGCTTGTTCTTCGCCCGATATTTGATTCATACCACATGTTCTTTATTTTTTTATTGAAAAACTCATATAAGCAAAAAATCTCAAATATCCTTGATCACGAGACTTATAATTGTAACTTAGTGCTATTTACATGCTCTTTTCTTTAATAGTTTCAAGTTTTAGTCTAAGTATTTATCGTCCTTTTTTCTCTCTTATACTGATTAATCTTAAATTCTTTTAAAATTCAGGTTTCAAAGGACATCAAATATGCTGATAAGCAGCCAATTGTACCATGGGGGCCAAGGTTTATCTTTTTCTCATTAATTAGTGGCATGATGGAAGAGTGCTGATAAGCAATTGCAATATTGAAATGTACCGTTGGCTTATTTTAATATTTTGATGACCTATACTTCCTTTCTTCCTCTATATTAATTCTGTTTGCCGGTAGGTGGGTAAGGTTCCTTCCAGTTTAAGTGGGAAAAATGGACTCTGGCTGCACTATCATTTGTCTGGAGAGTGGTCCATAATTTCAAAATGGTGCACCAGGTCCCATCTTTCCCCACTGGAGCATTATGCGAATCAAATTATGATAAGTTGATTAAAACTTCAAATAAATTGGCTAGACGTTGCTTTAAGCAAATCAATTACTCATGCATGCTTAGGCAAAAAGCTGGTGTGATTGCCTATTGAAAGAATACATGTGACAATAATTCCCTTCTCAGATGATTTAAAATGCTGCATGCACAATCATATATGATTTTCTATGGAGAAGCTTATGTACATTCATGGAAATGTGATATTTGTTTCCAACTTTCCCTTGAACTTTATAAACATTCAGCCTTTGGCTTACTGTGTCTTATTTATCTCAGGAGAATTCTAGCGAAATATATGCTCTGCCTTTGTGTCAAGCATGACATATCATCTTACGATTGTATTTTGTCTCCCAGTGTTCTCAGTTTTAAACACTAATATGTTTTTAGGTTCACGAAGTCTGAGGACAAAGATATGCGCATCAACATTGCAATATCTGCTGTATTTGTAAGTAGTGATAAATAGATTGATAATCATATTGTTTGTTTATTTTTTAGCAAAATTGATATCCATTCATTCTTGGCTTGAATTCATCATCTCGGCAATTTTTCATTAGTTAAGACTTGTCAATCGGTTGTTTTATATACAAAAGGTTGTAAATGCCATGCTATATGTAACACCACAGTATCACATTGGGAAAAGGAATAACTAATATAGAGTAAGTTCTAAAGGTAGTCATGGTGCTAGGTCCCACATTGCTCACTTACTAGTTGAAGCCAAGCTTTATAATTGATTCCGAGGGAGTTTCAAATTGACTAGTTTTTTTTTTGGGTTATAGGATATGGCTAACGTTGTTACACTATACATTCAATAAGCTCCTACCATTCATACCTTGCTTGAGCTCATTATCTTGAGATTTTCAAGTAGTTAAGGTTTGGAAATCAAGTATTTTATTGGCCAAAGGGGTTAAGGTTTTATACACTCAATGAGCTGTTATTGTTATTATAAATATCCTTGAAAGAAAGAAAAGAAAACTAAGTCTGTTTCAGTCAAGTTGTTTTTAGTCTTCTTCCACTATTTCCCCAACTTATATATATTTATTTTCCATACACTTTCTTACTGATGATGAGTCTCGGTGTGTAATAACGTGATTATCATGGTTTTCACAAGACAAATTCTTATAGAATCTAAGGTATTCGAATTGATGAAGGAAGGTAGACGATGGATTCGCTTAACAAAGAAAAGTTGGAAGGTTACAAAACTATTGATCTTGGAGATGCCTACCTGGTTCATTAGAGCCTTTGAGGAATGCTTGTGATGCTCCAATGCTCAAGGTCGTTAAATGGCCTTGGTGGAATATGGCGGTGGTGGTAGAAAAACTTTGATTTCATACTTGAAGAAATGGAGGGGAAAGGGTGGAGAAAAATGGAGATGGCAATGAGGGAAGCTTACGATAGTTTGGAACATGGGAGAAAGGTTGGTTTGTTAAAAGTCCAAAAATCTAACCCAGAAAGCGTTGATGAATATTCTGCCTAAGTCCTATGAAGAGGTGGTCCGGTCATCGGTGCTTGCTGCTGGCTGCGATGGTAAGGAGGTACATGCTCAGGGAAATGCAACAGCTTTGGTACCAAGGGTGAGGATCAATTCTGGGTTTTCTTAGGCAAAGGAGATAGCTGTTGTGGAGGAAGGATCGAGACATGTTGTCTACTCAAGCCTGCAGAACTAACATTGAAATGGGAAGAGACTCCTTGACCGAGAGAGGACCCTTGGAGAGGTCTGACGAGCTTTATTCTTTTAAGCAAGAACTGGTACAGTTGAGAAATTTGGTCAATATTATGATCCAGAGGGTGGATAAAACTATGGGCTTGGGCTTGGGTTTAAGCCCATCACCATCAGGCTTGGACAGAAATGGGCCACACCAGAGGCACTATACTCGGGCCGAGAAAGGTAAAGCCCAAGCACTGGAGGGCTAAACAACCCACGATTTACGTAATGGACTCCATCAGCAAAGATGCACCGTCCTCTTCCAACCACTGGCTGTCGACCACACAAAACCCGTCGCCGGGGGTAGGGGACCTCTTGGGTGGAACCCAGGGCGATGGGCTACTGGTATTGAGGCTGTCGATGGAGTCAGAAATCGAGAATGGTTCTTGGGCAGTGGAGGAGGGGTAGAAGGAACTAATGCTCACAGACTCTGCCGCTGGGAACGGGCGACTTGGTGGGTGCGCTTCTAGTCAATGGCTAGTCAGGGTGGATGCCGCTGATGGAGGAAGAATGAATGTTGGGCAAGCCAGAAGGAGACGACGAATACATAGAACTCATCGCTGAGAGTAGATGACCTAGTGGGTGGGCCTCTGGTCGTCGGTTTGTCGGAGACACCACCACCGATGGAGGTAGAAGCTGAGGATTCTCATTGTGGCCATGAGAGGGGGGTCTCGAGCTGAGGAAGAAGGCTAGAATGAACTGGCGACATTTTCTGTCATATATGGAAGTCCTATTGTTGATATATCTACATGGGAACCTCAAATGGAACCCCAAACTGAGGTTGGCACCTTGGTAATATTCACACCCAATTGGTGTAGCCCCTAGTTGGTGTTCCTACCCCTTTTGAGACTATCTTGGAGGTTGCGAATGAGGGGTTTGTGCAGGAGTATGAAATGCAGTTGGATTGTACGGAGTTAGAGGGAGGTGTTGCCTACTCTAAGGAAGGGATAGGAATGACCCAAAGCCCTATCTATGTTGCCAGGTTCGCATTGGGCCAATCCTCAGTCAGATTGGGTCCTCCAAAAAGTGGTTGAAATACAGGAATGCATAGGGATTTCGTGTGAGGGATTTGAAGATCAATTCAAAGCCCACCTCATTGCTATTGAATCGGATCATCCTCACTTGGCTAGACCCTACACCAAAACAAAAAGGTAATTAAACAGACTAGCTTGCTCTATTTATTATGAAGCTTGGAAAGGTGGTGCAAGTAGAGGAAGGAGTAAGGGTAGGGCGAATACCTGTGATTAATGAAACCAAAGATTTTATCTTAGAATGTAAGGGGGCTGAATGATCCGGGTAAGCGCCTCCGTGTTAAAAACTTACTAAGAAACTGGAAGGCTGATATCATTTATCTTCAAGAGACCAAGCTGAAGTTCATAGATAGATTTATAGTTAGAAGTTTGGGGGGATGCCTTCACATTGGCTGGGTTTATCTTGCTTCCAAAGGGGTATCGGGTGGTATTCTTCTGCTGTGGGATACGAGAATCATTAATCTAGTTGAGGAGTATATCGGGGAACATTTGGTGGCCTGCTCTTTTAAAAATGTGGATGATGATTACAAGTGGTCTTTTGCTGGTGTATATGGTCCTAATCTGGACAACAATAAAAGGTTCCTTTGGGAGGAGATTGCTGGGTTATGTAGCTCGTGGGATTGGCCATGGTGTATTGGGTGAGACTTTAATGTCACCCATTTTCTGAGTGAGGTTGGGGGATTCCTATTTCAGTCAGGCAATGGCAGATTTTTTTTTATCTTATTTTCGAGCTTGACTTCGTCGATTTACCTCTTGCAGGGGGGGAATTTACATGGTCCAATATTTAATCAAGAGCACCTTATCTAATATCCCAACCTATTATCTATCTCTTTTTTCTTTTGCCTGCAAGAGTGGCTAATAGAATGGAAAGAATATTTCGTGCTTTCTTGTGGGGTGGTATGGAGAATGAGTAGAAAGTCCATTTTCTTAAGTGGGATAGATTTGTACTCATCTTTTATTTGGAGGTTTGGGGATTAGAAAGCTGAAAATTTTCAAAAAGGCTCTTTTAGGGAAATGGCTGAGGTTTCATCAAGAAGGGGATGCTCTTTGGAGAATTGTTATTGATGCCAAGTATGGGAGTACTTGGAGTGGTTGGTGCTCCAACGAAGTAAGAGGGGCATATGGTCTGGGAGTGTGGTAATGGATGGGGGGAGTTCTTAAGAAATTTCAGATTTTGGGTGGGTAGGGGAAACCAGATCAGTTTGGCATGACTTGTGTGGGGATGAGGCCTTGAAGAATGTTTTCCCCTGTCTTCAGAATTGCTTCGAATAAAGGTGCTTCCATGGCTTACTGCTGGTTTTATTCGGTGGTCAGTAAGTTTTATTAGCGATGTCCAAGATTGGGAAGTGGGGGACATTTCTGATTTTTACAGCTTGCTTTATGCTTTAAACATAAAGTCTGGAGGGGAGGATAGATTACTTTGGAATCAGTTTGGTAATAAGAAATTCTTGGTTAGATCTTCTTTTTATACAGGTCTTGGCGTCACATTCTTCTACTGACTTTTTTCCTTGGAAAAATATTTGGAGATGCAAGGTGCCTCTTAAGGTGTTTCTTCTGGTGGTTGGCTTCTCATGGGAAAATTCTTACCATCGATAAGTTAAGAAAGCGTGCTATCGTTGCAATGGATTGGTGCTTTATGTGCAAAAGATGTGGTGAATCGCCGGATCATCTTCCTCTTCATTGTGATGTGTTGACGGCTCTGTGGGACGAGGTCTTTGCTATGCGGGAATTGCTTGGATGGTGCTTAAGAGGGTGGTGAACCACTTGGTGTGTTGGAGAGGGATTCTAGGAAATCGTCAAATAGCAACCATTTGGAAGATGGTACTTCTTTGTCTCATGTGGTGTATTAGGAATGAGAGGAATAGGCGCTGTTTTGAGAATAGAGAATGATTGGTGGAAGGGATTAGAGCTTTATTTTTTCATACCTTGTTGCTTTGGGCTTCAGTTATTGCATTGGATGGAATAGTCTTAATGACTTCTGTACTGTTTTTCAGGGTTAGCTTGTAATTAGGTGTTTCTCTCTTGTACACTTCTTGTGTATTTGGGCTATACCTAATTATGTTTTTTAATAAATTTCTTACTTATAAAAAAAAAAAAAAATCACAAACAAAAGTCTAAAATCCTTGATGCCTTCAAAATCATTTGCTTGAAGGAGTTGTCGATTGACCCAAATGTTAAATGATATAATGAGAGATCTCAGTAAGTTGGGATAGTCAACTCTTATATGAGGTCAAACCATATATGAACTTAAAATGCATTTTCAAACATCAATAATTTCTAGGAAATTTAAATCATGACTTCAATACATACTCGAGCAGTTAACTTTTATGCAAAATATACAAATTATGTAAACAAATTTACTCATGTTTTCTAAGGATACCAAATTACTACAAAATCATCAGTATACAATACAAATAATGGTATTAATACTACTTGCTAGTAATATTCTAGTCTCATGTGAACAATATTTTATTATTATTCACCTAAATGTTACCGAAGGCTACTCCCAAAACATTTTCACTCATTGTCAAAAGCTTTCGCACTTCTTGATTGGGTTGTGTGATTCCCTTGCTGGGATTGAGAATCACTAACCACAAGGTATAACCCATGGCCAAGACATTGTCATAGTCGCTAAAAGCCAAAATGGTAGCACAATTTCCCATTGAAAAATCTACTTCTCTTGGTCCTCATGTTAGGACAGACCTACTGTACCAAGTTATTATTTCACTAGCCTCAGGGAGCTTTTAAGGTGTTCAGTTATGGATATATAATCAAACAATTGTGATCAAAGTGCCAATTCTATTTTTTTCAGACGTTTGTTGCACATGTGATTATTTCACGATGGAATCATTATGTCATTATGTACATTTCATATTATCCATTACATTCACAATCTATAACTCAAATCGGCACTTTTGTGGATTTTGCAATATATGGACCCAAATACATAACATGCTTTTTTGACAAGTCTGATGAATTTTATTAATGATAAAAAAGGCACTATATAAGTACGGAGTGTACATCAGATACATCCAACTAGAGAAAGAAAGTCCGGAGAATCTAAAACTAGAAAAACACAAGTGGACGGCCATCCAAAAATATTGTATTAAAAAGGAAAGATTTGAGTTCCTCCATTGTTTTGTATCTTCTTTGAAGCTTTGATCGGTTCTTTACCACCATATGCACCACATTGAACAAATTGAAATCATTCTCCATAGAAGTGTGTTGACCTGTGATAAATCTTCCTTTCGAGCATGCTAATAAGTCAGCCACATCCTCCCACCCAACACCCACACCTACACCCAAGCTCATGAAATCATAGCTAGTTGATCGTATGGTGTGATATGTAGGTGATCTTTAGTAAGTTGGTTCCAACCATGTGAAGTATTACACGGCTGCTGTTTCACTGTTACTTGGTCAATCATGCTTTTAATTATGGCTTTCTTTTCATCCTCATCTTCTGTTATCTTTGTGCAGACAGCTTGGACTATTCTCAAGCGCAATGCGGAATATAAGCCTTTGCAATTTTTAGCTTTTGCTTTTGTTTATCGGATTTTTGAGAAGCTGAAGGCCTTTGAACCACCCGCATCACCAACATATACGGTGAGTTCTATTTCTTGTGGCACCACGTGCCGAGACCTTGTTGGCATTTATGTTTGAAGCCTTTTGAATTACTGTTTAAATTTGGATATGTTTAAGCTGGTCTTGCCTGCAGGAAGATGGTGAAGATTCAGGGCGAGCACTGCGAATGGGAAAACGCCTGCTTCGTTCTCTTGGACTAGTTTTTGGCTGTATTGCTGTTTCATCTCTGGTATGGTACATTATATGAAAATTCTATATATGTTAGACTGTTGGTGATAGGTCAAAATGTTAGAAGGCTAAATTTGTGGATTCTATTAATATTCAGCTATTTTTTCCCCTCCAATCAGGGTCATTTGTTTTATTGAGTATTAGAATTTTATTAAAAAGAGTAAAAGGCACACCCAAGTAAACAGGCTGTTCAGGATAATATAGATTACTGGATCCCTTCTTATAAGCGTGGGGTTCCAGTTGGACCTCAGAATCCATGATAAACTGAGATTAAAAAGATGGAAAAGGGAGAAACATACTTATACTGTATATTTTCTTTAGGCGGCACTTCATGAACAAACTAGCTTAAGTTGATTATTTTTATATTTTATCTATTTTCGTACAAGAAAAGTTACTTTTGTTTATAATATATAGTCAAAATAAGAGAAACTTAGAGCCCTTAAGGATCCGACATCAATGGCTTGAATTGTAATCTTATCTTCATGTACATGAGTTAATTTGTAAGATATCAGAGTTGCACAACCATTAAGCTTGGCAATGAGTTTGTCGCTTCTCGTGATTGATATGTATTTCCTTTCAAGTTCATATAAAAGAAAAATAACTATGAAAATGAGAAACAAAAGCATAAGTGAGATTCAAGGCATTCCCTTTCCGAAATTAACAATGCAGAGATCATGCTAACCCTTACAAATTTGACAGATTAGCTTCTTCTGATGGAAGACAGGACTTTTTCATAAGTTTCGCATGCTCAAGCCAAAAGAAATTGCAAAATCTTTGCTTAGCTATGCTTGTTTATCTATATTCTAAGATTTGAAAGCGGTTGAAAGGGATGCTTTTCAACTTAAAAGCATTTGCATTGAACCGGTAACTTTTCAAGATGAATGCAAGGGGTCTTTTTGTTGATTGAAGATTTCCATTTTTCACCCTTCTCGTTTGATTATCTCTCAATATGACGGGTATAGTTGCCATCACAGGCTTGTAATGAACACAGATGAAAGATTATACAGTATACAGCAAACTCTTACACACCCCCCCTCCCCCCCCCCCCCCCCCCCCCCCCCCCCCCCCCCAAAAAAAAAAAAAAAAAAAAGAAAGTCGTCTGAGGGGATTAAAAAAAACTAGCAACTCCCTTCAGCTTTACTTGGGTTGAATATAAAAAATCTTTAAGAAGATCTTAGTCTATTCTCGTGGTCTTATAACTGATCTTCCATAATTGAATTCTTGCAGGGATACACTGGTCTTCTAAATTTGATTGAATTTGTCGGTGGCTACATACCTGCTTTTCTTTACAACAATCAGGTACTGGCATTTACTGGCTGAAATGAAGGAGGCTTTGTTGAATCTATAGAGAATGTCATAAATCTTCATTTATTTTCCATGGTGTCACTATCAACTGACATAAGCATGTTAATTTTGTGCTAAATTACTTGAGATATAACAAATAGTAGTTTATTCATGTTTACCTACTGTAAATACAGATGGAAAAAAAAAAAAAAAAAAACTACTATAGATTTGGAAGTATTTATTATAAGCACAGAATCCTTTAGGTGCATGGATATGCATTTAAGCCAATACATATATAACAATATTTTTCATGAACTTGCCAGATACATAATCTATATTTGTGGACTATGAGAAACATCCTAATTTTTTATAGGTTCGTTTAAAAATGTACCAAATGCTTGGCATGTGAGTTGTTTTTGAGTCTAACCTTCACACAAGGTAGAATTCTGCCCATGCATATATACATTTCCACCATCACGTCCAAAATCTGCTCTTTGATGGCTAAATGATCGAGCAAGCGATGCCAAACTCAATTTTGTGCAATTGGTCAGCATTTCCATTTTCTTTGCTCTTGTCTAACAGCTGATTGTTGTCCGCATTTGACTTTTTATGTATGATCAGGAGCTATTAATCACCACTTCAACGGCAGTTATGCTCTATATTATGGCATCGTATTACAGATGAAGAATCTTTGAAGAGATTGAGGAAAACCATGCAGCAACAATATATCTGGTTAAATAAGTCTCTAATTTTATGGCATCTTGTCTTTGGAGAATCAAATGCGATATCGTTTTGAGTTCAAATTTTGTTACATGAGCTACTAAATTTTTTGAGTGAAAAAGGAAAGTGATTCAAGTTCTAGTATTTAAATCCCATGTAGAATAATGTATCTTATTAGAAAGTTCTTCCTGCTGTTGTTGACTTGTAGCATAAATGAAACGCCTATCTGCTTGTTTTTGCTCATCCAAAAATGCTCTTTGCAGGCCTGTGCACATCCACATCTTGACAATTCTGCCACGTCAGAAAAATGAAAGTCATAATTTTCCGTAGCCTCATCTTTTTCGTTCTCGGTGTTCTGAAACTCTCTTTTTACCCTTTACCAATCTAAATATCAGCCATGGTTACCTACAAGGTATGGTTATGCCATACTGGATGACTCAACCCATATACCGTTCCAACTTTCTGCAACGGCTCCCTAAGCTGTGGTTGATTGAAATATATCATTGCACCATGTACCTATGCTTGTTCAAATTGCCCGCATACCCAAGTGCCTGTCTATACAGTCTCTGCAGCTGGCTGGCTTGATGCTTCTACCGTGTCTATCCCACCTAGATGTAAACCGGAAATGACTTGAGAAAGCATAGTCCCTTGACTCCACTCAGCAGTCTTCTCCCATGTGAAGCATGCTCTGTTAGCAAAACTAGCTTGGTGCATTCCCGCCTGAATGGTAGTATCAAGTAAGGGTAGGTTCCAACTTCGACGGAGTCGGAATGCCCACCTCTGACCTCGGATTTTGACTGGGTTGGAGGTCAAAACTCCCTCTAACTCTGACTCCGATTAGAGTCAGAGTTCGATTCCGATCGGAGTACAGAGCTTGGAGCTCTGATCGGGGTAGCAAATGGGCTTTTTCAAGCCCAATTGCCCTACTCAGGCCCAGGGCCAGTTGTCCTGCTGAGAAAATGGGCTCCAATAATGTAAAAAAAATATAAAATACTGTAAAAAATAAGTTAAAAAGTTAAAAGTTAAATATAATAACTAAATCAAACTACAAATTGCAAATCATAAATTTAAATTTAAAACTATAAATTGCAATAAATTTAAATTTACTACACCAAAATATTGAATAATGTCACAGATTTCATTCAAATATGAAATAGCCACAATGCCTCGCATTAGTCTTGGACAGTCCATGCATTTGAGTCAATGACTTAATAGTGATTTCCAATTTTCCTGTATGAAGTTTTAAATTTTATTGATCAGATGCACTATATTTTCTTTAGTAATTTAACTATAGACTTCTAAACCATCAGCCAGGAAATATTATGAACTCACCTCCACCTCTAGCTCTGACGAGTTTTGCATGATGGTAATCATCCCACGGTGTATCAGTCTCAGACTTTCAGTCATTCACAACTAGTCTGGGGTTCACAACTAGATCTACAAAATCATATAAATTATTAATTTAATAATGACAATATTAAAATTATGTAAATCATTTAAAATCATAAAGTTACATGATTCAAGCCTATTGCTCTGGGCATCAACGATATCTACTCCAATGAGTATTGAACTTAACTAGTTTTGTGTGCAAACGAGGGTCTTGACTATGGTCGGAAACAATGAACTCCGAAAAGCATCCAAGACACAACCTTCAGTGCTAAATGCCGACTCAGAGGCAACTGTAGTGATAGGAATGTCTAGTACATCCCTGACTATTTGGTAAATGATTGGAAACTTGCCAGAATTCACCTTTCACCAAGTTAATATCTAGAATGTATTACTAGTTGCCTCAACATCTTCCATAAAGTAACGCTTAACCTCAGACTTGCATTGCATAATATTCCTCGATGCACGGTTTTGATGATACTGTTGTAGCCGCAATAAATTTGAACTTTGTGTCATCCCAGGAAGATGTCGAGTCGATCGAGCAAGAGGAGATACCACCTTTGGTTGGAGATTGACCACTGCTGTTGTAATGGTTATATAAATCATCAATATCGCATTTAAGCGATCTAATAAACTTTTCATCATCCTCATCACCCAGGACGTCCCTAATCCAATCCTCTACAATTGCCAACTTATATTGGGGGTTAATGATCGCAGCCACAAATAATAATTTATTTATCTTCTCCATATCCTCCCAATATTTATTATATTTGAATTTTATCCTCATACCCATTGCATTCAACAAACCCACACTGTCAGCACAACTCTCTTGCAAGTGGTCATAAAGCCCCAAGAGCTCCTCGAAGTACATGTTCATAGTAGGATATTTTTTTCCAGATATCTGCATAGTTATGTCATAAAATAACTTCAAGAATTGAAAAAAAATACCTGACATTGACCCAATCAACTGTGTCCGGCGCAATGAGCCCCCTTCTCCCCCCAACTGACTCAAACAAAGCATACCTCATGCCCCCCATCCTTGACCTCCATCCACTCGAACGTTGTTTGATACTTTTGCACTACATCCAACATCATATTTGTAGAGTTCCATTGAGTCGGAATGTCCAGTTGCAACATACTGGAAGATGAGATATCAAGTTGTTCGGCTATTACTTTAACTGACAGAGCCGTTGGGGGAAGCCCTCACATATCTCACTAGGTTCTAGATTTTAATAATGGATTCATCAACCTCTTTGAACCCATAAGAAACTATGAGGTTGATGATATGGGCACAACATCGAACATGAATAAACTGGTTCTCACGAATGATATCCTCCTTTACCATCGTATTCCGCTTGAACCAATCAATGACAACGTCATTTGCACTAGGTTTGTCAACTATGATATAAGTACTTTTCTGATCCCCAAATCCTTTACATAGTCATCCATCTCCTTGCCAATGGATGAACCCTTGCGATCAACAATTTGTTTTTGAGCCAATGGCAGTGTCATTCAAGTGGAACAACGTCGTTTACTTACCTCATCAAGACAAAACGTCTGTAAGGCAAGCGAAACGGCGCTGTTCATCTTGAAGTAGAACGATGTCGTTTTGATTATGTGTATTTGTTTAATAAAAGACGGAGTTCGGAGCCCATGCGGGCTTCGAATCTGACTCTGAACTCCAACCATTGGAGTTGGAGTTCCTTCGACTCCTCCGAATTTCACAAACTCCGACTTCGTCAGAGCTGGAGCCTCATCATAACTCGGACAGAGGTCAGAGTTTGGAAATTTTGCCCACCCCTAGCATCAAGAGCAAAGTAATGGCTTTGAGGTAACAACAGTTTTGAGGTAAATTTTTGGGATTTGTTTGGTTCCTTAATCTCTTTCCATGGTGTTTCGTTGTTGTTTCTAGAGGTAAAATTTTCAGATTTTTTTTTATGTAGTTTTTTTTTTTTTTTTTTTTTTCTAGTCGAGATTGGATTGGTGTTTAGTCATCAGTATAGTATGAGATAAAAAAAGATGGCATTGAAATTTGAATGGATGCCTGGCATTGAGAATGAAGCTTTTTGTGGTGAAAGTTTTCAAGTCTTTGTTTCAAAGGACCGTATTACATCATTGCTGGTATGAAGTTGATGTATTTCCTTCTTCATTGGGCTATGGCGGTGCCTAATCTACTGACTAAAGGTTTTGTCTTTTGGTCCTTGTACAAATGCAGTCAGTGTTTCAAGAGCCCTATTGAGATTGGTAGAAATCTATTTATTTTAACCTTGCTAATGTCATCCAAGTCTCACTAAACATTTTGAAGATGCTGGAGGTTATTTTTTTACAACGTATTTAAGGATCATGAGTGGCTCCTAGAACAATATCAACTCATCTAATTGAAACCTAATTTTACTTAGGTACTGCTTTATTATTATGGTGCACAATTATTTTTTTAATGGATCTCCAAAAGTTTGAAATTTAATGCTAATCCATGTGATTATAACTGAATTTTATGTCTTCATCCTCAACGGGCCATTAACTGGCTTCAGGAGCAAAATAGCGTTGGCTTCCTTAATGAGCTACAGAATGTAGTTTTGAAATGAAGCATCTGTGAATGCATTCAACCTTTAGCAAATATTTTCATCATTGATTTTTCTTGCTCATAGATTCAACGACTTTGACCTTGATTGATGCCATCCAGGACCCTGGTCTTGACTCTTGCCTTTTCTTCTGGAATGTTAATTTGCATTTACTAATTGTTCCTGTTTTAGACTGATTTGTTCGACATTTTGAGTAATAATAGAAAGTAATTGGATGTGTAATTTACACGCTATTATTGCAGCTATGCTGGAACATGGAGTATGGAGTGATAAATACAAGGACAAGGATGAAAGGAGAAGTTGGTCAACAACCAATCAGCTTCCATCATCCAGAGACTATCTTGGTGACTTTCTGGTATGGTGGCCTCCTAGTGGAGTTGAGAACAGTAGAGCTCTCTAGGTGGCTTTGGCATTATGGTTGGGCTTGGTTGGAGCTGCCCTCTTCCTTCAGAGATGAATCATATACGCATATAGTATGATCGGTATTTGTCTATTCATGATGTGTTCATTCAAAAATATAGGTTGTTATTACGTTCTATATTGTGATTTTAAGCTTGTATGTATGAAGTAGATGTACTTCTTACATTTCCTATAATTCGTGCAATGTAATTCTTTCATCTTTTCTTTTGAGTGCCTTTTTTACTAACATTACTGCATGGTGGGTTTTGATACATTTTCTGGCCTTAACAGTACGAATGACCCTCTGGTTAGTATCAGTAATTTAATATCAAATTAAATTATTAATGTATATATGGATAGTCTAATTGCAAAATATAAAAAAAATTAAAAATATTATTATTAAAAAAATAATATTATATTATTATTTTGATAAATCTAATGGCTAATGGATTATGGATAGAGAGGTTTTAGATTTATGAAAAATATGTATTTTTCATCAAATTTTGAAGATGACTTTGATGAAGCCAATGCTAATGCTCTTAGGAGTCAAAATTTGCAAAATGAATTGCATTATTAGTTTCATACTATTACTTAAGATTTTATGATGCAAAGTTTATTTTTGTATTTTTTGGAGTGAATAGTAACACTTGTGACCTGTGTTAGCACTTAGTCTAGTTGTTCTCAAATCAGTTTGGATTGTCCACACCAGTCTAGAGAAGTTTTATTTAGACATATGGAAAAATCTTAGCCACACTCAGTAAATAGTATAGGATACTTGGCACCAAGAGGAACTATGAGATGGAAATGTGAAGGAAATGAAGGAAAATCAAGTTTTGTGATCATGCCACTTAAGCCAAACACTATTCCATCCAAGTATTCATTTTTGTGTCAAACCAAAGAGGGTTTCAACCCTTGTGAAACTCCAAAACCTTGGTGAAAACCAAAACACTAAAAGGTTTCCCCAAACCTCAAATGGTTACCGGAAACCCTAAGTGTTGGCCGATTTTAACTTAATATTTAATCACTTGATTAAATCACTTCTACATGCTATTAACCATTCAAATTCATGTCATTAAATCCTTATTTATTCTTTTATTATACCCTTGTAATTTCATTCTGCCAAGAAAACTTAGATTTGGGCTTGTTAGAAATAGAAACCCCAAACCAAACCCTATTGGAAACCCTAAATGAGGCTCAATCCATTTAGGCCCATTAAGGCCCACCGAAAAGCTCCATCTATGCAAGATTCTTGAGGAAATTTTTCCCACTTCCAGAGGTGTACTTCCACTACCCATGTTAGCCCAAATAGTAGCTAATGGGAGGTCAATCAACCACCTTACCACCACCCATCACTCTGTAGCTCCCAAGGCTGAAAATCATGTGCTGCTGCTCACGACTTTACCCATGGTTTTGGCTGTTGAAACCACGATCAAATGGTCTTCCTCACATCCCTCTCAGCCCCCGGCTCTATATAAGTCATCTATGGCTTCTTTTTCATGCTTTTGTCACTTTCACTTTGCTTTCTTGGAGATAACTCTAGGGGAGATTTCAAATAGTGTTTCTGGCCATTCTTGCTTGATTTTCTCAAAGCTTTTGTAAGCAGATTCTCAAACTACATTCATATAAATTGTTCTACTTTGAGTCTAGTTTCAATTCTGGCCCAATCGGTTTGATTAGTGAAAAATCTGTTCAAGCATGCAAAGGTCTTGTTGGGAAGATCTTGGTCTGATCTATTTATGGTTTAGAGTTAACATGTTAACATGCAAGATGGACTTGGATTAATTGCATGTTAAGATATTTTACAAAGAGATTTGCTTGATTTTAGAAAGTTAGAAACTGGAGGTGTAAAAATAATTTCTCTTTTGAGAAAGTTTTGGTCTTTTGTTATGGATGTATGATCCAATGGTCTTGATATTCACATATCTTGATCTTAGAACTTTGATCTATATGTTAGGAAGTTATTTTTGGAGAATAATGGTCTTGATCTTGATGAAATGAATTTTATAAATGCTAAGGTCCGGTTAGGACATAAACTTGAGACTCACGGTTTGCTTTGTGTTTTAAAGCAATTTTTGACATGAGATAATAGCTTTAATGCTTAGAAAATGTTTAGAACTTGAATATGAGATATATGATTTCATTTCTTGAAATTTTGTTTCATGAGAAACTTAGATCTAGTAGTTTGATCTAAAATCAAAGCTTGTGATACTCGATTTTGAAGTTAGTATGCAAACTGATTGTGTTGGATGCTGTTTTGTGATTTTTATGGTCTACGATTTGATTGCCCAAACATGTTATGGACTTATGAACATGTTAAGAGTATTTTGGACGAGTATTGTAACTTTTGGACATTAGTTATTAAATGTTTATGAAGTATGCTTTTGTTCATTTAGGATATGTTATATTTGGTGCATAGTATTACTCAAGAAAAAAATTATCCAAAGCGAATATTACATATTGCTAGATGCATGCTATGTGGTGCCCCCAGCCCACACTTGAGATTTGGTGGAAACTGAAATGTCGGGACATGCAACACCAAGGTTACCTTCCCCTCGTGCATGACATATAAGATGCAATGCACCTAATGATAACTAACAGTATGTTGTGTATCGCAACGAAAAGTCAACTTAAGTTAATTATAGGAACATTAGTCATGGTATCGAAAACATAAAATCCCAATAGTACTCCATAATCCATAAGAGTCATCATAGTTGTTATGAGTTTTCAAAGAGCTCCCAAAAACACGGAACCAAAACATTAAAACTAAACATAAATTCCTTTCCCAAAAGTGGAATGGGCAAGAACCAAGGTCCCATCCTCAAGCAGACTTAAGAATATTCCCCTAGATGGTTGGACATCTATGTCCAAACCCAACTCTGTGGCTATTTCCTTAGCCTCTACAACAGAGTTCTTAGCTTGCTCCAGATGTCTTGACACAAAATTGATATATCGCTTCAGTCTTAACGTCTTTTGAGGGTCCAGTGTTGAAAAACTGGCATTGGACTCATTGACAGTAGCTACAATCTTTCTGAGTCGTTGAGCTGACAACTTAAGCAATTCTAAGGTTGATTGACGACGAGCCTCCACGGTGAACTCATCCTCTATTATTTTATAGACTCTATCCATACTTAATGGTCTCGTGTACCTTGCACAACTATTATCATTACCTACTCTTCTATCATTCCGAGTAGGTAATAATAGTGGGTAAATACAACAGTGAGATTTTGAGAAATCTCACTAAGTAAACAAATAACATGCAGCATATATCATAAGCATATGAAGCAAACTTAACAATGAATGTGTGGACATGAACTTATACTTATGCACTTGACCTTTCAAAAGACATCATGTAAAATCATGACATTTCATAACTTTTGCTTTCGTAAACATTCTTTTTTCATTTCGTACTTGTTCATTAACATACTTATGAGCTTGTGGCCTTTCTTGACTTATAACATATAATTGGATACCTCATGGTTCCGCTATGCACTATGTATTTTCCGCTAGTTACCGCATCAACCCTTGGCCACTTTAATCAAAGTGACTACGTCTTGTCTTTCATATACAGCAGCTCGCATTTCGTCTTCACCGTAGGTGCACCCACTAGCTTTAAGTGCAACCCCGCTCCAGTGTCCTTTTCTTTTAGGAATCATTCGAAATCTGCCGACAATACTTCGTCGACCTAGGGGTATCCCTCCATTTTAAGCACACTTGAAAAGACATAAGAGTTTCACTAGGACATTCCCCCGTTCGAGCATTTGGGGTCATGATAAAAACTTTACTTTTAAAAAGACTCTTTCCTTTCAAAAAAGTTTTCACAATCTCAATGCAATTTACATGACAATGAATCTTAGAGCTTTCATGAGACACATGAAATACCGAAATGCTTCATCATAACCATGAGACATTCATGCATGCAATACATATCGCGTTACAACTTGAAAATATTAGAACATGCAAACATGTTCCTTTATAACACTTTAAAGGCATTCACATCAATCAAGAGCATACATTCCAATAAATTCCATGTAAGGGTCAAAACATACAAACGCTAACATAATCAAGAATCATCCTTAACACATTAATCTTAAAATACCAATGGTCTTACTTCATCCATAGGGTTGGCCGAAAACTCTTATGTAGGGTAACATGCATTCCAATCAATTTTCACGAACTTTGAATCTTCTAATGTATTAAGCAAAGTCTTTAATAAAGAATTCTCTTGAACGGCCAAAACATTTTCTTGTGGTTATGGACAATATTTTCATGAACTTAGTCCCATACCAAAAATAGTTAAGTGACAACATTCATGTACAAACAAATATAGTACAAACCGAAACCCTAGCATGGCTTCTTACTCCATTTTTTATAACATGCACATCTTCCATAGACCACTTTAATCATACTTTAAAAGTAATCATATCAAGAGAAGTTCATAGCACATGGAAGAACAACAAGGTCACAAGTGATCATACAAAACCGAAACAACTAACAAGTTCACAAGTCATATGCATAAAATATCCAGGTACAAGTTAGAGGTGTACTTACAAAAATCCAAAATATGTATCTATAGCAAGCAAGCAGAAAAATCACATGTAATACTAGTTAGGATCATTATTCAAGAAAAACCATAACCCATTTGTTTAAGTGTGGTGCTATTTACATCTCTTTTCTTTTTCAAGAAAAGATTCCAAGCATTCGGACCCTTTCCCCTTGAATCCGAAACTCATCTTCAACAAGACCCTAGCTTAAAGAAACACTAGTGCCGTGACTCTCTTACCTAAAGAAAACCATGCTTTAAGGTTTAAAACAAGTAGAGTTACATTTATCTTTCTTTGATTAAAACCCTAATCTAACCTTCTGAGTGTAGGCGTGGGTTCATATGGGAGAACCTTCCAAAACACAAGCTAACTCCTTCTAACTCAAGCGTGTGGGTGTTAGAGCATAAGTTTTGGATGAACTAAGCTTAAACCGAAACTCTTCTTTCTTGAAGCCATGTGTGTGTAACAAAAGAAAAGTTGGCTTCATACCTCCTATGTTTCTCTTCTTGAAAGTATCTTCTCACTTTACTTATCCTTGAAAGAATGTTGGGGTGAGAAGAGAATATTATGGAGAGTGTTTGGATGGTGAGAAAGTGATGGAAACTTGGAGAAAATGGTAATGATCAAAACTTACAATAGTAATACACAAAATGGCCAAAGGTCCTAGGGTTTTCGGCTCCTTCTCTTTTATAGACACTCAAAAAGCTTCTTGCATGAATCAAGCTCATGCATGGATGCCAAGTGGTGTGTAGCCCTATGACCTCTTCCTATAGCTCATCATTTGATTGTGTTGGTAACGAAAAGCACCATTTGTTACATGTGGCGCCTCCTTCTTCCAAAACCGAAACTCATTTCCCCTTTTGCCCTCCATTTCATGTCTTGGTTCAATGTATCTAGTGGCTATAAGGTCTTTTATCAAACTCAAATCCTCCTCAATCTCTTACATGTGTGCATGAGTGCCAAGTGGCATGTGAAGAGTGTGTCTATAAGTGCATGGGCTGCCGAACAAAGAACCATGCCCTAGCCATCCACCTCAACATGTCGTACACAAGATTTTCCTTCTAGAACCCTAGGCGTGTAAGACCTTTCCTCCAATTTGATCTTGCTCTTTCCCAAGACAACCTTTTTTCTATCTCTATGCATGTATGACACATGGCAAAAAGCAACCTTCCTTTCTCCTTTGTTGCTGTCCATGGCCTCTTGGCCTTCTCTAGGTTCCACTTTTCCATAACCTAATCATTTCCTCCTAGAATTTCTCTCCCATAGTGTCATGTGTCAAAAAGCTTTCTCCCACAAGCAAAGATCTTCATGCATGCATGACACATGGCAAAAAAATGATAGATCTTCCTATGGTAGGCGTGTAAGCCAAACCTAACTCCTTCTCATCTCTCTTCCCTTATTTCCATCTAGATTCATCAAGTTCTATACATAGCTTCATTGGATGACAAGTAGCATACATAAATCTTAAGTTGGGTGTGAGCCCTAATTCCGTTGAGCTTCAAAACTCTAATTTCCTACAAGGGCCAAAACTTTCATGGGCTTATAAAAATAAAAAAAAATTACACAAAAGCCTAGAAAGTCTTGGTCGTCACATGCTAGGTGCATTGTATCTTTATATATCATGAACGGGGGCTGGTAATCTTGTGTTGCATGTCTTGACCGCTTCAGAGTTAGCCAAATCCCAAACAGAATATGGGGGCGTCACAAGGTAGACTCAAGATTAGACCATTGACGCAAGCTGAGAAGTTGAGGAAAAATTCACACCTGGGATCTCTCAATGCCTGCTTAAATAAGCACAAGAAAGACTCCGTATTAGAATATTGACAGGCAAGCCGAAAGGTTGTGGATAAACTGTCAACCTATGTCCTCTAAATGCACACTCATGGGAGCACAAGGCAGACTCGATGTTAGGCTGTTGATAGGGCAACCGAAAGGCTGTGGAGAAACTGGCACCCTTGGGTCTCTTAAGGACTGCTTGTGGGAGTTCGAGGCAGACTCGAGGTTAGACTGTTGGCTAGGGAGCTGAAATGTTGCAGAGAAATAGGCCCTAGGGTCTCTTGAAGCCCGCTCGTGGGATCACGAGGCAAAGTTGAGGTTAGATTGTTGGCAAGCAAGCCGAAGGGCTATGGAGAATCTGCAGAGCTTTATAAAGAGATCCACCTAAAAACCAGCAAGCTAGTTAGCATAAATAAACCCAAATTAATAGTGTATGAAGTGTGAACTAGAGCCCAATCTCTCAATCTTCAAACTGTTATCCAATAAGCATCGGGCGTTGCTTGTGAGACCAATGAGCAAATTGGGTTGCATATTTGTCTTCACATTCCCACTTGTTTGTTTTAAGGCGTTGCAAAGATCTAAGGTGACAGAGGGTGGTTCAAGGGTGACCCTGTCATTGGTGCTTTACTACTAGAGCTTTGTTGAGATATGGGGAGCCCGAGGGTGGCTCGAAGGCAACCCTGTTAGAGGTGCATTATAGTTGGAGCTTTTTGTAGAACTTGAGAATAATCTATCGAGAAAACCACTTGGAACCAAGTTTAGATATGCATCTAACATTTGACAAGAGAATATTTGTTAATAAGCCATATGTCCAAGACTTGAGGGTGAAGCGATGTACTCAAAGGCATGCAACATGCCATGCATGGGAAAAAAGCTAGTGCAAGGAGAGGCTGAAAGGCAGACCAGGATTGGTGTCATGATGCCATCAAAAAGTAAAAAACAATTTGCCCTAAGGATGAGAAAAGCTAGTGGCAGGCATGATGCTCATCGTGAAGGACCCCGTAAGTTGTAGGGATGGATCAATTATAGGTCACAGATGAGTGCACCATCTTGGTTATTGTTCCATCTTCGAGAGAAGCTCCCCATGGTAGTGATAGGAGCAAGCTCATAGTGTTGTGAGTTTGCTAGGATGGTAAAGGCCAGTGAGTGAAGGAAACTTATGAAGGTTCGAGCACAACAAGCTTGTGATGGCGGCAAGCAAAGCGACTAGTATTGGCAATGAGCAAGGATAGGTCACTAAAACCTCTGGTTTGCTGGCTTTCTTGTGGGCATGGAGCACATTGTTCACCCGAAAGCCATGTTGTGCCCTTGGTTCACCTTGGCGATGCACTCTATTTGTGCATTATGTCCATGGATGGCGAGAGACTGATGTGGCAAGCTCAATGTCATTCGTGTGTGGTGTCGTAAGGGATCTCCAAAGTTCTCCCACTTCTCTTCTAAGGATGGGGGGCATGAGCTGCTTGATAAGGCATAGAGAGCAACAAAAATTGCTGACAAGGCTAAATTTGTGGTTAGCTTTCCATCATGGCTAGGATCTGATCTAGGTGAGCATGCCATTCTTGACAAGCTCAACCACCGACAGGGGTTATGGAGATGGGGAGCAAACTTGATGGGTATGCCACCTCTATTTAGCAAGTTGTGTTTGCTCAATGAAAGTTGTGGCAGGGAGCTGGTATAGACTAGGTTGCACCTACTGTCATGCATGCATAATTTGAAAGCTAGTTGTGCATGCACACCGCATATACATTGGTTCATCTCTCACATAGATGAGATCTATCGGTGTGCCTTTCATATTAAACTATATAAAATTAAAAGGATGTAAAATGAAGCAAAGACACTTATATGTTGGAGACTCCTAGTGGGAAGACGACCTTTAGTATCAAAGAGTGATAAATCAAAATCTCACAAATGGCGTCAAGCTATTGATGCATTTTTCCATTGAGGGTGGATGCCAACAGTATGGTTGAATGGCCCATGGTGAGTGCTCAAGGGGTGTTGCATAGCTAGGATTTACATGATTTTGCAATAAGGCTTACGTCCATGAGTACTTTAGGGACATAATCTAATATTATAGTAATCAAACAAGCTCTCATGCTCTCTATTACAGTGCTTAGAAAGGTGGAAGGGGAGTTGAGGAAGATGAAGAGGGCTTGGTCTCTTGGAAGAAATCCCTCTTGGCAGCTTCCCCATTGCTTTGTGTCACTTCCTTAGTCAGCTTTAGTCCTTTCATGCCTTGTATGCCAACCCTTAGCTTCAGGTCTTATAAATTGGCTAGTTTTTGTCTCTTTGTCTCCTCTTTCTTTACTTGTTGTGGGTTTCAAATACATTAATGGGTTGGGCTTACAATACATGACTCATTATATTTTACACCCAACAGATGATTTTCATCCTAAAATCTATCCTTGAGTATCTTAGAATGTTATGTTGAACACTACCATGAACCAATGCAAGTAATTGTGAGATATGTAATTCATTAAACCAACAAAAACAAATTCCTTATTCTTTATTCCAAATAGAGTAACCAAAAGGCAAAAATTCGTGATGCCTAGTGATATCCAGATCATAAGTTATTCTTCAAGCACATGAATGCTCATTGTGATTGGCTGAATAGATCATCAGCTCATTCTAGTAGATACTTGTTATTAATACACTTGGAGAACTAGAACATGTTTCCATCAATCCCTCCAACTATTACTTAATCTATTTTAGATTCGCAAATGACATTCTTTAGGGTGCCTTGTGTACCAGTGAGGGTGCCAACATGAGTTCAATGTAAAACTACATTTCTCTGTCTGAACGTAGTTCGTTAATAGTTATTCCTTCAACTTGTATTTGACAAATCTAACTACTCTTGTACATATTATAAAGGTGTTTCCATCAAGATTTTTTCCTTATGTGTTTAGTTCTAATGGAGCAAAGCTTCACATATGGAGCAAATGTGACTGCAAATATAAATGATTGTGACGTCGTACAATATTTGTCACCACTTTGGCTTCCTCTAGCTCCATATTGACCTCTTTTGGTCATATACACTAGCTATTGCCCCCACTCTTTTGACTATTGATCCTTTCGCATTCTCTATACTTGCTTTCGAACATTTTTTTACTGAAGTTGTGATGCCCCCAAACTCCATTGGGATTTGACGGAGTTTGAAGCATCAAAACATGCAACACAAAGTCACATACTCATGTTCGTGATAATTAAAGATGCAGTGCACCTATCATGTATCTAATATTATGTAGTATTTGCATTAGATAATTTTTTTTAGCAATGCACAATGTACCAGAAATACTATATCCCAAAAGATAATTATGATATCATAATACTCACATCTCCAAAAGTTATAACAAGAAGTTTTATCAAAATAGGAACTGGAGACAACACTCCATAAATACAGACATTAAATATAACTACTAAACTAAATTATTGAGCCACTCACACAGCTTGACTATAATGTCCAAAATATATCTAGGAAATGGAGTATCAATGCTATCAGTTCCTCATCATCGCTATGTGGTCTATTTGATCTTGTCAAGTTGGTTATGCACCGATTCTCTAGGTCCTGACACATTGTCTACCATTACAGGACAAATGGTAGTTGGGACTACCACAGTGAAACTATAAAATCTCAGCAAGTAAGGCTCCTAAGCTACCAATAGTATACATAGGCATGCATGACAGTAAAATGATATGTATGCATCATGACATGGACTTGGACATGCGTGAGGTGACTTTTGAATAACATGGTTATACATGAACATGACATGATTTGACTTGAACGTGGCATGACTTGATATAAACATGATCTGATTTGACTTGAACATGATCTGATTTGACTTGAACATGACCTTATTACATATACATGTTTGCTTAACGTGAAACTATGGGTGCTCCATGACAATGGACATGTGCTCCTGTCGATACTGCATCACATCATAGACATTTGTACCAATTGTGAGTACATACATCATGATAACTAAACTGATAACATATTACATATGATATGACATTCGTGTAACAGATAAATATGTAACAGATGACATGATCATGTAACAGATGGCAATGCATTCGTGTAGCAGATAAGCGTGTAACAGATAATTGGTGACATGACATGGCATATTATAATAGTTATAATAAGCATAAATGGCATGAATATAAACAGTAGCAGTCTTACTACCACACATACATAAATATACAAGAGTGAGTTAGAAGCTAACTTGTAGTAATATGGCATAATGTAAAGTGAGCGTAAAAAGTGCATGAACTAAAATGAGATATTTTCTAAGGTTAGAATATCCCATTAAATTCTTATAAACATAAAACTTACTGACTAAGGTTTAAATTTGCAAACGAACTCCATAACTTACCAAAATTTACATTCATCATGTAAATTTCATCCTAAACCCAAATAGGAACTTATAAAAAATTAAAACTAATCACAAATATGAGAAACAACATACTTAGGGCCGATTCATGTATTAGGCCAAAAACATGATTTTGTTGCTACTTGAACTTCCAACATAATAACATGTTTAAACTGATTTTAACAACTCTAAAATCATGCTAAGATACCAATTTACACATTTCATGAAAAGTTAGACCCACTACAAAATAGAAAATGTCAAAACATCAAGATAAGGTCAAATAGAACCAACTCTTGATGTTCCTAGTCTAAAACTTTCAAATCAAGTCCAAGGACTCTAAAAGTCCATAAACACTCTCCTAACATGTTGACATTCAAACCTAAGTAATAGCATGCTTGACATATCAACCAAAAATTACAAAATATCACTTAGAACAATCTGTTTGCATAAAACCATGAACTCGAGTATATCATGCTTTGTACTTGCAACAAAGTCACTAGATCCTTGATTTTCATTCTACAAATTTTCAAATAGCAAAACCATATAACTTAAATCCAAGTTCTAACTTCATCTAAGAATTAAATCTAGCATGTCATGACAAAAGTTTCATCAAAACATATTATCAAACCTTAGAGCTTCTAGATTGAGTTTTAAACAAACGCTTGCATGCTCCTTAACACTCCATCAAAGATCTAAACAATAATTCTTAAAAAAAAAAAAACCTATTAACACATAGATCAAAGCCTTAAAATCAATATATATGAAAATCAACGCCATATGATCAAACTAATCCAAAACAAAAACTGCTTTGAGCCAATTGGATTCTATGACTTTGAAATCACTCAAAACTCTTTCATAAAAACCTAACATGCTTTAATCATTCCATAAATTTGCACATAAACCTGTTAACACTTCATCCTTATCAAGATCTACCCAATATTTCAAAAACAATACAACAAAACTTTCAAAGTTCCATACAAACATTAAAATTGTCAACACCGAAGTAATCCAACAAAACTCCAAGAAATAATTCACCAATTGTGACACCCCCAACCTCTGCTTGGGATGGAATAGAGACTTGAAGTATCAGAACATGCAACACATGATTACATACCCTCGTTCATAATAGTTAAGATGCAATACATCCTAGTATGCAACTAGTAGTATGCAATAATTGCAGCAAAAAACTGGTGACTTTTAAAGATTTGGTGCCAGAACAGACAAAATATCCCAACATGTAATTTTAACCACAAATAATGCCTTACTTGAAAGGGGTCGGAATAGGAAGGTATAAGTCAAACTTAAATCTACGAGATAGAGTCTCCTTATTATAGGCAAGGATCATAAAAGGGTGACTCAAGTCATCTCTCTATATGCTCCATGGTGAACAAGACCATCTCTAGGAACACCACTATTAACTCAGTTTTTGGGTCAGGATCAAACTCGTTCTCAATCATTTGAAGCCAAGGGGTGGAGTTCATTACCATCCTATTCGTCAAAGGTTGGTCTTAACACAATTTCTACAATTTCGAGGGGAATGATAGTGGGACTACTACAGTAAGATTCCTTGAAATCTTAGTACGTTAAACAACCAACTTGCACAAAGATAAGATATACATGATTAGTGATAAACATAAGATGTATGCATGATATGCATAAAACTGTATTTGTCTTTCATCCAGATTCTTCAACATCTATTCCAAAAAAAGTTTTGATGCACATTTTCTTATAGAGAACACACTTCTTGTTATTTGAGCCATTATCACATAACACATGGCATCATCACAATTCCCTATTTGCACTGTTAGTACTTGCCGGTGACCGTAGCACAACTTATGTTGAAACTACGTTGCCTATAGATCTATTTTTCAGTGCATTGATATTAAACATTTCATCATCATTATACATATGCACCCACCATCATTAGATTCCATACACGACTTCACTTTGGTATTGTTTAAAAAGAACCCATTTGAAACTCGTTGATGGCTCGTTGTCATCCTAGGGGTTATTACTCCATTTGGTTTCACTCAAGAGTGGACAAAGGAGTTCCACTAGGATATTCCCCCATTCAACATTGGGTCGTGATGAAACATTTTCATGCTATGCTACATGAAAAAATATTTCATGACACATGTTCATTTTGTAACATGTAATAAGCTTCATGCAAAAATGGCATTTTCTTGCAACATGCTACAAACACTATTCTTTCATGCTTTGTGCGAAAGTAACATAACAAATGCCATGTATGCAAGTAGCCAATACTTAATGATGTATCATATGACAATCCATGATCAAAGTGACATTTATAACATAAATGTGGTGTTTATACAAGAATCATAGATAAATTATCCAAGAGTAACTTAAAAGCTAACTTACAACTTTCTGGCTTCTAAAAATCGTTGCTACTGAAATAAAATACATACTAGAGTTAGGAAGTATGAAATTTCAAGAATCTAGTAAACAAAAATTAGCATTTGGAAAAATCTCCTCTAGTTTACCCAAAATTGCTATTTGCACCCTAAACTTTCACTATTTACATTTTGACCCTGAATGCCATCAAATTTAATGTAACCCATATTCTTATTCCATAGATGACCTTAGAATTTCGAGAATCAAACATCCACTATGTTCATTTCATCCAACCCATGGCATTCATATGGCTTGGTTTACACTATATGTGATTTTAAGCCTAAAATCCGTACGGACTCTTAATAACCAACAATGTATCTAGACTTAGTGACATGTTAATAAATTAGATCTATGCCATATGGAATCATATTTGGGCCCTAAACTTTCACTATTTTCATTTTGGCCCAACATTCCATCAAATTGCCCAAATTTCATGTAATCCATATTCTTATTCCATATATGACCTTAAAATTTTCAAAATCAAACATCCACTATGTTAATTTCATCAACCTGCAACATGCATATGATTTACAATATGTGCAGTTTGGATAGTAAGTTGAGATGAAAACTGAAAGTTGAATAAAATATGGTTAGAATATTATTTTTTAATATTATTATTTTTTTACGGTTGAAAATTTTGATTAGTTTATTATATTTTGTGTGGAAATTTAGAAAAGTTATAATGATTAGAAAAGTTGAATTTTTTATATGTGATTTTAAGTGTGATGCCCCCAACCTCCGCTTGGGATGTAATGGAGACCTAAAGCATCAGGACATGCAACATATGGTTACATACCCCTGTTTATGAGAGTTTATATGCAATTCATCCTAGTATGCAACTACCAATATGCAATAATTGAAGTGGAAAAAGGGTGACCTACAAAAATGTCATGCCAGAATGAACTAAACATCCTATTAGATCAAATTAACCTTAGATAGATGTTGCCTTACTTAAAGAGGTCCAAATAGTAAGGCATAAGTTTAGACATAAAATGGGAGATGGAATCTCCGTATTACAGACACTGCATCAAAGTTTCATAAAGAAAGCAAGTAAAAATAATTTCTCTCATTTGCTCTATGGTGTACAGAGCCATCGCTATAAACATCAATATCAAATCCAACCTCCGGACAGGATCAGGCTCATCCTCAACAATATGAAGCCAAGGGTTGAAATTCATTACCATCTTTTTTGTCATAGGCCAGTCTTGACACAACTTTTACCATTCTAAGCTGAATGGTAGTGGGATTACCAAAGTGAGATTTCTTGAAATCTCATTAAGTTAAACAACCAACTTGCATAGTGATAAGATATGCATGATTAATAATAAACATGAGATGAATGCCAGATATGAAAGGAACCTGTATTTGTCTCCCATCCAGATTCCTTAACATCTTTCAAAAAAACTTTGATGCACATTTTCTTACAAAGAACATTTTATATAACATTCCTTATTCATTAAAGCCATTATTAACAAAACATAACATATGGTATCATCACAACTCCCCATTTTTGCACTGTGAGTACCTGTCGGTGATCGTAGTACAACTCATGTTCAAACTACCTTGTCTGCAAACTCATATATCAATGCATTGATAACATAACATTTCATCATCAATCATCATAATATATGCACCCACCAGCAATAGGTGCCATATAGGACTTTGCTCCGGTATTCTTTAAAAAGAATCCATTCGAAACCCGCTGACGATTCTTTGTCAACACAGAGGTTACCACTCCATTTTTACTCACTCCAAAGTGGACAAAAGAGTTTCACTAGGATAATTCCCCATCATAGCATTTGGGGTCCAGAAAAAATTTATTTTCATGCTATGCTCAAAGTATATTTCATGACATGTCCTTATGTAGTATGCTTCATGTAAAAATGACATTTTTATGTAACTTGCTAAAATGGTGAAAATCTCACATATCATGTGAGCAAGTAATCAAATGCTCAATGATGTGTCATATGATATTATATGCTCAAAATGACATTTATAATATGAATGTGGCATTTATCCAAGAGACATGAATAAATTATCTAAGAGTAAGTTAGAAGCTAACTCACAAACTTTTCAGGTATTTAAGAATTTGGTGCGGCTATAATAAGAGTTATTCTAAGTTAGGAATTGTAAAACAAAGGAAGATGTTCATAATAAAAAATGTCCAAATTTTTTATAACTTCTATGGATGCATGTGTGACCGAATTTTATTAAGTAGCAAACAACAAATTTGCTCTCAAAGGACATTCTAACAACTTAGATTTAGGTCACATGAGTTCCCATCAATAACTATGCATTGATCATTATCAAAACATCAAAAAGCCTTCAAACCATGTATATGGATAATAAGTCTAGATTCTCTTTGACATGTGAGCTCTTAAATCATAAATAGCTCATGCATTTTAATTCTTAACATGATGGTAACAGGTTTCTAAGGATTTATAACATCACTTTGGGAAAATTAAACATGATATTTCATGAATATCTTCATGCCATTGGACACTAAGTATGCCTAGAGATCAACATAATATATTGACTTGTAAACCTATCATGACATGTTGTTTTCCCCAAATTTAAACCTTCAATCAAATATTCAAAATATTAGCTAAGCTTAGGGTAACATATCAAAACATGTCATGGCTAAAATTTCATACCAAAACAACTTATACATGCATGACTCCAAATCTAGCTGTATGTGCCCCAAGTTCAAATTCATAAAACTCATTCAAATACTCTTTCTCATGCCATGAATTAAATCCTAACATGTAAACAAGTCACCCAAAAAATGATAGGGTAGAGGTACTCACCAAATCATAGCTTATGATGCTCCAAAAATAACTCACTCCAAGAACTCACTCTCACACCACTCGATTTGACCCTTTTCTCACACGAGGAGTATTTTGCTCTCACGAACACTAAGAGAAAGCTTGAAGAAGTTGTCTGAGGGGTGAAAGAGGTATTTATAGGACTCAATGGAGGGGTGAGGGGTGGGGGAGTGCATGGCTTGGATGAAGGGTGTGGAATGTGAATGGTGGGTGTGGGCAGTGGAGGTGTTGATTGCATTTTCGGATGTGTTATCACTTTGTTCAGTTGAATAGTAACCTAAAACACTTGATTACCTCATGGAAAAGAGCTAGAGGAAGGCCATAGGTGCTGGGGGAAAATCCATGGGGACTCACATTGATCATTGACGGTTTTGGCTTCAAAATTGTTTAGGTTTTTTTAGTGTCCTTTGTTCCCATTCTTTTTGTATGTTTTGTTGGCATAATAACCACTATTGAGTGGCTTTCCCAAGTAGTTAAAGAGGTGTGATTGGTTCCCATGTGATTTGATTTGAGCATAAAATGAAGGAGGGTTGAATGTGCATGGGTTTCAGCCAAATGAGCATCTTGTGCAACCTTATTTCATCAATTGGTTTGTTGCTCATGGGAGGTGATTTGACAAGCATGTAATTGAGTGCTTTGAAGCACTTCCTTAGAGTTAAATGGTAGAGGTGGTGGCATGTGGGGGTGGTTGGTGCAGAAAAGTTTTGAAGAAGCATGGTATTCAGTTTGATCAATTCTTCATTTCCAAGGTGAATAGTTAGTTTTTGGGTTGACTCTTGGAACTATTCTTGGCCTTATTTTAAGTTTGAACTTAGTTGAAATGATGAGGGTTGAATGATGCTGAAAGCCCCTTTGAAAATTGTTGAAGAGCCATGGTTCCAAAGGCTTGTTTTGGGTGCTTCGGTTTGCACTTGTGTGTGCCGATTGGTGGGTTTGTTTGGCATTTAACATGCCTTTTTGCTACATGAAAAGGGCTGTATTTAATACACTTTTCAAGAGTCATAAAAGAGTGATCACAAGTGAGGAAAGTAAAAAAAAAAAAATCAGAAATATGATAGGGTCTTTGAAGCTTGGTCGAATCAGCCATCAAGGTTGTTAATTACACTAATATTGGCTTGATGAAGGATTTTTGGGAACGGTAACTTAAGATGGTGGTAGGGCTAACCATGGTTAGAATTGTAACTCTAGGGCGTGTGGGATGAACTTGGGAAGAAAGAAAACGAATGGTATAGTGTATGTGGGGTCCAATTGGAATAGTGATAGGAATACTAAGTTTGGGCTCCAAGCGTTGAATTCTCATTGGGCCAACTAATAAATCCTTTTGTGTGGGCTTAGAAGTGGACCTTTCCTTGGGCCCCAAGTCTAGACTTTTTTTTTTATTGGGCCTTTCCTAGGCATCAGTAGTTTACTAGGTTGGATCTTAGTCTTGAATTTTACGAAGTTAGGCCTATAGTTTTGGATCTTACTAAGTTGGGCCCGATAGTCTTATGTCTACTAAGTTGGGCCTAATGTCTTTTGCCTATTCTTAGCCCTCTTATCTTAGTAAGCTAGGGTTGCCTTCTCCAAATCCATCTAGTATTTTAACAAAGTTACCTAGCCCACCAAGGTGGCAAGCCTCCAATATGCCACACGCCATTTTTCCATTGGCCTCTTGGCACCTTTTTCTTAGAAATGAAAATAGCACTAAACTTTTCTAAAAAAAAAAAATACTAACTAAATCAATAGCGTACACTTCCTTGCCAACTCAAAGTCCAAAATTTTCCTTTTTTTTCTCAAGTATCATAGCTTTTTCTTAGCTAGGGTCATGGTTGGTAGGGCAAGGCCTAAGGTGTTTTAAATCAGGGCATTACATTAAGCATAAAATCCCTATGAACTCTTTATAACCAACAATGGATCTAGATTATTAACATGTTATTAACTTAGATCTAAGCCATATGGAATAATATGAATATCCATGTGATGAACAAAATCATGCTATCATGAATTCACCAAAACTGAGTGCTTAGCATGATGTGTCTACCTTCTCTTCAACATATAAACCTTATAGCTCTAAAGGATCATGCATTCTAACTATTGACATGGTGAAACTAGGTTTCTATATGCTTATAGCACATGCTTATAGATATTTATTAATGATATCACAAGATAACCTCCAAACAAATAAAAACAGAAACATGCTAGATGATCAACTCAAGATATAGTCTTATAAACCTATCATGACATGTTGTTTTCCTCAAATACAAATCTTTAATCATTTAAACAAGACATTACCTAAGTTTACAATATCATATCAGACATGTCATGGCTACAGTTTTAATCGAAAACAAGTTATGCATGAAGAACACCAAATCTGAACCAAAACATGCTTCCCAAGGAGTTAGCTCATATAACTCAATCCAAATCTTATTCTCATACCATAAATCAATGCCTAACATATGATTCTAACTTCCAATAAAAAGATATGGTGAAGATACTCACCAATTCGTGGCTTATGGAGCTCTCAAGATCAACTTCACTCCAAGGACTAAACTCTCACTACTCAGTTTCACTCTTCTCACTAAGGATGTTTTTGCTCTTCAATGAAACTAGAGAAAATCTTGAGATTAGAATGGGAAGAAGTGAGTGAAGGGGAGTACTATTTATAGTGTTCAAGTAAGGAAGCAATGGGTGAGAAGTGCACGGTTTGGCTAAAGTGTGATGAAGGTGATAGGTGTGAGTTTCGGTGGGGTGCTTGATTGTATTTTAGGTTGTCATCTATTGAGCAATTGAATATGCTCTATCATTGTAACGCCCGTCCTTGTGGTGAGACTTTTTATAAAATGATTTTAGAAAGGACGAAGGGAATTACCGTTCGATTTAAAACTTTATACTTGCATACCCAGGGTGCAAGACTCTACGTTTATAAAATAAAATGTGTTTTGAGAATAAAAGAGGTTTACAGCGGAAAACATTAATCTTACAATAAAAAGGGTCTCTCGTACAATTAAAACTCATGCCTAGACTTCCGTGCTCTTCCCTAGGGGCCGTGTCCGTCCTGGTCATTCAATTCCTATGGGGGGGAGGGACATGCATAAAAACTAAAATGAGTCGATGACTCGTAAGCATTACTTCATACAGTTAAAATATAACAACATAGGTTTTCATTCATGTATTCATCATTCATACATACTATACGTACATGCATACGTGCGTTCATTTGAAAACATAACTGGACGAGGTTTTCTTTAAAAGGGTCTTTCTTTCCGTAAGACATGTCCCCTGTCAGTGCCTTCATTTCTTAAAAGTTCGTGCATTCATGCGTTCATACATTCTTTTTTATCACTATCATAGGCCAGTACACACTATTATGCCCCGTGTGTTGGGGTTAGCGGTATTCCTTTGGACCCAGACTCCACCCATGGCCACGGGTTGGGAATCCCTTTTCAATCAGGGGGCAGCACTGGGTGCACTTCCAGTACTACTTACTCAGCATTGCAATCTGCCCATTCATTGGTACCCTTTGCATTCATTCATGTGGCCGTTACGTATCTTCATACATTAAAGCATTCATTCATTCAGTCCTTTCTTACAGTTCAGTCATTTCAGTTCAGTCTATTTCATTTAACAGTTCAGTTCATGGAAAAACATCGTTTAAGGCATGGGCTTAAACTTTCAGTTCATTTCAGCTCTATCTTTCATTTAACAGTTCATTCATGAAAAATGTCATTTAAAAACATGCATGGGCTTAAACGTCGTCTTTCATGGCATCCATAAGCATCACCTCATGGCACTCATAAATGCATCGGTTCATAGGATCTATAAAAGCATCCGTTTTCATGCCTTTCATGCGTTTTCATCAGTTCATGGATTTTCTTAGAAAATACATACAATAGATACAGCGTATAGTCATCCATTCACATGCGTACAATTAATACTTTCATTGCCTAAAAGGGGGCTGCCAAGGAGGGTCGTACATACGTATACCTTTGAACACTTAGCATTTTCTTTCGTAAAACGTCTTTCGTGTCTTTTCGTAAAGTATCGTAAGGAAAAACGTTTCGTTTTCATTTTTTTATATTTTAGAAGACTCTAGAAGAGTATGAACGTAACACTTACCTAAACTCCATGCTACTTACATATCATGCAGTCCATTTATGTGTGTGTCAGATGGCAACCTACATGCATACACATAACCTTAACCTTATTCTCTATCTAATGCTTAAGCAACTTAAACTAGAAATAGAGCTACATATCACTTGGAACACTCTTCTTCTATCCCGTGCTCTTACGTGCCCTTTACTATGCTAACACCTTTGGGGACCGCTTACGGTCACTACCTCTTCTCAATTCGATGTTCTTGCCTCAAGTGCTTATCTCTAAAGTGAACATGTGATTCACCTTAGGATTAAGACACTAAGACATTCATCTTACTCTTCTTACTAACCACATTCGATGCATGATTCTGACCGATGGAATCACGCATCCCAGTCCTAGATAATACACCCATCACTACCTTCATGCACCTTAGCTCACAATAAATCGTCATTCCCATCCATACAAGCCACATGGCTCTAAGCCAACTTTGAGGCTTAAGCACAGTGTAACTATGCTAAAGACAGATTACCCATTACATATGGTGAATCTGTCCAGCACATGTATCTAACCAGATTACACATGTACTTTACCCCTTTATCACCTGAGACCAACATATAACACGTTGATCACCTGTTCGTAGGGACAAGGGCCATACTTCGATACCAACCTTCTCTTAACCCGACTAGCATGACTCTTCATGCTACCCGTCCGTTTTGACAATTCATCCCAACACTTAACACGACAAGACTCCATTCACCACTACGCCTTATGCCACGTCATATAGCTTGAGACTACACCCAAGCTACACCATGACCTTGTCATGTCACCTGACATCCCACTATGCCATTTCTATGCCAACTCCTAACTCATCACTAGTACGGTTCCTCACGTACTCCTGTCACATCGTGACATCTCGTCACGTTCCTACTACACCATTTCTACACTAACTCCTCACCCATCATAAGCACGAATACCAGTGGTCATGTCACTTCATGACATTCCCCAATCATGCATCCGCTGTGCACTCTTACACTTGTTTTGCTACTTCCCGCATACTCCTAGCCATAAGTCAATTACGGCGACACCTGGCACCTCAGACTATAGGCCATTTCACATCTACTTCGGGACAATGGTCCATAGTTCCTGACACTACTCATCACATCCACGCTCATCAATCACACAACCATCCTTATCTCTACGACACGTCACACGGAGTGTCGCTGCCTCATGGAGTACACTCCACGTATACTCCCTTTTCACACATTACGCCAGATCACCATTATGGCATACCCGCCATATGATGCATCACTCCACCACATGGAGTACACTCCACGTGTACTCCCTTCACACACGCTACGCCACATCACCACTATGGCATACTCGCCATATGGTGCATCATTCCACCACATGGAGTACACTCCACATGTACTCTTCCCATTCCACAATACGCCAGGAGGGTATATTTTACATATACTCCTTATCCCACACTACGCCACACACAGAGTACACTCAGCGTGTACTACTCCCATTCCACATGCCCCGTCACCAATTGTGACGCCCACAGATTCCGCTTGGGATCGGACGGACATCTGAAGCGTCGGGACGTGCAACACAAGGTTACCTGCCCTCGTTCATGACATATAAGATGCAATGTTCCTAACATGCGTCTAACATTATGCAATATTCGCAGTGGATAATTTTTTTTTTCTTTTGGCAATACCATGCACCAAACTTATAATATCCCAAATACTTAAAACATACTTCATACATAAAGGCATACAAACAACCGAGATCACAATACTAGTCCAAAATGATTGTGAACAAAAGACTGCTGGAGATTTACTCCACAAAATACAAGTAGTAATCTAGGGTAACTACATCTAAGTCACACCGTCGCTTAGTCGACCGTTTCCAGCTGGTCGATCCCTAGTTCTCCTTCAGATCCTGTAATAAGATCTACCATTCGGGGGGAATGGTAGTTGGGACTACCACAGTGAGATTTGATTACAAATCTCAGCAAGTTAACAAAAAACCTTCACACAGGTTAATGATGCATGCATGGCAATAAAGGCATAAATGCACAATCAAAGTCAATAGTAAACATAACATGTCTTGACATAGCATGGTATGAAATTATAAGCATAGCATGACTTGACATAACATGGCATGAGCTGACATAACTTGAATTGAAACTGAAACTTAGCTTGACGTGACATAAACTTGAAACTTGACATGAACGTAAACTTGAACATAACATAACGTGAAACATGACTTGAACGTGAAACACATGAACTTGGAATCTTATTCAGTAGACTTAATCATTAAAGTGACCATACGGGTGCTACACAGGTCCCCTTGAGCCGTGTGTCCCTGCCGATTACCGCATCACAACACAGGTGTCTATACCAGCTGTGAGTGCGTTAATACGTACTCCACAGTTGTTGTGGCCCCACGTATCCTACGTGTCACAATTGCTGTGTCTCACGTAGTGTATGCTCCACAGTTGTTGTGGTCCCATTAATTGTTTGTGCCACACTTGATGTGGACACACGTAAAATAAAGTTTGGCTCCATCGGCGTTAGTGCCTGGCGCGCTCCGGTGACTAGCTAATTAGGCCCCATTCGCAACCTGTTGACTGTACTTCGTCAACCCAGGGAATTTCACACCTATTTAGATACTCCAGCGTGAACAAGGAGTTTCACTAGGATATTACCCCATCCTAGCACTTAGGGTCGTGATTGACATGAATAACTTAACAAGACTGTTCTCGAGATACACAAACTGTATTCAAGACGGAATGACATGAATATGAAAAGACAGAAGTCCTGACGTAGCGTAACGTGACGTGAACAGAAGATGACATACATGACTTACTTTGAGTCTTACTTGTAATAGAAAATATTTTATAACATGGCATACATGTAACAGATATTATTTTGTAACATGGCATAACATATAACAAACAATATTCCGTAACATGGCATAACATATGACAGTGAATATTACGTGAAATGAAATACGTGTAACAGATGGCATACTTAACTTAACATGACATACTTGCAATGCATAGCAATGTATAGAAATACGTGACAGAATATCTTATGTAACAGATGAATAATTCGTGATAGAATAAATACTGTGTAACAGATAAATATGTAATGACTTGGCATGGAACATATGATAACATGCATACATACACTTTAGTTCTCTTACTTATCACTCATACACATTAAACTGATAGTAAGTTAAAAGCTAACTTATCTCGATAGTCGCGTTCTACGAGAATAAGTGTGAAACACGAGGAACTGTAAGAGGGTATTCTAAAAGTTAGAAATTAATTACTAACAATTAGAAATGTGAAAAGAGGCAACTTAGAGTAAAATTACAATTTTACCCTTTACAAGTGGGAAAATGACTATTTACCCCTAACTTAAGGATTTCATATCCTATCTCCAAAAATTACCAAAATTTACATTCCTCATGTAAATTTTGTCCTAAACTCAAATATCAACTTAGAAAAATTTAAAACCATTCACAACTATGGAAAACTCACTATTGCCGAAACCTACTTAGGCCATTTCTCTTGATTTTGGTTCAATTCTTTCAAAATTCAAAACTCATGATTAAACCAAAATTTTGTAACAAAGATCTTCCTATCCTAAGTTTAAAAACACACTTAAAATATCCATTAGGAAAAATCTATTCATCAATACCAAACTTTTTGTAAAAAGACCCAAACTTTTTAACAAAAAGTAAGCCCTTTAAATCACAAGTTTTGACCTTAATAAAAAAATCTCCAAGAATTCCAAAAAATCAAATCTTACCTCTAACATATTCATAGCATCATTCTAAGATCAACCATGCTTTAAATCATCAAACAAAAGTCACCAAAAATCACAAAACAACACTTGGAGTTTTTGGTTTTAAACATAGTCCAAAACAGAAACTTTTCTCTCAACTACATTTGATCAATCTCTTGATCCGTGGCTTAAAGACATGTGATCTTCAAACTAAAACATCACATGGTCTAAAAATGTGTCCTAAAGAAGATCTAACCATCAAACTTAAAATCACATGGCTAAAATTCAACAAAACATGGATCTAACCCAAAAACATCAAATCTTAGGCCAAACCGAAATCCTCTTACATAGAAAAATCATATCTTTAAAAATAATACTAAATATCTTCGAAATAACATCCTAAAATGTATATAAGAGGCTTAGGATCATCATATAAAAATATCAAAGCCTTTGGAATAAGATTATACCACGAAATATTTAAACTTTCACAAAACAAAAACTGTTTTCCCACCTCCAGTTTTCAAGTTTCTAAATCTAAGGAAATCTATCATCAAAAGCTTTAGTCATGCTAGAAAACCTCAATTAACATTCATAAAAACATGTTAACAATACTCCATAAAATTTTCGGACCAAGATATGTCCATTAGCTTGGTCAAAAATTCCAAAACATATCATACTCTCCAGTTTCACGCCCAGAATGACCTTTCCATGGTTAAAAATACTTTTTACTAATCAAATGAGCATGGATTGAGACGGATAAGATATCTACGGAAACTACACTCAAAGAAGAAAAACTTAGATGAAGGAAATATCGTGCGAAAATACTTACAAAGGGTCGAAAATGGCCACGTAAAAATACACAGAAATCTGCCCTAGAGAGCACTTTTGGGTTTCTCTCTAAGAACGGGGGAAAGAAGTGATGAAATGGAGAGAAATGTGTCTTGCACGACTTTAGACTCCTGGAAGGGGAAGTTATGGACTTGAAAGCCCCTTGATTGGAGTTGGCTATGTGACATAAAGTAGAGAATAGTGAGAGGCATGGACTGCCTGCAGCAGCAGTGAGAGATGGTGGTTGATGGAGTGGATTTCTCCTTCACATCAAGGCACTATTGGGTGCAGCCAATGGCAGTGGATGGTCTGCCATGTAGGGGAGGAAACTTCTCTAAGAAGCTTTGCCAAGGTGGCCAATTTCGTGGGCCTTGGTGGGTCCCAACCAAGTGGGCTTCAATTTGGGGTTTAAAGGGGGTTTGGTTAGGGTTTGAGATGCTATCAAGCCCAAAACCAATTTTTCTTGGCCCAATCAAATTTCCAAGGTTTAAAAGGTTGGATAATGATGTCATGACAAGGATTAGATTAATTAATAGCATGTAGAAGTGATTTAATCAAGTGATTAAACACAATGCTAGAAATTGGATTAAAAAGGGTTTAGAGGCCAACTTGGGGTTTGGGGAAACCGTTTAGGGTTTTGGTTTCAATCAAGCTTTTGGGGTTTCAATTGGATTCCAGCCATTTAGGGTTTTGCTAGGGTTGAAACCCTCTTTTGTCTGGCACAATTTGGTTGAACAGATGAAACAAGGTTTTGCTTAGGTGGCATAATCTCACACCTTGATTTCCTTCACAAATCCATCTAATGGCTCCTCATGGTGCCAAGTGTCTAATACTATCTACTATGTGTGGCTAAGATCTTGCCAAGTGTCCAAATAAAACTTCCCTAACCTAATTTGGACATTCCACACTGTGATTTTAAAAACACTGCACTAGGTGCGCTTATCGAGGTTACTATTCACTCCAAAAAATTACATAATAAAATTAGTACTGAAAAATTCTAAATATTCATATTAACCTATAGTGAAAATCGTTTACCGAAATTCAACCCCGAAGTGCCCCTAAAAATAATTTCACAATTTTCAACAGACGTTTCGTCCGGAATTATGAAAATAGGCTGTTGCGCCATAAAATCCTAAATAATCCACTGAGTCTAATGGCGTAGACCATAATGTATTCTAACACTTCTAGCTACCTCAAATAATTAAACTCGTAAATTTAGCACCATAATGAGTGATAACACTGATTATGATGACAGACTAAAACCTGAGCGATTGGTCGATTCGTAAAAACGTATGGGTTTTCATGAGGTTCCTAAGGTCAAAAGAAATTCTACCAGTGAATTTCTTGTGGGCTGTTACACCAATATAACACATACTCCACAACCACACTACACAGTAACGTGAAGACCACTCGGGCTGTGCACTACAAAGAGAAAGGAAGAGAGAGTGTGAGAGAGAAGGGCCGGCATGGGAGAACTCACTAGAGGGAGGAGGTACCGACGGTGGGGGAGGTGAGGCTCACCGGCACACGGCGGCGCCGGGGTGTGGGGTGGAGCAGTTCGGACATGGGGGTGTCGTGCAGTGCAAGCCGTGAGGGAAAGAGAGGAGAGAGAGAGAGCTGGGATAAAGTGAGGGAGAAGGAAGAAGGGTCTGGGTATTTAACCCAGTCCCTTCGTCTTGGGATCTATGCAACGATCTAACGACAGATCTCAAACACTGATTTAAAATGCGTAAACATTAACTTAATTAAAAGCACTTAGATGAATTAAGGTAGAATATTATTTAAACTAAACTTTAGTTTATAAAATAATATTCTTTCATCATTAATAAATGATGAAGTCTTATTTAATATCTGTAAAGAATAAAACATTTAATTTAATTAGAGTTTTAAACATAATTTAAATCCCATAATATTTTAAATAACTGAAATCATTTTAATAATAATATTAAAATAATTTCCAAAAATTATAATATTTTTGGAGCTCTTCAAGAATATTATAATTGTCGTAGTTAAAATCAAACTTAGTTCAATAACACTGGAAATACTCTCTTATAAATATTTTTAGTACATTTAAACATTGGGCGTGCCTTAGAAGTCACCTAATATCTTTTGGAACATGCCATCGAGGTTCAGCATGCATGATGAGGCTCGCAGTCGTTAGAGAGAAAGGGCGGATGGTTACATAATTTCTATCTACGGAATTTGCTTACGTCAGAAAGAATGAACGTATGTTAGAAAGAAAAAGCGTACGTAAGAAGGAAGGAGCGGGGTATTACAATCATTATGTGTGTAAAAGGTGTAGAAGGTTTCGGATTCTCCCAGAAAGTCTTTGTGTGCCAAAAGAAACCAGGCTTGTTGCTAGTTTTATCAAGTGATACCATCAATCCACTTATGCCTAGACTTCCGTGCTCTTCCCCTTAGGCCATGTCCGTCCTAACGCGTACTGCTCATTCAGTCCCTATGGGGGGAGGGGCATGCATAAAAACTAAATGAGTTGATAACTCGTAAGCATTACTTCATACGGTTAAAATATAACATAAGGTTTTCATTCATGCATTTATCATACCATACATAGTATACGTACACACATACATGCGTTCGTTTGAAAACATCATTGGACGGGGTTTTTCTTTTCAAAAGGGGCTTTCTCTGCATAAAGCGTATATCCCGTCAGTGCCTTCATTTCTTCAAGAGTTCGATGCATTCATACATTCTTCTTATCACTTTCATTGGCTGGTACACACTGTTACACCCCGTGTGTTGGGGTTAGTAGTCTTCCTTTGGACCCAGACTCCGCCTGTGGCCACAGGTTGGGAATCCCTTTTAAGTCAGGGGCAGCACTAGGTGCACTACCAGTACTACTTACTCAGCATTGCAATCTGCCCATTCATTGGTACCCTTTCCATTCATTCATGTGGCCATTACGTATTTTCATACATTAAATGTTCAGTCCTTTCATTCAGTTCAGTCCTTTCAGTTCTTTCCTTTTTAGTCCTTTTCATTTAACAGTTCATTCATGGAGAAACATCATTCAAGAGCTTGGGCTTAAACATCATCTTTCATGATATCATTTAAAACATCACTTCAGAGCATCCATAAAGCATCAGTTCATAGGGGCATTTTAAAACAACATACTTTCTTCGCGTCGTTTAAAGCATCAGTTAAAGCTCGAGTCACAAGCCTCGACATTTCTTTTCTTTTCTTAGAAAATACATGCAATAGATATAACATATAGTCATCCATTCACATGCGTACAGTTAATACTTTTAGGTGCATAAAAAGGGGCTACCAAGGAGAGGCCGTACATACGTATACCTTTGAACACTTAACATGTTTTCGTAAGACATCTAAAAAAGTGTTTCGTTTTCTTTTTTTGTATTTTAGAAAACTCTAGAAGAGTATGAATGTAATACTTATCTGGACTCCATGCTACTTTCATATCATGCAGTCCATTCATGTGCGTGTTAGATGGCAACCTACATACATACACATAGCCTTAGCGTCATTTTCTATCTAATGTATAGGCAACTTAAACTATAAATAGAGCTACACATCACTTGGAACACTCTCTTTCTATCTCTTGCTCTTACGTGCCCTTTACTTATGCTAAAACCTTCGGGGTCTACTTATAGTCACAACATCCTCCAAGCTCAAGGTCTTGCTTCGAGCACTCATCCACTAAAGTGAATCCATGATTCACCTTAGGATTAAGACACTAAGACCTTCATCTTACATTTCTTACTAACCAAATTCCGACGCATGATTCGGACCGATGGAATCACGCATCCCAATCCTAGACAATACACCCGTCACTATTTTCATGCACCTTAGCTCATACTAAATCCTCATTCCCATCCATACACGCCGCACGGCTCTAAGCCAATTCTGAGGCTTAAGCATCATGTAACTATGTTTAGGACAGATTACCCATTTAATATGGTGAATCCGTCTAGCACATGCGTCTAACCAGATTACACACGTACCTTATCCCCTTATCAATTAAGACCAACATATAACACGTTGATCACCTGCTTGTGTAAACAAGCACCATACTCCAATACCAATCTTCTCTTAACCTGGCTAGCATGATTCTTCATGCTACCCGTCCCTTTTGACAGTTTATCCCAATACTTAACACGACAAGACTCCGTTCACAACTACACCTTACGTCATGTCATATAGCTCGAGACTACTCCCAAGCTACATCGTAACCTTGTCACGTCACCCAACATCCTTCTATGTCAACTCCTAACTCATCGTTAGTACGGTCCTTCACATACTCCTGTCACATCATGACATCCCGTCACATTCCCGATGCGCCATTCTTACACTAACACCTCACCCATCATAAGCACGACTGCTGCTAACCATGTCACTTCGTGACATTTCCTTGTCATGCTTCCGCTGCGCACTCTTACACTTATTCTACTACTTCACACATACTCCAAGTCGTAAGTCAATCACGGTGACACTTGTCACCTCAGACTACAGGCCACATCACAGCTAATTCGGGATACTATTCCATAGTTCCCAACACTACTCACCACGCTCTACGCCCATCAACCACACAATCATCCATATCTCTGTGACACGCCAAACGGTGTGTCGCTGCACCTCACGGAGTATACTCCATGTGTACTCTCTTCACACACACTATGCCACATCACCACTACGACATACCTGCCATATGGTGCATCACTCCACCATATGAGGTATACTCTACGTGTACTCCCATCACACATGCTACGTCACATGGAGTACACTCTACGTGCACTCTTCCTATTCCACATGCCACGTCACCCATACAACACATACTCTATAACCACACTACACGACACAGTCCACAACACTTCAAAGCACACTACACAGATATGCCCAACACTTCACATACACAGCACAACCCAATACAGCGAACTCCACAATACTTACAGCACAGTCAACAACCTAATCAACTAATTAACATCTAACATAAATACGAGGGATAGGGAGTTATACCATCGACGTGATAACCCGTACGTTGCTTACTGATCGTCACAGTTAATGACATCAGAAGGGTCATACGTGGCGGCTTACCCGCGTACAGTGGCTGTCCACCACATAAATTTATGGGTTGGGTGCGTGCGTGCAATGGAGAGGGAGAGGGGGATTTCATGGTGGCTGGGTCCACAAGGGGTGGTCATCGGTGTGAGGTGGTGGAGGTGCAGTGGCCTGGGTGGCCCTATACGGTGGAGTTAGGCGCTGCGCACGGTGAAACCGTGCATGAGAGGTTGCGTGCATGCATGGGGGAGGACTGCTGCGAGGTGGGAGCTGGGTTTGCCGATGGGAGCTCGCCGGAGTGAGAGGAGGCCTTTGGTGGTGGAGGTGAGATCTGGCGGCGGACGCTGGGCTGGGCTATGGAAGAATCGGGGAGGAGAGGGGCAGCATGTAGCGTGCGACGTAAGGGAGAGGGAAGAGAGAGAGAGGAGGGAAAAGTGAGGGAGAAAGAGAGAGGATCTAGGATTTAATCCTGATCCTTTTGTCTTGGGATCTTCAAAAAATCTAACGGTGGGGGATTAAAACACTGATTTGAAAATGCGTAAACATTAACTTATTTAACAGCACTGGGAGGAATTAAGGTAGAATATTATTTAAACTAAACTTTAGTTTATAAAATAATATTCCTTCATCATTAATAAAATGATGAAGTTTTATTTAATATCTTTAAAGAATAAAATCATTTAATTTAATTAGAGTTTTAATCAGAATTTTAAATCACATAATATTTTAAATAACTGGAATCATTTTAATAAATGATATTAAAATGATTTCTGACAATTATAATATTTTTTGAGCTCTTCAAAAATATTATAATTTTCTTTTTAAAATCAAGCTTAGTCCAATAACACTGGAAAAACTCCATATAAATATTTTCAGTGCATTTAAAACATTGAGCATATTTTAGAAATCACATAATATCATTAGGAACATGCCATCGAGGTTCAGCAGGCATAACGAGGCTCGCAGTAGCTAGAGAGAAGGGCAGACTGTTCCATAATTTCCATCCTTGGAATTTGCTTATGTCAGAAAGAAGGAGCATACGTAAGAAGGAATGAGCGGAGTGTTACAAGTTCGGCTGATCAAGTCTCATTTCCAAGGTGAATAGTTGGGTTTTTGGAGTGATCAAGGGAGCAATTCTTGACTTCATCTTAGGTCTGGATTTTCCAAATCTAGGTATCATTAGGATGGGTTACTCAAGTGCCAAAAATCAATGGATAAAGTGTTTGGAAGAACAAGTTTTGTTGGCTTGCTCTTGGAGTGCATCGGTTTGCATCTAGTTCACCCTATTGGTTGCTCTCTAGGATGAAAGACCCTTGGATGGGAGGGTCACTACTGAAAGGGCTAAGGTGAGTGTGACGCCTAAACTTTCACTCAAAGTAGTGAACCAAAAATTCAGAGCAGTTTTACTTGCAAGTATACAAGTGTTGTGGTACCTAACAAGGTCGAATCCATAGAGATTGAATTATATGATAAAGAAAATAAACTTAAATAAAGAAAACCAATTATTAAAAGGAAAATGCAATCAAATGGAGGATGGAATTACTGAGATGAAGATTTTTAAAGTAACAAAATACAACTAAAATGATAAAATAAATCAATATGGAACACGACTAAGGTTTCAAGGACCCGTCTAATAATTTAGAATATTGTCTCCAATCAATTTACCTCAGTTAAACTAGAATAATGATTCTATCTAATTGAAAGATTTAGCAGTTAAGGCCAAGAAAACTAATCACTAAACATTGAGCATGAACAATTGATGGTTAAAACATTCACAAACCCATTTGAATATCACAGGGATTTTCCAAGCATCCAAGGTATTCAAAAATCACAATGAATCAAGATAAATATATAGATAATCAAAGTATTCAATAATAAGATTGTAATGCTCGTCCTTGTAGTGGGACTTTTTATAAAATGTTTTTAGAAAAGGACAACAATAATTACCGTTCGATTTAAAACTTTTTACTTCTATACCCAGGGTACAAGACTCTACATTATAAAATAAAATGTGATTTGAGAATAAAAGAGGTTTACAGCAGAAAACATTAGTCTTAAAATAAAAAAGCCTCTCATACAATTAAACTCTCATGCCTAGACTTTCGTGCTCTTCCTCATGGGTTGTGTCTGTCCTAACGTGTACTGCTCATTCAGTTCCTGTGGAGGGAGGGGCATACATAAAAACTAAAATGAGTCGATTACTTGTAAGCATTACTTCATACAGTTAAAATATACTAATATAGGTTTTCATTCATGCATTCATCATACCATACATACTATACATACATGCATGCATGCATTTGTTTGAAAACATCACTGGACGAGATTTTTCTTTAAAAATGGGCTTTCTTTTTGTAAAACGTTTCTCCCGTCAATGCCTTCATTTATTAAAGAATGCGATGCATTCATACATTTATACATTATTTCTTATCACTTTCATTGGCCGATACACACTGTTACGTCCCATGTGTTGGTGTTAGCGGTCTTCCTTTGGACCTGGACTTCGCCCGTGGCCACGGGTTGTGAATCCCTTTTCAGTCAGGGGCAGCACTGGGTGCACTACCAGTACTACTTACCCGACATTGCAATCTGTCCATTCCTTCGGTACCCTTTTCATTCATTCAATGGCTGTTATGTATTTTCATGCATTAAACATTCATTTCATTCAGTACTTTCCGTCCTTTTTTCAGTTCATTTTAGCTCTATCTTTTCAGTTCATTCATGGAAAAACGTCATTTAAGAACACAGGCTTAAACATCATCTTTCATGGCATCATTTAAAACTTTAATTCATGGCATCCTTAAAACATCAGTTCATGGCATCCTTAAAATATCAATTCATAGGGATCTTTTAAAACACTTTCTTCGCGTCGTTTAAAGCATCAGTTAATGCATGAGGAGTAAGCCTCAACATTCTTTTCGTAGAAAATACATACAATAGATACTGCGTATAGTCATCTACTCACATGCGTACAATTAATACTTTGATTGTGTAAAAATGGGCTGCCAAGGAGGGTTGTACATACGTATACCTTTGAATACTTATACTTAGCATGTTTTCATAAAACATCTTTCGTGCTGTTTCCTAAAGCATCGTAAGGGAAAATCATTTTGTTTTCATTTCGTATCGTTTTGGAAAACTCTAGAAGAGTATGAACATAATACTTACTTGGACTCCATGCTACTTTCATATCATGCAGTCCATTCATGTGTGTGTTAGATGGCAACCTACATGCATACACATAACCTTGACGTCATTCTTCTAATGCATAAGCAACTAAAGTTAGAAGACATAAACTACAATTCACTTGGAACACTCTCCTTCTATTTCGTGCTCTTACGTGCCTTTTACTATGTTAAAACTTTTGGGATCCACTTACGAGCACTACATCTTCCAAACACAAGGTCTTACCTCAAGTGCCCATCCACTAAAGTGAACCCATGATTCGCCTTAGGATTAAGACACTAAGACCTTCATCTTACTCTTCTTATTGACCAGATTCCGACCGATGAAGTCACACATCCCAATCCTAGATAATACACTTGTAACTACCTCCATGCACCTTATCTCACACTAATCCTCATTCCCATCCATACACGCCACACGATTCTAAGCCAATTCAGAGGCATAAGCACCGTGTAACCATGCTTAGGATAGATTACCCATTACATATAGTGAATTCGTCTGGCACATGTGTCTCACCAGATTACACATGTACCTTATCCCTTTATCACCTAAGACCAACATATAACACGTTGATCACATACTCGTAGAGACAAGCACCATACTCCGATACCAACCTTCTCTTAACCCGGCTAGCATGACTCTTCGTGCTACCCATCCCTTTTGACAGTTCATCCCAACACTTAACATGACAAGACTCCATTCACAACCACGCCTTACATCACGTCATATAGTTCGAGACTACTCCCAAGCTACACCGTGACCTTGTCACGTCATCTGACATCTTGCTACATCATTTCTACGCCAACTCTTAACTCATCGTGAATATGGTCCCTCACGTACTCCTGTCACATCGTGACATCTCGTCACGTTCCTGCTACGCCACTCCTACACTAACTCCTCACCCATCACAAGCACGACTTCTGGTTTAACCATGTCACTTCGTGACATTCCCCAGTCATGCTTCCGCTGCGCACTCTTATACTTGTTCTGTCATTTCACACATACTCCTAGCCATAAGTCAAGTACGGTGACACTTGTCACCTCAGACTACAGGCCACTTCACAGCTACTTCGGGATACTATTCCATAGTTCCCGACACTACACACCACACTCTACGCCCGTCAACCACACAACCATCCTTATCTCTGAGACACACCACACGATGTGTCACTTCACCTCATGGAATACACTCCACTTGTACTCCCTCCATACACGTTACGACCCATCACCACTACGGCATATTTGCCATATGGTGCATCACTCCACCACAAGGAGTACACTCTATGTGTACTCCCTTCACACATGCTACGCCTCACAGAGTACCCTCCACGTGTACCCTTCCCAATCCATACAACGCCATGTCACCATTAGAACACATACTCCACAACCACACTTCACAGCACAATCCACAACACTACACAGCATACTTCCCAACTATGCCCAAAACTTCACGTACACAGCACATCACATCACCACACTACACAGCGAACTCCATAAATACTAATAGTACAGTCCACAATCTAACCAATCAACAAATAACATAAATAACAAAGGATAGAGGGTTATACCGTCGACGGGATAACTCATGCGTTGTTCGTTGACCATCACGGTTGATGGCATCGGAAGAGTCGTACGTGGAAGCTAAGGCCGTGCACATTGGCGGTTAGCCACGTACAGTGGCTATTTTGGCCATTGGAGGTGGCTAGAGGTGCGGGTCTAAGCATAGGAGGGTCAGGTTGTGGTCCTGGAGTGATGGTCTCGTGGTGGTGCCAAGGTGGCACACGTCGGAGACACGACAGCTCATGGAGGAGTTTAGGTAGTGGGTTTCAAGGCATGGAAAATAAAGGGGGAGCTTGGCTAGCCATGGCGGAGCTTAGGAGGTTGCTGGTGGAGCTATGGTGGCGAGGTGAAGGCTGCATGGTGGCCTATGGCAGCTGATCTAAGCCGTGAGGTGAGGGAGAGTCCGTGAGAGAGTGGGCATGCGTAAGGGGTAGATCGGGGCTATGGGTGGCTGGGGTAGGCTGATGGTGGCCAGGGGAGGCTCGAGGCGATGGTTGGACATCGTGGGTGGCGACGTACGGCGGTGGAAAGGGAAGAAACCCGTGCGTGAGGGAGGGAGCCCGTGCGTGTGAGGGAGGGGCTATGGATTTCGACCCAGGGGAAGAGGAAGGGGGAGGCCAGGGGTGTAACCCCCGCTCCTTTCTTCTTACGTAAGCTTCTCTCTTTCTTACGTAAGGCTCTTCCTTTCTGACGTAAGCAAATTCCAATGACGGAATTATGCAACAGTCTGCCATTATTTCTGGCGACTGCGAGCATCGTCATGTGTGCCGAACCATGACGACATGTCTCTCGAGATATTAGGTGATTTCTAAGGCACGCCCAGTGTTTTAAATATACTGAAAATATTTATATGAGGTATTTCCAGTATCGTTGAGTTAAACTTGTTTTTAAATGAGACAATTATAATATTTTGAAGAGCTCTAAAATATTATAATTGTCGGAGATCATTTTAATATTAATTATTAAAATGATTCCAGTTATTTAAAATATTATGGGATTTAAATTATATTAAAGGCTTTAATTAATTTAACGGTTTATCCCTTTAAATATATTAAATAATACTTCATCATTTTATTAATGATGAAGAAATATTATTTTATAAACTAAAGTTAGTTTAAAATATTATTTACCTTAATTATTCTGAGTGCTTTTAATTAAGTTAACGTTTACACATTTTCAAATCAGTATTTTAACATCTCAACGTTAGATTGTTTTGTAGACCCAAGACGAAAGGACTGGGTTAAATACCCAGACCCCCTCTCTCTTTCCCTCACTTTTTTCCCAGCCCTCTCTCTCTCCTCCCTCTCTCCTTCGGCTCGCCCAAAGCTTCCTTCCTCCAGCCCGACGCCGCCTTGCGCCGTCCACTCTCACCGCCGGCACCGACGCACTCTTCTCCCTCCGGCGAGTCCATCCATGGCAGCCCCTTCCTCTCACGCTCTCTCTTCCTCTCCCTTGGAAGTGCAAAGCCCGAATGGGCTTGATGCACGTAGCGCCGCCTAACGGCTCCACCACTCCCACGGCAGCTTCTCCTCCTGCCGGCCATCATCTTCTAGCAAGCTCAGCCTCCCTCTCCTCCTCCGTCGAGCACACGCATCATACCCATGAAAATGGGTTTCCACGACCTCAAGGCCACCGACGCTGCCAGCGCCGCCGTGCGCGACTCCCACGGCCACCAGGCACCACCGTGGACCTCTCCTCCCTTCCCCCTTCCTCCTCCATGTGACCCGAGGCCAGTAGCCTCTCTCCACCGCACGAGCTTCCCTCTCTCTCACACACGGGTTGCACAGCTCTCACCGCCGTGCACCGCCACCCATGGTAGGTAACCACCGTCATCAACCTCCTCAGAACACCACCAAGTCAACCTAACCACCCATGGCCCCGATCTGTCACCCAAGCACGCACACTCTCTCTCACTCTCCCACGGCCTCTCACCCACTATGCAGCCAAATCCGCCACCATGAGGCACCATGGCGCCACCTCGACGGCACCACGAGATCCACCGCATTTCCCTTAGCCGAACCGTAGGTCCAAACCACCACTTTCCGTGGTGGGTAATCACTGCACATGATGGAAAGTCACTACGCGTGACTAACCACCACTGCACACGGCTTGAGCCGCCATGTTATGCCCCTCACCACCATCACGAGCCCTTCCAAGACCACACTTAGCTATCCAAACGCCCAAACAGTCAACGTACGTGGGTTAGCCGCCACGTACAACCTTTCCGACGTTATCGGCTGTGACGATCAGCGAGCAACGCACGGGTTATCCAGTCGATGGTATAACTCTCTATCCCTTTTAATTATGTTAGATATTGATTAGTGGACTAGGTTATGGACTGTGCTGTTAGTATTAGGGGAATGACTGGGTTGTATTGAGATGCGCTGTGTCGTGCGCTGTGAAGTGTTGGGTATATCTGTGTAGTGTCGTGATGTGATGTGCCGTGTATGTGAAGTGTTGGGCTTATTGTGTAGTGCGCTGTGAAGTGTTGGGCATTCTGTGTTGTGAAGTGTGCGGGGAAGTATGATTGTGGAGTTTGTGTTGTAATGATGGCGTGGTTGTGCTGTGCAGTGTAGTTGTGGGGGATCTGCTATACGGATGGCGTGGAGCTGTGTGGAATGGACAGAGTACATGCTAAGTGTACTCTGTGTGATGTAGCATGTGTATGAAGGGAGTACATGTAAAATGTACTCCATATGGTGGAGTGAGGCACCATACGGCGGGTATGCTGTAATGGTGATGTGGCGTAACGTGTATGGAGTACACGTAAAGTGTACTCAATATGGCGTGATATGTGTAACGAGAGGATGGAGCGATGTATTGTATGGCGGATATGCCATAATTTTGACGTGGTGTAATGTATGTGAATGGAGTACACGTGGAGTGTACTCCAAGGGGTAGAGTGATGCACCATATGGCGGATATGCCATAGTGGTGATGTGGCGTAACGAGTGTGAATGGAGTACACATGGAGTGTACTCCATATGGTGGAGTGACACACCATATGGCGGGTATGCCATCATGGTGATGTGGTGTAACGAGTGTAAATGGAGTACACGAGGAGTGTACTCCATGTGGTGGAGAGATACACCATATGGCAAGTATGCCATAACGGTGATGGGTCGTAGCGTGTGAAAATGGAATACACGCGGAGTGTACTCTATGTGGTGGAGTGATGTATCGTATGGCGGGTATACCATATTTATGATAGGTTGTAGCGTGTGGAAAGGGAGTATACGTGGAGTGTACTCCACGAGGCAGCGATACACCATATGGAGTGTCGCAGAGATAAGGATGGTTGAATGATTGAAGGGCGTAGCGAGTTGTGTCGGGAACTGTGGAACAGTGTCCCGAAGTAGTTGTGACGCGGCCTGTAGTCTAAGGTGACAAATGTCACTGTAATTGACTTACGGCTGGAAGTATGGGTGTAGTAGTAGAATAAGTGTAAGAGTGCGCAATGGAAGCATAACTGGGCAACGTCACGAAGTGACATAGTTACTGACAGTCGTGCTTACGATGGATAAGGAGTTAGCTTTGGAATGGCGTAATGGGAACGTGACGAGATGTCACTATGTTACAGGAATACGTGAGGAACCGTACGTGAAGAGTTAAAAGTTGGCATAGAAGTAACGTAACAGGATGTCAGGTGACGTGACAAGGTCACGGTGTAGCTTGAGAGTAGTCTCGAGCTATATGACGTGACACAAGGCGTAGTTGTGAACGGAGTCTTGTCGCGTTAAGTGTTGGGATGAACTGTAAGAAGGGACGGCTAGCATGAAGAGTCATGCTAGCCAGGTCAAGAGAATGTTGGTATCAGAATATGGCCCTCATCCCTACGAGCAGGTGATCAACATATTATATGTTAATCTTAGGTGGTAAAGGGGTAAGGTACATGTGTAATCTGGTAAGACACGTGTACCAAACGGATTCACCATATGTAATGGGTAATCTGTCCACAGTATAGTTGCACGGTGATTAAGTCTCAAAGTTGGCTTGGAGCCGTGTGGCTTGTATGGATAGGAATGAGGATTTAGTATGAGCTAGGATGTATGGAGGTAGTGACGGGTGTATTGTCTAATATTGGGATGCGTGACTTAGTTAGTCTGAGTCATGCATCAAGATGAGTTCAAAAAGGAGAATATGACGAATGTCTTAGTGTCTTAATCCTAAGGTGAATCATGGGTTCACTTTGGTGAATGAGCACTCGAGGCAAGACGTTGAGTTAGAAGATGTGGTGACCGTAAGTGCTCTCCGAAGGTTTTAACATAGTGAAGGGCACGTAAGTGCACGGGATAGAAGGAGAGTGTTTCAAGTATAGCGTAGTTCTACTCCTAGTTCAGTTGCTTATGCATTAGATAGAGAATGATGCTAAAGTTATGTATGCATGTAGGTTGCCAACTGACACGCGCATGAATGGACTGCATGGTATGAAAGTAGCATGGAGTCCAGGTAAGTATTACGTTCATGCCCTTCTGGAGTTTTCTAGAAATTACGAAAAGAAAATGAAAAGCTGTTATCTTTAAGAAATGCTTACGAAAGAAGATGACATGCTTTCAAACGTATATGTACATACGGCCCTTCCATGAAAGCCCCTTTTTACGCACCCAAAGTTATTAATTGTACTCATGCGAATGGATGACCAAAAGATGTATCTATTGTACGTATTTTCTAAGAAAACGAACGAATGGATGTAAATGCACAAAAGACGAACTTGAGCTGACGCCTTCGTGGATCCCATGGATCGACGCTGTTGCGAGCACCGCGAGGTAATGCTAGCGGATGCCGCGAAGGTCGACGTTCGAGGTGATGCTTGCAGATGCCGTGAAAGGCGAAGTTTGAGCCCGTGCTTTACGTTTTATGGACGGTGCGAACTGATACTTTTGTGTACGCCGTGAGGTGATGCTCGTGGACGTCATGAAATAGGACGTTCGAGCCCATGCTCACGAAACAATGTTTTCTCACGAAAAGAAATGTTTTCTCCTGTTAAATGAAAGAAAGAACTGAGTGAAAGCTCCAGCTCTTTAGAGCTGACATGAATGAATGAAAGAATGAAATGAAAGCATGAAATATATGAAGATACGTAACGGCCACATGAATGAATGAAAAGGGCTACCCAATGAATAAATGGGCAGATTGCAATGCCGGGCAGTAGTACTGGTAGTGCACCCAGTGCTGCACCGTAACGGAATGGGATTCCAACCCGTGGCCACGGGCGAATCCATCGGCCATAGGGCTGCTAACCCTAACACACGGGGCATAACAGTGTGTACCGGCCTTTGAAAGTGAAAAGAAAGAATGTATGTATGTATGTATGTACGCATGCACGAATGCACTTTAAGAAATGAAGGCACTGTACTCTTGCAAAAATGAAGGCACTGACGGGTGAAACGTTTTACGAAAAGAAAAGAAAAACCCATTCCAGTGACGTTTTCAAATGAACGCACGTATGCACGCATGCATGTATGTATAGTATGTATGAATGATGAATGCATGAATGAAAACCTACATTATTATATTTTAACTGCATGAAGTAATGCTTACGAGTCTTCGACTAGTTTTAATTTTTATGTATGTCCCTTCCCCCCACAGAGAAGGAAATGAAGTACGCGTCGAGACAGACACGACCATGGAGAAGAGCACGGAAGTCTAGGCACGAGCATTTAAATGTAAGAGAGGCCTTTTATTATTAAAAATGATGTTTTCTGTTGTAAACCTCTTTTATTGTAAAAGCAAATTTTACTTTATAGACGTAGAGTCTTGCACCCTGAGAAGAAAGCAAAAAGTTTTAAATAGGACGGTAATTCTCGTCGTCCTTTCTCAAAATATTTTATAAAAAGACCCACCACAAGGACGGGCCCTACAAGGGGTGCTCGTGGTGGTGCTCAGTAACCGTGGGTGGCCACGTACGGCGGCCCAAGGAGGAGATAATGGGTGAAACCCATTTTGATGGAGCTATCGTAGGAGGAGAGAGAGGGTTGTGTGGGGTTCGCCGGTGGTGAGAAGGTGCTTACCGGCATGAAAGGAGGCCGTTGGTGGTGGCGGTGAGACTGGGCGGCATGCGGTGGTGTTGGGCTGGTGAAGAAGAGAATCGGGTGAGAAGGAGAGAGGTGTGCGGCATACGCTAGGGGAGAGGGAGGAGAGAGAGAGAGGGAAGGGAAAAGTGAGGGAGAAAGAGAGGGGACTTTGGCATTTAATCTAGGCCTTTCATCTTGGGATCCTCAAAACGATCTAATGATAGGCTTTAAATACTGATTTGGAAATGCGTAAATATTAACTTAACTAAAAGTACTGAGAGGAATTCAGGTAGAATATTATTTAAACTAAACTTTAGTTTATAAAATAATATTCCTTCATCATTAATAAAATGATGAAGTCTTATTTAATATCTTTAAAAGAATAAAATCATTTAATTAATTAGAGTTTTCAATATAATTCGAATCTCATATTATTTTAAATAACTAAAATCATTTTAAAAAAATGATATTAAAATGATTTCCAACAATTATAATATTTTTGAAGCTCTTCAAAAATATTATAATTGTCTTATTTAAAATCAAGCTTAGTTCAATAATACTGGAAATACCTCATATAAATATTTTCAACGCATTTAAAACATTGGGCTTACTTTAGAAATCACATAATATCCTTAGAAACACGCCATCGAGGTTTGGCACGCATAACGAGACTCACAGTCGCTAGAGAGAAGAGGCAGACCGTTACATAATTTCCGTCCTTGAAATTTTTTTACGTCAGAAAGAATGAGCGGGGTGTTACAAAAACCATTCAATCGATCAAACTCACAATATAAACTCTACTGTTGATTCGAAACAGTATCTAAATCATTAGACTTCACCTCTAACTTTAGTACAAAAATTTAGCCAACCAAGTTCATCACAAGAGCCATTAAATTCGAGGAAACATTCTCCATAAGAAAACTAAGATAAAACACCAAACCCAACACTAGAAAACAGCCTTCACAAGAGAGCAAAGGTGAAGAGAAGGCCAAGCTCCCAAAATTTGTCGCGTCCTCTTGGGTCCTTTTTTTGTTGCCCTAATTTCAAGCCTCTGTTTGACCCCCTAAAATTCCCCATTTGGAAAATTACATTAGACATGAATTTGTCGGTCTTAAAGTGACGTTTCCAATGCAGCAAAAATCATATCAATCGAAGATCATATAAGAACATTATGATCGAAATACCAATTTGTTGTCAGTTTCCTTCTAGGCTACGGGTGTTTCCAAATTTGTCTAAATTAAAGATTTTCTATGTCTAGCCTATTCACTCGAAATCTAGACCTCCAAGTCAGCTTTGTCCTTCAATCTTGCTATTGAATATCTTTAATTGCTTGGGATATTCTGATTATATTTGTCATTGAATTTCTGCAAAAGAAAATAACTGCATTAATGTCTCTAAAAATATTTGCATTTGAACCACCTGACACACACCACTTTATTATTAAAACTTGTATACTATGCAGTGGTGAAGAGAGTGATATATAATAATGCATCTAAGTGAATTTACATTCAAAAGTGATGCAATAATGTCCAATATGGAATGATATAAATGAGATTTTAGACAATTATTAGTGAGTTAGAATCCACTGTAGTGGTAAGTTGCGGTAGATAGTATAGCGTGTTGTCATCGGAGTCATACATTATGTTGGCGAAATGTCCTGGGTCAATATGTTGTTTGACCTTCTTGTTATCATCGTTGTCTGGTATATGCCCCTGCATGACTAGTCATCCTCAAGTGTCGACGACATCAATGATCGTGATGTCTCAAGCTCATGAATGGTAGTGAGCTCCTTGATAGCGCGACTAGACTTTGCCTTGTCAAATGGCCTCCTAGCATGGAAACTATGTCTATCCATCCATGTAAAGGGGTGGCAAGGTGGAAATCACTCCTCGTAGGGAAGAGCCCAATGCTCGTAGCCAATGACACCCCTAATCACTGCTTGTGATGTAACAAAGCCTTGGAGCATCAGGACATGTAACGCACAGTCACATATCCCCATTCGTGACAAATAATATGCAACGTAACCTATAATATGTCTAGTAGTTTGTAATATTCGCAGTAGAATTGTCAGTCACAAAAAATTTTTGTACTAGATTAATTGAAAACATAACATTATATAAAAAAAACTATCATTCAGGCCTCATTAATTGTCCATAGTATAGGGCGTGTACATAACATATTAAAAAAATAGAGATTATATCTCCTTAATCAAATCTTGGTTAAAGAGGGTCTTAAAACAGGACATATTCAAAGAATCGCTCGAATGCACTAAATGGCTTGCAAGACCATCTCCAAGAACATCACAATCAACTCTAACTGGTGATCTGGATCTAACTCCTCCTCAATCATTCTCAGCCAAGGATTTACATTCATCACCATACCTCGATCCTACTACAGCTCCTACCAACCGAAATGAAATGGTAGTTGAAATTAATAGGGTGAGATTTCTTGAAATCTCATTAAGTTAACATCCAATGTACACAAAGATAACATAAACATGATAGATGAAAAGCATGTAATGGTTGCATGACATGCAGAAAATTTCATATTTGTTTCCATCTAGATTCCTTACATCTTTTGGAAAAGACACATTTTCTGACAGACAACGTTTCATACTTTTTCAATCATAGTTCAGTTCATTTCTTTTGTTGCTTATGATTTTTCTTGACATATGGTAACCTCACAACTCCCCTTTTTTTCTTTGGCACCGTGAGTACTTGCTGGTATTCTGTAACACCTGGGTCCAACACCAAACCCAGGCCAAGGTGCGTTCTATAAATTTTTTTAGACGAGTTGGGTTTTTTTTTTTTAGAGGTGGAGTCAAGGCCCAAAATTCAGGAAAAAGCTCACTTTATTAATTTCTTATGCCACCCAAAACGTGGGCCCAAAGATTTAGAATGGGCCCTACCCGATCATCCCAAAACCCCACCCGTGAGATCCAACCAACATTCAACTAGCCTTTTTTTAAAACCCTCACCTCGCACGACTCCCATACACCATGCACGTATGTCTATATATATATATATATAGAGAGAGAGAGAGAGAGAGAGAGAGAGAGAGACATAAGTGCATGGTGTATGGGTTTGTTTTCATTTTTCGTTCGTCTATATATATACTTACCAAATCCTTCATGCATGAAGAAAACCCAAGAATAGGGTTGTTGTCTCCTTCCCTCATCCTCGAATGTATAGAGCCACAACCAGCCCCAATTCATATCAACTACTACAGCCTTGCTTCACATTGGGCACCACCCAATGGACATACATTATGAAGACCAAGACCACCCATTGTCACCCTACACCGCACACTACCTCACGTCAGAGTACCAAGAAAACAACCCAGCCACCATTGCACGCTAAGAGGCCTCTGCTTTCCTTGAGAAAAGCAAAGCAACATGCCCTCGAAACACACAGGTCCTCCGTCCAAAGTGAAACCCAGTTGTGCTCACCATCACCAACCTGTTTTTCCCTAGCCTCATGCACGTTCACATTCCCCCTCCGCTAGCACCTCCATAAGCCAACCACCAGAGCCCCACCATGCACCACCGTGGGACAACTCCCACTGCCCAACCCTAGTCATAGCCACCAACCGTGAAGCCCAGTTTCCTCCTTGCATCAACCCATCTGCGTGCCCTGTTTCAATAACCCAAAAACAGAGCCTTTTTCTCCAAACCACGAGCTTTTCTTTGCCGCCGTTAGTGAACCACAGCGCCACCGCCAACTTCTCAACCTTACGCGAGAACCACCAGAGGATGCCGATCGTGCACCTAGGTCTGTTGAGACCACCTCCTGGTAAGCTCACAAAGTGTCACGGCCTCCTCTCCATTCTCTCCCTCTCCCTCTCTCTCTCTCCTCACATTTTCTCTCACTTCCATAGTACAATGCCGCTGCACCCAGTCACTTGCCACCGCTCATTGCTAAGCTCAATAAGCCCACCGTTGCCTGGTTTTGTAAATAAAATGATTTTTGTCGTAGGTTCTCGAGTACATACTAGATAGAAAAGAAGTTTAGTTGTAGTTACAATCTTGCCCTTCCAATCTTGAGTCTGAACATGCACATGTGTTATGAACTTGTGTTATTGTGTTGGACTTGCTTGTAAGATGGGTCGTGCATATCAAAATGGGCTGGTGAGTATTTTCGGTATTGGGTTGTGTATATTTTGGGGTCGAGATCACATGTTTGCATGGACAATATTATAAGACCAATTTATGGAGTAATTTGATCATAGGAGTTACTTGTGTTTTTGTTTGGAGAATTTATGTAAAAATCAAAATATTTTGAGGAGAGAAGATATTTTATGGTTTCGAGGGTTTTAGACATCAAGGAAAAATATAGAATTTTATATCTCAGGTTTTAATTACCAAGCACGTGTTCGAATGAGAATTTACGAAGATTATGTGATTATTTTTTAGGTGATGAGTAATTTTGTTTGGCATTATTGAGGAAAATTTCTGAAAAGCTAAGAGTTCAGGTAAGTGGGGTTCCTGTACTAGACTTTGCATAAAAATAAAATGGGCTGAGATTGATTTTTGGAAAATATGCATGTTTTGTTATGAAAAGAAATATGAAACGACCTCAGTTATTTGTTCTGCATTACTCATGAAATTTTGTATAAGAATAAAGTATTTTCTGCATAACTGGTGTAGACATAAGCTTATTTTTGGCATTCTATTATTGAACTAAGAAAAATGAGCAAATATGAAAATTTGACAATTTTTACATGTGACTCTTTGATTTTGTTCTGACTCTGACTCTAATTCTGATTCTGGTTTTGATATGGTGATTCTATTATGTTTTGCTATGATATGTGGCCCCGTCACGGAATATAATAGTAACCTCTAGCCATGTCATGCGATATAATAGTGACCTTTGACCCTGTCAAGGGATATAATAGTGACCTCTGGCTCTACCACATGATATAATAGTGGTCTCTATTCTGAGTGCAATCGCTTTGGTATCATGGTGATTTATGTTTTGCTTGATTCTTCGTAGAATGCACAACCCTACCACAGGAGTTAAACATGGTCTCTGTTCTGATATGATAAGATATAATAAGATAAGATGAAGATGTTCAGTTATGCTATGCCAAAGGAATTTTGAATAAGAATATTTTTGAACTTTCACTCTGATATTTTTTATAACATGTTCTGACTCTACACTCTGAAAATAAAAAGTGTTTTATTTTTCATTTTGAACTCTGTAACTGCTCATGTTTACACATTCGTATATCTTCTCTGCTTACTGAGTTGTTGATAACTCACGCCTTATCTCCAAATATTTTTCAGATAATCTTGATGGTTCTGCAGGAGAGAAAGAGTAGACAGTGTTAGAGAGGTCTGATGTTCGTAAAGGAATATGTATCTGAGGATACAAGTACTTATTTGAAAGTCATAGTTAGTAAATTGATTATTTTCGGTTATTTTGATATGTTGAGTTAAGGATATTTTCGAGTCTTTGGGGAGTTTTTAATTTATTTTACTGAGAATTTCTTTGTTGTCCCTATGAGGGAACATGGATATTCGGTTTGAGCAAATGAATTAATATTTTATGGAGTTTTCTGGATTTTGTAGATGTGATATTGGAGTTGATATTAAGTAATAAGAGCTAACTCTTAAGACCTCCGGGAACGGGGCATTACATTTTCATTACTCAACTTTTGGTTGAGGTAACATCATTAGAGTTGCACAGATAAATTTTAATGCATTGATCATACTTCTCATGACATGGGCACTTACCAACATTAGGTGTTATAATATGACATTGCCCTAGAATCCTTTAAAGAGGAATCAATCAAAATTCGTTGACTATTCTTTACCAACCCAAGAGTTCCTCTAGGATATTTCCCCATCCCAACAGTGGGCTGTGACAAAAATCTTTCTCATGATATGCTCATGACAAAACATGTTTGATGACACGTGCTTCTTTTTTAGAAAATTTCATACTTCATGTAAAATGTCATATTTTCATGCATCATGCCAAATAGTACTTGTTTATGCGAGATTCCATAACAACTAACACATGTCATGTAGTGACCTAATGCTCATAAGGTATTTCTAGACATTTCATGAACGAAATAGCATTTACAAGATGAATGTGGCATTTACACAAAGTCATATAAATATTATCCAAGATTAAGTTAGATGTCAACTTACAAACTTCTTGAATTTATGAAGGTGGTGGCTGAAACAATAGATGTGTTGCAAGTAGGAATTTTGATAGACATTAAAACTATACACTTAACCCAAAAATACTCTAAATCCCACCAATCAAGTGATTTTATAACTTCTATACGATTTTCTAGTATCTTGAATCATAATATTTATTGTCTAAGCCGTGGCATATACTCATGCTCCAAAGACATCGATACCAAGTGATCATGCTAACCTTTTTGTGATGCTATGATCAAAATTAACACTAAATCATTGACCAAATTCTTCATGTGACTTATAATATTCATAAGCTACTCAATCGAAGCATCATAAACCACTAATAACCCAAAGTATGATTGATGATCAACCCAAGATATTAATTCATTTCCTAGCATGGCATATTATAACCAACATTCATTTTGATGTTTATAAACCTCATATCATGATCACTTAGCAACTACATCACAAATTTACTATGCTACCATCAAAACCTAACCTGAGCATGCATACCCTCTATTTTCTCATTTCAATTCCCATGCTTAGCACAAATTCATGCCTAATATGTTGATTCATTACTTCATTGGATATTGAGATAGACTATTACCACTCTAAGCTTTTCCAAATACTCGGCTATAGCTCTCTTTCTCAATATTCTCAGAGCCTCTTCTATATATCACTCAAATTGTCTTGCTTGTATTGTGAAGTGGAGTATGGCATGAGGGATGCTATTTATAGGCTCCATTTTAAGAAGAAGATCATTCAAGAAGAGGTTACTCGATAACTTACTCTTAGTCTTACCATGGTGAACTCGGCTAGGGTTATCATGATATTCTTCCCATGTTTTCTTATGTGCAGCTATGGAATATTATGTCTACCCTAGGATGAAATCATTTCTAAGTTTGTGTGGGCATGGGGTGCTGGGATTTTTAGAAGTTGAACAAGTTCCAGTGAACTTAGTTTGATCTTGATCAGACCCTTTCTCTTCTTCAAAACCATCGCCTAAAATCACATCTAATTGATTTGTGGGAATATTATAATCTCTTTCATGAATTATTAGAACCCAACTCATCAAACTCACACTTTACCAGAGCTTCAGTTCCTAATATGAAGCCAGTAATGGAAAGAAACCCTATACTACAAGAGAGGAATTTTCTATTGAATGGCACATGGTTCTGCATTGACAAGCAACAAGAAAGGAAGAAAGAAATATTATATCACTCCCTTAGCTAGTTTGGTTCTAGGGCCCTAGTTGGTATAGAAATAATTCCTCCCTTAAGCAATAAAGAGATGAAAGCGAGGGACACGTCTTCATGGTAGAAGAGATGAAACAAAGGTGAGGTGTTGTTGATAGCCAAGAATAGTCATTTGGCTTCTTGCAATCTTCCTTCAGTTTTCCTTCATAATTTTGGAGTCCATCCAAAGATTATGTATCAAGTGATGGTTGAATGCCATGGTTCTTCAATCCTTGCTTAGGAATCAAGAGGATGGTGTGGGAATAGGAAGTGGTTTGGAAGAATGCTCATCATGGTGATTGATAAGTGCGATTTTTATGTGATTTTTATTACTCTTTTATTTATAAAAAGTGTCATTTTTCCTTCAATTCTATTAATCTTATTTTATTTCTATATATTTTGGATCAAGAAAAAGAGAAAGAAATCACAGAAGGAATCCACAAGCAGTCCAAGTTCGAAATGCACTAGGAGACAGCCTGGACATACTTTAGTGTTTTGATCATAACTTTCTACTCACATATCCGATTGATGTGATTCTTAATGGGTTGGAAAGTTATCTTAAAGGGTTACAACTTTATCTTATTTAAGATTTCTATATTCTGACTCATGAAGTGCATACGAGGGTGCAAATATAAGTCCTAAAAGTTAGGCCATTTTTTAGGAAGGAATCATGGAAACGTTAGGGTTTCTTTTCTACCCTATATAAGCATATCATTAGCACAAAATTGAGGGGAAAGAGTCTGAGTTTTAGAGTCCAAAAGTCTAGAGTACAGTTTCTTAGTTTTAGCTTTTATTCTTTAAGTTTCTTTCAAGGGGACAGATCTGGAGAGCAGAGGCAAATGCCCCATGCTTCATCAATCAACTCCAATGAAGAATACTAGTTCTATTCTTTTTTCTTTTAGTTTCATTATGAACTAATTTTATTTTCTAGAGCTTTGATGTAGTCTAACTTTGAACACACAATTAATATTCTAAGTTATTATATTTTCAATATTTCCATGATTGAGTGTTTATTCCTTTTTCACAATGCTTGCAATTTTCTAGTTAATTATGGTTTGATCTATTGAATCCCAAAGAGACCGAGAGCTTATTTGTGATTAAGAGCTTCAGGATTAAACACCATTAGTTGAGCTAAAATAGAGATACTTTATCACGATTGGTGTGATTTTCAATTCCCACCGATCCATATGTAAAAGGCCTCGAATTTTACCAGATCCAAAATCAGCACCCATGATAATTCGATCAACATTCTTCGCACCCTCCTTGGCTAAAAAATCTGCCACCATGTTTGCTTCCCTAAAAATATGACTGATAGAACCTCTTACCACCCTTAACAAACTTTGTATTTCTTCCCAAAAATCATACATATGCCTGAAATTACAAGCCCCCTTTCGGATCCATTGAACTACAACTTTCAAATCAGATTCGATCAAAATATTAGTGAGCCCCAGATGTTTAGCTAAGCGTAAACCATCAAATAAAGCACATCCTTCCACTAAAGTGTTTGTAGCAACCCCATAGTACCTTGTAAAACCAGCCATGGCCTTACCCTCTACATCCCGAATTACTCCACCCCCTCTTGCTGCTACAGGATTTTCCATGGAGCAAGCATCCACATTAAGTTTAAAAACACCTGTAATCGGTTTTTTCCAAGACACCATTTTAGGAATTTTGTTGATCAATGGAGCCACTGGACAGTTTAACTCCTTCAGAATATTTTCATCATTAACATGCCTCTTCCTAAATTTCTGCTGTTTGGAGAGAATATCTACAAGAGAAACTTTAATCACCCGAATAACATCATAGCAGTCTGCCTTCAAATCCTTCATTCTAGCTACACACCGATTCCTCCATAAGGCCCACGTAATCACTATAGGCAGAATTCCTTTGCAAAGAGCAACCTGGGTAGACGCCGACCCCCTTAACCACCACAAATTCATAAGAGCCTGCCATGAATTGAAATGAGTCAATCTAACACCAACCACATCAGCAACATATTTCCAAACTTTAGCAGCTAATTCACCATTACACAATACATGATCTATGGTTTCTTGTTGAGGAGAAATACAACAATGGCACTTAAAAGCCATCAAAATACCAAGCTTACTAATCCTCTCATCTACTGGTAAAGCTTCTCTCCGAGCTCGCCAACATACGAACGACATTTTTTTTTTTAACAAATTTCTACCATAGCCACTTACGCCAAGGGCAAATATTCCCATGATCTCGGATTAACTCCCAAGCTGATTTAGTGGTAAATATCCCATCTCCATTAGGCTACCAAATGCGTACATCCTTTCCAGACTTGAATGATCCCTTCCACTGCACAATTTTAAGGACACAATCTGTCAAAACCAGGTCTGTAACTTAACAATATCCCACCCAGTCGATGTCCATACATCAGCCACTCTAAGCCGTGGATTCCCTCTCACCTCTTGTGTCTCAAAAATAGCACCATCTCCTAGCCAATTGTCAGACCAGAAATTAACATCACCTTGCCAAATTAGACTCTTGTAATGTTCAATAACAATGGATAAAACTGCCATAATACCCTTTCAAAATCTAAAACCTCTACCGTTGGTCATCGCATATGCAGGGTGATAATCTGCCAAATACTTTGCTTTGAAGAATTTTGCCCATAAGGAATTACCATCCAACAGCTGCCATGCAAATCTAATGAATAATGACTTCTGAACATCAGCAAGAATTTGAAATCCCAACCCACCTTCCTCAACTGGAAAACAAGTGTGTCGCCATGCCACCCATTTCCTTTTTTTCCATTCTTCATTAGAATTCCAAAGGAAATTAGAGAAAATAGACAAAATAATTTTAAAAACCTCCTTTGGCAACTTCATGACCGATAACATGTGAATTGGCATACTTGAGAGAACATGTTTGATAAGAATTATCTTACCTCCAAAAGATAATACTTTGCTCTTCCACCCGGCAAGCTTTTTTTGAATTTAAAGCAGTTCAAACAACCTCATAGAAACTCTCCCCACATGTAACAACACCCCTAAATAATTGCAAGGCCATCTACCGTCGACAAACTGAGTTAGCTGCAACAAGTCAAGTTTTCAACCAACAATAATTTTAGAAGAGAAAAAAATGGAAGACTTAGAAGCACTAACCCTTTGACCTGAAATGGATTCATAAGTTTTTAAAATACTCATCAGCTTCTGCACCGATCTCTTCCCTCCATTTGCAAAAATAAGAATGTCGTCTGCATAAAACAGATGCGTAATTAACAACCCACCAGGATTAAAAGGTTTCACTTGCTCTTTCCGAAACTCCTCATTAATCATACGAGATAAAACTTCTTGGGATAAAATGAATAAATATGATGATAAGGGATCACCTTGTTGCAAACCCCTCGACGGCTTAAAGAATCCCCGTATCGAACCATTTAACATCATGGAGCACATTGGAGATGTGATACAATTACAACTGAGGTCCCTCCACTTTTCAGAGAATCCCAAATGAGTCAAAATAGCCAGTAAAAATTTCCAATTTACTCTATCGTTTGCTTTCGCGATGTCTATTTTAATCATGATATTACCCCCACGCGTCTTCTTGTTAGGGCTGTGGCCTACGACCTCATTGCGAATCTAATTCTCCCCTTCAATGTACTCAATTAGGGCTATGCATTTTCATAAAATTTCTTTCAACCCTTAACTCAAATCGATTGTCTTACTCTAGGGGTACCCGATTGCATTTATTGATGCTTGGAGTGGGGTGCAAGGGTTGACATGTCATTAGGGAACTTGACATGGATTGGCATGTTTTACAAGCTTAAGATAACGTGTAAGGAGTTTAGTTTGGAAGGGTGGAGCTTTGGTGCCAAGTGGAAGAGAAGGAAAATTAAATTTGATGCTAAGTGTGTCAATCAACTAAAATAGGGTCTTTTTGGCTTCCTATCTTTTCTTCCAACTTTTGACCAAATAAAATTTTATGGGGTCAAAGGGGAATATGATCACTTGGGATTCATTGTTCTTTTTGCTTGGAGACAAAGCAAATGGCCTACAAAGGTGCTGCTCTTATTTATTTGGAATGTGTAAGAGGAGTTGGTGTCCGGTTTTACTCTAGTGTCTTGTACTTTATATGATTGTGTAAGAATGTGTCGTCTTGTCCTATTTTCATGGTTAAAGTTTCTAAATTTATTCAGGTGGTGGGGCTAGGCTTTAATGCACAAAATGTTATTCAAAATAGACAAAGCACATGGTGGCATTCGTTGGATATACCGAATTTGTACTTGTTGTGGAGTGCTCAGTTTAGGCATGTCTCTTATGGCTTTCACATGTATCATTGCTTAATATAAGTTTTTAGTCAATTAATGCTTAATCTGATTTCAAGATATCAAGCCTAAAATTTTAGAAAACTTTCCTTAGGGGTTGGTTGAGGTCTAGTGATCAATTGTCATCATAAGCTAGTTGATTTGATCCTTATTTTGGTTTTGGTTGTCCAAATTCTGAAATTGTCCTTTGAATTTTCTGAAATGAAGATCTTGGTAGCCAAGTATTCCTTTAGGTGCCACCTTGAAGGGTTGTATGCTACAAGGTGTTGATTTCCTATGGTTAAGGGTGTGGTGCAAGTTTTCCAAACTTGGTCTTCAAGTTGCGCAACTTTGGCCCCAAGTTTGGTATGTTGGGCTAGGCTTGGTTTTGGGCCTTCTTTATTGGCCTTGGCCCACTTGGTTGCGCTTAGTTTGGGCCTTAATTGCGCCTTGGTCTATTCGATTTTGCCTTAGCTTGTCGGCTTCTAGTTGGGCCTTAGGCCTATTCGGACTTGGACCTAAATTTGGGCTTCATATTGGGCTTTAGGCCCATTCGGATCTTGACCTAAACTTGGGCCTTAACTTTTGGGTTTTATCTTGGACCCATTCTAAGCTTTGTCCTTAGGAGTTGGATCCTCAACCTTCTTATGTTTTAAGCCCATTTTCATTCTAACTATGATCCTCAAGGTGTTATGGGTTTGGTCCTTAAGCCCATAAAGATAGTAGTTCTTTTAATATGGTCCACTCTCCACTACCCTTGTCGTTCTCTTGATAGGCTTGTGGTGGGGTGTTACATAGCCTTTCCCATCATTGTCAATATCCATGGTGTGATTGTGATGGTGCTCCCATCTCTCCACATCTTGCCAATAGGCAGCGGTTTGCCTATCCAGTTCAATGAGTTGCCTTCTATAGCGCTCCTCTCTCTTTGGGAGAAAGTGTAGACTTCCACGTAATCTTCCTCTCTCGTGCCATGAAAGATGCAAAAGATAGAGTTGAAGATGGAGAACAGATCCCACAGGACATTCCATAAACGGGGCGATAACAAATCTAAGGTGAAAATACTTTATTTGATATCCAAACAAATGAAGTAGAAAGACTAATTGATGCAATGCAACGTCGTACAAAAAGGTGAATACGAAAATGGCTAAGTCATGTTCACAAACAAAACAAAAACTATGATCCAAATAGATGAGGGTACTTGGCTTTCATATCAACTTCATTCACCCAAGTTGCTTCTTGAATGTTATGACTCTGCCACAATACTTTGACCAGTGAAATCTTGCGGTTATGCAATTCCTTCTCTTTGTAATAAATGATTTGCACTACTTTTTCCTCATATGTGTTGCAAGAGTGTACTCTCAGGGTCCATGATTGTTGTTGCATTCTCCCTAAAGCCCTTCCTTAGCGAGGACATGTGGATCACATTGTGGATTCCATAAAACACAGTTGGTAAATCCAAACAGTATGCAACTGCTCCAACTTTCTCCAAGATCTTGTACGATCCCACGTATCTCGAACATAACTTTCCCTTTATGCCGAACTTGGTCACTCTACTATAAGAAACACTTTGACATAGACCAACTCTTCGACTTCAAAATCTAAATTTATTCTTCTGTTGTCGGCGTAACTCTTCTCTCAACACTTCACCGTCTTCATCCTTTCTCTGATCACTAAGACTTGGTCCTTTATCTCTTGCAGGACTTTAGATCCAATCACTTTGTTTTTCCCAACTTCATCTCAGTGTAACGGGGATCTCCACTTCCTTCCATACAGAGCTTCATACGGCGCCATCTGAATGGTGGCATGAAAGTTGTTGTTGTAAGCAAACTCTACCACAAGCCCTAAACAAGTCTTCTAGAGTCTGTATCGTCCTCTCAGGTTGTTGATATATCTAAGGATGGTAGGCACTGCTCAATTTTAGATTGGTGCCCACCAAACTCTACTAAAATCGAGGTGTGAAACGAGGGTCTCTGACTAACACGATCGTTCTTGGTACTCACTGTAGTCTAACGATCTCTGACACATAAATTCTTGCCTATCTTTCCAAGAAATATGTATTCTTAATGGGAATGAACTAGGCATTTTTACTAAACCCAATATAAAATCCATTGAGATATCCTCCTACATCCATTCTGGGATCGGCAGTCGCTACAACACACCTGCTGGCTTCTGATGCTCCACCTTAACAAGCCTACAGATAGAACATTTGTTCACAAATTTTGCTACATTCTTCTTCATTCCTTCCCACCAAAAATGATGTTTTAGATCATGGTACATCTTCGTATTACCAGGATGGGTCATATAAGGAGTGTTATGAGCCTTCTTTAACACCTTATCTCTTAACTCCTAGTTGGCGGGAATCACCCTTCGATATTTGTGATACCGGGTCCCTCATCCTCTCTAATCTTGAAGTCTTTTGGTCCTTCTGACTTATCGACCCTACAGATTACTTCTATTAGTTTGTTGTCCCCTTTTTTATGATTCTTTAGTTCTTCCCAATTCGGGACAAACTCCTTCACTGAGATCAAAATGACCTCCTAATTGCGGTCTCCAATCAACAATCTCTTTATACTATTCAAGAGAGATCCCATTCTGATGACGAAATAGACGAATCCTCAACTCTGCTTTTGCAACTTAGTTCATTTGCTACCACATTTGCCTTCCCGAGGTGGTACTTTATGTCACACTGATAATCGCTGATAAGCTCCAACCACCTTCTTTGCCTTATATTTAGGTTCTTCTGCTCTAACAGGTTCTTCTGCTTCACACTTTTCGTTGTACAAGTAGTATCACCAAATCGTCCGAGCAAAAACCATGACAGCTAATTCCAAATCATAGGTAGGATAATTCTATTCATAGTCCTTCAATTGTCATGAAGCATAAGCAACTACCCTTCCTTCCTGCATCAGCACACATTGGAGTCCCGCTTTGGATGCATCACTATACACCACATAAGACCTATGAGGCTTCGGTAGTGTTAGTATCAATGTCATTGCAAGGCTTTTTTTCAGCTCAGGGAAACTAGCCTTGCACTTATAGCTCCAAATAAACTTCTCATTTTCTTGGTTAAGGCGGTAAGTGGTCTGGACTATCTAGAAAATCCATCCATGAACCTCTTGCAATAACCAACCAATCCCAAGAAACTACAAATCTCATGCACACTGGTCAACTTCTACCAATTCATCAGTACTTCAATCTTACTGGGGTCGACCGCTACTCCTTCACTGGAGATCATGTGATCCAAGAACTTCACTTCACATGGCCAAAACTCGCACTTACTGAGCTTGGTGCATAACTCCTGATCTCTGAGTATGGTTAAAGTCATAATTAGGTAACTCTTGAGATGCTATTCTTCGTTATTCAAGTAAATTAGGATGTCATCAATGACTACGACAACAAAACTATGCAGATAATGTCTAAATATTTTGTTCATCATGTTGTGAATGTCACTAGAGTATTGGTTAACCTGTAGGGCATCATCAAAAACTCGTAGTGGTCGAACCTTGTCTTGATGGCAATCTTTGGTACATCCTGTTCCCTGACTTTTAGTTGATGATATCCGAATTGTAGATATATCTTCAAAAACACACGTGCTCCTTGCAGTTGATCCAACATGTCATAGATTCATGGTACTAGGTATGTTCTTTATCCTCACCTAGTTCAACTTCCTAAGTTGATGCATATCCTCATCTTTCTTCTTCACGAACAACAAAGACGCACCCCCACGGTGAAGAAGTTGGAAGAATAAATCCCTCCTCAAGTAGTTCTTCCAATTGTGCCTTTAGTTCCTTTAACTCCGCTAGAACCATACGACACAGTGCCTTGTGGGTTGGAGCCACCATAGGTCCCAACTCTATTCCAAGTTCAATCTCTCTGTTAGGTGGCAATCCAGGTAACTCATCAGCGAGAACTTCAGAAAAGTCTTCAACTACGGGTATCCCACAGTTGAAGAAACCGAAACCCCAAACCCCACAGTTCAACTACGAGTATCCCCAAACCCTAAATGAAACCGCAAATCTTCTTGAAGAAGCCAAAACCCCAAACCCCAAATTGGGTGCCACTCGATTTGACCTTTTTTATTTCCTTCTGGGTTTAAACTCATTCTACCACCAACCATCACCTGAAGTACTTTTCCTTACACCCTTATCCACTCTCTTACACCATGGTACCCTCCCTTAACCAACCCCAAATGGGTTTGAACTTGAAGCCCTAACTAAACCCTAAAGAGAGACAATTGGGTGTAATGTTTTTGCTTCAGCCACACAAGTCAAAACCGATCAAGGCTTCACACCAAGTTTGCACACATGCCTTCCATCATATTCATGACCTGTCAACAACCACCCAAGTTAGCCCCTTTGTCTCTTCTCCTATACCCCCACGCTTATATCTTCATTTCACACACACGAGTTTCATACTTTGTTTTCTTGAGTGCTAACTGAGTGTGAGTATTGAGGGAGATTGGTGCTAAGTTTTTTTGTTGGTCATTCAAAGCTTCTATGTATATTTTCTAACTTCAACTTCTTTTATTTTATTATGCTTTGAGTCTTGAGCTTGTTAGTAGTATGTTTTTTTTTTCCTTCAAAGTTTGATGGTTGAATCTTAATAGTTTGGTATTGAGGTTCTCAGCTTGAGCATGATTGGTGTGCCTTATCCTAAGTGTTTCGGTCCCCTAGTGTGGTAATTTGATGATTATACAAATCCTTAGTTGGATTTATGGCATATGAGGTTTTAATAAAAAATTTTGCACGCATGCTCCTCTAGGGTGTTAGAGACCAAAACCCTCAAGCATGGAGTTAATTGTCTAAGTTTTTTCCTTTAAACTCCAGAAACCTGAATCAATGGTTTGATTCTATAAACTCTTTCTCATAAGGATTGACTCCACTATTTTAGTAAGATTGTTAGTTGTGTAACTAGAGTTTTTAGATTGCTTTTTATGAACATGCAAAGATATGAGTTTTTATGCAAGCTTTAAGAACTTCGACTTGTCGTACACTTTGATGTTGAGATTGTTTTGTTATATTGAATATGGTGCCAAGACCAAGATAGGACATGAATAAGAGATGTATGGATGTATTATTTCAAGAAAACTATGCATGCAACTTAGGGATATAGTCACTTTATTCAAAACCAAGTATGAACATTGTAACAGCCCGCCAAAAACTTAATGGAAGAATTTCTTTGGACTGTAGGAACAACATGAAAACTCTTGAAAGATTTTACGATTTAAGCAATTGTTTGGTTTTAGTTTGTCAGCATAGTCAATTGCTTGCCCGCTATGGTGTCAAAAATGCAATTTTATTTATTTGATGTACTTAGAAATATGAGATTGAGAAACAATTTTTGCCATTATTCTTAGATATTATTTAGGATTTTACGGCGCCATAATACAATTTTCATTTTCCGGATGATAACTACTAGAAAATGTATTTTGATTTATTTGAGGCACTTAGGAATCGAATTTTGTGAAACAAATTGCACCACTAGGTTCGTATGATTACTTAGGATTTTACGGTGGAATGTTTAATTTTTCCATTTTCAGAGTGCATTGGAACATCCGTGATAGCGCCATGTGGCAACCAATCCAGTCGATTTTCAAACTACAATGTGGATTGTCCATGTTTATGTTCAGTTCACATTCAGTTTCAGTTCACGTCATATTTAATTGGCGTTCAAGTTCAATTCATGTTAGTTACAGTTCATGTTAGTTTAGTTCAAGTTAGTTATGCTTCATGTCCGTCCAGTCCTTGACTATTTCCAAGTTACGTCAGCATATGTCACACTATTTGTCAAGTCATGTCACGCTCATTCACGCACACATAAGTGCTATGTCTTTTTACTATCATGCATGAATATATATACTGCTAGTTTATGTTGGTTGTTAACTTACTGAGATTTGTAATCAATTTTCACTTGGTAGTCTCAATTACCATTCCCCTCGGAATGGTTGATCATGTGTCAGGCCCTGGAGAATCAATAGAGGATCCCTTGGATGAGATCGATTAGGCCACGACACGACGACAAGGAGCTCATCACTTTGATGCTCTAATTTTTAGAAAGGATTATGGATACTTATTAGAGTTGTGCGAGCTACTCACCGTGCTAGCCTAGTAGTTATGATAGTTTATTAATGTACTTAAGGAGCTCTATCTTTAGTACTTGTGTTGTTATAGATATTTTGGACAAGCAATGTAACTTTTTTACGTTAGTTATTATATGACTATGAAGTACGCTTATGTTATTTTGGAATATATAACTATCTAGTGCATAGTATTGCTCAAGAAAAAAATTATCTATTTCGAATATTACATATTGCTAGGTGCATGATGGGTGCATCAAATTTTTATATGTCGAGAAAGGGGGTAGATAACCTTATGTTGCATGTCCCGATGCTTTAGAGTCTACTAATTCCCAAGCGGAATCTGAGAGCATCACAGGGTGGTATTAAAGCAATACATCTCTAGGTTCAACCCACATGTCCTTAGAAATTGTACCAAATAATAGGATTGAAATTTTACTCTTTCTTTAGTCTAGAATTTGAGATATTTAGGCTTGGAGGAACTGGCGTGTTGGAGTAGGTAAGCATGACAGCATCGGCCACGGAGTAGAGGCAAAATCGCCCAACCTTCTAGATCATGGAACAAAAACAAAAGTCTCAAATTGAGGAAGGTAACAATTTCAGATTACTCATAAGAATTGAGGTTTTAGAATTAAAGACTCTAAGGAAGGATTCCTATTAGAATTTCAAGTTTAAATTCTATAGGATTAGTATATGAGTTTTAATCATACTTGAAGTTTTGTCTCTACAACTATTTTGAGGGGAGTTTTGATTGAACTTACCATTACATTGGGAGACATTCGGGTGACAAATACTTACGAGATTTGAAGGTGACAAACCTACAAACTTTGGATAATGATCTTACCTTATATTAGGTTATGGATTGAGTGCAAAGTTTGGAATATAAATCTGATCTGATTCCAGGCTGTAGATTGTGTAAACTTTAGGAAATTTTATGTTAGATCTCTGAAGAAGTATGCATCAAACCAAGAGGAATGATGTATTTATTCATTGGTATAGGATATGATCAAGCTAAGATAGGATTACTAGCATTGTCTTATGAGCTTAAATATTTGGAATTCAAAAGGGGATTCTCAAGCTTATACACGTACATATGTGTTTCAGGAAGTAACACATGACGCGTTGTAAGTACCCAGAAACCTAGGTAAAAATAACAATCAAGAGGAACAAAGTCATCCAATGGATGGGGGGCAAGGATTAGCTGAAGTTGTACTTTTATTGACTGATGTGCTTAGACATCAGCAATAACAAGTACAAGTACCTAGACCAGAAGTTAGGGGTTGTTCCTATGAAAAGTTTTTGATTCACTATTAACCAGATTTTTTTCGAGAATGAAGATCCCTTGAGGGCAGAAAAGTGGATTATCGATCTCGAAAAGACATACGAGATTTGCGAATGCATGGAGGACCACAGGGTACTAAACGCTCATTACCTTTTTCAAGGAGAAGCTAGCATTTGGTAGGATACACAGAGACAGCTTCTAGCGAGGGACCTGGGAACCCTAGCCACTTTTACTTGGGGAAGATTCAAGGAAGAGTTTGACAACAGATTTTTTCCAATTTTTTTCAAAACAACAAAAGGTGCAGGAGTTTGTGTCTCTGTCACAAAGTATAGCTTAACTGAGGTAGAGCCTTACATGATTTCTACAAAAAGGATGCAAGCACAAAAGTTCTAGGGTGAACTTCAGCCAAGGATTCACAGCCAAGTGGCTTGTCTCAAGGTTGAGAACTACCAAGAGTTTTTGGTAAACGTCACTGCCATAACAAAAGCGGAGCAAAAGGGTTTGACCGCCAAGATAATTTCAGAACGAAAGAGGACTTCACTGTATGCTACTGAAGAAAGTCTAGAAAGGAAAAAGATGTTTACTGGACGAGATAAAGGAAAAGGGATCGAGACTAGGAGCTCAATGCTGACCACATACCCAATATGTGGGATGTGCAGTAAAAACCATGGAGGCAACTGTAAACTTACTTTAGGAATCTATTTCGGGTATGGTCAACCTGACCATATGAACAAAAATTGTCCCAAAACAGCTCGGAGAAATGGGACTGCTCCTAACGGAGATTCCAAACCAAAGCCACGGCCTCCAGTACTAGCTCAAGTGTACGCTCTCACTCCAGGAGACACAAATGTTGATGCCCCAGGAACTGAAGGAGCTGGCATCGTCACTAGTATTTTCTAAGACCTATGTATAGTTAAGTTCAGCTAAGATTAGTTTGACTAGGATTAGTAGTAGTATTGCTTTATGATTGACGTTAGGCAGTGCCAAGCCTTTGAGGTTTGTAGCTTGTATGCTGTTTGATTCAAGTGCGTCACAGTTTTTAGTGATTGTGGCATCGCACGACAGTCAAGTTCGCAAGCCAAATTGTTACCCAGGAGATGAGAGTAACCATTCTCATTAGGAGTATTACTATCTATACCAGTGTAGATGTAGAATACCATTTAGTAGTACGAGGAAGGATATTAAAGGTTGACTAAATAGCATTCTGTGTATTGGAGTTTGTTTTGGTTTTGAGAATAAACAAACGAGACGAACTATCCAAACTTAGAGGATGCGATTGAGTTTGTGTCTGAAAGAGTAAAGTGATTGGGAGAAACATTAGCCTTAGTAGGATTTGCTTATGATAATAGTATTACCCGACTGCCATTCAACAATCTTTGGTGAAACATTGCATTTGTGAAAACATAAATTGCTTGATACAGGGGGATGCGATCCAACTCCGAGTTAGATGAGGCTCAGCAGACAGATGCGATGTTAAATCAAGAAGGCAGTCCAACACAAAAGCGGTAGGAAGAGATGAGTATTTCTAGATTTGGGCGAGAAGCGGCAAATTTGGCCGAGAAGCGGTATTCATCAGATTTGGGTGAGTAACGACATATTCTGTGATTGGGCGAGAAGACTTATTCCTCGCTTGGGCTAGGAGATGTGGTGACATCAATATTTTAACTATAACTTTGGTTGCTGGTGTCAAAATTGTACAAATGACCCCATTCTGAAAAGCTCTCTTCGGCGTGCACGCCATGGTTACAATGCCTCACCTGGTGGGCCCCTTGTTGACCCTAAAATTAACCTTTTTTTTTCTTTCAAATCGTCACTTTTAGTTAATTTTTTCATTTTTGGTTAATTTTCTTCTATGGTAATGTTTATTTTTAGTAACGATTTTATTCCAAATTCTTAGGCTAGACTTTAACCATAGTTATCTTCTTTAGTATTCTATTGTTTGGCCTTGATTACAATTTTTCTATTTTTCGTTAGCTATTTAAGCCGGCTTGTGGGATTCAGAAGTCATTCAATTTATTTTATAATAAAAACCTAATCTCAGAGTTTATCTCAGAGTTTCTCTCTGTTTGTGATTTTTCTCAATCTCTAGCTTCGGTTATTTAACTAGCTGTTAGATTAATCTAAATTTTGTTCGTCGTTAGTTGGCATCAAAGATTTAGCATTTCCAGGGGTGAGTTATTTCAGGGCTGGTGGTAAAGGTCGTGGTCAACGTGGAAAGGTTCTGAATGAGCAACGCCCTACCCGCGATCGTAATGTACAGGACGCAATGATTGCAGATTTGCAGAGGCAAATAGCAAAATTATCCCAGCATCTAGAGACTCAAAACCAAGAATTTGGATTTATGATCAAGAGTCTGAATCCAGTTTTGAGAACCCGTATCACAATCGTGCTTGTTTTCGAGATTACAGTGGTAGGGAGGAGTGAGGTGGAAACCTAGGCTTCAAAGTGGAGCTACTGGGATTTTTTTGTACTCTACAAGCAAAGGGCTACATCGATTGGTTGCACGAAGTGGAACGTATCTTTGAATACAAGGATGCTGCAAATCGTATGAAGCTGAAACTAGTCACCATCAAACTAAAGGGCCGAGCGTCTGCCTGGTGGGAGCAGTTGAAGCTGTCTAGGGAGGAACAAAGTAAAGCCAAGATTGGCGACTAGGAGAAGATGAAGAAAAAGATGAAGGGTTACTTGTTGCCCTTCGGATATTCTCAGATCTTGTTTCAATGATTTCACACGTTGAGACAAGGAATGAAATCCGTTGATGAGTACACCGAGGAGTTCTATCAGTTGGTGGCTCAGAGCGATCTTTCTGAAACTGAAGAGCAATTGGTAGCACGTTATTTGGGTGGCTTGCGGTAACCTTTACAAGACATCCTCTACGTGCTCTAATCATGGAGAAATAGCAAACCAGGCAACTTGTGCCAAGGGGAGATAGAACAAATGGGGGGTCCCTCCGGAAGAGACTCGTCCTACTCCGCAGCCCACTCAAGGTTATGTTCGAACACAAATATTCGATGCTCCAGATGAGGGGAGCCCAATCATAGGGCAACAGAATGCAGAAAACCTCATGATCAATGAAGATGACATGGAGGATGTTGAAAGCCTGGGAGAACCAATCTATGATGAAAATGGTAAGGAAGGTGATGTCTTGCACGGTGATGGTAACGAGACCCTTGTTGTCAGACAGCATTTACTAACTCCCAAGGGTGATTTGGGCGAAGACTGGTTGAGGACTAATATCTTTCACACTACCTGCACTATTTCTTAGAAGGTGTGCCAACTGATCATAGATAGTGGTAGTTGTGAGAACGTGGTCTCCGAGGAAGCAATTCAAAAGCTGCAACTCAAGACAAACCAAAACCTAAAGCCGTACAAACTATCATGGCTGAAGAAGGGTAGTGAGGTCACCATCGACCAACGATGTTTGGTCTCCTTTTTGATTGATCTGAAGTATTTTGGAAATGCATGGTGTGACGTGGTATCTGTGGATTCTTGCATCTATTGCAAGGCAGGTCGTGGCATTATGATCGAAGTGTGATCCACGATGGGCGTAAAAACACCTATTCCATTAGCATTGAAGGGAAGAAGGTCACCTTAGCACCTCATGGGGAGAGAGTTGCTTCTGCTTCTGAGGGTGAAAAGGGACACACTCTTCTGTCAAAGGCTAGATTCTTGGAGGAGCCAAACAAAGAAGGCATGGTGTTTGCCTTGGTACCATGTGACGACTGTGGCGAGATGGACCATGAGATACCACCAGAAGTTCAGCAGATACTATCTGAGTTTTTAGACCTAATGCCAGAATACCTTCCCCCTGGACTTCTACCCATAAGAGATATACAACACCAGATTGACTTGGTGCCAAGATCTAGTTTACCCAACAAAGCAGCATATCGCAACGCCCCAAGGAATCAGAAGAATTGCAACGCCATGTGCAGGAATTGTTAGAAAGGGCTACATCTATGAGAGTATGAGCCCATGTGCAGTTGTTACCCTCCTATACCCAAGAAATATAGTTCATGGCATATATGCATGGACAATAGAGCCATTAACAGATCACCATGAAGTCAGATTCCTAATCCCCCACCTTGATGACATGCTGGATCAGTTGTCAGGATCTAAGATCTTTTCCAAAATTGATCTTAAAAGCATGTATCACCAAATCCGAATACTCTCTGAAGACGAGTGGAAGACAATGTTCACGATGCAACACTATCCGTATGAATGGCTGGTCATGCCCTTTGGGCTATCCAATGCACCCAGTATGTTTATGAGATTTATGCATCAGGTATTACGGTTGCTTATGGGAAAGTTTGTCGTCATCTACTTCGATGATATCCTCATCTACAATCTGATGTGGAAACACGTGGAGCACCTCAAGCTATTTTTGAGATGTTACGAAAGGAGTGCTTGTTCGTCAACCGAAAGAAGTGCTCATTCTTCGCCACTTGTTACATTCCTTGGATTTGTTGTCTCTACAGATGGTTTCCATGCTAATCAATCCAAAGTAGAGGCCATTTTTGAGTGGCCAACCCCTAAGACCCTACATGATGTGCGGAGCTTCCATAGATTGCCCTCCTTTTATCGATGATTCATCCGCAATTTCAGTGCTCTAATCACTCCCATCAAAGAGTGCCTAAAGGGGCAGTCATTCCAATAGTCCGAGGAAGCATAGACCAGTTTCGAGCTAATCAAGCAAAAGATGACTGAAGCACCAAATCTAGCACTCCCTAATTTTGAGAAGATCTTCAAGGTGAATTGTGATGCCTTCAGGGTGGGTATTGGTGGTGTCCTCAGTCAAGAAGGACGACCTGTTGCATTTTTCAATGAGAAACTGTCAGGATCGAAGAAAAACTACTCTAGGTATGACTTGAAGTTCTACGCCATTTTACAGTCCTTGAAACACTAGCGACACTATTTGGTACAAAAGAAGTTCATTCTGATTACTGACCATGAGGTGTTGAAGTACATCAAAAGGCAACAGAAGTTGAGTAGACGTGTCACAACCCCGTCCCAGGAAGGTCGGAATCGCGACGTACATGCCTGTTCTTTTCTTTTCTATTTTTTTTTCTAATAACATGTGATCGGCATGGACATGAAACACGTGCACTCTAAATTTTTCATTTAATAAAAGGGAACACCTAATGGACATTCTATTTGAACATTCATCCATAAGAGACTCTCAGAGTCCATCCCAACATAAAATGTCTATACATAACATAACCCATCATTTGTAACATAAATGTCCTCGTTAGGGAAGGTCCTAAGCGTCTGCCTCTCCCTTTGCAGTAATGCCTTGCTCCCCAGCCTTTTCATCATTACCTAGACGTTTAAAACATTTAACACAAAATGAGTCGAATACTCAGTAAGTAGTACACCATGTAGTGAACATACTAGGCATCTATTCTTTTCTTTTGAAACATGGATACATAAAGATTTTCGCTAATTCTTGACAATGCTTTCATGTATAACAGTTTAAGGAATAAGCCATACTTTCATGCATAAACATTTCATTGCTTTCATGCATAAACATTTCTTAGCTTTCATACATAAACAGTTCTTAGCTTTCATGCATAAACATTTCTTAGAAATAACTTTACGTTTCACTTTCTTTGGTCGGTACACACTATTACGCCCCGTGTGTTGGGGTTAACGGTCTTCCTTTGGACCTCGATTCCGCCCGTGGCCACAGGTTGGGAATCCTTTTTTAGTCAGGAGGCAATACTGGGTGCACTACCAGTACTACTTACCCGGCATTGCAATCTGTCCATTCATTGGTACCCTTTTCATTCATTTATATGGCCGTTACGTAATTTCATACATTAAGCATTCATTCATTCATGTCAGTCCTTTCAGTCCATTACGTTGACAATTCATTCATGGAAAACGTCATTTAAAAGTATGAACTTAACATCATCTTTTCATTTAACAGTGCATTCATGAAGAAGCATCACTTTTAAAGTATGAGCTTAAACATCACTTTTCATGGCATCCATAAAGCGTCAGTTCATAGGGACAATTTAATATCAGTTCGTAGGGACATCTTAAAACGTTTCCTTCGCGTTATTTAAAACATGAGTTCATAGGAGCATTTTAAAACGTTTTCTTCGCGTCATTTAGAACATCTCATAAATCATAAGGCATGAGACGTTCATCTCCTTCCCTTTTTGCAATCAAAACATTTTCATCATCTTTCTTACTCCAATGCACATGCATTTTTATGAAAAATATACATTTTCATGCTAGACTACATATAGGAATAATCAATAAGTTTATTGAGAGCATGTATGGAAATCTCATGACTTAGAACTTACGTGCATGCATTACTTTATATATACACACAATTATAATTGATAGGGTGCTTAACAGGGGCTATCAAGAAAGAGCTTGTACATACTATATTCATTTACTCTTTTCTTTAAGAGAACATTTGCAATAAGAGAGAGAGACATTCTTTCATAAAGAGAACTTGGTGTAAGAAGCATAGTCAGATCTATTTACCTGGGAGCTTTACTAGTGAGTTCCTTTGAACTTGAAAATAAACTCTTATTCAATGAAATGGAATAAATACATCAATATTCATTTCACTTTAAGCTTACTAACCGACACCCATACGCGCTCACTAAACTTCCAAGTTGGAATTAAAGCGTTTTCTTTAACCCCTTAGCTACATACATGGCACTAAGTCAACATTAATATCCTCATTCCGATATTTAAGGAAAGCCATGAAAGTAAGAAGCTTGCTTGTTGTCCCTCTTTAAAGGCTACCATTTTCTATACAAGGGATAGGTAGGAATCATGAATTAAAATGTATAGGATGGTATGGATTTATTTATGTATGGTAGGGAACAAGGAGGTACCACCCAAATCTGGAAATTTTATAAAAATGGCATTTTGAGAGCTTGTAACATCGTGTGGAAAGTAATTCTGACAAAAGACAATGCTTACAAGAGGTTGGTTTTTGTCACTTATTCTTCAAGGGATTTCCATACTAAAATTCATCATTGATTAAACAAAAGGGTGAAGTTGAGCAAGAGATGGAATGGGCTGACTTAGGCTCCCAAAACAGAATATATTTCAGAATTTTGCAATGCATGGGCAGCTGGCAAGTTCTAGCATGTTCATGGTCTTAAACATCGCTCACTTAACCAAATCTCAACCATACAATTAAATATCTTAAGAGTGGTAGAAACTTAAGAAAACCTCATATATATAAATATATATATATATATTCTGAAAACAGTACTAATAAAGAGATACAACTCTTGGCAAATTTAAGAATTCCTAAGGCAAGCTTATTAATTTAATTTAAAAGTCTTAGTGGCTTACTTAGGCCATAAATCTTAGGGAAAACATGTCTAAAACTATAAACTTTAACTCCATTAATTTAACACATAAAGACATGACTTTAACAAAATTTAAAACATGGTTTAAGCTTGATAAAACACATGGACTACAATTTTGCTTTGTGCAACACACGGCTGGGACAGCCAAAACAAAACACACACACACACATACGGTTTCTTCATATATATATATATATATATATATATATATATATATATATATACAACGGATTAATCAATCTTCCAAGTCAAATAGGAAAATATATAATTTTGAAAGGTAGAAGAATACATAGCATAACAACTTCAATATGCTCGGTTTTGCCAAAAGAACAGAGCATTGATGTTGGCCAACACATAGACAACAACTAAAAGTTAAGATTCAAGTTAAGACAACTAAATGGGTCTCCCAACATCAACAAAACCGAGTGGGTCGAGTTTAGGGTTTTACCTTTGGTGAAATCCTTCCAAAGCATGAAAATGAGGAGGATGGAGATAGATTCGGCTTAGGAAAACAAAGGATATACGAAACCTTTTGCTTGAAGTCCAAAACCGAACATCAATAATCGATTAAGAGAAACCCACTTGATTAAACTATGGCTAGGTTTCGAAATACACAAGGGAGAGGGTTGGAGATGCTCTTACCTTACTATTTCCCTCCTGAGAAGGAAGAAAATTGGAAGCTTGGCTTGAGATTAAGGGAGAAATGGAATGGGGAGGAGGGTCTGTCACACAGTGAGGACTGGAAGTATTTTCTTCCTTTCCTTGTTCTAGCTATCAGTGGGTGTAAGAGGAAGAAGAGGATTTGCTTTCTTGTCCCTTGGAATCGACGTGTAGGAGAACGAAGGGAATTTAATTTGGCTTATGGGCTTAAGGAGAAAGCTACGGTAAAGGGGATTTACTTGGCTTCTTGAGGAAGCTATGGTTTCAAGAGGAAGAAAAGTCAAAATGATTTAATCAAACTTGTCCCATAAGGTAGAGAATGAATGGTAGAGATCAAATGTGGGGAGATATTTCTTTTACCCACCAATCCAATGGTAAAAAGAATTTGGGTCATTTTCTGAATAAATAAAATAAAAGAGTTTAAGGGAAATATTTTAAAATTTTAAAAATAATACCCATGATTTATTTTAATAAATCATACTTTGAAAAAAAATAAAGCATACTCATCTTAAAATAAAATAATTAAAATTAGTAAAAATATTTATTCTCAAAATATTTAACTTAAAGAATTAATAAAAAATAACTTAAGGACCTACGTAGTAGGACTCGGGTATTACAAGACGACATGCTAAGTGGGTCGTCTATCTACAAGAGTTCACATTCTCTCTGAGGCACCAATCAAGGAGCGTGAACCGGGTTGTTGACGCTTTAAGTCGACGCATGGCACTCCTCACCACCATTATTACCAGAGTGGCGGGCTTTGACAATTGTAGGGATTTGTACGCCGAAGATATATCCGTTGGAAAGATTCTTAAGGAAGTAACTAAGGATAGGCGAAGTGATTTTCTTTTGCATGACGATCTTTTGTTCTATCGCCTACAATTGTGTATCCCAGGCTGTTCCTTGGAAGAGCACATTATACGGGAGCTACATGGCGAGGGGCACTTTGGATGAAGAAAGACTTTGGCTTTGATCGCGACAGATTACTACTGGCCCAAGTTGACCAGTGACGTGGCACGATACATGACGAGGTGTTTCTTGTGCTTGAGAGCGAAGGGAACCCTCAGCAATGCTAGCCTTTACACTCTGTTACCTGTATCTAATGGTTTGTGGCTTTACATCAGTATGAATTTTGTCTTAGGTTTAACCAGTACCCAACATGCCATGGATTCAATCTTTGTCGTGGTCGACCAATTTTCTAAGATGGCCAATTTTGTAGCTTGCAGAAAGACCATGGATGCCACCCGGATTGCTCATCTTTATTTGAAGGAGATTACTTGCCTACATGGTGTTCCTCGATCTATCACCTCAGACCAAGATATAAAGTTTATGAGTAATTTCTTGAAGAGTTTGTGGGAAAGCACGGAAGAAAGCTGTACTTTAGTAGTGCCTACCACCCCCAAACGAATGGGAAAACCAAGGTGGTGAATCAAAGCTTGGGGAACCTCCTGAGAAGCTTGGCGGGTACTAAGAAAAAATACTAGGACCTCGCCTTATCGCAGATAGAGTTCGCTTACAAACGATCCAAGAATCGGACTACCCGGTTGAGTCCATTTGAAATTGTGTACAGTCAAAATTAGTTGGGTGTCCTTGATTTGGCTTCCAATGGATTGGTCACCTAAACGTTAATGCCGAGGAGATGGCAACGAACCTTCGGAGAGTACACGACCAACTCAAAAAGCAATTCAAGCGAGCAATGCAAAATACAAGGTTTGCGAGGTTTGTGCTGACAATTCTCGCCACCAGGTACTATTTGATGTCGAAGATTTTGTTTGGGCTGTGGTAACCCGTGTTTGTATTCCTGTTGGTGAGTACAACAAGTTAAAGGATAGGAAGATTGGACCTTGTGAAGTTCTCCAAAAGATCAATGACAATGCATATAGACTACATCTTCCTAGTCATATGAGGACTTCGGATATGTTCAACATCAAACACCGCAGCCCATGCTTTGTCAACGATGGCATGAACTCGAGGGCGAGTTCTGTCTAACCTGGGGAGGCTAATGCAGGGGATGCAAGTCCGAATCCAAGTCCGATGAGGCTCAGCTAACAAATGCAACATTAAAAGCACTGGACTGCTTCGAGAAGGTAAACCAGAGCAAAACCGGTGGGAAGATATGAGTATTCCTAGGATTTGTGGACCCCATGCCTCACCTAGTGGGCCCCTTGTGAACCCCAAGACCAGCCATTTTTCCTTCTGTATTGCCACTTTTAGTTAATTCATTCACTTTTGGTTAATTTTTGTTTATGGTAATGTTTATTTTTAGTAACGATTTTATTCCAGATTCTTAGACTAGATTTTAATCATAGTTATCTTATTTTGTATTATATTGCTTGGTCTTAATTATAGTTTTTCTATTTTGCATGAGCTATTTAAGCTAGGCTTATGGGCTTCAGAAGTCATTCAATTTATTTTATAATAAAACCCTAATCTCGGACTTTCTCTCTATTTGTGATTTTTCTCAAACTCAATCTCTAGTTTCTATTGTTTAACTAGCCATCAGATTAATCTGTGTTGAAATAACTCTTTAAGCAACAAGGAAAATAGTGACTTCACTTAAGTAAGGATTCGGTGTCCTACACAGTTAGCCTAGAACTTGTCCAATTAGGCAATAGCCTTTGTGTGTGTGTGTGTGTTATATTCTCCTTTTATATGATAGTAGTTATTTTATGAACCCATATGATGAATATAGATAGGAATGAGGTAGGCTATGAGAGGAAGGATTTGCCTCATGAGAAGCTCACCCGACCACGTGGATGGATCGAGATAGTTTTAGGGTGAGCATGTCATGGGATGGAACTAAGTCCAGTCGAGTAGCTGAGGAGTCGTGAGCCCGAGGCATTAGGATCATCGATGTCGTCCACTCATCAAGGAGGACTACTCATTCAAGGTCATGTACCAGGCAGCGATGACAATGAGGTTGAGAAACACATTGACCTAGGCCACTTTGGTAACATGTTTTAAGATTCCGATGATGAAGTACTTTATTATATGCCCCAACATACCACACCAGTAGACCTCAACTCACCCCCACCCGCATTGACAAGTGACTATTTGTCCAAGGATGGACAGTAGATTTGGTGAGCAACATCTTCTCTTTTGTTTGATGGTAGTCATTTTTTTAGTACACATGTAGATCTCGTGGATGAAATCTTTTTTTAGGAAGGGAGGATGGAACAACCTACCAGGAATTCAGTGGATGAATTTTTTTAGACTTTTGGAACATCATGAAAACTCCAGAAAGGTTTCACAATTTGAGCAATCGCTAGGTTTTAGTTTGTAAATATAGTCAGTTTCTTACCCGCTATGGTGTCAGAAATTTTATTTTATTTATTTGAAGTACTCAGAAGTATGAGATTGAGAAACGATTTGAGCCATTAGTCTTAGATGGTCATTTAGGATTTTACGGTGTCATGATGCATTTTTCATTTTTCCAGATGATAACTGCTCAAAAATGCCTTTTGTATTGCACCACTAGGTTCTTATGATTATTTAGAATTTGCTACAATGTTTATTTTCATCATTTCAGAGTGAATAGTAATATTTGTGATAGCGTCATGTGGCACCTAGTCCAGTTGATTTACAAATCATAGTGTGGATTGTTCAAATCAGTCTAGAGAAGTTTTATTTGAATATTTGGCAAGATCTTAGCCACACTTGGTGAATGGTATAGGACACTTGGCACTATGAGAAACCATGAGATGGAAATATGAAGGAAATGAAGGAAAATCAAGCATTATGAGCATGCCACCTAAGCCAAACACAATTCCATCCAACCATTCATTTTTGTGCCAAACCAAATTGGGTTTCAACCTTAATGAAACCCCAAACCATTGATATCTAATTGATACAGTAAAACCTTGGTGGAAGCGGAAATTCCGAATGGTTTCCAAAACCCTATTTTTGGCTAGTTTTAGCTTAGTGATTAATCACTTGATTAAATTACTTCCACATGCTATTAACCACTCAAATTCATGTCATTACACCCTCTTTTATTCTTTTATATCTTGGTAAATTCAATGGGCCAAATGTAACACTCTGTCTAAAAAACCCATTAAAACTTAGCCATTAGATCTCTCTTGGTTAGCTTTTCTTGGGTTATATATTTATTTATTTATTATTTTTTTTAGTGTTAGAATCACAATTATTTTTCTTGAACCAAGCTAGAAATTTGGGAGGAATTTTAGTGCCTTATTTTTTTTACCACTAAGGAGGTGACACTTGGCATTACTTTTCGGTTAAGGAAAAGAATGGACATTCTTTGCTAGAATGTCTAAGAAAGTTTGATGGACCAAGAATGAGAATCTTAAAGCCTAGTCCCATTAGCATTTATGGTGTAATAGGCCTTTCTTGAAGAGTCTTAGGAATTAGGCCCAAGTGTGAGAAAAACTTAAAGCCTTTGGGCCTAACTTAATGGTAGTAAAGACCTTAGGCCCAACCTTGAAAAAACATGCTTTGTGGGCCCAATCTCGGTTAATCTTTGAAGCCCTTATTAAGACCTCAAATCTGGACTTACGGCCCACTCAATAACCCACACCCAAAAGCCCACATCAAAGAAATTTACACATATGGCCCCTCAAGCCCAACAAGGCCCAAAAGCCTTGTCTGCCAATTTGTGCACTTCTATTTTGAAGCCCACATGCACCATACTTGGTTTCCCTCAAGCCCATATTGCACCCCCATGCCCAAGGTTTTCTTGGAAACTAAATTAAGTTTTCAACTTGAGTTAAGAGGATTAATCACCTTACCCATAATTAGTGATCTCTAAACCATGTTTTGAGCTTAATTTCCATTTTAATTATTTCTCACCTTTTTTATCTGGACCTTATTATTTTTATTGTTGTTTTTTATCATTCATAAATTAAATTAGAATATTAGTCTTGATCCAACACATGTCATTTGAGGCAAATACATGCCAATGCCCAAATCATCATCAATCGGCACCTTAATGCATCACTTGGTGTATTGTACCAATTTAGCCCCTAGCCCACGCCAATTTCATTCTTTTATCAAGGGCATTTTTGTATTTTAACCCTCACATTATCCCTCTTGGTTCAGTTTGGGTGTTGGTCGAAATGGCTCCAAAACAACCAAACCAAATTGATCCAACCAGTTCCAACCAAAGCCTAGTTGAATGCCTAATAGAATGGCTAGTGTTTGGTTGTAATTCTGCACTTGGTTGAACCACCACCACACGCCACCTCCCTCCTCCTCCAATCCCCAAGAGCCCCTCCTGTCATCATGGTAAACTTTAACTCAAAGCCACTCTAAGTAGAGCCAAAACCGATAGACTTTTGTACAAGACACCACTCAGCAACCACCCCACTTCACCCTCTTCCTTGAGCTGCACACACATCATCACTTGGCAGCCAATCCCTCCATCTTCTACCATATGTAAAGTGTAACAGCCCGCTAGAAATTCAAAAGTGGAATTTCTATTGGCTTTAGGAATCTCGTGAAAACCCCGTAAGTTTTTACGAATCGACCAATCGTATAGGTTTTAGTCTGTCAACATAGTCAGTGTTATCACTCACTATGGTGCCAAAAGTGCGATTCTATATATTTGAGGTGGTTATAAGTGTCAGAATGTGTTTTGGTCTGCGTCATTAGACTCATTTGATTATTTAGGATTTTATGGTGCAACAAGTCTTTTTTCATATTTTCGGACGAAACGCCTGTTCGAAACTATGAAACTTTTTTTAGGGGCACTTCGGGGTTGAATTTCGGTAAAAGATTTTCACTGTAGCTTAATATGAATATTTAGGAATTTTTAGTGCTAAGTTTATGATTCACTTTTTCATAGTGAATAGTAACCTTTATAAGCGCACCCAATGCAGTGTTTTCAGAATCACAGTGGAATGTCCAAATTAGATTAGAGAAGTTTTATTTAGACACTTGGCAAGATCTTAGCCACACTTAGTTAATAGTATTAGACACTTGGCATAAAGAGGAACCATTAGATAGATTTGTGAAGGAACTTTAGGTGTGAGATCATACCACCTAAGCAAAACTTTGTTTCATCTAATTAACCAACTTGTGCCAGACCAAAGAGGGTTTTAATCCTAGCGAAACTCTAAATGGTTGGAATCCAATTGAAACCCCAAAAACTTGATTGAAATCGAAACCCTAAACGGTTTCCCCAAACCCTAAAGTTGGCCTTCAAATCCTTTCTAATCCGATTTCTAGCATTGTGTTTAATCACTTGATTAAATCACTTCCACATGCTACTAATCCTTCAAATTTGTGTTAGAACATCATTATCCAACTTTGTTAACCTTGAAAAAAATTGATTGGGCCAAGTGATATTGTATTTGGGCTTGATAGCAACCTAAACCCTATTTAAACCCCAAAATTTAGGCCCATTTGGTTTAGGCCCATTAAGGCCCACGAATTTGACCACATTAGTATTGCTTCATGGCTAAGTTTTGTACCCCCACTTGGCTGGTCAGATCTTTACAAAGAAGGGCCACCTCACTCTTTTACTTTAACACTCCACCTTGAGAAAAGATCTTGGGTTGATTTTTGCTTATTGTAATGAGAAGAAAAGGCCAACACTTAAGCTTCCATTCAGTCCTATCACTTTCCATAACCTGTGTAAGAGGATTTCCAGTCCACTTCCCACGAAAATCAACTCTCCTTTACACTTTTCCTTTATAGAACACAAAAGACTCTCTTGGACAGTTTTTCTTATCTCTTTTGCACGCCCATTTCGAAGCTTTTGTAAGTGTTTTATCGCATATTTTCCTTCATAAAAGTTGTTCCTTTTTTAGTCTAGTTTACTTGGACTAATTTGTTCCATTTTGAGATCATTTGATTGGTAAAAAGTTGTTTAAACCCCAGAAACTTCATTCTGGGCGATAAACTGGAGAGTGTGTTATATTTTGGAGTGTTTGACCAATCTAATGAATAGATATTGATCCAAAATTTTTATGGAGTACTATTAGCATGTGTATATGACTATTGGTTGAGTATTTGTTGCATGCTTAAAAGTTTTGGTGAAATATTTTCTTAGATCTAGAAACTTAGAAACTGGAAGAGGAAAAACAGTTTCTGTTTTGAGAAATCTTAAATCTTTTATGCTTTAATCTTATTCCAATGGCTTTGATATTTTTATTGGAGAATCCTAAGCCTCTTATATACATGTTAGAATGTTATTTTGAAGATATTTGAAGCTAGTCTCGAAGATATGGAATTTTATGCAAGGAGATTTTCGGTTAGGCCAAAGTGATTATGTTCTTGGCTAAAATTATGTTTTGGTTGATGTTTAACCACGTGATCTTGAGTTTGAAGCTTGGACCTGTTCTAGGACACCTTTTTAAATCATGTGATGTTTTGGTTTGATGATTACATATTTATAAGTCATGGAGCAAGAGGTTGATCAAACCAAGTTAGAAACAAAAATCTGTTTTGAACTTAGAAGAAAAACCAAAGAGTTCAAGTATGGTTTTAGTGATTTTGATGACTTTTGTTCATGATTCAAAACATGATTATTCTTAGGAATATGTTATGAGTATATTAGAAGAAAATTTTTTGGTTTAATCATGAGTCTTGATTTGAAAGAATTACAACAAAAATCAAAGGAAATAGCCTTTGTAAGTTTCGGGTCTATAGAGTTGTAATGGTTGTGTTTAGTTTTAAATTTTTCTGAATTGATATTTGAGCTTAGGTTAAAATTTACATAAGGTATGTAAATTTTGGAGTTAGGATGCAAAATCCATAAGTTAGGGGTAAAATGGTCATTTTCCCACAGGTAGAGGGTAAAATGATAATTTTACTTTAAGTTGATATTTTTCCATATTCCTAATTGTTAGTGATTAAGTTTTAATTTTTAGAAATCACTACTTTGAGTTTCTCGTGATCGCACTTGTGTTTTGTCTAAAAGCGCGAAGATCGAGGTAAATTAGCTTTTAACTTACTATCAGTTTAATGTGTATGAGTGAGATAAGTAAGGGAACTAAAGTGTATGTATGCATGTTATCATATGTGCCATGCCAAGTCATTACATATTTATCTGTTACTCAGAATTTATTCTGTCACGAATTATTCATCTGTTACACAAGATATTCTGTCACGTATTTCTATACATTGCTATGCATTGCAAGTATGTCATGTTAAGTTAAGTATGCCATCTGTTACATGTATTTCATGTCACGTAATATTCACTGTCACATATTATGCCATGTTACGGAATATTGTCTGTTATATGTTATGTCATGTTACGAAATAATGTATGTTATATGTATGCCATGTTATAAAATGTTTTCTGTTACAAGTAAGTCTCAAAGTATGTCATGTATGTTATCTTACGTTCACGTCACGTTACGCTACATCGGGACTTCTGTCTTTCCATATTCATGTCATCCCTTCTCAAATATAGTTTGTGTATCTCGAGAACAGTCTTGTTAAGTTATTCATGTCAATCACGACCCTAAGCGCTAGGATGAGGTAATATCCTAGTGAAACTCCTTTGTTCAAGCTGGAGTGTCTAAATAGGTGTGAAATTTTCTAGGTTGACGAAGTACAAACAGGTTGCGAATGGGACCTAACTAGCTGGTCACCGGAGCGCGCCAGGCACTAACTCCGATGGAGCCAAACTTTATTTTACGTGTGTCCACGGCAAGTATGGCACAAACAATTCATGGAGCCACAACAACTATGGAGCATACACTACATGTGACACGTAAGATACGTGGGGCCACAACAATTGTGGAGTATGTATTAACGCACTCACAGCTGGTATAGACACTTGTATTGTGATGCAGTAATCGGTAGGGACACACGGCTCAAGGGGACCTATATAGCACCCGTATGGTCATTTTAATGATTAAGTCTACTGAATAAGATTCCAAGTTCATGTATTTCATGTTCAAGTCATGTTTCACGTTATGTTATGTTCAAATTTACGTTCATGTCCAAGTTTCCAGTTTATGTCACGTCAAGCTAAGTTTCAGTTTCAGTTCAAGTTATGTCAGTTCATGCCATGTTATGTCAAGTCACATTATGCTCATTATTTCATGCCATGTTATGTCAAGTTATGTTTTGTTTACTTTTGACTTGAGTTGTACATTCATGTCTTTATTGCCATGCATGCATCATTAACCTGTGTGGGAGTTTTTTGTTAACTTGCTGAGATTTGTAATCAAATCTCACTATGGTAGTCCTAACTACCATTCCCCCCGAATGGTAGATCTTGTTGCAGGATCAGAAGGAGAACTGGGAATCGACCCACTGGAAACGGTCGACTAAGCGACGGTGTGACGTTGATGTAGTTACCTTAGATTACTACTTGTATTTTGTGGAGTTCAATCTCCAGCACTCTTTTGTTCATAACCATTTTGGACTAGTGTTGTGATCTCAGTTGATTAGTATGTCTTTATGTATGAAATATGTTTTAAATATTTGGGATATTATAAGTTTGGTGCATAGTATTACTAAAGAAAAAAAAATTATCCGCTGCGAATATTGCATAATGCTAGATGCATGTTAGGAACATTGCATCTTATATGTCATGAACGGGGGCAGGTAACCTTGTGTTGCATGTCTCGACGCTTCAAATGTCAGTCCGATCCCAAACGAAATTTAGGAGCGTCACATAAAGGCCATCAAGAGGTTTCATATTACCTACACAACACAGCCATGAAGAAAGGACAAAAAGATGAGCAAGCAAGTGATGAAAGCTGGACATATTTTGAAGACCCTACCCAACGACATTGTAGCATGACCTCACTTGCTTCCTTGCATTTTGTTTTATTTTTCTACACCATGGCAACACCTGCACCCACATAACTCAATGCAGCACTTCAAACGAATAAAATGATGGAGGTTTGAATACTATTCACCTGCACAAGTGATGACACAATGTTGGTTGAATCACCACCACACTCCACCAATCACAAAGCTTTCCTCCAGACAAGGTAGACATCCCCCTCCCCTCTTGAAGCCTATATATACTCCTTTCCTCTCCTCACTTCCTCACACCACTTCTCAATCATTCTCTTGAGTTCTTGAAGAGTTCTTCCCCTCCTAGTGTGCAATAGAGTGAAACCGAGTGAGTTGTGTAAAGTTCTTGAGTGTTCTTGTGTTGGGAGCTTTAAGGGCCACGACTTTTGTGAGTATTCTTGCGTAATCTCTTGTTGAGTATTAGAATAGCATGTTAAGTTTAATCTATGTCACAGAGAATGAGATCTTGATTAGTTTAAAGAAGGTTTAGCATGCTAATATCAAACTGGGTTAGATTTGGTGTTTTGATGAAATAAATTGCTTTGGGTTGAATTTTTAGTCATGACATGTCTTGGTATAATTTTATATGATTCATTAATATCTTGTAATGATTTTTGAAGGTTTAAATTTGAGGTTGAAAGCATGCGATGATAGGTTTTAAGTTGATGATCAAGCATGTTTAGGTTTTGCTTAGTTTAAGTTTAATTCATGAAGTTTTGATTAATTTTCTTAGGATTGAATAATGAGCAATTATAAAAACCATGTGATTGGGATAAGAATTAAAATGCATGATTTAAGTAGGTTCTAAATATTCATTTGGTAAAGAAAAACTAGAAATATCATTCATATGCTTAATGGATACTTTAGTGGTAATTTGGCCTTAATCCAGCTTAAGTATTGGGATGAACTTGTATGATCTGAGTCTAAGCTTTTAATGTGTCCCTAAGGTTATAATTATAGTTTGCACTTGATGAATTTGAGTACACATGTATCCATAGAGGTTAAATAGAATGAAATTAGACATAGGCCTTAAAGGGATGCATGCCATAGGTTGGGTAAGTTTGACATAGTTGTACTTTGAATCTTGCAATTCTAAGGGCATAGATTATTTTAGAACATAGAAATTATGAGGTTTGTGAAATTTGGTGAAATTTGGGGCCCATATGCAAATAGTGAAAATTTAGGGCCTTAGTGGAAACTTTGCTAAGCATAGGGGCAGTTTTGTAAATACTAGTTCTTGAACCCTTTTGATTATAAACATCTTCCTTAGTAGTTCAAATCCTAACTTAGTATAACTTTGATTACAGACACTTCAATTCTCTAAACTCGGGAAGTTTGTAAGTTGGTATTTAACTTACACTTTAATAAGTTATTTACAATTTATTGATAAATGTCATATTCATGTTATAATTGTCATTTTGAACATGAAACATCATGTCATATGATACATTGAGTACATAACTACTTGCTTACATGACGTGAAAGTTTTACCATTTTTAGCATATTGCATATAAATGTTATTTTCACATGAAAAGCTTGCTACATATGCACATGTCATGAACTACATTTTTCAAGCATAGCATGAAAATAAATTTTATCATGATCCCAAAGGCTAGGATGAGAAAATTGTCCTAGTGGAACTCCTATGTCCACTCTGGAGTGAGTAAAAATGGAGTGCTAACCCTTGGGTTGACGAAGAACAGACAACGGGTTTCGAATGGGTTCTTTTTAAAGAGCACGGGAGCGAAGTCAAATGTTATGGCACCTAAAGGTAGTGGGTGTATATGTTTTGAAGTTATAATGATGTTATATTATGTTACCAATGCATTGAGAATGAGTCTGTAGACAATGTAGTTTTACTACGATCGCTAGTAGATACTCACAGTGCATATGAGGAACTGTGAGGATATTATACATTATGATGTTAACGTTATGATTAAATGTGATTTGCTAATAATGATGAAATGTTATGTTTTTGGGAGTTGAAGTGAAAAATGTTCTCTATAAAAAAAATGTGTCTCGATTTTTCTGAAAATGTTGAGGAATCTGAATGGGAGACATATACTGATTTTTCTACATCGCATACATTTCATATTTATCATTCATCATGCATAATTTATCTTTGTGCATGTTGGTTGTTTAACTTGCTGAGATTTCAAGTAAATCTTACCCCTTGTGGACCCACTATCATTCCACTCGAAATGATAGAAGTTGTGTCAAGACCCGATGAGGACAAACCAACAGATCCAACTGATTGAAGAGGGGCCAAAACTTGACAAAAGATGGAACCTCATTTTGATGTTTATACCTCTAACCCTTCGTGCATTAAAACGCATGAAGCGGTTGATTTAGCCATGGAGATTTATTATCAAGAATAATTGTACTAAGATTATGCTACCTTATGATTTGAACTTATGATGATTATCAATGACATTGGGATGTTTTTAGTTTATTCTGGCAAAAGTACTTCTTAGTCCCTCATTTTCTACTGCGATTATTGCATATTGTTAGATGCATTTATAGGATGCATTGCATATTAATAGTCATGAACGGGGGTATATAACCTTGTGTTACATGTTCTGACGCTTCGATCACAAGTGAAGGTTGAGGGCATCACACGAATAAATTTTGGATTTGGTCTTGTTATAAACTAACAACTCAAACCAAACCTTTTTTAAATGCTAAATGAGGCTCAACCAGTTTAGGCCCATTAAGGTCCGCCAATAAGCACGACCCAAGCATGGCTTCTTGAGAAAGTTTCCCCAACCGCCCTAGCTATACGTTTGCTACCCTTGTTGGCCCAAATAGTAGCTTATGGGAGGTCAAACTGCCACCCCATAACAACCACGCGACATGGCAGCTTCAAGGTTGAATACCATGGGTTGTTGCCCACGATTTTTCCCATGGTCCTGACTAACAAAACCACCATCAATTGGTCAGTCTCACATCCCCTCTCAGCCCTCTAGTCCTATATATGTCATCCATGCTAGCCCCTTCATGTTTTTGTCACTTTCATTTCACTTTTTTGGAGAGAACAAGAGAGGAGGTTTCACTTAAAGTTTCTGGCCGATATTTCTTGAGTTTTTAGAAGCCTTTGTTAGTATATTCTCATAAAACTATATCATACGAATTGTCCCTATTTGAGTCTAGTTTCCATATATTTATTTTGTGTGATTTTTCATGGTGTGAGGGTTGGCGAAAAGTGAGTTTGAATACCCAGAGACCATATTGGGTGACAGTTTGGATGATGTTGTGAGATATTGATGTTTTGATGATCTTTCTGTTAACGTTAGGACTTGATATTGATAATGAAATTATAACACATTTTTATACATGTTCTGAGTTGATCCAAAGCATGTTATCATTTTTATTATGGACTTATGCATATCTTCTTTGGAGTTAAAATTGGAACACACAAAACAGTTTCTGTTTTGAGGTTGTGACGATTTTTGGTTCTTAAAACCTAGTCCAATAGTTATGAAGTTCTTATATGATGATTCTAATACTTTCATTTAGATTTGTAGAGTTATTTTTTTAATATATTTGGGTTGAATAGTTATTGGAAGTATGTTTTGCATGAAAGGTTCCAATATGGCTAAATATTGAAACTTTCAGGGTTGCTTGGGGTTTTTATGAAACTTTTTCCATGTGAATTTTTTTATTTTATGATAGGATCATGTTTTGGACTAGACTAAACAGCATGTAGTTTTGTTCTTTGAGGTTTAGTTATTGAATATTTTAGATTTGGAGTGTCTGCTCTAAGTCAAGAACACATGTCACTCGGTTTGGACCATATGAGAATGCCAAGTTGTTCAAATGTTGATTTTGTGCTCTTCGTTCATGTTCAAGGCATTTTTATCTATTAGGTCAGATGTATAAGCAAGTTAAGAATGCGTTTATGGAATTTCAAAGTCCTTTGAGTTTATTGGAAAGAAAATAGTCCAAGTGCACCAAAGAGTTGTTTGAGATTTGGTGTTTTAAATTTTTCTCAGCAAGAGGAGTTTATGCTTTTGTAAATTGTATTTTTTATGGTCTTATCATGATTTTAAAACATAGGATAAGATCTTTAGATGTTGCATAAATCGGTTCGAGTATGTGTCTTGAAGTTGGAAAGAATTGCAACAAAAATCAAGACTCTTGCCTTAAGAATGCTTCGGCCATTATTTGGTTTATATGGTTGGCTATTGTTTTAAATTTTTCTACTTTTGTATTTGGTTTTAGGACAAAATTTACATGATGAATATAAATTTTGGTAGAATTTGGAGTTCGTATATGAAACCTTTAATTTAGGGGCAAAGTTGTCATTTCTCACATGTAGAGGGGTAAAATGGTGATTTTTCTATAAGTCAGTAAGTTTTATATTTCTAAGTATTTAATGGAAATTTCTAACCTTTATGTGACTTTCCCAGCCCCCGCTTGGGATTAGACGGTGACTGAAGCGTCGAGACATGTAACTCAAGGCTACATATCTCGTATATGACAGTTAAGATGTAATGCACCTATTGTAATTCTTAACAGTATGCAATAAATCGCAACAAAAGTTCATGTAAATCTAAGTAATATTTAGAGAAATTTTGTAAAATTTCATGGTACCATAAAACTAAACATCCCAAAAGATTTCATTGTTCAAATTTCTTCAAAATAAATAGTGTTATGAAATCTCCCAAAAAGATTAGAGATCTCCAAAAGTAAACCATAATCCCCTTTTTTACTACAAGTTTTTAAGATCTATGTCAAAACCCTACAAGGCCTTGTCTATTTTGCCTTGTCCTTGTTAATTATCTTCCTTAGCTCCTCAAAGTGCTGGAGCACTTCATTTATGAACTGATCAACGGCTTCTAGCCTCTCCATTAAGGATGGCTCTGTCGAGCGCTCAGGGCTCTTCGAGGCCTCCTTGACTATCCGGGGTGCTGGCCTCTTGCACTTCCCCATATCCAGTCTCTTATCCTGTAACAACTTCTACCATTCCAGGTTGGGAATGGTAGGGAAAACTACCACGATGAGATTTTGAGAAATTTCAGTGAGTAAACAAACAATATACAACAGATAACATAGGCATATAAAGGCAAACCATGAAATGAATGCATGGACATGTACTTGACACAAAAAATGGTTTATGCAATTTAACTTCTAAATAAAACACTTTTTCCATTTTGCACATTGAACAATATACATATAAAACATCTTTAATTCATTGTCATGTTCACTTCTTGTAGCATGTAGTTTGGACACCTAATGTCTCCCCTATGCACCATTGGCTTCCCGATAGTTACCGCATCATCCAACAGCCCACTTGACCGTGGTGACTATGTCATAATCCTGAAATATGCAACAGTTCGTCATTTCACCTTCACCATATATAACACATGTGTCACCCACTAGTTTTAGGTATTACCCGCCTCCGGTATCCTTTCCACAAGGATCCATTCAAGGTTTGCTGACGATACTTTGTCGACCCAAGGGCTACCACTCCAATTTAAGCATTCCAAAAATGACAGAGGAGTTTCACCAAGACATTCCCTCGTCCTAGCATTTGGGGTCATGATAAACCATGTACAGACTCTTTTCTTTGAAAACAGTATACAACCTAGATGCATGTGACATGAAACTTGTAACTCTTTTCTTTTCATGAATCATATGAACATGGAAATGTCAAGAGTCAAGTAAGCATGTAACCAAATATTGAACATCTCAAGTTATGGCATGAAAATATTAGAACATTCGAATACTTAGTTTACAAACATAGGCAATAGCATTCGACACACACCAAAGCACAAGAGCAAATGTTTAAACCCGAACATATATACATGGCCGAATCATTTGAGACTTCCAAAAACACATTAGAACAAACAACTTGAACCAATATTTCTAAGCATATCCGAGAACATCATGAACAAGTAAACATAGCAAGAACATCAAGTAAATCCAATTAAAAGGCATTACATAGCAAGAGCTTATCATCAATCAATGAGTGCATATGATAGCAAATAAGAATGCAAAGTTCACGCGGCACATACAAACATCATCCAAAGTAGGTTGAGAGTCTACTTACAAATATCTGAAGCAATACAAGTTTCACGATCAAGCAAGCTGAAAATATAATTTGAACTATTAGAAATAGTAACGACACAAACCCTAATCCAAGTACGTGTAGGTGTGTGTGTATGTGTGTGTGTGTGTCTCGTGTCTAGGGTTTACTCCTTCATGGCTTATGAAACCAATTCCACGGCTAGAAGGGCTCTCCATGTATTCGGACTTCACTCTTAAGGCTGAAACTCTATAGAGATTGGAACCCTAGTTCAAACTCAAAATGGTGGTCGTGGTCTTTTGGTTTGGTCTTCCTCTTGAGGAAAACCCTAGTTCTTCACGATTTTAGAAACAACCAAACGTGATCGTCTAAATCCCCTTTCAAGCCTCGGAATGGAGTGTGTGTTCCTTCACCCAAACTGAACCCTTTCTTTTCCAAGAGGATCCTGGGGAATATGTGTGTTTCAATGAAAAACAATGTGTAGAGATGTAGTGGGTGTTGCCATGTGGTTCTTCTCCCAACGTGTGTTCCTTATGCCTTTTTTCCCTCCGTGTGGTTGGATGAGTGGAGAAGGTAGAGTTTAGATGGCGTTTGGATGGAGAGAAATGGTGAGAAAGTGGAGAGGTGAATTTCTATCCAAGGTGGGAGAGAGAGAGAGAGAGAGAGAGAGAGAGAGTCCAAAAATGAAATGGGCAGAGTGTCCCCTTGGTGTGTGTCTCCTTTGGGTGCAAGCCCTTAGGCTACATCTTATATAGATGAAACACCCCACCTAATTACCTATTAGGATTAACCCTTAATCTCCCTTAGAATGAGCTTATAATATTATATTTTTACACTTTACAATTTGTTTTTTTAGCATAAGATTTTTTTGGAGGTAGTTAAGTTTATTTTACCCATTAAACTATGGTACTTGCATTAGTGGTTAAGCTTAAGGGTTAAGAATGAGTGGTTTAGAAAGCAAGCCCATTAGTGCTACACTTAAGGCCCTTAAACCCTTAAAATGTTATGGGCCAAGACTTAGAAGCCTTGAACCAAGCCTTATAAGAGTTTAAGTCTTGGTGGGTTAGCCTTAGAAAGGTTTGGCCCAAGTGTGAGGAAGGCATAAGGCCTTTTGGGCCTTAGTGTTAGCATTGACCCATGACCCATTTATGTTAAGGCAAGCCTTTCAAACCCCATCTTTGTGGAATTTTAGGCCTCTCATGACCTCATAAAATCTAGAACAAAGGCCTCCCATCAACTCACAACCAAAGCCCATAAACCATGTAACTCCTTATCATGGCCTTTTCAGCCCAACAAGGCCCAAAGCCTTGTCTTGCATTTTCACACTTCTATTTAAAGCTCATGTTCACCATACCGTTGGTTTCCTCAAGCCCATATTGTGCCCCATGCCCCTAAAGATTTCTTTGGATCCAAATTAAGTTTTGAACTTGGGTTAAGATGATTGATCAACTTTCACATGGTTGGTGATCTCTAAAACCATCTTTTAAGCTTAATTTTCTTGTTAATTATTTCTCGCCATTTTCATCTAAAGTTTTCTTATTTTATTATTCAATTTCATCATTCTTAGATCATATTAGATGTAACGCCCGTCCTTGTGATGTGATTTTTTATAAAATTATTTTAGAAAGGACGACGGGAATTACCGTTCAATTTAAAACTTTTTACTTCCATACCTAAGGTGTAAGACTCTACGTTATAAAATAAAATGTGCTTGGAGAATCAAAGAGATTTACAGCGAAAAACATCAATTTTAAAATAAAAGGGCCTCTCATGCAGTTAAAACTCTCATGCCTAGACCACCGTGCTTTTCCCCATGGGTCGTGTCCTTCCTGAGGCATACTGCTCATTCAGTTCCTGTGGGGGGAGGGGATACATAAAAACTAAAATGAGTCAAATACTCAGTAAGCATTACTTAATACCGTTAAAATATAATAACATAGGTTTTCATTTATGCATTCATCATACCATTCAGACTATACGTACATGCATGCGTGCATTTGTTTGAAAACGTCATTGGATGGAGTTTTTCTTTAAAAGGGTTTTCTTTTCGTAAAACGTATCTCCTGTCAGTGCCTTCAATTCTTCAAGAGTTCGATGCATTCATGCATTCATACATTCTTTCTTATCACTTTCATTAGCTGGTACACACTGTTATGCCCCGTGTGTTGAGGTTAGCAATCTTTTGGACCCGAACTCCGTCCGTGGCCACGGGTTGGGAATCCATTTTCCTTCAAGGGCAGCACTAGGTGCACCACCAGTACTACTTACCTGGCATTGCAATCTACCCAGTCCTTTGGTACCCTTTCCATTCATTCATATGGCCGTTACGCATTTTCATGCATTAAACGTTCATTTCATTCAATCCTTTCATTTCAGTCCTTTCAATCCTTTCAGTCCTTTCTTTTCAATTCATTTCAGCTCTATTTGTTCAGTTCATTCATGAAAAAATGTCATTTAAAAGCAAGAGCTTAAACATCATCTTTCATGGCATCCATAAAGCATCAGTTCGTATGGACCTTTTAAAACACTTTCTTCACGTCGTTCAAACTATCGCTTAAAGCTCGAGGCATAAGCCTTAACATTTCTTTTCTTAGAAAATACAAACAATAGATACTGCGTATAGTCATCCATTCACATGTATATAATTAATATTTTGGTTGCATAAAAAGGGGCTACCAAGAAGGGCCATTACATACGTATACATTTAAACACTGAGCATGTTTTTCATAAAACATCGTTTCCCTTTGTTTCGTAAAGCATCGTAAAGGAAAAGCATTTCGTTTTCATTTTCATATCCTTTTAGAAAACTCTAGAAGAGTATGAACGTAATACTTACCTGGACTCCATGATACTTTTATAAAATGAAGTCCATTCATGTGCATTAAGATGGCAACCTACATGCATACACATAACCTTGATGTCATTCTCTATCTAGTGCATAAGCAACTTAAACTAAAAATAGAACTACACTTTACTTGGAACACTCTTCTTCTATCACGTGCTCTTCGGTGTCCTTTACTATGCTAAAACCTTCGAGGACCACTTACAGTCACTACCTCTTCTAAACTTGACGTTCTACTTCGAGTGCCTTTCTACTAGAGTGAACCCATGATTCACCTTAGAATTAAGACACTAAAACCTTCATCTTACTCTTCCTTTTGACTACATTTCAATGCATGATTCCGACCGATAGAGTCATGCATCCCAATCCTAGACAATACACCCGCCACTACCTTCATGCATCTTAGCTCACTAAATTCCTATTCCCATCCAAACACGCCACACGGTTTTAAGCCAACTTTGAGGCTTAAGCACCATGTAACCATGCTCAGGACAGATTACCCATTACATATGGTGAATCCGTCCGGCACATGTGTCTAACCAGATTACACACGTACCTTACCCCTTTATCACCTAAGACCAACATATAATCCGTTGATCACATGCTCGTAGGGACAAGCGTCATACTCAGATACCAACCTTCTCTTGACAGTTCATCCCAACACTTAACACGACTAGACTTCGTTCATAAATACACCTTACGTCATGTCATATAGCTTGAGACTACTCCCAAGCTACACCGTGACCTTGTCACGTCACCTGACGTCCTACTACATCATTCTTACATTAACTCCTCACCCATCACAAGCATGACTTCTGGTTTAACCATGTCACTTCATGACATTCCCCAGTCATGCTTCTGCTGCGTACTCTTACACTTGTTTTGTCACTTCAAACATACTCCAAGCCATAAGTCAAATACGGTGACATCTGTCACCTCATACTACAGGCTACATCACAGCTACTTCGGGATACTGTTCCACAGTTCTCGACACTACTCACCACGCTCTATGCCCATCAACTACGCAACCATCATTGTCTTCACGACACGCCACACGGTGTATCGCTGCACCTCATAGAGTACACTCGCGTGTATTCCCTTCACACACGCTATGCCACATCACCACTATGGTGTGCATCACTACATCACATGGAGTACACTCCACGTGTACTCCCTTCACACACGCTACGCCACACAGAATACACTCCACGTGTACTCTTCCCAATCCATAATCCACAACACTGCACAGCACACTTCCCAACTACACCCAATACTTCACGTACACAGCACATCACATCACCACACTACACAGCGAACTCCACAAATACTAATAGTACAGTCCACAACCTAAACAACCAACTAACATAAATAACGAGGGATAGAGGGTTATACTATCGTCGAGGTTGACCCATGCGTTGATCGCTGACAATCATGGTCGATGACGTCGAAAGGGTCGTACATAGTGGCTAAACCGCATACGATGGCTATCCACCTTACATGGTGGTTGTCCACCACGTAAAGTGGTGGTTTGGGCCTAGGGATAGGCTAAGGGAGGTCAAGAGAGGCTGAGGGTGGTCTCATGGTGGTTGGGGTGGCGGAGCATAATAGAGCCGTAGGTTTTCAAGGAAAATTCGTGAGTTTCAAGGCATGGAAATGGAGGGGGAGCTTGGCTGGTTGTTGGCTGGCCATGGAGGGCTTGAGAGGGGTACGGTGGAGCTGTGGTGGCGAGGTGGAGGGGCACGGTGGCTGGAGGGCGGCGAATCTAAGCCAAAGGGTGGAACCTATGTGCTAGAGAGTGAGGAGCATGAGAGAGATGGAGGGCTTGGCTGGCACGAAGGAGCTCGGGAGGAGTGAGGCCGGTGGTGGTGCTTGGTAGGGCTAAAACCGATGCACGGCGGCGCTAGGGCCATCGGTGGTGGTGAAGCCGTGTAAGACCCATTTCGGGAAAGGGGCAAGAGGGAGAGAAAGGGAGGTTGTCGTGGCTTGGGTTCTATGGAGGGGGTTCACCGGTGAGAGGGGAGGCCGTTGGTGGCGGTGGCCTAGGTGGCCACGTACGGCGGCGCAAGGGTGATAAACTCGTGCATTGCCCCTTGTGAAGAAGAGGGAGAGGGCTATCATGGGTGGTTATGGCGGTGGCTAGAGATCGCCGGTGAGGTGGTGGATCTGTGGTGGTGGCAAGACATGAGGTGGGGCCCAGAGGTGGTTGACAGTGGAGCTGGGCTGGAGGAGAAGAGATTCAGCTAGGGGGAGGGGGGCATATGCGTGAAGGAGAGGGAAGAGAGAGAGAGAGAGGGAGGGAAAAAAGTGAGGGAGAAGAGAGGGGGCTTGGGTATTTAATCCAGGCCCTTCATCTTGGAATCTTCAAAGTGATCTAGTGATGGACTTTAAATACTGATTTGAAAATGCGTAAATATTAACTTAATTAAAAGCGCTGAGAGGAATTAAGATAGAATATGATTTAAACTAAATTTTAGTTTATAAAATAATATTCCTTCATCATTAATAAAATGATGAAGTCTTATTTAATATCTTTAAAAGAATAAAACCATTTAATTGATTAGAGTTTTCAACATAATTTAAATATCATAATATTTTAAATAGCTGAAATCATTTTAATAAATGATATTAAAATGATTTCCTACAATTATAATATTTTTTGAGCTTTTCAAAAATATTATAATTGTCTTATTTAAAATTAGGCTTGATTCAATAGCATTAGAAATACCCCATATAAATATTTCTAGGACATTTAAAATATTCGAGGGCTTTTAAACATCGGACTTACTTTAGAAATCACCTAATATCTTTAAAAACACACTATCAAGATTTGGCACGCATAACGAGACTCGTAACCATTAGAGAGAGAAAGGAGCGGGTTGTTACATTAGAACCCTAGATAAACCTCCACACATGTCATTAAGGGCAAAGACATATCAATGCCCAAAACCACCAACCAACCCCTTGATACATCACTTGGTGCATTATACTAATCCAGCCCCTAGTCCAAGCCAATTTCATACTTTCCTCAAGGGTATTTTTGTCTTTTAAAACCTCACATTATCCCCCATAGTTCAATTTGAGTGTTGGACATTTTTGCCCCAAGGAAACTAAGCCAAAGAAGAAGGCTAGTTGAAGCTAAACCGAATGGCTTGTGTTTTGGTTGCACTTCTGCACATGGCTGGGCCACCATCACACGCCACCTCCCTTCTCCTCCAATCCCCAAGAGCCCCTCCAGTTATCATGGTGAACCTTGACTTAAAGCCACCCCAAATAGAGCCAAAACCAATTGGCTTTTGTGCATGACATCACTCGACAACTACCCCCATTTCACCCTCTTCTTTGAGCGACACATACATCATCACATGGCAGCCAACCCTCCACCTTCTACCACTGAAAAAGCCTTCAAGGAGTGTCATGATACCTGCACAAATTAACCATGGAGATAAAACAAAGGTGATGCAAGAAAATAGTGAAAATCTGTCCAGATTTTCATTCTACTACCCAACAGCACAATGGCATGTCCTCATGTCTCATTTTTCGTTTTTTGTTCTTATTTTTTACCCCCATGGAAGCTCCTACCCCCACTTAGCAATTTGCAGCACCTCAAATAGAGAAAATCATGAGGTATAGGGCATCATTCACTTCTGCACAAGGATGACACAAGCTGGAAGTAGGCACTCATCACCACCACTGCCCACTCCACCAATCATAGCCAAGGCCAGTGTCCCCCTCCCCTCTTGAAGCCTATAAAAGCCCCCTCCACTCCCTCATTTCTTCCACACCTCTTCTCCAAGCCTTTCTTGAGATCTTGAGAGTTTCTCCTCCCTTAGTAAGCCATAGAGAGAAACCGAGTGCTCTTGAGTGTTCTTGGGAAGTTTTTGAGAGTTCTTCTGTTGGGAGCTTTAGAGGGCCACGAAAATTATACATTTTCTTGCCCTTGATCTTAGTTTGCATGTTATGTGTTGCTTTTAAGTGTTCAAGTAATTTTTGGATGAGTTTAGAAGAGGTTACCATGCTTAAATCAAAACTGAGTTCATTAAGGTGGGATTAAGTGTTTAGATTGTTTTAAGTGGGACTTTTAACTATGACATGTCTTGGGATGTTTTGATATGATGTATTAATATCTTAGAATGATCATTGAAGGTCTAATTTTGAGATTAGAAAATGGCATGTTTGGTTTTAATTCTATCTTGTGTTGATCATCCAAGCTTGCACGATTTTGATTAAATTATGCTTAACTTATGGAATTTTGATTTATTTCACCTAGGCTTGAAATATGAGCAAACTTTGTGACTGGGATAAGAAGGGGAATGCATGTTTTAATTTCAGTTTTTGAAACTTTTCTTGATGAAAAATACTAAGAGATATCATGCATACTTAAGGACTAGTTTAATAGGGATTAAGGTTTTTAACCATGTTTAAGTGTTGGGCTGAACTTGTTCACCTAAGATTAAGCTTTTAACATGTATTTAAGGATTATAGTAATTATTTTTAATTACAGAAATTAAATATGCATGTATTCATAGGGATCAATAGTTGGAATTACACTTAGGCATCAACTAGAGTGCATGCCATGGGTTGAGTGTATTTGGACTAGTTCCACTTTGATTTTTGTAATTCTAAGGGAATATATGATTTTAAAATATAGAGAATATGATGTCTATGAAGCTTGGTTAAATTTGGGACTTATTTACAAATAGTAAAAAATTAGGGCATTAATGGTAATTTTTGAAAGTTTAGTGGTATTTTTGTAAATACCTATTTTTGAAACCTTTTGATTATGAACATATTCTGTAGTAGTACAAATACTAACTTAGTACAACTTTGATTACAGCTGCTATGTTTTGCCAAACTCAGGCAGTTTGTAAGTTGGCCTCTAACTTATACCTTTATAAATTATTTATGATTTATTGATAAATGTCACATTCATGTTATAATTGACATTTTGAGCATGAAACATTTGGTTATATGATACATTGGGTACATGACTACTTGCCTACATGACATGTGACATTTTCACCATTTTTAACATATTGCATATAAATGTCATTTTCATATGAAAGCTTACTACATATGCACATGTCATGAACTATATTTTACAAGTATAACATAAAAAATAATTTTTATCACAACCCCAAAGGCTAAGAGATGGGAAATTTTTTTAACTTTATCTGATCCATTTCATAAACTGTAATACAATATCTATTTTAAAATATATTTTTATTTAAATTTTTATCTCTTCTTTATCAAAACTCAATAAAACATTTTTACTCAAATCATTTTATTACTATGCACAAAATTTTGAAATACTTTAAACATCCAAACATGCCATCAACTTCCCAAAGTTTTGAAATAATTTTTTTTGTCCCAAATAAATTGGTTCAGAAACTAGATTTTGCATAGTGTGTGTAATAAAAAATAATCTGTAGTTCAAATTATCTCACTAAATGATTCACCACCAAGGTGACCACTCGGTTTGTATGAGCTGATATTTCATGGTTTCAAGATCAGAAGTTTGAGTCAGGACATAAGTAGAAATAACTTGTAGTAGAAAAGTCTAGCCTTTGGGCCATAGGATGAGCTTTGGACCAGCTAAATACTTCGGGAGTTCTGTGGTGACAAGCTCGTCCTTGGGACAATAACTATAGCTCAAACCAGACATTCCAAAGCAGGGAGGGACTCCTATGGTCACGTCCAGGGAGGGTTGCTATGCTAGGCGTCCCTGCCTCACCTTTTACAAAGAAAAAAAAATCCCACTAAATGATTCATAACGGTGTAATGAAAAGTAATCACTAGCTTGCGCAGAAGCATAGCAGGTTGAAATATGTGAAATTGTTGTGCATGATGATCTTTACAAATCAAATTATGAATGGCCAGGAAATTATTAAATAATATATACAATCTTTATTTCGTACACAAACATATATATATATATATATATATATATATATATATATACACACACTAGGTAAGAATTTACATACAAGGTATGTATTTACTGTTAAAAGTGCTATTGTATTTTTTATATGGTAAATATGAATTTTAAGATACATACCAATTAAAACAAGTATGGTAAAGGGTAGGATAATCATAAATTTATGCAACAAGTTTTACAAATGATTATAATTATACTTAAAAAATGAGTGAAGAAAAGATGTAAAATTATCGAATACATAACAAATCAAATGTTCAGAACTCATTATATTAAAGTCATAATAGGACATATATTGCTCCACTCGTTATAAGACCAATTAGACATATACATAATAATAATATTAATAATACTCTTATAAATGAAAAGAATAAAATAATATTATTTTGAGTTGTTTCATAAAACTACAATCATGGACATAATTGTTAGTGGAATGATAAAATGTCAAAATAGACAATTAATTTGAAATTTAAAAAGTTATAATGTTTCTTTATAAATTATTATTCAGTATAATTCATTATAACGAGAAATAATATGAAGAAAATTATTATTATTTTGAAACGATATCCTATGTATTATTCTTTAAATTTAAACATAATATTTTCATTTTTTAATTTAAATATAATATTAATATCAATCTTAGAAAATAAAAGCATGGTCTTACCAAAATAATTTTTTAAATGATAAAAAGTGTTATTAATGACATGTGCAAATGTAAAAAATTTCATGTAAAAAATGATTTTTATAAATGTAATATGTAAAAATGGTGAAAATGTCATATGTTATGTAAGTATGCACTCGATGTATCATATAACATGATATTTTATACTCAAAATGATAATTGAAGAATAAATTAAGCATTTATCAATAAATCATAAGAAATTTATCATGGTAAATCATGTGTCGTAGCTAGAGACCAACTTACAAACTTTCAGAGAAATTTGAAATTAGCGTCGTAGCTGCATAAATCATGTGTATGCTAATTAGGGTTAATATTCTTATGGATAGGTTCAAAATCAAAGGATTCAAAAAATTAGGTATTTACAAAAATACCCCTAAATTTTCAAAAATTGTCATTTAGGCCGTAAATTTTCACTAATTGCAAACAAACTCCAAATTTAACCAAATTTCATGAACTTTATATTTTTGGTATTCTAAAACCATCTATGTCCTTAAATTTTCAAATTTCAAAGTGGGACTTATCCAATTAGTCCCTACCCGTAGCATGCATCCTAGTTGATGCCTATGTATATTTTCAACAATTGATCCCTATAAAAGCATGCATATGAGATTTTTTTTAATCATTAATTATCACTATCATCTTTAGGGACATTATGAATTCTAATCCTTGAGTAATCAAGTTCATCCCAACACTTAATCAAAACTAAGAAATCTTTAATCACCAATATACTTAAAAACCGATTCATGCTTGATAATCAAAATAAGATAGATTTAAAACCTATCATGACATGCTTCTAATCACAAATTTAACATTCCATAATCATGTTGGGATAATGACAGATCTTATAAAATCAGGCTTAGGACATTCCATAACTAAATTTCCAATTAAGAACATTCAATCATTCAAACATTCCTTTAATTGACCCAGTTTTGCATTAAGCGTCATAACCTTCTCAAAACTCAACCAACTTTCGTACTAACACTTGGAAACAAAGCTTTGACATGGTAGGTAAGATCAAAATGAAGAAAACTTACAAATTTCGTGTTCCTCCAAGCACTCTAGACTGTCTTACACAAGAACATTCAAGAACTCACCAAAATTCACTCCGTTTGCACTCTTTTGATCTCTAAGAGGGGGAAATGCTCTTAAGGCTCAAGAGGATGCTTGAAGCTGTGGTGTGGATGAAATGAGAAGGGGAGGAAAGTATTTATAGGTGGCCAATGGGTGAAGGACGTTGCCTTGTGTTACAGTCCACTAGAAATTCACCGGTGGAATTTCTATTGACTTTAAAAACCTTGTGAAAACTCCAGAAGTTTTTTCGAATCGACCAATCGCGCAGATTTTAGTCTGTCAACATAGTCAGTGTTACCACTCACTATGATGCTAGATATATGAGTTTAATTATTTGAGGTAATTAGAAGTGTCAGAATGCGTTATGGTCTACGCCATTAGACTCACTGGATTATTTAGGATTTTATCGCGCAATAACTCATTTTCATAATTTCGGACGAAACGACTGTTCAAAATTGTGAAATCATTTTTAGGGGCACTTTGGAGTTGAATTTCGGTAAACAATTTTCACTACAAGTTAATATGAATATTTATGAATTTTCAGTACTAAGTTTATTATGCATTTTTTTCGAAGTGAATAGTAACCTCGATAAGCGCATCAAGTGCAGTGTTTTCAAAATTACAGTGTGGAATGTCCAAATTAGGTTAGAAAAGTTTTATTTGGACACTTGGCAAGATCTTAGCCACACATAATGAATAGTATTAGACACTTGGCACCATAAGGAGCCATTAGATGGATTTGTGAATGAAATCAAGGTGTGAGATTATGCCACCTAAGCAAAATTTTGTTTCATCTGTTTAACCAAATTGTGCCAGACCAAAGAGGGTTTCAACCCTAGCGAAACCCTAAATAGTTGGAATCCAATTGAAACCCCAAAAGCTTGATTGAAACCAAAACCCTAAACGGTTTTCCCAAACCCTAAGTTGGCCTCTAAACCTTTTTTAATCTGATTTCTAACATTGTGTTTAATCACTTGATTAAATCACTTCCACATGCTATTAATTAATCTAATCATTGTCATGATATCATTATCCAACCTTTTAAACCTTGAAAATTTGATTGGGCTAAGAAAAATTGGTTTTGGGCTTGATAGCATCTCAAACCCTAACCAAACCCCCTTTAAACCCTAAATTAAAGCCCACTTGTTTGGGGTCCACCAAGGCCTACGAAATTGGCCACCTTGGCAAAGCTTCTTGGAGAAGTTTCCTCCCCCACATGGTAGACCATCCACTGCCATTGGCTGCACCCAATAGTGCCTTGATGTGAAGAAGAAATCCACTCCATCAACCTCCATCTCTCACAGCTGCTGCAGGCAGTCCATGCCTCTCACTATTCTCTACTTTATGTCACATAGCCAACTCCAATCAAGGGTCTTTCAAGCCCATAACTTCCCCCTCCAGGAGTCTAAAGTCGTGCAAGATACACTTCTCTCCATTTTATCACTTCTTTCCCCCGTTCTTAGAGAGAAACCCAAAAGCGCTCTCTCAGGTAGATTTCTGTGTATTTTTGCGTGGCCATTATCGACCTCTTGTAAGTATTTTCTCATGATGAATCCTTCATAAAAATTTTTTGTCTTTGAGTCTAGTTTCGGTGGATATCTTGTTAGTCTCAATCCATACTCATTTGGTCAGTCAAAAGTATTTTTAACCATGGAAAGATCATTCTAGGCGTGAAACTAGAGAGTATGATATGTTTTGAAATTTTTGATCAAGCTAATGGACATATCTTGGTCCGAAAATTTTATGGAGTGTTTTTAGCATGTGTTTATGAATGTGCATTATGTTTTTGTTGTATTGATAAAGCTTTTGATGATATATTTCCTTAGATTTAGAAACTTGAAAACTGGAAGTGGAAAAGCAGTTTTTGTTTTGTGAAAGTTGGAATATTTCATGGTTTTATCTTATTTCAAAGGCTTTGATATTTTTATATGATGATCCTAAGCCTCTTATATACATGTTAGGATGTTATTTTGAAGATATTTAGTATTAGTTTTAAAGGTATAATTTTTCTATGCAAGAGGATTTCGGTTAGGCCTAAGATTTGATGTTTTTGGATTAGATCCATGTTTTGTTGAATTTTAGCCATGTGATTTTAATTTTGATGGTTGGATCATCTTTAGGACACATTGTTACACCATGAGATGTTTTAGTTTGAAGATCACATATCTTTAAGCCATAGATCAAGAGATTGATCAAAGGTAGTTGAGAGAAAAGTTTATGTTTTGGACTAAGTTTAAAACCAAAAACTCCAAGTGTTGTTTGTGATTTTTGGTGGTTTTTGTTTGATGATTTTAAGTATGGTTGATCTTAAGATGATGTTATGAATGTGTTGGAAGTAAGATTTGTTTTTTTTTTTGGAATTCTTGGAGATGTTTTTATTAAGGCCAAAACTTGTAATTTAAGGGTTTACTTTTTGTTAAAAAGTTTGGGTCTTTTTACAAAAGTTTGGTGTTAATGATTAGCTTTTCTTAATTGATATTTTAAGTGTATTTTTAAACTTAAAATAGAAAGATCCTTGTTACAAAATTTTTGTTTAATCATGGGTTTTGAAGATGGAAGAAATTGCAACCAAAATCAAGTAAAATGGCCTATGAATGTTTCGGCCATTGGGAGTTTTCCATAGTTGTGAATGGTTTTAAATTTTTCTGAATTGATATTTGAGTCTAGGACAAAATTTACATGAGGAATGTAAATTTTGATAATTTTTGGAGTTGGGATGTGAAATCCTTAAGTTAGGGGTAAATGGTCATTTTCCCACATGTTGAGGGTAAAATGGTAATTTTACTCTAAGTTTTCTCTTTTCACATTTTTAATTGTTAGTAATTAAAATTCTAACTTTTAGAATACCCTCTTACAGTTCCTCGTATTTCACTCTTTAATCTCGTAGAACACGACGATCGAGGTAAGTTAACTCTTAACTTACTATCAGTTTACTGTGTATGTGTGATGGGTAAGAGAACTACAATTTATGTTTGTGTGTTGTTATATATGTCATGTCATCACATGTTTATCTATTACATGAATTATTCTATCACGAAATATTTATCTGTTACACAATATATTTTGTCCCATGTTACTATATGTTGCAAGTATGCCACATTATGTATGCTATCTGTTACATGTATGTCATGTCACGTAATATTCACTGTCACATGTTATGCAATGCTACGAAATTTTGTCTATTACATGTTATGCCAAGTTACTAAATATTGTCTGCTACATGTATGTCATGTTATGAAATATTGTCTGTTACATTTTATGTCATGTCTATCGTCTTACGTTCATGTCACGTTACGTTACGTCAGGACTTTCGTCCTTTATGTCACGTTCATGTCACTTCACGTTACGAAATGTCATATATGCAGTTAAGTTATTTATGTCAATCACGACCCTAAGCGCTAGGATGGGGTAATATCCTAGTGAAACTCATTTGTTCACGCTAGAGTGTCTAAATAGGTATGAAATTCTCTGGGTTGACGAAGTACAATCAACAAGTTGTGAATGGGGCCTAACTAGCTGGTCACTGGAGTGCGCCAGGCACCAACGCCGATAGAGCCACACATTATGTTACGTGTGTCCACAGCAAGTGTGGTACAAACAATTCATGGGACCACAACAACTGTGGAGCATGAAGTATGGGGCCACAACAACTGTGGAGCATACACTACGTGAGACACAGCAATTGTGACACGTAGAATACGTGGGGCCACAACAACTGTGGAGTACGTATTAACGCACTCACAGCTGGTATAGACACCTGTGTTGTGATGCTGTAATCGGCAGGGACACACAGCTCAAGGGGACCCGTGTAGCACCCGTATGGTCACTTTATTAATTAAGTTCATTGAATAAGATTTCAAGTTCATGTATTTCACATTAAAATCATGTTTCACGTCATGTTATGTTCAAGTTTACGTTCATGTCGAGTTTTAAGTTCATGCCAATCATGGTAACTACAGGAGACAAGAATATATTTCAAGTTCATGTTTATGTCAAGTTATGTTCAAGTTCATGTCATGTTCAAGTTCACGTTCATGTTATGTCATGTTCATGTTCATGTTCACGTTATGTTCCAAGTTCACATTTATGTTATGTCATGCTCAGGTTTATGTTATGTTCAAGCTCATGTTCAAATTATGTATATTCACGTTCATATTATGTTGAAGTTCACGTTCATGCTATGTTGCTAGTCCATGTTATGTTTTAAGTTCACATACATGTCATGTCACGCCAAGCTAAGTTTCAGTTTCAGTTTAAGTTTAAGTTATGTCATTTATGCCATGTTGTATATCAAGTTATGTTATGCTTACTTATGACTTTGATTATGCATTCATGATTTTACTGTCATGCATGCATCATTAACCCTGTGTGGAAGTTCCTGTTAACTTGCTGAGATTTGTAATCAAATCTCAGCCATGGTAGTCCCAACTACCATCCCCCCGAATGGTAGGCGATGTGTCAGGATCAGAGCAGGGAGCAGACACTAGCAAACTGGAGGAGGTTGACTAGACGTCGTAGACGCAACACAGAGCTTGCAGCCTCCATAGTTAGGTCTTTGGATAGTATTCCGGCATCGTTAGTCGAGTTACGCGAGTTACTCAACGAACTAGTCCAATAGTATATTTTGGCAATGTAATTATGGAGCCAGGTCTTCATTGTTTTGAGATTACAGTCTTCTGAGACCCGTGTGGTAATTGTAGGTGTTTTAAGTATGCATGGTTTATGTTTTAAGTATTTGGGATATTATAAGTTTGGTGCATAGTATTGCTAAAAAAAAAAATTATCCGCTGCGAATATTGCATAATGCTAGATGCATGTTAGGAACATTGCATCTTATATGTCATGAACGGGGGCAGGTAACCTTGTGTTGCATGTCCCGAAACTTCGGATGTTTTTCCGATTTCAAGCAAAATCTGAGGACGTCACAGCTTGGGTGCTTGGTGATTGGGTGAAGTGGGAGGTGCTCAAATCTGGAAAGTTTCCAGATTTACTTGCATGAACTTAAGTCAATTGTGTAGAATGAAATAGTACCCTAAACCACCATCATTTCCTCTTCATAGTAGCTGCAAGGGTCCTGTAGATGACTCAAGGTCGTGGGCATCATTTGGATGGCAGAAGATCCCTCAAACCACCCTTGAAAATAGGTGGATGAAGGTGGTTTTGTGGTGGCAGAAAATCAGTTCGGTTTTTGATGTTTTTGGATAGCAAAAATGAGTCAAAATCCTTCATGATGATCATGGGACTTCTTGGTAATTGGGTGGAGAAGGAGGTGGCATGGGGTGATGGTGCAAACCATGGTAGGAGGCTGGTTCAAATTCAATCCAAATGGTTCCTACACAAACTAGACCAAGGTGCACCCGGTTTGGTTCTTTGAGTTGGTTGATGCAACCAATTTCGTCCAAAACTCAAACTGAGTTTGGGAGGGTCTCATGAGATTTTTATGGACCATATTACCCTTGAGGAAAAACCACAAAAATGTTGGGACCAAGGGCAAACAGTCCAAGCATTACAAAGGGCAATGCACAAAACCGATTGAAGCATGGTTTGGGCTTGTTATGTCATTTTCTTAATGACATGTGGGATGGTTTAGCTAGGGTATTAACATGGTCTAATCATGGTTTACGGGAGTATTAATTCAAGAAAAATTGAATTAAAAATTTTAAGAAAAGATTAAGCATGATTAAGCTTCAAAGCATGGCTTAAAGTGCACTAACCTCAAGTATGATGGTTAATGGCCTTAGCCTAGGAAACCAATGGTATGGTGTATTGGGTCTTTAGTCTTTGAATGGTAAAACGAGTCCAAACATGGCTTTGGGCCATATGGGCTTGAAAAAGGCTAAGGGTCCAATCTACACTAAAGGCCTTATGCCTTCCTATACTTGGGCCAAAACTAGCCTTGATTTCCTAAGGGCTTGGTTCAAGATTTTCTTGGGCTAGGCCCATGAATGCACTTGGGTCCTAAAAAGTCTCACCAAAATTACTAATGAGTTTGCATCTCTAATCCTTCGCTTATTAACACTAAGTACCAACATTAATGTTAATCCCACTATCAACCTTAATGAAAGTGATTAATCCAAAAATAAAAACCTAATCTAGAATACCTAAGGGTTAATCAAGAGTTAATTAAACGGGGTGTTACATTTACTCATCATCTATACACCACATATTTGGTAAGAGGCTTAATCTATACATCACATAATTGAATTGAAGATGTTCGGCGCGTATGGAGGGGCTTAATGTTCCTTTTCCCGATCTTTTCCATTCCATTAAATACCAGATTGGTTTATTATGTTATGACTCACAAAAAATTTTCAGTTTGTCTAATTTTGATGTGCAGGTGCTTCAATGATTAAATATTCCTATTCTCACCTCTTTAGCTTGCAGGTGCTATTTAGTGACTTGGACGAAACCCCAGACTGGATGGTTCAAATTGAACACAGATGGTAGTAGCCTAGGCAATCTAGGCTCTTCTGGTGTGGGTGGTATCATTAGAGACGATCATGGCAAACTGGTCCATGATTTTGCATCCCATACTAGAGTCGGTTCTAACAACAATGCTGAATTACTAGCCATTCTTCATGGTCTCAAGGTTTGCATCTCTTTGAATTTAAATTTTGTTGAAATTAAACTTGATTCTTTAACTGTAGTCTCTTGGTGGAACTAAAGAAGATGTGGGATGTGGTACTTGGAGGATTTATGGGAGGAAATCAATGAGATCAGGGCATCCATGACATGCTCCATGAAACATATTTTCAGAGAATGAAATCAAGTGGCAGACTGGTTGGCTAAACAAGGGGCGGAAGGATTTAATCTTGCTTGGAATAGCTTGGGAGACTCTCCCTGCAGGTTGGAAGGCCTCATTCGCATGGATTATTCATTATTCTGGGTTACCTTCCTTACGCTTTCTCTAGTTATTTTTGTTACGGTCTGAATTTTTTGCCTTTTTTGTGGGCTCTGAACTTTAATGTTGTTGTGATTTTTAGTTTTGATACATGGGATGCTTCTTTGAATACCTATATACCCTATGTGTCGTCTTCTGTTACCACGATTTTCATCCGCCATAAGTGAGGGCAATAAATAAATTTGGGGTTAAAAAAAAATTGGTAAGAGAGAAAATTAAAAAAACATGTGTGATATGTGGTGTGAAGATTATGAGTAGAATTTTTCTTTATATGTAGAATATATATCAAACTAAGGGGGGGCCCACGTTAAGCTGGACCCCAAAAATTGTTTAAAATCTCAAAACATCCCCTATATATTTTTTTTTTTATAGTTCTATAAATATAAACTCAAAAACTTTGTAAGCCCCATATGTTCTCCAAAATGTTTTAAAATTTCAATATACCTAAAAAAATTTTCTATGGTCCTAGAATTTTGTATAATTTCTATGTATTATCTATTTTCAAGGATATAGCCTCACCAAAATTAGATTAAAACTAATTTTAGGAGAAGTATATAACACATTTATTAATATAGATCTCAAACTTTTTTATTATACAATATTAGGCTTCTTAATATGTAATCCAATGTGGAAATACAAGAGAAATCATTTAAGGTTGATGATCTATATGAAAAATAGTTGTGAGGTTTTATCCTCTAGGCTTCATTGAGCAAGAAAAAATTTATTTAAGATCTCAATTATAACATTATATGTTTAATGTCATAAGAAAATATCTAGATTTTACATGAAATTAACTTGATAAACTAGCTCACATACTAGAATGAAATATGACAGTCTAGAAGATCACTTGATAGTTTTTATGAAGAAAATAAATTCTAAATATTTCATTACAAAAATAATAATGGATGAATATTATTCCATAAAACATTATTGTCACAATCTGAAATTTTTAAAATTATTTCATAAAAACATTATTGTGTTTTTAAAATTTTAATTCTACGTGTATGTTACAAATTATCAAGATTTAATGTTATATATAATTATGTTTTTATTATTTTTTTAATCTATTTTTATTTTACATAAATGTGTCACGCGATATAAAAGTTGGCGCCCACCGATTACACCATTGATCAAGCTTCCAATAGCTCCTAACATTCACACCCTAGTATTAATATATTAAAGTTCATAGCTATAAAGAAATTTGACTTATTGTGTAGACAAGACTCTCCTACAATTAGACCTCATTTGGATGATAAGATGGGATGGGATGGTTTTATATAGAAGTTAAAAGTTGAATTAAATATTGTTATAATAATATTTTTTAATATTATTATAGTTTTAAGATTTGAAAAAGTTGAATTATTTATTATATTTTGTGTAAGAATTTGAAAAAATAATAATATTAAAATGTGATGAGATAAAATTAGGGCTGCAACCCAACCAAACTGGCTAGCATATTGGGTCAACCCGACCCGACCTAGCCCGATATTGAGTTTCCCGTTTTTATACATGCGATGAATATGCCAAGAGATCGTCTACAGCTCTCATCCACTGTATACCCATCCCCACCCGCAAACAAGGCCAACAGCATACTAGCCTGCTTGAATGCGTTGGACCCTAGGTGGACCGGTTCGAATCCGGACGATCCCATCCGAGTACTCCATTGAATACTCAACGTCTCGTGTTGCTCCAGTCAGTCTTCAGAAGCCACAACGTTGCATATCTGTCTCCTTAGGTATGCGTTGGACATCATTAGGTCTTGAGTCGGAGGGACCAAAGCGATGACCTTGGGCTTCTTGCTCCACCACTGCGATGATCTTGGGCTTCATGGCCTTGATGGAGGAAAACACCTTGTTGATCGCTCCGGGTCTAGCCAACAGGGGGTGAAGCTCGAACACGAAATTCATAGCCACGACCTCTTCTTCCGTGGGCAGGATATCAAGCATGGATGGATCGATATCAGCACCGATAGTTTCAACCAATTCAGCTAGCTTCCACCCAACTCCGATCTTCGGTGATTTGTGTGGATCTAGATTTTTTTCCATACCTTCTTTGTTTACAAAAGTAGAAGTCAGAAGACCTTGGTTAGTTATGAGTGACATTAGCGGGTTGGACGGGTTGAACCCATGCATCATTCGAACTCATGTTTTTTGGTTTGGATCGGGTCGGGTCAAGTCAAGCGAATGGATCAATTTAGGCTGTTTCTTGCACAGGCCTAGATAAAACCATTTGTGTATCTACAGGTCCGTACAGGCCTAGATAAAACCATTTGTGTTTCTTGCTGAAAGTTATAGTCGTTTTGGGTACTCTCCAGTACTTGTACGTGGCATGATTCTCTATGTATGGTCGTTTTCAGTATAGTTTAATCTCACAAACGACCCTATTCAAGCACTGTGGCTAATCAGGCCAACTGATACCCTGTCCGCCAAAAACCAAAAGTTACTACTAAAGTGACACTCTCCTTTTGCCGTGAAATTTCTTAGTACTGAAAAAGTAGACAACTTTTTTTTAATTATTTGAAGGGTCTCTCCTGATTTTCCTATATAAGTTTGGGTTGAGGAAAGCACGATATCATCTGCAATACCCTTTCTGTTAAACTTTTTTTTTTTTTCTTTTTTTTTTTAAGAAGATGGACCCTAATTTTTTTATATCCTTGAGGGAGGAATGAATAATTCTATTTTAAATTATTTACATCTTACATCATCCACGTGGCATAGACATTTGATTTAGAAGATAAAATTTAAATATTACAAATTAAATTATATCATATTAATGGTATGTAATATAAAATTCATTAAATAGTGTTATTGGAGGAATACCATAGCAACAGTGGCGGACCTACATTGCCCTTTGGGGCCATGCATCCCCCCCCCCCCCTTTAAAAAGAAATTTTGAAATTTTAAATTGTCCCCAAAATTTTATTTATAGTTCTATAAATGTAGAAAATGGCCTCTCCCAAAAATTCATATTCTTTCTTAAATTTTCTAAAATTTCAATATACCTAGAAATGCCTCTCTCTCTATTTTTTTCCTATAGTTCCAAAATTCTGTATAATTTCAATATATTATCTAATTTCAAGGATGTGGTCTCATTAAAATTAATTTAAACTAAGTTTAGGAGAAATAATAAATTCATTAATATGGATCCAAAAAAAATTTTATTATACAATATTAGACTTCTTAATATAGAATTCAAAGTGCAAATACAAGAAAAATCATGTAAAGTTGATGATTTATATGGACAATAGTGGAGAGATTTTATCTTTTAGATTATGACTGGTTTGAGAAGTGAGATGAGATGAAAATTTTATGAATAGTAGTAAGATAGTTTATGAATAGTAGGGAGATAATTTGAGTTGAGTATTTTTTAAATTTTGGGAAAGGATGGAGAAAAATTGAATAAAAAATATTATAAAGTTAAAATATTGTAAGAATATAGTTTTATAATATTATTTTTATTTGGGATTTGAAAAAGTTGTAATTATTTTTTATTTTTTATTTTTTTAAAATTTGAAAAAATTATAATGATTAGTTTGAAAAAATTGTAATGATTAGTTTAGGTTTTTTGTATTTGAATTATGTTTAGAAATAAAATGGGATGAGATTTTCGTTTGTTTTCTCAAATGAGATGAGTTGAGATTAAAGTTAAAAGTTGAATAAAATATTGTTAAAATATATTTTTTTAATATTATTTTTGTTTTGAAATTTGAAAAAGTTGAATTATTTAATTTATTTTGTGTGAAAATTTAAAAAAATTGTAATGATTAGATGAGATAAGATGAGTTGAGAGAAATTGTTAAAACAAACGAGACCTAAATGAGATCAAATGAGAATTTTGTGTCTCATATGAGGCCCCAAACAAGCCCAATTGAGCAAGAAAATAATTATTTAAGATCTTAATCATATCATAATTATATGTTTAATGCCACACTAAAATATTTAAATTTTACATGAAACTTAATGACCTAACTTACATACTAGAATGAAAGATGACTTTCTAAAAGATCACTTGATAGTTTTTATGAAAAAAAATGAATTTTAAATATTTAATTACAAAAGTAATAATGGATCAATATTATTCTATGAAACATTATTATCATAAATCCGAAACATATATTAAATTATGTTTTTAGGATTTTATTTTTATATTTATGTAGTAAATTATCGAGACCTAATTTTATATATAGTTATTTTTTTATTTTATATAAATGTGTTACATGATTAAAAAAATAAGAAAAAGAAATTGGCCACCCTAAAAATAATAGGTAGTGATAGGGTTACTACCCTATTACTATCCATTTACTATTCATAGTTTATTTCACATTTTTTATTTTTTTATCATTTTCTTTTAAATATTTTTTTAACATCTTTAACCATTAAGAAAAAATTAAAAATATATATAATTTTACTAATAATTACTTCCTTAATTATTAAGTAAAATAAAAAATTAAAAAAAATTAAATATAAAATAAGTAGTAAAAAAGTAATAACCCTATCATTATCCAAATTATATAATTGTTGGTTCATAGCAATAATCAGATATGTTGAAATTAAAAAAGAAGCAAAATCAAGATGTAAAGTGAACTAAAATCAGAAACCATATGATGGATGTACAACCATCATATGATCGAATAGTCCATGGGCAATTATGAAACTCACACATGAACATTCCAATTTTTTGGCATCCTTGTGAGAAACTACTACTATTACTACTACTGTACCAAGACATCTCAACTACTAAGATAAAGATCATTTGAGGCGAATATAGTACGAGATTTTGGATTGAAGTAGATAGGTAATTGCCATGAAGGTTCCTCTTAAAAATTCACTCCCTAAATTCAGAAACTTCGTCTTCCACCCAAGTTTTTATAAGGCAAAGATGCATGATTGGTGAAGAAACGGTAACATGCAAGTAAGGAATGTGTGTGTAAAGCACGCGCTTACAAATGCGTGATGGAAACGACATGTCTGTCTTTCCTTTGGTCACCGTCATCTTTCTATTCACTGCCAATGTTGTCCCATTATACCAAACACTCTCATGTTATCTACACTGCTTATTTCAACCCCTTGCTTTTCCACAGACTGAAAGCCCCTCTTTTGAGTCTTGACCCCCGAGAGTCTGAAGACAACTTCACACTCTCTCTCTCTCCTTTCTCTGTCCCGTCTCAGTGTTAAACTCTCAGTTGCTTTCCCTTTTCCTGGAATGAAAAAACCCGATGATCCGCTCACTTAACTCTTTTTTCCCAGATATCATCCGCACCCAATACCTGCAATCATTCCAGATTTTTGCGGACTCTTTCCTGCTTGAATAAAAGAGATCGAGGTAAAAAGATTGAGGAAGAGATTCTCTCTTTCTCTTACATTTCATCATCTTCCACACCAACAAAACCCTCACCCCAACCCCACTTTCTTCTCTCTTTGAGCCATGCAAAATCAGGCATTTACTTGTTTCGGATCGTAATCTTCCTTATCCCAAACTACAACAGAAGAGAGTCCTTCTCAGCTGCAAGGAGGGCATACTCTCCCTCTCTCTCCTCATCCCCTTTGTTGACTTCTATAAAGTTCCAAATGAAAACCCTAAAATAGAAGAAGAGAAGGATCAAAAAGACTAGCCCCAAACATCAACCACAGTCTCTCAACCCTCCAAGATCCAGGGAAAAGAAAAAACGCAAACCAAACCCAAAACCAAAACCCTTTGCTTGCCATGGATTTAGTATCACAACCAAACAATCCCATCTATGATTCACCCATATTGAACATCAGTACCACTCCAACCACTCCATCTGCAGCCATAATATCGTCTCCATCTTCTACTACAACTAGTACTGCTGCTGCTGCTGTTACAACTCCAAGCCGCTATGAGAACCAGAAGCGGCGAGACTGGAACACCTTCTGCCAATACCTAAGGAACCACAAACCTCCACTCTCACTCCCCATGTGCAGTGGTGCACATGTTCTTGAATTCCTCCGTTACCTCGACCAATTTGGGAAGACCAAGGTCCACAACCAAACTTGCCCCTTTTTTGGCCTCCCAAACCCACCTTCTCCCTGTCCGTGCCCTCTTCGCCAAGCCTGGGGCAGCCTCGACGCCCTCATCGGCCGCCTCCGAGCCGCCTATGAAGAGCATGGCGGGAAGCCAGAAGGAAACCCCTTTGGTGCGAGAGCTGTGAGGCTGTATTTGCGCGAGGTTCGTGATTTTCAGGCCAAAGCGAGAGGGGTCAGCTATGACAAGAAGCGTAAAAGGCCTAAGCCAAAGTTGGCTGCTACTCCGAACGCCAACAACTAGTGGCGGAAATCAGCAAATATAAAGATCATTCAAATGGGTATATCTTTCTTCTCCTATATATTTTTCTCTTTCCCGTACTAAAAGAGGTGGTTTAATGTTTCTTTGGTCTGGGGTATCCATTTTTCGCAAGTTTGAGGTTGTTTTCTCAGTATATTTCTGGAGTGATGGCTATTCCCCTGAAATTGCTTTAAGTAGTAAGTAGTGAAATATTGGGAGAAGTAATGCATGGTTATGCTCGAAAAATTGTTCTAATAGCTAGCGGATTTATATAGATGTGTTCTTAAAGACTCAATGTAATATAAATACACTTTGCAATGATTATATATAAATGGATGTCTTTCTTTATCTAATTAATGAGAAATTAATCTTGTGGATCATTTTAAATTTAAACAGTTGCACTATTAATTATTATATATTTTTAGGGATAAGGTTATCTATATTGCTATATAATTGCAGATCACAATGTGGGCTTGATTCCTTCCTTTATTGGGTAATAAACCTGCAGCTAGCTGCCCTCTCTCTCTCTCCCTCTCTGTGTGATGACATATGTAAAGCTTTTGCCACAGATAAAGGAAAAAGGATTGTAATTGGATAAGTGGAAAAATCACGAGCCTATAAACAGTGATTGGCAGTAGGTTAAATATAATCTTGTTAGATCTATTATTATATGTAGTTAGGCATGAAGACAAAACCTAGATTGTCTTTTCAATTTAGATGCTAGCTAAGAGTTAAAACACATGTTAGAAATTAAGATAATTAAATAGAATTTGAATCATTTTGGAAGGACGTTGGAATAATGTAGAGATCATCATTCGAGAGTCTAATATTTCATCTGCATCCACCTGGACAGCAAGCTAGCTAGCTAGCCGCCCTTAATCATGATTAAAGTTGGAGTAGTTTTTCTATGGAAAGCTGATAATGGTTGTCGTTTTGGGTATCTCATCATCATGTCATGGCGCCTTGAAGGATACGCTTTTATATTACAAATTTAATTAATGAGAAATTATTGGGTACAAATTAGACATTTTGCCTGCTGGGAAATGTCCCTAATAACATAAGATCACCTCATGAATTTGTTGGGGCAAGTAAATAAAAAAAAAAAAAAAAAAACATGTGGATCATTAATTTGGTATGACTAATTTAAGATGAGGAAACACTAAATGGTTGGGAGAGAAATTTGGAATTCATGTTTTTTTTTTTTTTTCATTTTTGCTTGAAATTATTGATGGATCATCGTCTCTAGATTCTTCCCTTTTAGAACATTCCTTGAAAAAATAATTCACAACAGAGGAGAGGTAATATATTTTCTTTCCAATCTCTCTCTCTCTCTCTCTCTCTCTCTCTCTCTATATATATATATATATATATAGAACATGTAAGCTTTTCATGAGTGCATCATTGTGGCTTTCTTATAATGCCTCATTTAATATATTTCGGATTTCCTTGTGATGCACTGAAGTATGGGTTTAGTTAGAGCTGAATCTTATAATGTTGCACGCTGGATTGGCCGCTTTAAATGGCAAAGGGAATTAGGAAGCTGTTCTATAGTTTCAGGTTTTTTGTATTTGAATGTAGTATATACAATTTCAATTTATTAAATATCTGAAAACTATTTTTGAGTGGTTAACTATTTTCTCATTTTCTCTTTTTTAAGAGGATTAATTTAACACCCAAATCTTATAACTTGCATCGTTCTGTTCTCTTTCTTTTCTCCCCCACTTTCGTAATTGAATGGTCAGAGTTTTGAAATAGTCACTGAAATTCAATATGACATCCTGTGTGTGCGGATATCTATCCCACCACTTTAGAAAAAAACCAATATCGGACCAATACGTCACCATTCCGATCATAATTTCATTTCAAAATCCAAGGGATCTTGTATATTTTGCAGAAATGGAGGAAGTAGGGGAATTTTGAACTGTGACGATCTGATTTGGGGGTAATAGCATTAGCAAAACATTTAACAGTTTTCTAAAGTTTTTCGGGAAAAACTTCTGTTCTATCTTTATTGGCAACTCTTCAAATGCCTGGTTAATTTATTCATGATATTGGCACAAAGACTAATATGACATATCTCAACGGGGATCATAATCTTGGTTTGACATCAAGCTGGCTTTTAGTATATTATTATTTTCCAGAAAATAAGGACTCTACTTTTAGCCATTAATTTGCTCACGATTTATATTGAATAACGGAATTCTAGACCTTAATAGTTTTTTAGAAATTTTATTTGCAGTCCTCATTTGAGGATTATATGTGTAGATCTTTTATTATTTGAGAAAAAAATATCATTTTAGGAGGGATAGTTTTGCAATTTAAAAAAAATTAAAGATAAAATTGCTTACGCTTGTATTGCAGTTTTTAAAATGGAGACTGTATGTAGTATTACTCATATTTTTTTATTTAATATTGTGCCAAGAATTAGCAAATTAAGGCAATTAGGATTTTTTTTCTATGTAATCGTGCCCTAAATAATTTTAAGCTACAATAGAAACCCTTGCATGTGGTTATCTGCTTTTGGATGTTGAACTGAATTGAGTTAAGATGATAAAATATTGTTAAAATATTATTTTTTAATATTATTATTATTTTGAAATTTGAAAAAGTTGAATTGTTTATTATCTTTTATGTTAGAATTTGAAAAAATTGTAATAATAAATTGAGATGATTTTAGTTACCAAACGAAGATACTACGTATGTTGGATGCTGAGATTATCTTTTATGATATGTGAATAGTAGTTAAAAATAATAAATAATAATGAATTATTCATAAAAAATAATAATAAAATAGTTTTAATCGAGAAGTAATAAATGTTCTACACCAATATGCATGAGCATGAGATGTGACTGTACATTCAATATTGAAAAATGATATTATGCGGCTTCATTTTGTCAATTTTACTGTTTATATATTTTATTTTATTCTTTCTTTTTTTTTCTTAATGGTAAGAAAGTGATTATTATTATATTAGTATTTTTTAATTTTTTAAAAAGTTTAAAAAATATTTGAAAAAAAATATATAGTGCAATTTGGCTAATTGACCTTTAATTTTAAAGAAAGTCGAATAAGCTTTTTAATGTTATTTTTACATAAAAAGAACTAAATTACTGGGGTGGCCTTTAATTGGAAAGGATAGTTAGAACTTCTTTGTCAGAAACCAATGATGGTTACTGGGGTGGCCTTTAATTTTAAAGAACATGTACAGCGCGACACATCTCTAAAATAGTGTTGCAGAGCATAGAATTAGGTTTCGTTTTTACAAAGGGGAGAGATGAGAAATAAAATTTCTAAAATTTTCATAATTTTTTATAATTTTATTTTTAAATATTAATATTCAAATGTAAAATATTTTTTATTTTTAAATTTTTAAATTTTTCATCTAATCATTATTCAAATACAAAGTCTAATGCAACTTTTACAAATTCAAGATAAAAAATTATATTCAAATAATTTTTAATTTTATAATAATTTTACTCATTTTTCTCGCTTATTTTTTAAAATCTAATAAAATATTTAAGTTCAAATCATTTAATTATTATATATTCACAAAATTTTGAAATACTCCAAATATCCAAACGAGCCTTTAGAACTGCTTGGATTCATTCATTAGTTGCTTTCATAATCATAAGCAAGGATGCTTCAGAAACTTTTCACAGATCTTCTCGACGAGTTTTATTAAGAGAGAAAGAGACTTTGTATATATTGAAATTTATGAAAATAAAGAAAGTAAATTGATGTGGTATGATGCGATTTATATTCGATTGCAAAGTATTTTTTACCATAAAGTAGCTATGACTTATTGTAAATTATGTATTATTATAATATTCTTTTTATAGACTAAACATTTCTCAACTTCCATTAAACCAAACTAGCAAGAAACCATCGTATCTAAGCCTAGAAAAAAGGGGAGAGAATAGAGACGAGTTGTACGATGTGTGTGTAAAATAAACCAATAAATTATCAGTGGCATGGATCCAAAGCAGAAAAAAAAGATCGATAATTCTATTTGTCAAATGGTGGAGTGGTGGTTTGGATATTTCTCTATTAATTGAATTGTCTAATTTCTATGCACTAATTAAGAACACTTTATATATATATATATATATATATATATATATATTTATATATAGAGAGAGAGAGAGGGGTTTGCGACTCTAAGTTTTGAGTGTGCGCGAACAACCTAATATAATTTTCTATCTCCATGTAACTGTTCCTAGGGTGAAATTGTAACATCTCGCTACCCAAATTTAAAAATAAAATTACTTTTAGAAATTTTTGAAAAAGTCAGAGTGTTACTATTGAACCTAATTTAAAAATATTTTTTTTTCTAAATGAAGCGCCATCTACGAAAATTACTTATAATAAATATTGTCGTTTTGCATTAAAATATTGAAATTATAAATGAGGGTACGTAGAAGTATTTATTAAAATTTTTCAAAATCTATGCCATCAAAATCATAATACTGAAATTACGAATGGTAGTTGCTTGAAGTTAATTTCTCACTAACTAAAAGAACACCAGGATGATTAGCAGTCATGAGGAAGTAAGAGCTACGAAGATCTGATTCAACATTAGCAACAGAAGAAGGAGTAGAAACTGGATCAGCCATGATCGAGAGGAAAAACAAAGAGAATACCTAATTTTCTTCCGATACCATATTAAGAAAGTATTCTAGGTTCCAGAAAAAAGTAATTCACTTGTATTACAGAAAATTGTGTATTACAGAAAGTAATAGAAAGTAATAAAGCTTTTATATACAAAGCTGAAAGTAAAGTTCATAAGCAATTGACTAACATTTAAATAGAAAGATAACTAATTTACACGTGTTAAATAAAGTCTACATTCTAAGCCTTAATACATAACTTTGTACATAATTTAGGTCACTGTCACGCCTCTTTGGACTAAGTCTTGTCTTGTAGCTCTAGTTTTATAAATATTCCAACCTAGAGTGATTTAAAAATATAAAATAAACTAAAATGAGTCGATGACTCAATAAGAAACCCATCATAATGTAAACATAAAAACGAGTCGATGACTTAATAAGGAATCCATCATAATGTAAACATACTTAACATAAGGTTTTTAATAAAAAAATCATGTTGAGAACTTAAAATCATGATCATTCATACATATGATTATGTCATGCATAACTTGTCTTGAATTATCTGACTTATAATATTTATCTTACTAGCTCATATACTTAGGGCTAGTTTGAATATTTCACTACTATTTATTATTTTATTATTACTTTTCACATACTTTTCATTACTATTTAATATTATTTAATATTTTATTATTATTTTTTACTACTATTTACAAAATATCTGAGATCACCTCACTACCCAAACTCAATCTAACTATGTGTGCAAGGTTGTGCACTGGCCCCACATCCCACCGCCGCATAGGGAATTGCTAATAATATTTTAGCATACTATGGTGGGCCACACTTAACTCTGTGGCTTGCAAGTCCACCCATAAATTTGCATTGGTACCATACATCTGAATGGTTAGCTTGTTAACTGTTCTAACCTTATCTTACACTTGATCTTATGAAAACTTACGTGTCTTATGAAACGTGAGATGCATAATACATATATAACTATAATATGCGGAATGAAACATGATAAATGACGTGCTTGCAAGTATCATGACATTCGTGGTACATAAACACTGGCTTCCAAAGAACTGGCTTTAATAATAATATTTATAACTAACTAATATGTAATAATCCTAATTTATGATTAAGCTATTTATTTTGTAGTGTTGCATCCTAAAACTTCTAACACAAAATAGATCCTGGTGCTGGACTGAAAGGTTTATGGTTTTTTCCAAATAACATACGAAAGAGAGATATTTATAGAGAAATTTGGAAAGAGTGACGACTAATTTGTGTTGGACTCAATTAATACATATAGTGACACTAATCTGCTGAACACTCAGTTATGATCATTTAAGAAGATGTGGCGCCCCCAATCCCCCTTACATAAATACACAGGGATCAAGACGCCAGGATGGTGACAACACGGTCACACATCCCAACGAAGTGCCAGTGTGTGTACATGCAACAGTGTACAAATAAAATAACACAGCGGATAGTTAACTAAGTACCAAATTTATTTACAATCAAACATCAGTAAAAATTTGAATGGCAGTTATACAGTCATCCATAAAATATATTACAATAGTTTTCAAATAAACAAACGAGTGATCCCAGATCACTCCTCGGGCGGAACCGTCTCCTCAGGCTCGCCCTCCTCCTCCTCATCTGCATCAAAATCTGCGTTACCACAAAATGGTATCGCAGGTAAGTATGACCCAAAATAACAACGTAATATAAAATGCTTTAAATGCAACTAACATGCATGCACATGAAAAATATGCATTTTTCCACAAGACATCATTTTCCCCGAAAATGATAATTTTCCAACACACGCCAAAATCCCATTTTGGCCCAAAATATCCGTAAAACATTTTCCCAGAAAATGATTTACCTAGAAAACCAACTCGCACTATTTTCCCAGAAAATAGTGCATTAATTCCAAATGCACCATGCATTAATTCCATATGCACCATGGCCTCCCCTATGGACCATCTGCACGTCCTGGTTTCGTAGCGGTACTCAGTTCCGCGCCCAGCGCGTACATGGCCAAGCACCCACACTACGCAACGAGCGATGCCCAGTTCCGCGCCCAGCGCGTACGTGGCCAGACATCCTCTAGTCCCCGCCAGCAGAAGGACCACGGAGTCGGCACGAGACCATCTCGTCCGATCCCATTGTCACCCGGCGACAATCCAGGGGACGTTACTCAGTATATTCCGCTCCCGAGTAACCAGAGGAGCTCCACCGAGTTAATGCCCCATCTCGGCTTGGGGTCGTGATACACACGCACCCAAAATCCATTCTCACATGAAAACTCAGTTTTCATAAACAAATGAACATGAATGCAATACACGAAAACCCAGTTTTCTTTACAAATATGATCATGCATGAAATAATGGTATGAACATGCACCAACACTGATCCAACATCCATCCAGAACCAATCCCAACAAATCCAATCAAAACAACTCATCAACAACCAAACCAAATAAACCAAACCAACCAAACAACTCCAATCACAAATCCATCCGACCCCCGAACTCCTCGGACTCAGTCCGGCATGCCAAAAATACAGTGAAATGGGTTAGTGCAAAAATACATTTAAATTACGAAAGTTCTTTGGAGAAATACTTACAATGCTATAAAGCAATTTCCGAAAGATCACGAAGCTGCAAGAAGTGGAAAAACAGCTACAAAACAGTGTAAAATACACTGTGGCCGTGGGTCACAGATACTCACTTTTCAACGGAGACAAACGAAGACCCAAAAATGACAGGGTAGGGCCTAGGGAGGTCGGTGAAGCTAGTGATGGTGAAGGTTGGCCGTGGGTGGCGGCGCAATGGGCGGTAGAAGACCAAAATACCCAAATCGGAAATGTAGATAGTGGAGCTTCACCGGTGGCGGATTGGAGCTGGGATTGGGTCTAATGGGTTGCTAAAAGGTCGAGGATGAAGTGGTGTGAAGATGGTGGCCGGAGGTGGCGCGACGGCGGCGCAGTGGTGCATGGAACGCCGCGGCTTCAATGGGTTCGTGGTGGTTAACGGCGGCGATGGAGGAGCTGGAAATGGAGGGGGGTGATCGCCGGCGGCAGGGGGAGTGGAGGAGCCGGGCGGTGTCGACCACCGCCGGTGCATGGCGGCGGGCTGGGGGAGAGATGATTGCACGGCGAGAGAGAGAGAGAGAGAGTGTCGCGCGAGCGGGAATTCCAGGAGTGGAAGAAAAAAAAGAAAAAGAAAAGAAAGAAAAAAGGAAAAAAGAAAAAGGAAAAAAGAAAAAAGAGAAAAGGAAAAAAAAATATAGGGAAGAAATGAGGTCCAATCCTCATAACTTAGATTACAAAAATGATCCAATGGAAACGATTTCAAAATCACAAGTTAAATAAAATAATTTAAACGTAATGGTAAAGTGAAATTAAAATAATTAAATCTCACAGTAATTAATTAAATATGAAAAGAAATTTAAATGCATAACAATAAATAAATATTAAGAAAGCACATAAAAACAATTTTCACCAAATTAAAATCATAAAAATAAATTCACTAAAAATCCAACCAATTTTAAAATAAGAGAATAAATTTTGAATCCATAAAAATAATTCCTTCAGTAAAAATACATTAAAATACGGGGTGTTACAGAAGAAAGTTTGAATTTAAAAACATGATCTAATAGTTCATTCAATATATGATTGGTAGTGAATAAGACTGCATAAGGACTTCAATCAATGATATTTTAAATTGAAATAAATTTCTAATAGCCGATCTCTAAATTCTAAAAAGAGTCTAACTCGTTCAATAAATATTAAATGAGATTTAACCTAATTATTGAGCCTAATTAAAACTCCCAATCAACCTCACTAATTTATCAGTCATGGGATTATCCAATAATATGGCCAATTAAATATAATTTAGGCTTAATAAAAATTATTAATATCTCTATCTTAGAATTATTGATCCGAGTCATTGCAGAAAGCTTGCACCTTGCAAATCCAGTTTAGGCTCTTGAACTTGAACCTTGCATATCTTTATGGTGACTTTAGTGGCATGTGAAGTGATGAAGAAGGGCAATTGTTGTTTAATGACATAAATAGAGATTATGCTCTATATTATTTATCAAGTATTTATTTAGTTTTGTGGGAGATATTCACGCAACTATAAATGTAGTGGAGTTCACATCACGTCTCTCTCTCTCTCACTCTAGGTTCTACCAAGCTTTAGGTAATCCAAATCCCTTCATCTAACACGACTAAAGTTTGAAGGTTGGAATCATTTTTTTATGTCATTTCGAAAGTTTACTTTGATGTAATTATTAATTTTAGAGACACATTGTGAATTAAGTGAAAATTTGAGGATAAAGTGTAATTTAACCCCTTCAGTTATTAACAACTATGTTGAACTATTGTAGCTAAAATCAATTTGGCCAATTTTAATTGATCATTGCCCATTGCCCATTGATCCAATTAATACGTGTCCAAATCAGCATACACCACTGCCACTACTGCTCTAAAGGTCGTCTCCTTACTTATTTTGATGCAATTAAGGATGTTTGATGGCATTATATTTGAAAATGTGAGACATGTTCTACAAGTTAAGCCGTTCTGGTCGAAATTGGTTGTACCGTTATAATAGCTAGTAACTGCTACATTTTACCTTGTTATCGTCTTTTTCTCTACATTCTACCCCTCCTTCTCGAACTGTTACGACCATCCCGATCTGTGGTGTCCATCCCATTCTAACCCGGAATGTGTGTAGTGGCATTTTCATGATTTATTTAAATTCTTATGGAAATTCGATAAATCTGTTTCAGTGGCATTTTAATAATTGCCTTATTTTTTTTTTTTTGAATTTTAATTCAATCCCCTAAAAATACTTCAATTACCTTCTTAGTTTATTACTCTCAAATATAAAATACAATTTTTTTCCTTTATTTTTTTATTATCCTTCTTTAATTGTTTTTAATTTTTGTTACATATGATATTAGGAGTCTCTAATATATATACTTAGAATGCAATCATTTTTTATTTCTTTTCGAATCTTGAGTCATTTTCTTTTTTTTTTTGTTAATTAATGCAATAATATTCTTGAACCCCAAAATCATGAGGGTCATTTTGTGTTACTGATCTAGTTAATATTATTTAAGAATTTATCTACATGAAGGGACAAAATTTAAGGGGCCAAGGTTGGCACAAGTATTTTATAAAAAAATATTTTGACATTTTAATTTTGATGTGTTTAAGTCAAAAAAAAAATTATTTTATTTATGGAAGGGCTCCAATACTCCCAAAGGCCCGCATGGTGTTTACCTGGGCCTAGCCCTCTACGGTCTAGCAAAACACCTAAGGCCTAGATACCCATCTAACTCGATAGGGTTCAAGCTAAACTGATAAAGAGAGTTCCCACCAAATATCTGGGCACGATTAAGGGTATCTATCCATTCAAAATATATAGATAACTCTAAGGGATGAGAATTTAAGTTTCAAATGATAGATAAAGTAGTTAAATCCGAAGGATTATAATACGGCAAAATGTTTATTTAAAGGGATTGGGTACATAAACAAGACAAGACATTAATTAGTTTTGAGATTACTCTTATAATTACTGACTTAGGCATTAGAGGTTCTCCTTCTCCACCCCCAAGCCTGCTTATACTTTGGTTGTAGGAGATCGAGAGTGCCAAGCGGTGAAACACTTCCTCAATAATTTATATAGAGTTGTGAATTAATTGTAAATTAATCGTATGTGTATCACTTTTTAATATAACTTCAAAATATGTGTGTATTTATTTTTTCCACATGTATACATCGCATGTCGAACATTATTCTTAGCAACCACTAAAAGCAACTCCCATGTATGTGGGTGATTGTTTATTTGTCAATGATTAACAAACCAAGTGATATGAGATATCCCTACATATATTTAGTTATAGATGTAAATTTTTTTTAATGAATGAATGATGACATTTCCTTTTAAAAGAAAGAAACCAAATTATTAAAAGTCAAATTTCATATCTCGGTAGATAAAAATTGAATTTTTTTCCCGATATTATAATTTTTTTAAAAATAAAATTTTAGATTTTAAATATTAAGAGGTTCATGTATTGCATCCTAAACTATCAAAACAAACCCAACAGATTAAGCAATTAAAAAAAGGAAAATACTAGATGGCCTCATGAGTTTGTCCCCTCAATCTTATTGTTTATGTATTTTAATTTTTAATTTTTATTTAATGATTAAGAAAATGACTGTTAGTAAAATTGTGTATTTTATTTTTATTTTTTTTAATAATTAAAAATATTTAAAAAATATTTAAAACAAAAACAGAAAAAAAAAAAATTTATAACCAGTGATACGCCCAATGATAAACGCTGAGCATGATCCTTAAAAAAAATTATCCCATCAAACTATGAGTTTTAAGATAAATAAAAAATAAGTAATGTGACAGACCCTTAGTGTCTCTTTCTATCTTTTATCTCCATCTTTCTTTTCTTGCTCTTTTTCTTTCCTTCATCCCCACGCAACTTCTTCTCAAAACGTTCAATTCGACCTCTATTATCTCACCTCCCTAGATTACTATCCATCCACGTCAAATCTGCTTTCTATCTCCCAAAACTAGGGTGACCCACTAATTTGTCATATAAGAAATGAGAGAACCAAAAACACACGACGTAGAGTCTTATTTTACTCTAGAATATATATTTGATAGATAAATTCTATTAAGCATTTCTATAGGATTATACACCTTCTTTTATTTTTTATTTCTTTATTTTTTTCGTCAACAAATGTATGGTGTAAGTCCATTAATAAAGATCCCAGATGCCGCATTTCAATATGACAATAATCATATAATCATACCGCTCCAATATAATTTAGATTGAAAAAATAAATAAATAAAAGTGAAATTAAAGTCAAGTAGTCTTCTTCCGTGCATGGGACTTTCATCTTGCACGGCTCCTAAGTTATAAAAGAAAGAAGAACTCGTCTTCTTTCCTTTTTTGATTACCTTTCTCGCCTATATATAAGATAAGATCGAATCCATTTGATTTCTAAAAGGGATTAATAAAAACTTTTTCAATTCTTTTATTAACTGATTTATGTATAGGATTCCATTCATTCCACAGTTGGGGAGAGTCGATAAGCTAATTCCTGTAGATGTCTATTTGCCAAGCTGTCCACCTAAATCGAAAGTAGTATCCAGATGATCTATCAGTTCTTTTTAGGTTCCATTTGGTTGCAAGATTCAGTTGAGATCAATTTAATTCAGTTTAATTTTAAACTGAGTCTAACATTCAAACACTTAACTCTCAAATTACTAAACTCATCTCAATTCAAAACCTCTATTTTCAATTCAACACATTTTTATATGTAGGACTCATAATTTTTTTCAATTTCTCATAAATAATATTAAACTTATTTTAACATCTAAACTCATTTTAAATAAAATTTACATAACTCATTCTATTTATTTAACTCATTATAATTTATAAAAAATTCAGTTCAACTCAATATCTAAACGGAACCTAATTGTTACTTGGTATCTATTATTAGAAACCCACAAGCATTGGGTGATAGTTATCATGAGTTAATACTTTGAAAACCACACACAAGTGAACGTGTCACCTTCAGAATTGAAAGCAAAATCCGATTCATAATTAATGTTTTGCCTCCAAGCGTGCTGCATGGTGCAGAACTCGTCATTTTAGTCATGAGAAAATAACTTCCCTTTATTTCCCTCTATTTAATTTAGAAGTTTTGGGTATATCACTCTCTTTTTTTAAGGTCTAAAACAATCTTCCTATATCGATCTTTCCTAACTATATAGTCATTACAATCATATATACTACCACTATTATCTTAGAAAAAAAAAAAATATTCCTTCGAATTTTTACTCGAATTTAAAGATTTAAGATAGATAATTAAAACGAGTTCTACAAAATATATTAGAGCCTGTATAGAATATAGATTTTTTATACAACAATATTATTACATTCTCCATAAATATTATAAAACTCACTTCATAGATTTATCTTTATTCCAACTAAAATCTTTGGTGTATCTTAATAAATTATCATGCCAAGTTATATATGATATGTATTTTCAATTTTGGATTGAACCGTCCTATTTATTACAATTCTTTTTTGTAAAGGACGTATTTCACACCGTCAACTACTCAAATGATATGTCATAAATAACTTGACAGCACTGGGGTCCAGGATGACTTCCGATGCCTAAGTTAAAGAAGTGGTCTCAATATAAAGTATCTCAAATAGTCTAGAGAAACATTTGTTATCTCCATATATCATTTATAGAGACACTTGAATGTGGCAAGGGAGGTGATAATCATCCATCCTATGCGTTTATCTCTAATTATCTCTTAATAAAAGAGGAGGAGATAACAACTCTAATTTATAAGGATTATCCATCTCAAAATAATTACCTTCATCTTAGGATATTATTTCCTTGTGAATAACGTTGCTCTCTTGTTGTTTACGTGCTTTCATAAACCCTTGAACTGCGAGCTTTGTAGCACAAAGTGATAAGTTGGGCCTACCTATTAGCCGTGAGCTTGCAGCAAGAAGACTCAAATATCACCTCCACTTTCAATCTTGGAATTGCTAAAATAAGACCAATTAATTCCTGTTCATAATCTGGGGGTGAAGCCTTACTTTCAACGACAACCTCGTGTGTGTATATATAAAATCATTGTATAATTTGATTTTAAACTCGTTAATGCGATATTATCATTTCATTAAAATTAAAAAAAAAAATAATTATTATTATAATAATGATAATCTCAGCAACCTAAACTTGTAATTGTCTACGCCAACACGTACAAAAGCTGGGATTGGGGGGCTCCAGAGCCCCACGAAGACCGTACAACAAAAAGATCCCGCAATCTACGGTCGAACATTATTGGGTGCTGTTTAGACACGTGCGCGATCTGGGAGGGCTAGAGTCTAGACCCCACCGTTGCGCGCTCCCACGTGGACGCTGCTCTACTTTTGTCGGCAAGTGGAGGCACCAGCCTTGACCTTTTCATTCACTTGTTTTGGACGCACGCGTGGCTGCACAGCAGTGGAGGATGCAAGTATGCCCCCACTCACAACAAAGTGTGTCCGTACGGGGGAACCCTTGATGTGCGTGACGTGTTTGCTCTTTGGACTTTAATTTTAATTTTAATATTCCTTTTTTGTTACCATGTTTGGCCGTCGCTTGTTTTTGCTATTTACGGGTGCCGGTCGGTCGGTGGGATTCCCAGTGCTCTAATATAATTAGTTAAAGTATATCGTGATATTCGTTAATTATATATAAATTAATAAAAAAAATTATTTAATAATTAATAATTTATTATTAATTAACAACATATATATTATTTTATATTTTATATAATTATTGATAATAAACTAAATAAAAATTACATCTTTTTAATAATTTTTTATTAGATTCAACACAGCTAGTAGACAGATGGGAGAATTGAAAAGTTTTGAAAGTTCAATGATCCATTTTAATGCAACTAATAATCTAAAAGGCACATTATAAATTAAGTGAAAGTTTGAGGAAATAAAGTGTAATTAACTCTAAATATATTTAGACATAAAACTTATGATAATTATATACTTATAAATCTTTTATAGCTCTTTTAATTGCATATCATTTAACAATTAATAAATATAGTAATAATATTTTAAATTTTACATAACTATCATTCATGTTAGTGCCTTAATTTGCACAACAGATCGGAAGGGAGGAAAAAATTATACCCGGCTCATGATGGTGATTCGGGCTTTGATATGATACTTTTTGCGTTCATTTATATGATAAATAATAAATATGCAAATAGAAATAAATAAAGAGACATAGAGATTTACGTAGTTCGGCATCATGATTACATCCACGGTTGTTTGTGAGCGAAATCCACTATAATGAGTGATTTACAATATCTTATTATCTTACGTATCTCACAATACAATAGAGGAATTTTGAGAAGATATTTTGAAATTGCTGTGTCTGGTGAAGTTTGGACGTAGGGAATTTCGATGTAGAGAGCTTATGGAGATTCCCTCCATTTTGTGAGGCATCTCCTTATATATATAGAAGTCTAACTTACCTCATAAAATTTTTTCCTTTTAGGAGTATGAGTCCTTATCCGTTTAAGAGTTTATGTGTCTTTCCTCTTAGGAGTTTGAGTCAACTTTTCCTATCCTTTCTTGGCTATATCTCTTAAGCTTGATTTTATACCTTATCTCGATGCTAAATTATAAGCTGCTGATTTGACCCCTAAAATTCATTTGAAATATATTTGTAAAATTTATTATTTTCCTAACATTTAGTTTTGGTCACATATGTTTAATTTTTATAATTAAAGGACATAACAATAAATTAATTAAGAATGGTTGCCCATGAAAAAAAGAAATCAATACATTATTTTAATCATGTTTGACCTTCTGTGATGAAAAATAAATTAGAATCCCATATCCATCCAACATTTATAGTGTAGTTGAGACACATAGGAATAGTAAAAACTCTCACATGATAAACAGTAGGTGCAATATTTCAATGTCACTGATAGAGGAACTTATTAATCATCGATGAGACGTCCATAATACATTATTCTTGTTTATATCGAGTGTCAACTTCACATATGGCTATACCGCCACTTCTTTATATATGAGTGTTAATGGTAAAAGGTGAGCTTTTTTATTTGAACTGATATGATCACGTAGAACTTGACAAATTCCAAGCAATAATTAATCAATTCTACTATAGGTACCCGACATTGAGTACTTGTAGTGAAATCGTCTGAAGTGGTTAATGCCAAACGACGATTTCAAAACATCAAACCCATCCCAGAGCCAATGCCAAATTCTTCTGAGAAGCACATCAAACTCATCCAGAAAAAAATTGTTGTTTTGAGAATGATTTTTTGGGTAGTTGTTTTAGGAGTGGTTGCCTTGTTCTTTGATTGTTGCCCACGATGACACTTCCACTCTCTTTCCATATTTTAAACAGTGGAGACAAATATGGAACAATGGAGACAAGAAAACGACCCGTTCTTGTTTTTGTTCTTGTTTGAATATTCTCCACTTTGTCTGGTTTTCAATTCAACTACCAATGGCTTTGTCCCCGTGCCAATATGTTGAACACATTGCCCAATCGAGTTGCAAACTTATGCCTAGTGGATACTTGTTCAGAAAAAACTGAAGAGAAAAAAAGAATCATATATTCAAACTTAAACACACATTTAGGTAAAAAAAAAAGCTGAGAAATAACACAACAAAATCACCCAAAATAAGAAGATCCAAAATCACCGAATCTACTCTTTAGGGCATGCGACCATGTACTGCTCTTTAGGGCATGAGAAGAACCAAACCTGTGTTCAACTACACGTAGGTCAATGAAGAAGATGAGAAGAAGACCCAACCCTTCATGCTCTGTTCGTGGGTAGACGAAGAAGACAAACCTATTTTGGGTTAAACATAAAACGCGCCGTTTCAATTTTTCCACGTGGAGGGATGGGTACGCGAGGGTTCCCCACGCCGAGTGCAAGTAGACTTTTTGATAATTAATAGAGGTATCATAAAAAGTCTCACAGTTATTATTTGGACTAAAATAAGATCGCCACAAAAATATAATTTTGTTACAAAATGCATAGATTGGTAATTTGAGCTGTATTTAAAACTTTGAGTAATGAAATTTCATGCGATGCGGAATAATAATAATAATAAAAGATAAAAAAATTCTGCAACAATTAAAAACGGTCAGCACAATAGTTTAGTAATTATCCTGTACATTAGAAGTTAAATCGACCTATTTCTTGCTCTCTTCCTCTTTCTCTCTTCAGATTGTGACACCCCCAGATCCCGCTTGAAATTTGACAGTATCTAAAGCGTCGGGACATGCAATACAAGGTCACATATCCCTCGTACATTACAATTAACATGCAATCCATCTAACATGTTTTTAACAGTATGCAATAATTGTAGTGAAATAATTAAAGCACTATGGTTTGAGCAATATTTAATGGTACTAAACAAGTACTATTAATCTCAAAATATAAAGTTTAATCTTCCATATAAAATATTAGGGTCTCAAAATCTTGACCCTCCAAATATCCTCAAAACCTTGTTTTTCATGAAATCATAACATTCACTTGTCTTTCGTCTCTTCTTAGCATGGCCACGTCCTTCAGCGGTGCACGAAATTCGAAGTTTCTTGGGACTCACCGGATACTATCGCAGGTTTGTGGAAGGCTTTGCTCGATTTTCTAGACCTCTCACTACTCTTACCAGGAAGAATGTTGAGTTTGTTTGGTCCGACAAATGCGAGAAGAGTTTTCAAGAGTTGAAAAAGAGGTTAACTACAACACCTGTTCTGGCGCTTCCTGAACCACATAAGCCGTTTTTAGTTTTTAGTGATGCTTTCAAATTTGGTTTGGGATGTGTTCTTATGCAGGAGGGAAGAGTTGTGGCGTATGCATCCCACTATTTGAAAGATCATGAGAAGAATTATCCTACGCATGATTTGGAGTTAGCAGCTGTAGTTTTCGCTCTTAAGATTTGGCGGTACTATTTATATGGGGAGACTTGTGAAATCTACACTGATCATAAGAGTCTTAAACATCTCTTCTCGTAGAAAAATCTTAATATGAGATAGAGGAGATGGTTAGAATTAATCAGTGATTATCAGTGTAGATTAAGTACCATCCAGGAAAAGCAAATCAGGTTGCGGATGCGGTCAGTCAGAAATCTTATTTGGTTGATGAGACTGAGTCATCAGGGTTAGACTCTCTCCTTTGTGGTATGAGGATACTTCTTGCTGAGAGTTCACAGCAGGAAGAGATGTTGACTTCAATGCATGATATCCGAGTTCTTAATTTTAAAGAATTAAAGACTCTGCAGGAAAAGGATTCAAAGTTGTTAGATATTAGAGAAAGAGTCAAGAAGCCACAAGGACCCGCGCATTTCAGTCTAAGCAGAAATGACATTCTTTTATTCAGAAATCGTAGGGTGATTCCTACAGATTCACAATTTAAAAAAAGAATCTTGGCTGAGGCCCATGCAGCCCCTTATTCAGTTCATCATGGAAGTACAAAGATGTACCGAGACTTGAAGAAAAGTTTTTGGTGGGAAGGAATGAAGAGGGACATTGCTTTGTTTATTGCAAAATGTACAACTTGTCGGTAGGTTAAAGCTGAGCATTAGAGGCCTGCTGGCTATCTACAACCCCTCCCTATTCCAGAGTGGAAATGGGACGACATTGCAATGGACTTTGTAATAGGACTACCAAGGACGCCTAGTGGGAAGAATTCAATCTGGGTAATTATTGATTGGTTGACCAAGAATGCCCATTTCTTATCTATTTCTAATACTGATAGTTTGGGAACTTTGACTCGGTTGTATGTCAAAGAAATTGTGCGTCTTCATGGGATACCCAAGAGTATAGTGTCAGACAGGGACCCACGAGTCATGTCTCATTTCTGGAAGAGTTTGCAGACAGTCTTGGGCACCAAGTTGAAATTTAGCAGTGCTTATCATCCTCAAACTGACGGCCAATCAGAATGTACTATTCATACCCTTGAGGATATGTTGCAAGTTTGTGTTTTGGATTTTAAGGAAAGTTGGGAAAATCATTTGCCGCTTATAGAGTTTGCTTATAATAACAGTTTTCAAGCGTTTATTCAAATGGCTCCTTATGAAGCTCTTTATGGGAGGAAGTGCATATCTCCTTTGTTTTGGGATGAAGTTGGTGAAGAGAACCTACTTGGACCAGAAATTGTTCAGGAGATGAGGAATCAAGTTCAAGTTATAAGAAACAGGATGGCAGTAGCACAGAGTCGTCAGAAAAGCTATTCGTACACGAGGAGAGGAAATCTATCATTTGAGGAAGGTGATTGGGTATACCTCAAAGTTTCACCAATGAAAGGCGTTAAGCGTTTTGGTAAAAAGGGAAAACTTAGCCCTAGGTATGTTGGTCCTTTTCAGATTTTGGAAAAGGTTGGACCTGTTGCTTACCGTATTGCCTTGCCAGAATATTTTGGAGAAGAAATTCATGATGTTTTCCACGTTTCGTCACTAAAGAAGAGCTTTGGACAGCAAAAGCCACGTTTCATTGACCCAGAAAGCATTCAACTCCAGCCTGACCTCACTTACGAAGTTGTGCCAACTTAGATCATGGACAGAAAGGAGCAACAATTGAGATCCAAAACGATACCTCTAGTTATGGTATCATGGGGAGATCCTTTGGCTCAGGATTTCTCGTGGGAGAGAGAGACAGACATGAGGAAGTTTTACCCTTACTTGTTCCGGTAGTTTTGAATGTTTGTTTTCTTTCTCACGTTTATTTTGAGTTTTGTTATGTATCTTGTCTTGGAATTAATGAAAGAACTTGGCAATTTCGAGGATGAAATTTCTTTTAAGGGGGAAGGATGTGACATCCATAATTTTCATGTGTTTTTAATTCCTTATTATTTTATTTAATTGTGTTATTTTATTTATGTTATTTTATTTTATTTTAACTTGGTATATTTTCGGTTTGGACTTTTTAAATTGTTGTGTTTTTATTTTTTTGAGCTTGTGTTTGTGTGATCCTGGTTGTGGGCCGTGGGTGTGTGAGTTAGGAAAGCTCAAAAGTCCAACCGTGTGTTTTTAGTCAACCCAACTTGTGTGAAGTGAAAGCCCAACCCGTGTGCAAAGAGCCCAGCCCGTGCAGTGTTTGAACCCAGCCCCTCCCCTTATTTCGAACAGTGTCGTTTTGGAGAAACCCTTAGGGTTTCATCGTATTCTCCATGTGCCGTGCCTCTCTTCTTCCTTCTTCTTTTCTTCTTCCTTCTTCTTCTTTCTTCCAGATTTTTCTCCTTCTAGCTGCTGCCAATGCCATGCGGACCTTAGTCACACATTGCTCCCGCAAGCCACCACCTCCTCCTTACATGGGCTATTCGGTGTCGTTCGACATGGGACTCCAAAGTGCTCGCTGTCAAGCTATCGCCCCATGCGGCCACCAACTTCCACCTCCTTCTTCCACTTTCTTCTTAGTGTCGTGCAGTAGTGAACTCCGAAGAGTTGCTGTCCAGCTGCCGTGCCACAAGTCCGCACGAAAGCCCTTCACTCCTCCAAGGCTTGCGCTACCGGTTTCTTCTTCTCTACCCGAGTGGCACGCAGCCACCTGCTACCGCCTTGCTTGGCCTATAAATAGGCCAGGATTCCTTACTTCTTAGGGGATTCGAAATTTGTTCATCTCTCTCTCTTTCTCTTTGTCAACCCGAAATCTTGTTTCCCAAAATTTTGTGGTTGTCCTGTTAGTGTTGAGTTTTTGCCGTGTGCACCACCACAAACCACCACACGCAGTGTCTTACCTTGGTTGTTTGACCATCCCCGAGAGCCACCCGTGTTTGTCCACTTGCAATTTTAGCCAACCCGTGAGTTGAGAGCTCTTTTGGGCACTGAACCGCCGTGTTCCACCGCTGTGCTGCCACCTTTGACAACACTTCCTTTCGCGCGATCTTCCAAAAATTTTCCATCTTCGTGTATGTAATTTTTCAATGCAAATTCTTGAGTTTTAAAATAGCGTTATTGGCTTTTATTGATAAACTGTTGGTTTGTTGGAATTGGGTCTTGGGCCGTTGAAGTGTTGGGTTTTAATTGCAGTTGGTGTTGATGTTGGGCCTTGAGTCAGATTTGGAGGATGGGATTACGCGTGTAGTTGTGAACTTGTATAATTGTAAATTTTTGAGATTTTATGTAAATGAGATATTTAATATGTCATCCAATAATTGTTGTCATGCACATTTATTGTCTTAAATAAATTATGCTATGAAGTCACGTTGTCTGTTTTAGAAATTGAGACTGATGGTATTAATTATGTGGGTGCGTGTGTATCACGACCCCAAGCCGAGATGAGGCATTATCTCGGTGGAGCTCATCTGGTTACTCAGGAGCATAACAGACTGACGTGATGTCCCTTGAGTTGTCGTAGGGCGACAACAGGAACGGACAAGACGGTAACGCTCCCGTACTGATTTCGTGACCTTTTGGCTGGCGAGGTTAGAGGATGCTTGGCCATATAAGCACTGGGCGCAGAACTGGGCATCGCTCGTTATGAAGTCTCATGCACAGACGTTACCCGTGGTGTGACGATGAGAGCTAGGGCGTGAGGACGGTCCATAGGGGAGACCGTGGTGCATGCATAATAAAATAATGTTTATGATTGGGCAAATGAGATTTTTGGCGTGAGTGATTAAAAGTGTAATTTTGGGAAAAAGGAAATGTGGGTTTGTTTCATTCATTTTATCCGTATGGGGACGTGTGATTGTATTAATGTGTTGTAAATCTCTTAGATGTTGTTTTGGTTAATTACTTGCTGAGATGTCATAATCTCATTGTGGTGTTTTACCCTACGGTTCCGTCTTATGGTGCCGTAGAGTCTGACGCAGAGCCCGAGTATGAACCCGAGGGATCGGCTCCGCCAGAGGCTTGAGTTACTGATATGTTGATCAGTGTTATGGGATTTGTCTCCCTTATGTTATTTCTTATCTTTAATTTATCTGTCGGATGACTGTATAAATCTTGTAATAATATTTTACTGTTTTTGATTAATTCTGGTACTTAATAAAGAAAAACATTTTTATTTCTCCGCAGCGAATATTATTTTGTATACTTATTGCATGTTGTACACACAATGAGCACTGGTCGTTGGGGTGCGTGATCCATGTGGTCATCATCCCGATGTCACGAACTCCACAAAAATAACACGTGGGGGTCGAGGGTGCCATAGTTCGGACTTTGCCTTTATCGTATTTACAATGTGTTGCACACACTAACGCTAAGCGCTACTATTTCACTTCAGAATTCTCTAACAAGAACATATTCAAAGTCCGTTGACAATATTTCGTTAACCCAGGAGTTACCATTCTAGTTTAGTCACTCTAGAGTGGACATAAGAGTTCCACTAGGATATTCCCCCATCCTAGTATTGGGACCATGTCAAAACTTGTTTAATGCACAACCCGAAACATAACATGTATTCATGACGTGACATGTGAACTTATCATGAAATCATGGCATGGCATGTAAACTTAACATGTGATCATGACATGGCATGTGATCATAACATATAATCATACTCAACATTCAGTGAATGCAACATGTGAAAGGCTCGAAATAATTAGAATATTCGGATGCATAGCACATGACATATAACATATGATAATTCCACATAATATTTAACAATACATACAATGTCCGAACATGTTATTTAGGCAAGATTCCAACAAGCATATAATTAGACATATCATGACAACCAATCATACAATGTGATGAATACTGAACATACAATGTAACCATTAAGAGCATACAATCATCAATCAATACGAAAAACATATATGCAACGTTTACCAAAGAAAGAATAAGTTAGCCTGCTCTGAATCCAAGTATAAATGCCAACTAACAAGCAAGCGGTAAATATATGTTCTAAGTGTTAGAAACTTGAAATGATATCTCAAATCTATGCATCAACCAATGTACTAAGAGAATAAAAAATCTTAACCCTAATCAGCTTTAGGGGTCACCCAACCTTCCATTCCTCTCTTGTTTTCTTACCCGTTTGGCTTACACCATAACATACTGCAATAATGTGATGCCCCCAGGTCACTACTTGGGATGTAACAGAGACTTGGAGCGTCAAGACATGCAACACATGGTTACATACCCACATTTGTGACAGTTAATATGCAATACATCCTAGTATGCAATAATTGCAGCGGAAATAAGAGTGACAAAAATATTCAATGCCAAAATGAGCTAAATATCCCAATAATTAATAAACCATATATAGGTACTTCCTTACTTAAGAGGTCCATATAAGTTCAATGTAAAATGGGAGATAGAATCTCCCTAATATAAAAAACCATATAATCAGATCAACACTTTCATCCACTCTATGGGTCTATAGTATATAGAGTCAATGCTATGAATGTTAATATCAGGTCCATCATTTTCTCCAAGTTGGGCTCATCCTCAACCATACGAAGCCAACGGTACATCCTACTTGTCGTAAGTTGGTCTTAGCACAACTTCTACCATTCTAGGGGAATGATAGTTGGTCCACAAGGGTGAGATTTGCTTGAAATCTTAGTAAGTTAAACAACCAACTTGCACGAAGAAAAGATATGTATGATTAATGATAAACATGAGATGCATGATAGAAAAATCCGTATTTGTCTCCCATCAAGATTCCTCAACATTTTCCAGAAAAACTTTAATGCACATTTTCTTACACAGAACATTTCTCACTTTGTCTTTTCAAAACATTATTTTCATCGTTATTAAAGTCATCATTAACAATAACATAACGTATGATATTGTAACAGCTCCCCTTTATGTACTGTGAGTACCTGCCAATGATCGTAGTACAACTCATGTTGACATTACGTTGTCTGCAGATACATTCTCAATGTATTGGTAACATAACTTTTCATCATAACATAATATCATAATGTATGCACCCACCAACCTTAGGTGCCGTAAACGACTTCGCTTCGGTATTCTTTAAAAAGAATCCATTCGAAACTAGTTGACGGTTCTTTGTCAACTCAGGAGTTATCACTCCATTCTTATTCACTCTAGAGTGGACATAGGAGTTTTACTAGGATAATTCTTCATCCTAGCTTTTGGGAACATGAAAAAATTTATTTTCATGCAATGCTTTGAAAGGCATAATTCATGACATGTGCATATATAGTAAGTTTTGAAAAATGACACTTATATATGCAATATGCTAAGACGGTGAAGATTTCATATGTCATGTAACAAGTGATCAAATGCTCAATGATGTATCAAATGGTGTTCGTGGATAAAATGACATTTATGAAATGAATGTGGCGCTTATACAAAAATCATAAATAAATTATCTAGGAGTAAGTTAGAGGCCAACTTACAAACTTTTCGGGTGTTAGGAAATTGGTGCGGCTATAATAAGAGTTATTCTAAGTTAAAAATTGCACATCTAAGGAATATGTTCATAATCAAAAGGGTTCAAAATAAGTATTTACAAAAATGCCCCTATCATATTCCGAAATTGTCACTTAGGCCCTAAATTTTTACTATATGCAATTGGGCCCCAAATTACTCCAAATTTCATAAATTCATATTTTTCTATGTTCTAAAACCATTTATGCCGTTATAATTGCAAGAACCATATCACCATATGCCAAAATCAATTAATCTGTGGCATGCATCATTGTGGCCTATTTTTTATCTCAAGTCTACAACCTCTACAGATGCATGTGTGTTGAAATTCTATCAAGTGGAAACCATGAATATGATCTTAGAGACATGTTTATAACTTATATTTAGGTCTTACAAATTCATCCCAGCACTTATGCATCGATTAAAACCAAATCATCACAAAACCATCAAACTGAGCATATGCATGACGTTTCTAGCTTTTCCTTGTCAAAGAGGTTTAAAAACCTAAATGAATCATGCATTTTTTTTTTATTCTTATTCCAATCACAAGGTTTTCTAAATGTTCATTGCCCAAGCTTAGGAAATTTAACCAAGACTTCATAAAATAAACTTCATTCAAGTGAAAACCGAAACATGCTTGATGATCAACATAAGATATTGATTTCTAAACCTATCATGACAAGCTATTTTCCTCAAATTTAAACTTTGAATCAATCATCCAAGATGTTAGCTACACTTAAGGTAACATATCAAGACATTTCATGACTAAAATTTCATTCCAAAACAATATATACATGCAAAACTTCAAATCTGGTTGAAAAGTATAACTTGAGTAAGACCTTTTTATAACTCAATCAAATCTTCATTCCCATGTCATAAATCAAAGCCTAACATGTCATATTAACACTCAATAAAATATAGGGCAGGATTACTCACCAAAATGTGGCTTTGATGCTCCAAGAACAAACTCACTTCAACAAGAAACTCTCAATCCACTCGGTTTCTCACCCTTCTCACACTAAGAGTGTATAGCTCTCAAGAGTACTAAAGAATGCTTGAGAGAGCTGTGTGAGGAAGTGAGGAATGAAGGGGGTATTTATTGGTCTCAATGGAGTGTGAGAGGCAAGGAGGGGCGTTGGTATTGGCTAAAGGGAAGTGTTGTGAGTGGTGGATGTGGATGGTGGAGGTGTTGAGTGGATTTTCAGTTGTGTCATGCTATGGTTTAGATGAATAGTGCCCTAAATTTCATGATTAAACCTTGAAAAAGAATTAGAAGAAGACCATAGGTGCAGGGGCTGGCTCGCTTCAGAAAAATAAAACCAAAACACACTAACAAGCAAGTCATGGCCGACGAGTTTGGGTTTCAAGGTTTGTCCAGTTTCTTAACACCGTTTGTCCCATCTCCTTGGTCTAAATTTAGGGCATTATTACCACAAACTGAAAGCTTTTTTAGGTGAGGAAACGAGGAGGAATTGGATGCCATGTGATCATTCTTGAGCATAAAATGTAAGAGGGTGGTTTGGATGCATATGGGTTTCGGTCAAGGTATGAGCTTCACCTATCCAATTGCCAATCGGTTTGAGGTCCATAAAAGGGGATTGGCCAAGCATACAAATTACATATTTTGAAGCACTTCTAAAGGTGAATTGGGTAAAGGTGGTGGCATGTGGAGTGAAGTAAAATAGATGTAGAAAACCTTTAAAGAGCCAAGGGTACTCGATTTGAATTCAACATCACTTCTTAGGTGAACAATTAGGTTTTTTTGTTTTTTTTTTTCTTGGAACTGTTTTCACACTTGCTAGGTTTGATTCTTAGGTGACATCATGAGGATTAGAGGAGTATAAATTCTCTTCAAAATTGGTTGAAGGGGCATTGGTTTTGGGTAGTTTATGAAGGGTACTCGGTTTGCTTCAAACAAGCAGATTGGTGGAAATGTGGTGGCATTGACATGCCCTTGGTTCATCTGACATGGGTTGGATTAATCCTAACCTTCAAGATTTTTCTAAGAGTGATGCAAAACAAGTGAAAAAGGAATGGATTTCAGATTTGAAATTATGAAGAAAAGGGTTTTAAGAAAACTATGCAAAATCATGATGTTTGAGTTACTATTCATGGGTGAGATGAATAGTGATCTTTAACTCAAGTTAAAAACTTAACCAAGGTTGAAGAGGAACCCTAGGGGCTTGTGGTTGGGGCTTGGGTTAAATGGAAACCAATGGTATAGTGTATGTGGGTCCCATTTTGAAGAGTGAAATGAAATACATGACTTGGGCTTCTTGGGTTGGGCTTTTATTGGGCCATATGTACAAGCCTTGGTTGTGGGCCTATGAGTGGACTTATCCATGGCTCTTATGTCCAAATCTGTTGGGCCTATCCTTGACTTCAATAGCCCACTTAGTTGGATCCTAGCTTTGGGTCCTTTCTAGATTGGGCCATTAGCCTTGGTCTAGATTGGGTCATTAGCCTTGGATCTCACTAAGTTGGACCTAATGTCTTGTATCCTTTATGTAGGGCCTAAAGTCTTATATCTCCCAAGTTGGGCCTAAGGCTTTTAATGTTTATCCTTAACCCATCTCATCTTAGTAAACTAGGGCCCTTAATAAACCACTCTTAGGCTCTTCTAAGTCCATCCAAATTTTAACCCAAGTGCCTAGCCCATCAATATGCCATGTGTCATTCTTCCATTGGCCTCTTGGTATTTATCCTCAAAATTAATAATGCTTTAATAATTCTAACTAATCCAAAGATGCGAGCTCTTATGCCAATTCAATCTCTAAAATTTTCCTTCCTCCAAAAAAAAAAAAATCAACTTACACTAGTTAGTATTATGGGTACTAAGGCCAAGTCCTAAGGTATTTTTAAGTGAGGATGTTACATCCTCCCTCCCCCCTTCCCCTCCCCTCCCCTCCCCTCCCTTCCCTTTAAAAGAGAATTTCATCCTCAAAATCGGGGTATGAGTTTGTGTGAATAAATAATGCATACAACACACATATACTATGTACATACTTACCCACGACTCTATGGTCTCGAACTAGATGAGGAGTCTTCAGTGACATCGTTCGACAACTCCTCCTAAGTGTGGTAAAAGAATCTATCTTCCTCTGAGTCATAGTACGAATTAACTCATTCTTCCATTTCCATCCATTGCTCAGTCGATGCGTCTTCGATCTTTGGAGATCCCTCTTCATGGTATCATATGCGACACATTGAGGAATCAAACAGCTCCGAGGTATCTGTGGAATAGAGGGCAGGATATAGTTGTTCCTGGTTTTCCTGGCGTGGCTCAGCCGCTTGACTGGACTTAGGTTGGTCGTGTGGCGTGTGGTTAGTCAAGTTACTTCCTTCCTTTCGGCATCTAAGCCAGCAGGTCTAGGTCTCACTGGTCCAATCAATGGGGTCTAGTGGCTAGCACTCCTCGTGGGGCAATGCTCTCCTCATTCTAATATTACCTTGCCCGTCATGATCCAAAATGTGGATCCTCTAATATGCTAATTTCTCTTGCTAAGTCCAATAAGCGTTGACCATACCATTCAACCTCCATCTTCTACGCTCAACTCTCTGCGCCGAAACTTGTCTAGGAGTCATAGCAAATCACTGTGCTGCTCTCTTGCTTCGAGCCATGTTGATGCTATAAATAGTAATGAGGGAATTCCGATTACATGCGTGAAAATAAATGGATGCCATGAGTGCATGTATGGATGCAGATGATATGAGGTGATGTGATGTGATGCCACACAAGTTATAGTCCAAACAAATAAAGGTACTTGATTTTCACTTCATCCTCCTTTTTCCAAGTGGCTTCTTCAATGTCGTGATTCCGCCAAGTACCTTTACCAAAGGAGTTTTCTGATTCCTAAGTTCCTTTTCTTTCCAATCTGTAATCTAAACAAGAACTTCCTCGTATGTCAAATTGAGCTGTAATGAAATGTCTTCCACACCTATGATTGCTAGTGGTTGTTTCCCAAAACTTTTCTTAAGGGAAGATACGTGGATTACATCATGAATTTGAATTCCTTGGAATTGAGTTGGAAGGTCCAACCTATACGCAACTGAACCCACTCTTTCCAATATATCATATGGTCCTACATATCTGGGACTTAGCTTGCCCTTCTTTCCAAACCAAACCACCCCTTTCATCGGTGATACCTTGAGGTAGACCCAGTCACCAACTTCAAATTCAATGCTCCTCCTTCTGCATTCAACATAACTCTTATGTCTATCCTGAGTAGCCTTCATCCTTTCCTTTATTAACAGACTTTGCTCTCTCACTTCTTGCAGAATCTCCTCACCATATATCTTTCCTTCTCCTACCTCATCCTAGTATAAAGGAGATCTGTATTTTCTTCCATACCAAGCTTCATATGATGTCATCTGAATGGTGGCCTAGAAGTTATTGTTGTAAGACAATTCTATTAGTGACAAGTGTTTTTCCCAATCGCCTTTTCCTTGCTGAACATAGGTTCTTAACATATCTTCTAAATTTTGAATTGTTCGTTCAATTTTCCTATTGGTTTGGGGGTGGTAAACACTACTAAATCTTAATTTGGTGCCCATCACATCCTGAAGACCTTGCCAGAATCGAGAGGTAAAACATGCATCTCTATTTGATATGATCATTTTAGGAACTCCATGCAGTCGCACTATTTCTGCCATGAACAACTGGGTTAACTTCTCCATAGGACTAGCATTCTTTACAGGCAAAAAGTGGGCACTTTTTGTTAAGCGATCAACCGTGACCCATATAGAATTATTACTAAAGTGGGTTCTTGGTAACCTGATCACAAAGTCCATTGAAATATCCTCCCATTTCCATTCTGGGATTAGAAGTTTTTGTAATTCTCTAGTGGGCCTTTGATGCTCTGCCTTGACTACCCTACATACAGAACACTTATTCACATATTTTGCCATGTCTCTCTTCATGCCTTCCCACCAAAAGTGTTGCCACGTCTCTCAGATATGCTTGCCATAATATCTTCTCCTTGATCTTAGGATCAGTCGGGATCACTTTCTGGTCCTGATAGTATAATAACCCATCTTTTCTAATTGTGAACCCTCCTAGTCTTTCCTTCCTTTCTACCCTTTGCCTGACATCTAACCATTCGGGATCTTCCATATGGCTCTTCTTCACTTCTTTCCATTCTACAGGTACAATTTCTTGCACTGCAACGATGGTTACATCTAGATGGAGATCCTTAATTAACAAACTTCTCATACTATGCAGAAGTGACTACATCTCCAAAGTAGACTCTGAAGAACCTTTCATTCGACTTTTACGATTTAGTGCATTTGCCACAACGTTAGCTTTCCCTGGGTGATACTTAATTTCACACTGTTAGTCACTAATCTTTTCCAACCATCTTCTTTTCCTCATATTCAACTTCTTCTGGTTGAACAAATACTTGAGACTCTTATGGTCGGTGAAAATCTTGCAAGATTCGCCATTCGCCATACAAATAGTGCCTCTAAATCTTTAAGAAAAAAACTACAGCAGCTAGTTCTAAGTCGTGGGTGGGGTAATTTTATTCATAGTTCTTCAGCTAGCGTGAAGTGTAGGCAACAACTTGTCCTTCTTGCATAAGCACGCATCCAAGCCTGATTTAGACGCGTCGTTGTATACCACGTAAGGCTTTTGTGGTTCTGGTAGTGCTAAAATCGGTGCGGTTGTCAACCCTTCCTTGAGCTTTAGAAAACTTTGCTCACATCTCTCAATTCCAGACATACTTGGCATTCTTCTTAGTTAGGGCAGTGAGTGGTCCTGACAGCTTAGAGAAACCTTCTACAAACCTTCGGTAGTAACCGGCTAGTTCTAAGAAACTCCAAGTCTTGTGTAGATTGGTAGGATGATGCCAATTCACCACCGCTTCAATCTTACTCAGATCAATTGCTACTCCTTTACTCGAGATCACATGCCCTAAGAATTTCACCTCCTTGAGCCAAAATTCGCACTTTCTGAACTTGGTTTATAACCTATGCTCCTTTAATCTTTCCAGCGCCAAGTGGAGATGTTGCTTATGCTCCTCCTCACTTCTAGAGTAGACCAGTATGTCGTCAATGAATATGAAAACAAAGCTATCCAGATAGGGTCTGAATACTCTGTTCATCATGTCCATGAATGCGGTGGAAGCATTGGTCAGTACAAATGGCATTACTAAGAATTCGTAGTGCCCTACCTCATTCCAAACGCCATCTTAGGGATATCTTGCTCCCTAATCTAAAGCTGATGGTACCCTGACCTCAAGTCAATTTTCAAAAATACCGAAGCTCCCTGAAACTGATCTAATAGGTCATCGATATGTGGTAATCTTGTTCTTTATCATTACCTTGTTCAATTCCCTGTAATCAATACACATCCTTAATGACCCGTCCTTCTTCTTTATGAATCGTACTGGTGCACCCCAAGGTGATGAACTAGTGCGAATAAATCCCTTCTCCAGAAGTTCCTCTATTTGATCATTCAACTCCTTTAACTCTAGTGGAGCCATATGGTATGGTGCTCTATGAATGGGGGTTGTAGCTAGTTCTAGATCTATAATGAACTTCATTTCTATATTGGGGGGTAATCTTGGTAGGTCATTTGTGAAAACCTCAAGAAAATCCTCAACTATAGGTATCCCTAAATCTCCTTAGCCTCATGAGAGTTCTACTATCAACGCTAGATAGGCCAAAGCACCACTAGTGATGCAGTTTCTAGTTTGCAAGGCTGAAATTAGAGAGGGAGTAGCCTTTACAGTTCCTTCCATATAACAGACCCTACCAACTTCTGGTGGATCAAAAATAATCTCCTTACCCCAGCAATCTATCTTGGAGTAATGCTTAGATAACCAGTCCATTCCTAATATCACATCGAATCCCAATAGACTGAAGATAATCAGGTATGCCTCCATAATCCTTTCACCTATACCTTTTTTGAACAATATCATCTTCATTCAACTAATAAACACATAGGATGAATACATGAGGGAAGTCCCCCCAAAATAATGCTCTCCTCAGAGAGTTTAAGAGCATCATTGGCTAAAACACGAGCCAAATAATTACCATCTCTAGGAATAAAATTCACAGACCACATCTCAAACTTCGTTAGTAGACCTTTGACTTCATTGAATAGCATCCCAGCTAAGTTCCATTTCTGACTTGGGCTGTTGATCTCTAATACTACCTGCTTTGCATCACCTTCTAGTATGAAGTGGTTGAAACCCATCTGTTGACAAAGAATTATAGCTTTTAATGCCTCAAAGGATTTAGCCAAGTGAGCATTAGGAAAGAATTCTTTTGATGATCTCAGTGAAGCCACTACTCCAAAACCAAGTTTACAAAAAATACTATCCACAGTTGCATCCCAGTTAGCTTTAAACACGTTCAAAGGTGGGGCACTCTAGGGTGGAACACTCTGCCTTGGTCTTGGATGAACATCATCCTGCACCAAGTTAGCATCATTGTAGTCTGACACAGCTTGCAATGCATTCTCGACTACCTTACCTGGATCGCAAAACTTATTCTCAAAAACCAAATTGTTCCCTCCTCTTCCATATCTGGTAAACTGTGGCTGCAAATTATTCAATGTCATTGTTGTCCAAGACTGAAAACAAGTGAGCTAGAAATTCCTAAAAGCACCCTCCATGACCACTACCTTTTGTAACTTCCTTGAGCTAATGCCCCACACACCTTGGACAGAGTAGCAAGACCATAGTGCATGTATTATAGATTCTGGTTCCTGCTAAAACACTGGACAGAGTGAGGAAGTGACCATCCTTTTCTTAAATAGACTGAGTTTAGTAGGGATGGACTCATGGCGAGCTCTCCATATCAACATTATGATTGCCTTAGTAATGCCTAGTTTCCAGATCTGGGACCAAACTTTCTGTTTTTGGGGTCCATTTGATGATTGACCCTGACCACAAGCCTCTATATCTCCTATTAAGTGATAGGCACTCTTAACTGAAAACTTGCCATCACTAGTACATCTCCAGGATAGTTTATCCACTGTCTTAGTGATGCTTAGGGGAATCCTGATAATGAAACTTGCCTCTTCTGGATCAAAAACCTCTTGCAACAAAATCCCTTTACACTCACCTCTTTGCTAAACAATCAAGCAGCTTACCTTTGAAGACTCATCCAAACCATGCCTCATAGATTGTACTTTGAAAGAAGAGGGTCTGGAGACCCATTTATCATGCCAAACCTTGACTGATTCACCATTTCCAATACACCAGAATAAGCCTTCAGATAACACCTCCCTAGCTGCAGTAAAGATCCTCCATAGGAATGAAAGGTTACTTCCTACCTTGGCCTTTAGAAAATCAAACTTGTAAAAATATTTTGCATTCAACACTCTTTAGGCTGTTGGATTAGTCTCCACCCTTGCTTTGCTAAAAGAGCAACATTAAACTTCTCAAAGTCTCTATAGCCAAGACCTCCCTCCTCTTTAGACTTGCCAAGAGTTTTCCATGGAATCCATTTGGCTTTGGATCTATCCCCTTTTGTACCCCACCAGAAGTTCTGAATTAATCTATTGATGGCATTCAAAATTCCTTTTGGAAGTTTAAAGATGCTCATACAGTAGGTGGGTATGGCTTGCACAACATATTTTAGAAGCACTTCCTTACCAGCCTGGGATAGAAACCTCACAGTCCAGCTCTGCATCCTTGCCCTTATGCTGTCCAAAATAGGCTTAAATGCATTCAATTTCTACTTTCCCACATAGGCAGGTAGCCCCAGATATTTCTCATAGGACTTGGCTTCCTCCAACCTTCCAGATAATAAAATAGCATCCTTAGCTGCTACTCTTGTATTGTTGCTAAAGTAAATGGTTGTTTTGTCCATGTTGAGTCTCTAACCAGAAGCTGATTCATAAGCTTTAAGAGTTCTATAGAGTCTACTCCACTCCAATGCATTAGCCTTGCAAAAAAGCAAGTTATCATCTGCAAAAAGAGATGGTTAACAAGTAAACTTCCTCTAGCAAAAGGAAATCCTGAAATGAACCCCTTCTGCTCAGCTTTATCCAACATATTTCCATGAACTTCTGAACAAAGGATGAAGAGGCAAGGGGATAACGGGTCCCCTTGTCTTAGCCCCTCGAGGGAAAGAACGTATGCTATGGACTTCCATTAATCAAGATAGAATAGGTCACAGTGCTCACACACTGCATAACCAGATCAGTCCACTCCTTATCAAACCTCATTTTATGCAAAACAACTTCCATGAAACCCCATTCAATCATGTCATAGGCTTTGCTCATATCTAGTTTGAGGGTCATATACCCTTCCTTTTTGCCCCTCATCCTGTTCTTCATCGAATGCATTACTTCATAGGCCACAATAATGTTGTCTGAAATCAATCTCCCAAGCACAAAAGCACTCTTAGAAAGAGAAATGATAGAAGGAAGAAACTACTTCAACCTATTAGCTATAACCTTTGAGACCACCTTATAAAGGAAATTACACAAATTGATGGGCCTGTACTTAGATACTAGGTTGGGTTTCTTCTTTTTAGGGATCAATGCAATATAAGTATCATTAATCTCTGCCAATCTTATTATAGAAACTATGATTTCTTGCACAGCAGCCACCACCTCGACACCCACCACTTGCCAATTGTCTTGATAGAAACCTGCAGAGAAACCATATGGCCAGGAGAGCTAAAAGGGTTCATGTCAAAGACTGTAGCTCTCACTTCCTCAAAAGAACATCGTTTCTTCAACTGCAAGTTCATATCATCTGTGATCACAATGTCCACTTCCTTCAAGACTTCCTCAATACCCCTAGGCTGAGATGAATTGAAGAGGTTCTGGTAATAAGCTAGAAAAAGGTTACTGACTTACTGTCCCTTGGTTCGTGGCCCATATCCCCCTCTCATCAGATATCCTTTTTATAGTGTTAGTCTTCCTCCTATTAGAAGCACACTTGTGAAAAAATTTAGAATTATAGTCCCCTTCCTTGAGCCACTGTTGTTTAGCCCTCTGCCTCCACTTCAGCTCCTCATCATGCATTAATCTATCCACTTCCTGTTGTAGAGCCTTAATTGGGCCATTAAGCTCACCTACATTCACTTCCTGTATGTGCTGGATCAATTCCCTTTTCTATCCAAGTAGTTTCTTGTGGTTACCAACTGAACCTTTTGCCCAAGTCTTTAACTGGTTCCTGGAGCTTAACAATACCTATTGGACATTTTCCATCCTTCTTTGTCTACCTTAGGCATTCTCCCAAACCCTATTAACAATGTCTCACCACTCTTGTTTCTTTGACCAAAATGCCTCATATCTGAAGATTCTCTTATGAGCAAGCTACTTCTCTTCTTGGTTAACATAGTGAACAAGCAAAGGGGAATGATCTGAATTAATCACTGCTAGAACTTGGACTATACTATTCTCATATAAACCAGGCCAATCCTTATTCCCAAAAGCCCTATCAAGCCTTTCTCTTATGAATCCTCTCCCCTCTCTATTATTGCACCATGTGAATCTCGAGCCATTAAACACCAAGTCACTGAGCTCACACTCATCAAGAGCCTCCCTAAACCTTTCCATTTGAAGAAAAGGCCTATCAGCAGCCCTTTCTTTCTCCTCATTAGTCAAGATCTCATTAAAGTCCCCATGCACAACCAAGGGCAATGCTATCAGGTTTTAAGAGTCTCAACAAATGCCAGCTATCCTTTCTCTTCTCCACAACTGGGTCCCCATAAAAGCCTATTAAATGCCACTGTCTATCTTCATCCTCATCCTCATTTGTCATCAATATTGCTAAACCACCACTCTTCCCTAAACTGTCTACCACAAAGCTGTTAGCATACCCCTAAACAGTTCCTAACCTTCTCAAGTCTCTCTCTGTTGCACTTAGTCTCAAAAATAAATACTACTTTTGGGGCCTTTTCCTTCACCAAAAAGTGAAGCTTACGGATTGTTTGGGGGTTCCCAATCCCTCGGTAGTTCCAGTAAAAGAAATTCATGAGAATTGGTAAGGCTGCTTAGCAGCGTCTACCAACATCACACAGTCCTCTGCCTGAACAAGAGAGTACTTGCTCCTTTTCTATTCCTTACTCCTACCTTCCAACTGTATTTTCCTTTTTCTGGTTAAAGGAGTTAGCTCACTCATAATACAATCTCTAGATGGCATAACCTCCTCTATGCTTGACTCTACTCGAGCCTTTCTCTTCCAATTAGAACTCCTGTGAAGACCTTTCCCACCTTTACTACTTTTTCCAAGACTATTTGGGTCAATGGTGACCTGTCCTTGATTAAGATCACCCCCAACTATTTTGCCTTGATGAGGGGCATACAAATCTTCCCTTTCTTAAAACTTCCCCTCCCTTTGAGATGTCAAACTCCTTTAAATGGTCATCAATTTTCTCATTGCCTAAATTAGCCACTGACTGCAAATCAATACTTGTAATAATGGGGTTGTCCAGATGGCCCTCCGAGGTTTCCTCTACTTGATTCAAACTTCCTTTTTGGTTCTCTTCCCTGAGTTTCTCATTAGTTGCTACTTTGGAATCACTCTTTTTGCCTAACAAACCACTAGAAAAATGCTGCCTACTGCTGGCATGTAACCAAGCAACATACTGCTGAGAACATTGTCCCATTATGGTAGGTTCCATGTCCACTAGATCACATCTCCCAGAAAGATGCTTAATCACCCCACATCTATAGCAGAAGTTAGGCAACCTCTCAAATCTGAAGGGAATCTAGTGCTTCGAATCTCCCAGAGAAAGAAACCCTGCCTCTGGCCAAAGGCTTTGTGATATCCACCATAACTCTCACACGTAAATGCCGCCCCAACTAAAACCATTACCATGCATGTCCACCTTGAGAACCTCTCCTACAAACCTTCACAGTTTCTCCCATGTACCTTGGTTCATTCCTGCAAAAGGTAAATCGTGACATTGTAACCAAAATGGTTCATATATAAACTGCATGGTTTTTGGTGATACATCCCCTTCATAGTCATCTAAACAGACTAAATACTTGTCAAAGGTCCATGGATGACCATGCATTATCCTTTTCTTGTCATCACCCTCCTTGAACTCGATCAAAAACTTGTTTTTACCTGTTTCATTGAAAACATCCTTACCCTCAAGTTGCCAAAGTTTGGCCAGTGTTTCCTTGAAGGCACCTCTGTTAATCTCTTTGTCAGCCACTACACATGCCATAATACATTTCTTGCTCTTCTCAATCGAAAACAGGAGGTCTGCATCACCCACTGCCACTTCCTATTGTTCTTCCTAAGTCAGTTTAAGGACCTCACACAATGTAGCAATATCACTATCCATCACTACAAACTCCACAGGCACAAACCCGAGAGAAAAGGCTAAGTTTCAAAAGGAAACCTGGAGAGAAAGCCTCACTATTTACTCAGTGAAAGGGAGGACCACCGTCAAAACCTAGTGAAAAAACCTGTTCAGAGAGAAAATATTACTCACCCGCAGGTCCTTTCACCTATACTTAGAGGACAGTTCCTAACGACTCAAGTACAAGTGATCATACCTTCGTCAAGAATTGTGACTACTACTACTTGAGGGAATGCAGGTTACACATTCGTGCAAATGCCGCTGACACAAAAGACCTTATTACGCCTAAGTCAAATAAGGCACATGTCGTATACCCGTATATCGCGATTTTATCTAAAGCACAATCATCAACTACCATATTTTTAGAAGCTAAATTAAAAGGGCTAAGTTCTATAAAAAGAGAGTGGTACTATGGAAAATACCAATAATGAATTTCGTCTCCTCTACATCCGGTGCTTCCCATCTATTTCACCTAGGGTAATAGAATAAACACAGGCTTTGGCAAGCGTCCTTTGATTTGGTTTGTTGTTAGGAGTATTTCAGCCTCCTTGTGTATTTTGTGAGCATTCCCGAATCATATGCCCTGGCTGACCACATCTGAAGCATACAACTAATCCAACTCTGCATTCTCCACTGTGGACCTTTCTGCACTTCCGGCAGGTAGTAGGTGGGGTTGGGCCGATGCCCTTGCCCTTGTTTATTCCTTGTATTATCCTCCTCTCAGTGTTACTCCCTCCTGCAGTGAAGGGACAAGACCTCTTCCTTTCTAGGCTAATTTGAGTCGCGATGTTTCTTTGCTCCACTTCAGCTATTGAGCCAACATTAACCAATTCTTGGAAGTTATCAATGCGAAAATAGGCTACGTGACTACAAATCTGACTGCAATCCTCCTTGAAATTTTTTAGCCTGCATCTTTTCGATGGATATTAGATGTAGAGCAAACCTTCCTAGCTCCATAAACTTCGAAGCATATTGTTCAACCGAGCAGCTCCCTTGCACCAAAGTGGCGAACTCTTGCACCTTCTGTTGTTTCATCGATTTTGGGACTCTTTCTTGAACCTTTCCCAGGTTAAGGCATTGATTTTTCCCAATTCTCTTATCAACAATCGCCTTTGTGTATCCCACCAGATACAAGCTTTCCCATGCAGTAGATGCCTTGCATACTACACTTTTTCTTCTTCAGTGCAGCCTCTGATCTCGAAGGTCCTATCGAGATCGAGTAACCACTTGTTGGCCTCCATGGGTCCTTCAATTCCCATGAAGTTAGGGTATTTGTATATTAACAATTTCTCATACGAGCAACCTTTATTTTCCACCCGCTCTTGCCTTTCTGCTTGCGGATGTGGTTGTTGCTGGTTCTATCTAAGGATAATCTCTTGTTGTTGCTTTATTGTCTCCATCATTTGGTGAAACACATCTGTCAAGTCATGTCCCCCATCTAATGGGTGGTCTTGTTCTCTGTGAGACTTAGATCTATCAGGGTTTCTTTCCCTTCTGTCACGTGCCATTACTCTTCAATCTTCAACCTCCTGAGATGCACGTATATCAGACCTAGCTCCTATTTCAAGATTCAAGCCTATCCAAACTAAAGATCTGAGCCTATATTCTCGCAAAACATTCCTAAGGACATGTGGTTTTACCTAGAGATGTAATAGCTCTAATACAACCTTGTGACGCCCCCAGGTCACTGCTTGGGATGTAACCGAGACTTGGAGCATCTAGACATGCAACACATAGTTACATACCCCCGTTCATGACAACTAATATGCAATGCATCCTAGTATGCAATACTCGTAGGGAAAATAAGGGTGACAAAAATACTCAATGCCAAAATGAGCTAAATATCCCAATGGTTAATAAACAATAAATAGGTACTTTCTCACTTAAGAGGTCCACATAAGTTCAACACAAAAATGGGAGATAGAATCTTTCTAATATAGAAAACTACATAATCAGATCAACTCTCTCATCCACTCTATAGTATATAGAGTAAATGTTATGAATGTTAATATCAGGTCCAACATTTTTCTCCAAATTGGACTCATCCTCAACAATCTGAAGCCAACAGTACATCTTGCTAGTCATAAATTGGTCCTGGTACAACTTCTACCATTCCGGGGGAACGGTAGTGGGCCCACAAGGGTGAGATTTGCTTGAAATCTCAGTAAGTTAAACAACCAACTTGCACAGAGATAAATTATGCATGACTAATGATAAACATGAGATGCATGACAAAAAAATCCATATTTGTCTCTCATCGAGATTCCTTAGAATTTTTCAAAAAAACTTTAATGCACATTTTCTTACAGAGAACATTTTTCACTGTCTTTTCAAAGCATAACTTTTCATCGTTATTAAAATCATCATTAACAATAGCGTAACGTATGATATCATCACAGCTCCCCTATATGCACTGTGAGTACCTAGTGGTGATCGTAGTACAACTCATATTGACACTACATTGTCTGTAGACTCGTTCTCAATGCATTGGTAACATAACGTTTCATCATAACGTAACATCATAACATAACATCATTACATATGCACCCACCAGCCTTAGGTGTCGTAAACGACTTCGCTTCGGTATTCTTTAAAAAGAATCCATTAGAAGCCCATTGATGGTTCTTTGTCAACCTAGGAGTTATTACTTTAGAGTGGACAGAGGAGTTTCACTAGGATAATTACCCATCCTAGCATTTGGAGTCGTGAAAAAATTTATTTTCATGCATTACTTTGAAAGGTATAATTTAGGACATGTGCCTATATTAAGCTTAATGAAAAATGACATTTATATATGCAATATGCTAAAATGGTGAAGGTTTCACGTGTCAAGTAACAAGTGATCAAATGTTCAATGATGTATCATATGGTGGTCATGCATAAAATGACATTTATGAAATGAATGTGGCGCTTATACAAAAATCGTAAATAAATTATCTAGGAGTAAGTTAGGAAATTGGTGAGTATTAGGAAATTGGCATGGCTGTAATAAGAGTTATTCTAAATTAAGAATTGTACATCTAAGGAAGATGTTCATAATCAAAAGGGTTCAAAATCAGTATTTACAAAACTGCCCCTATATTATCCCAAAATTGCCACTTGAGCCCAAAATTTCCACTATTTTCAATTTGGCCCCAAATTACACCAAATTTCACAAACTCATAGTTTCTATGTCCTAAAACCATTTATACCCTTAGAATTGCAAGAATCAATTCATAATTGTGCCAAAACCAATCAATTAATTAAGTAGATACATTTATAATTTAGAATTAAAGTATAAAAATGGAATAATAGAACATGTGATGATGAGTTATCAAAGAAAAAGAAATAAAAATTAAAAAAAAAAAGATGAGTGAGATGACAATCAAAGAATGCCAATTTTTTTTGTTTGTTTTGTTAAGATAGATAGTTTAATAAATACTAATATTAAAGTTTTTATATAAACACTAAAATTGTTGTAGGGTTTCACTATCTCAAAGGTCATCGTTTATTTTTCTAGCTCTCACATTTTATCATATAGATATTCTATTTGCTATATTTCTAACTGTCTTAATTACGTATTAAATGAAGTAAAATAAAATAAGAAAGTTGAATCTGGTTTACAGTAAAAAAAATATAAATGTTCTATCATTAATCAACACACGATCTTTCTAATATTTGCTATTTTGGAACATTGGCATCCTCGTTTTTCTATTTTGGGCCTTCCTTTTACCTCTCTCTTTGTTTTTTCTTGCAAAATAAATACACAAATTTACCTAAAGGGGCCTTTCTTTCTTGTGTGACCTTAGGCAATGGTCTTAACGGCCAAGAATATGAGCTAGCCCTGTTAACGGTTGATCAATAGCAGTAAGAGTGTTGACCAAGGTGTTGAACTTGGAGACACAGTCGGTGATGAAACAATTCCCCTGATTGAGAATGGCATGGTGAAAGTACAAATTTATAGAGCACGTTTGGGACGTGGAAGTGAACATCCATTCAAGAGTGGTCTACAAAGCACGAGAGGTTGAGCACTTGGTGACATGACTCAAAACTATTTTCGATTGAGAGGAGTTCAAGCAACCTAAAATCAATCCATCTTGCAATTTCAGTGGGGAAAACGGGGTTGGGAATAATTGACCCATGGATGTGGAAGGTTAAATGGGTCAATCATCGTAATCCAAACTCGACATGCTTGTTTCTTGGATTAACTTGATACGACGCATTTAACCAATTTACTTATCCAGATCGTATTTGATGTTTGATCTAACAATACCCATAGAATGTAAAACATGAGAAAGAAAAAAATATTGATGAACATTTTGATACTTCCTATTAAATAACAAGATAAAGGCTATATAAGTCATTTACGAATATGTCATTTACTGTCATGCATGCCTATTCATACCGTTGGTAATTTAGGAGTCTTACTTGTTGAGATTTTCTAAATCTCACTATTGTAGTCCTAACTATCATTTCTCCATAATGGATGGTAGACGATGTATTAGGAAGTAGAAGAAAAGCACATGACTGCCTGGAGGATGTCGAATAAGTCGAGGAGGAGCCTCAGGAGAATGAGAGAGTTGATACTCTGGTTTTTGGGACATCGTTTTGAGTTGATAGCAGAGCTGCGCGAGTGGCTTGACACTTAGATTAAAATCAAACATATTTGTAACTAAGGAGTTACACTTTTAGTACTGTGCTTGTTTTGCTACAGACTGGTTGGAACCATGTTATAACTTTTGGAGATGTGAATAGTACAATATCATAATTATGTTTTGGGATATAGTATTTCTAGTATATTGTGTATTACTGAAAGAAAAAAATTCTTCACTACAAATAGTGCATATTGTTAGATGCATGCTAGGTGTATTGCATCCTTAACTGTCATGAATGAGAGTTTGTAACTTTGTGTTCCATGTTCTGATGCTTCAAAACTTTGTCAAGTCCTAAGCGGAGTTTGGGGGTGTTATAATCAATCTTTCCTTTTCCAAAGCTAGAAGTCATTCAATACTGCTCATTATCTATGCATGTAGTAAGCACTATTAAACGATTAAGGAAGAAGGCATGAGCAACGCTGCACGTAGACACCAAACCGAATTTCAAAACTCATTCTAGGGCCATGTAAGTTATCTTTGACCGCCTTCACACACACATCTAGCAAAATTCCTTTGGATATTAAGGATGGACAAAGATGAGCATCGTGTGATAATGCGATGGTCTTTACAACATGGGTGACATGGATTGTAAGACTATTTGCAGACATGAGATAGGATAAGAATGGGCTAGTGGATCGTGTTTGCATACATTTTTTTCAATTCCAGGGATACAATGGCACATTCAGTTCCAGACTTTATAAACACGTATGCGTTTCACTAACCTCATGTGCTTAGACTGGTTTTGTTCTAAGTTTGACTAAAAGCAACCACCAAGAAATAGTGGCAATGACACTTTCTCAAAAGTATACTGAATTTCACTACCTACTATAATGCAAGTACCTGTAGTATGTAACACATGAAAATGCTATTTCTAGTGGTACAAAGCTGGTGGAGAAACTTTCTAGGAATGGTTATGTGAGAGATGGGTGAGTGAAGCCTTCAAGGTAACAACTTTGTCATATGCAATGGAGTTTATATTAGATTTAATTAGTAACGATAGATTTGAATTTAAGTTTTTTATCCTTTCCACCAAAAATAATATTCAACCATTGCAAATTAAATTCCAAAACCTGTTAAAGAAGAACAAAAATAATAGGCTAAAACATCATATCAATCACATGGGTGGCAAGAAATCTTTTGTTAAGTTAATGAAGAAGATGGTTAATACTACAATCTAAACAAAAGTATAGGTTTAACATTTTAAACATTGAATAGAATGCCTAACAAGGTTTATTAATTCATTGAAGTGAGAGAATGCTCCAACTTTGATTACTTTTTATACAGAGGTGCATTGGTCTACAAAGAAGGGGAGATTTATTATTGAAATAGCTAAGCACAATTATGTAAGTAAAAACAACACTTCACTTTTGAAATTATATTCTTTTGGTGGAACTGGACTAATTTTGTTATGCTTGATATAATGCAAAATATGATGGTTTTCTTCTGGTACCTTGTTTAATCAATCGAGTAATATAATGAATACATTGAATATGGATTCTAAGAAAAAGAAGGGGGAGCTTACAAAATACAGGATTATTTTGTTTCAGATAATCATTTATTTGAATCAGTGGATAGGAGTATACTCTGGATCTGAAGTCGCATCTGCCACCTTGTTGTACGACGTGTGGATAATAGGAGGTTGAATGGTAGAGAACTAGAAGCTAACATGGATGATGTAGCGAATGCTGTGTTCAAGAGACTTTTAAGACATCGATCAGGCTATGCCCGAGGTTTAGGTCACTTAGTTATACTTGAACTATCTTCATCATTGTTGTCTAATAGGGATTTTCAACGTATTAGCGAGGAGAATGAGAAGAACAAGAACGATGCGGAGTGCTTCAAGAAGTAACATAAGGCATTAGAGAGTGATGTCCTCGCAATGAGGGCTACTTTGAAGAATGTGAGAAACAACTCAATACCCGCATGACAGAAGTGGAGTCCAAAAGGGAGTCTCATAGAGAGACTTTGGCAGATGCCTTAGGCATCCTTTTCTATACTGCTAGAATGTTTTTGAACTTCTAGCTAGTAACAGTATAAGCAAGTATGTATTCTTTCATTGAGCAGATTGGGATCTATTGTGGGGACTTGGTTGGAAGTGAAAATAGCCAGGACAATACGAAACTAACGTTCATGTGGTTTATACAGCTGTGTAGGCTAACTCCTTGTTTTTTTATACTAGACATGATGCAAGTGGGAGTAAACCTAGCTGGTTGGTATATGTATAATGTTTTTCCTGCTCTCTCAATAATTTTTATCTTTCCCCTTTATCACTAATTGATATTATATGTTATTGTAGGAATGCATAGACTTTTGAAGGCATCGTGAAATGTCTTGGTTGACTTTGGGTATCACTAAAGTATGCTTTTGTTATCTTGGTAATTGTTGTTGATATTATTACTTTATAAATATAATATTTTAATAAATTCAATTCGAGTTAATATTTGACTAGTAATAATAAGAAATGTTGCCCATCTTTTTACTGGAAAGGAGATTCATTGTCATACACTACTTATGATGGTAGGCCCCCTAAACTTGAACTTGCTTGTAATAGAAAATGCGCATGAAAATTGAAGCCAAATTCTATAGGCATTAATACTATAGTGTGAGTCATTGAATGAAATGGATCTATTGTATTTGTGTTTGGACATAGAAATTGCATTGCACTAGCAAATAAATGGGTAGTACTTGTTGTCACATGCCCCATAGATATGTTTCGTTGCATGTGGCAAGTTATGGGTGGCTCTGGCACATGAGTAAGATCAACGTTATAGGGAATTCAATGGGGTAGTTTTGTAAAAAAGTATTGAAAATGGGTCTCTTGTGTTTATAATGTTATGCTCTCCTTGATTTTCTATAGGACTTTTTTTTTAACTACAATAGATTTGGGGCTAACTAAAGTACTGATCACCATTGTGGAAATTGGAGCCAAAACCCTAGGTGGTCTTTGTCAAGCTGGATTTGTCATAAGGAAATATGACAAGAAACAGGAGTGTAACGACTTTTGAACAAACCAAGACCGCTTGGATTTTTCTTTCGCTGAAACAAATATTTCACGTCGCTACTCAGCTCAAATGAAAACTGACTACCTCCTTAAAATTTTCCCCTATCAACTGTAGCAACCCACGCACCACCTTAAGTTAACTTCACCAAAGCCAAGCCCTTCAAGTACGTCCCGCCCCTGTCTCCTCCGCATCCAATCACCTCTGTAGGTGAGTTTGAGGTTTTTCCATTACCGCTAACTACTGCCACATGAAACCGGGATCTCCCTGCCAAACTCCTCCATGAAATCTTTTGCACCGTAGCCCATTGCTCAGCCACCGTAGCACTACACTACACCACCACCCAACATGCCGAGACCTCCCTCGCATAACAGAAACCAGCGGATCACTGCCTTAAACCTCCGCCTTACACCACCGTCGCCAAGCTACCACTGCACGTTTAAGAGGCCCCTATTTTTACTTCTCAAAACAGAGGAATTTATGTCTCCATCAAGTGCCACAAACCAACCATCCCACGCCGCCAGCTCCCACCTCCACGTCACCACCGTACTGCATAGCCATTAAGACCCTTTTCTATGATCAGGAATTTGTGTTGGTTGTAATCGGGTAGAAGAAATAAGGAAGCTCACAAAGGAAGAACAATATGAAAATGGTAGAGTAAATGTTTGATAGAAATTCTGAGAAAGATGTAATCACGTTGGGCTAGTTCGAGATAGCCCTTCCTTCAAATTCAAACCAGATTTCTAGTACATTCAAGATGATATTCCCTTCTTACATTTTCCCTCATATATGCAGCACATTTCCACGTTATGTTGCATAACAAACTCTAACTTTACTATACTCACCACACATACTCAATACTGAAATAACAATAATCAAAACACACCATTCAGATATTTCACCAAAATGCAGCGTTTGATCACTAAGGCACACTACAACCCTCTTCCAAGCTTTAATGGAATGCTACACTTCATCCTGGTTAAACGCTGCACTTCATCAATTCCCGCACGACGTCATTCCAAATTCTAACACTTATTCACTTCACTTTGCAATTGAGATCCTGATTCTCACTTTAGTTCTGTCTTACTTCCCCAAATCTCTCTAAGGGTTCCCAACAACGACCGCCGCTTCAAGCCACTACTCTCTCTCCTCTTGGTAACACCTCATTCCTCACGCCGTGATCACTCTCTCTCTCCGTTCTCTCTCTCTCTCGCTCATCTCTTTCTCTTTCTCAGTGTGCCACCGTCGGGTCAACCACCACTTTGCCGCTCGCTGCCTTTCGCTCTCTCTTGGTAAAAATATTTTCTCCCGATGCCATTCTCTGGTTTTTTCTTCCAGAAACAAGTAGATGCAGTTGATAACCTTTGGTTAGCTTTAGTCATGATCTTGGAAGTATTTTACGGAAATGCCATCCAGTCCTTTAGTAATTGTTTGCTCGTAAAGAAGTTCATACATTTTAAGGGTTTTTACAATTTTTTTCCCTTCTAGTTATAAAACTACCAATTGTTTTTATGAATATTTCAGTGGACTTCATTTTTTTTTTTAACTATTGAAGGGCCTGGGTCTTATTGTAGAAAAACTCTGTTATTTTTAAATGTATTCTGGCTCATTTTCAAATTAGCCTTAAAAGTGGTTTAATAGAAAATAATTGCGGTTTATAATTATATTATTTAGTATTAATTTTTATAGTTAGATTCCAGTAATAAATAAGTTTGAGTTTAATTAGTTAAAGATTTTTTTAAAAGTGAATATCGAGGTATTTGAGAATTTATGATATTTTAGGGTTTCGAGAAATTTAGATTTTTTTTAAAAGAGGTTACTTAGCATTTTAGGCTTAAGTATTGAAAAAGGTGCAAATTCGGATATTTATGAAAATTACGTGACAATCTTATAGGTGACGAACAACTTTCGTTTAACACTGTTGTGGGCTTATATTGTTAAGTTAGTATTTTATGATACTGATGAAATTAACGGAATATAAATTAAGTGGATATTGATGGATTTGAGAAATTATGGTATTTTAGAATTATGAGAATTTTTGGGTATTGAGGAATTAAAATAGGTTAATTTTTAACATTTCAGGTTTAAATATCGAGATAAGTGTTTGATAAAAAATTTATGAAAATTTTGTGACTATTTTATAAGCGATGATTTTTAGTTTTTCGGCATTGTTGAGGAAAATTTTTGAAAAGTTAAGAAGTTTTGGTAAGCGGGGTTTCTATGCTAAATTTTGCATAAAAATAAAATGGACTAATGTAAATTTTGGAAATATATGCATGTTTTATTATGAAGAGAAATTTTAAACAATCTCAGTTATTTGTTTTGCATAACTCATGAAATTTTGTATAAGAACAAAGTACTTACTGTCATGACTGGTGTAGACATGAACAAAGTGCTGCGAGAATAATAAGGGGAAGATTCACATTATGTTTCTGCTCGGTTGGCCGCCAGAGTTTGCACAACCCTACCACGGGGGTTAGACATGAAATTCTATTCTGATATGATGCTTCAGCTAAGCTATGCCAAAGGAAATTTTGAATAAGAATATTTCTGAACTTTTGCTCTAATATTTTTGATAACATGTTCTGATTCTGTATTTCTGAAAAAAAAAATATTTTGTTCTACATTATGAACTCAATAAATGCTCATGTTTATATACTAGTATATGTTGTCTACTTATTGAGTTGTTGATAACTCACCCCTTATCTCCACAATTATTTTTCAGATAATTTTAATGCATTAGCTGAAAGTTAGGAATAGGGTGTAACGCCCCAAACCCAGGTGGCTTGGAGAATTACTACCTATCACTTATAAACATATTTCCCAACAAAACTAAAATAAATCTCCAACAAAACTTTATTATCAAGACTCAATCTCAAGTCTTCTAAATAATCACCTTGAAAACTCCACAAAGTCATTACCGCAACAGAACAAAAAAATAAACTAAGGAGTCCACAATCTCCCGGTAGTCATAACAAACCAAATTGATAACTTCACAAGTCTTACTAAACCCAAGATAAAATTAAATCTAAGAGACATTAAATCTAAAGGACATCAGAATTCCTTCTTTTAACATCCTCTTCTCAGCTTAATCATGCCCACCAATCTAATCCCGGTCCTCAGTTGGACTCTCCACATCATCTGAAAATATTATGAAGATAGGGGGGTGAGTTATCACAACTCAGTAAGTAAATGACATATATTAGCATGTAAACATAAGCATTTACAAAGTACAGTATGCAGAACAAAATATCTTACAGAGTTATCATGCAGAACCAAACATGTTTTCCAAAAGTAACAGAGCGATGGTTTTAAGACAAGTAAAACCCGTAATACTTTGGCATAACATAAACTGAGTATCATCATCACATCAAAACAGAGCATCACACAGAGCAGAGATCATGTTTCACCCCCGTGGTAGGGTTGTGCTAACCCCAGTGGCCAAATCGGGTAGAGATAGAGGTGAAATCTTTCCTTTATTCCTCTCGGAGTCCCGAGTGTGTACACAGGAAAGACCACAATAAAACCACTTTGTTTCTTAAGTGGGTGCACTCAGAGACAAAGAAGTTGGTACCAACCCAAACAGAGCAGAGCAGAGCAAAGCAGAGACAGAGTCGGATACAAAAATCAATACACCATGCCAAAAGTTTTCAGATGTTATATCAAAATAATACAGAGTACCAAAGCAGAATCAGATAGTTTACACACACTGAAACCAAAAGCCAGAACATCTTTCTAAATAAATGCACAATTTTTCAGATTCTCAATATTGCTCTTTTTTCAGATTTCAGAGACCACATGACAGAAAATATTTTTCCTTTTTCACACAGATGTCATGAATAATATAAATAAGCGACCGAGGTTGATCTTTATTTTCCCAAGTTCCCATTATATCACAAATATGCAAGTTTTCATTCGTGGTTTTCATAAAAATCTCGTCACCTATTGATAGAAAATAAATACACACTGAGTGTTAAAAGACAATTGACACAACTTCCATCTAAATAATTAAAACCCATAATCTCAAACCATATTATAGCAAAAACAACTCACTAAGACAACCATATAGTAATCTGCACAGCCCGAATTTCAACCCAAAATACCATATACTAATTTTGATATTGTCCTATACGCCCACCAAAACCAATGTCAACTCAAATAATCAATAATTCACACTCATTTCAGCAGCTCATAACCCCAAGCAACCACCAACAATTTAACCAAAACAACATTACACAATTTCAAAACTCCTCCCACACCACCTCGTCAAAACCCAATAGCCACCCTTTATAATTCTTCTTCAACAACAAAACACCATCAGATTACAAAGCCCCCAATTTGATTATAAACAATAGAAATTTTCCAATGATCATAACATCAAAAGCCACGAATTCACACCATGAAAAAGGAATGTAAAACAGCACTCGGTTTCCTTACCCGTTTGACAGAGCTCGGCGTCAACACTGTGGCAAGGAGATTAACCACTTCACAGACAGGAGAGATCAAAAGAGAAGCGAGAGTGGGTGAGCGTCTAAAAGCCAAACCACCAGTAGGGAGAAAATGCAGCAACACCACCTGGAAAAACCCCACGCGACAGCGCATTGAAACAGAGGATAAAATGAAGAAAAAAAAAATAAAAATAAAAATAAAAGGAAAGGCGTCGACTTGAGAGGAAAGGGAGATACTTGAAGATGACGACACTGTGCAAGAGGGAGAGAAGAGACGAGTTTGAAGAGAGAAACGCTAAACTGCAGTGATGGAGGAACGCGAGAGAGAGACGTTGACTTTGAGAGAAAACCGAAACTGAGGGAAAAGAAAATGGAGAAAAGTTAGGACATGGAATTCGGACTCACAAAAACAAACCAAACGAAAGGGAAAGATGAAATCGGGAAGTGAATGTGTTACGCCCATCCTTGTGGTGGGATTTTTTTGTAAAATATTTTTATAAAGGACGACGGGAATTACCTTTCGATTTAAAACTTTTTACTTGCATACCCAGGGTGCAAGACTTTACGTTTATGACATAAAAATGTGCTTTTGGAATAAAATAGGTTTATAGCGGAAAACGTTATTCTTACAATAAAAGGGTCTCTCGTACGATTAAAACTCGTGCATAGACTTCCGTTCTCTTCCCCATGGGCCGTGTCCATCCTTTTCACTCAGTTCCTGTGAAGGGGAGGGACATGCATAAAAACTAAAATGAGTCGATGACTCGTAAGCATTACTTCATACGATTAAAATATAACAACATAGGTTTTCATTCATGCATTCATCATTCATACATACTATACGTATATGCGTACGTGCATACATGCTTTCGTTGAAAACATCACTGGACGGGATTTTCCTTTTAAAAAGTGGCTTTCTTTTCGTAAAATGTTTCCCCCGCAGTGCCTTCATTTCTTCAAGAATGCGATGCATTCTTGCATACGTGCGTTCATTCGAAAACATCATTAGACGGGGTTTTCCTTTGGAAAGGGACTTTCTTTTCGTAAAATGTTTCCCCTGTCAGTGCCTTCATTTCTTAAAAGTTCGTGCATTCATACATACGTACATACATACATGCATTCTTTCTTATCACTTTCATAGGCTAGTACACACTATTGCGCCCCGTGTGTTGGGGTTAGCGGTCTTCCTTTGGACCCAGACTCAGCCCGTGGCTACGGGTTGGGAATCCCTTTCATAAGGGGCAGCACTGGGTACACTACCAGTACTACTTACCCGGCATTGCAATCTACCCATTCATTGATACCCTTTCATTCATTCATGTGGCCGTTACATGTCTTCATACATTTCATGCTTTCATTCATTCTTGCTTTTCATTCATTCGGTCATGCCAGCTCTGAAGAGTTGGAGCTTTCATTCAGTTCTTTCTTTTTCATTTAACAGTTCGGTTCATGAGAAAACATTCTTGTTTTTTTATGAGAAAACATTTCTTTTCGTGAGAAAACATTGTTAACAGTTCGTTCGTGGCGCGCGTGAAAGCCTCGATTCGTAGGATCTGTAAAAGCGTCCGTCTTCGTGCCTTTTGTGTAGTTCGTGGATTTTCTCAGAAAATACATACAATAGATACGTCGTATAGTCATCCATCCACATGCGTACAATTAATACTTTCGTTACGTAAAAAGGGGCTGCCAAGGAGGGTCGTACATATGTATACCTTTGAACACTTAGCATTTTCTTTCGTAAAACGTCTTTTGTGTCTTTTCATAAGGCATCGTGAGGAAAATCGTTTCGTTTCGTTTCTTTATATTTTAGAAAGACTCTAGAAGGGCATGAACGTAACACTTACCTAGACTTCATGCTACTTGCATATCATGCAGTCCACTCATGTGCGTGTCAGATGGCAACCTACATGCATACACATAACCTTAACGTCATTCTCTATCTAATGCATAATCAACTTAAACTAGAAATAGAGCTACACATCACTTGGAACACTCTCCTTCTATCTCGTGCACTTACATGCCATTCATTATGCTAACCCTTCAAAATCTACTTACGGTCACTATCTCTTCGAAACTCAATGTTCTACTTCGAATGCTCATTTACTAAGGTGAACCCATGATTCACCTTAGGATTAAGACACTAGGACATTCGTCTTACTTTCCTTATTAACCACATTCTGACGCATGATTCCGACCGATGGTATCACGCAGCCCAATCCTAACAATGCACCCATCACTACCTTCATGCACCTTAGCCCATACTAAATCCTCATTCCCATCCATACAAGCCACACGGCTCTAAGCCAACTCTGAGGCTTAAGCACTGTGTAACTGTGCTAAGGACAGATTACCCATTACATATGGTGAATCCGTCCGCACATGTGTCTAACCAGATTACACATGTACCTTACTCTTTATCACCTAAGATCAACATATAACATGTTGATCACCTGCTTGCAGGGACAAGGGTCATACTCCAATATGAACCTTCTCTTAACCTAGCTAGCATGACTCTTCATGCTATCCTTCCCTTTTGACAGTTCATCCCAAAACTTAACATAACAAGGCTCCATTCACCATTACGCCTTATGTCACATCATATAGATCGAGACTACACCTGAGCTATACCATGACCTTGTCACCTCACCTGACATCCTACTACGTCATTCTTACATCAACTCCTTAACTCATCACGAGTACGGTTCCTCACGTACTCCTATTACATCGTGACATCTCGTCACGATCCTGCTACATCATTTCTACACTAACTCCTCACCTAACATAAGCATGACTGTCAGTAACTATGTCACTTCGTGAAGTTGCCCAGTCATGCTTCCGCTGCGTACTCTTACACTTGTTCCGCTACTTCACGCATACTCCTAGCCATAAGTCCATAATGGTAACACTTGTCACTTCAGACTACAGGCTGCGCCATAACTACTTTGGGACACTGTTCCACAGTTCCTGACACTATTTACCACGCTCTATGTCTATCAACCACACAAGCATCCTTTTCTCTGTGACACGTCACATGGAGTGTCGCTGCCTCGTGGAGTACACTCCACATATACTCCATTTTCACACGCTACGACCCATCACCATTATGGCATATGCGCCACATGGTGCATTGCCCCACTACATGGAGTACACTCCTCATGTACTCCCTTCATACACATCACGCCACATCACCATTATGGCATACCCGCCATATGGTGCATCACTCCATCACATGGAGTACACTCCACGTGTACTCTCTTCACACACGCTACAACCTATCATCAATATGGCATACGTGTCATACGATGCATCACTCTATCACATGGAGTACACTCCGCGTATACTCCCTTTCCACACTCGGTACGCAACATCACCATTATGGCATACCCACCATGCAGTGCGTCACTCCATCCTCCCTTTACACACATTAAGCCACATCACCATTATGGCTTACTCGCCATATGGTGCATCACTCCATCACATAAGTACACTATTCGTGTACTCCCTTCATACACACTGCACCACATCACAAATATGGCATATCCGCCATATGGTGCATCACTCTATCACATGGAGTACACTCCTCGTGTACTCCCTTCATACACACTGCGCCACATCACCATTATGGCATACCTGCCATATGGTGCATCACTCTACCACATAGAGTACAATCCGCGTGTACTCCCTTCTCATGCACTACGCCACATCACCACTATGGCCTACCCACCATATGGTTTATCACTCCACCACATGGAGTATACTTCATGTGTACTCTTCCCATTCGACAATACGCCAGGAGGGTATATTTTTACATATACTCTCCTTATTCCACACTACGCCTCAAAACCATTATGGCATACTGGCCATATGGTGCGTCACTCCACCACATGGAGTACACTTCTCATGTACTCCCTTCACACACTATGACCCATCACCATTATGGCATACTCGCCATATGGTGCATTACTCTACCACATAGAGTACACTCCACGTGTACTCTCTTCACACACGCTACAACCTATCATCAATATGGCATACCCGCCATACGATGCATCACTCTACCACATGGAGTACACTCCGCGTATACTCCCTTTCCACACTCGGTATGCCACAACACCATTATGGCATACCCGCCATATGGTGCGTCACTCCATCTTCCCTTTACACACATCACGCCATACAGGGTACACTCCACGTGTACTCCATACACGTTACGCCACATCAGCATACTCGCCATATGGTGCATCGCTTCATCCTCCCGTTCACACACATTACGCCATATAGAGTACACTCCACGTGTACTCTATACATGTTACGCTACATCACCACTACGGCATACCCGCCGTATAGTGCATCACTCCACTATATGGAGTACATTCCGCATGTACTCCCTTCATACACGCTACATCACATAGAGTACACTCAGCGTGTACTCTTCCAGTTCCACATTACACCAGGAGGGTATATTTTACATATACTCTCCTTATCCCACACTACGCCACACACAGAGTACACTCAGCGTGTACTACTCCCACTTCCACGTGCCACGTCACCAATACAGAACATACTCCGCAACCGCATTACACGGCACAACCACGCCATAATTACAGCACAAACTCCACAATCACACTTCACAACACACTTCACAACACAGAATGCCCAACACTTCACAGCATAACACATCACAAAACGCCCATCACTTCGCTACACAGCACGTCTCCATACTACACAGTCATTCCCCTAATACTAACAGCACAGTCCACAATCTAGTCCATTAATTAATATCTAACATAATTAAAAGGGATAGAGAGTTATACTATCGATGAGATAACCCGTGCGTTGCTCATTGATCGTCACGGTCGATGACGTCAGAAAGGACGTACGGGGCGACTATGCCACATACGGGGATCGTTTGGGCATTTTGATAGCTAGGTGTGGTCTTGGGAAGGCTCATGATGGCCTCGTGATGGTGGTGAGGGGCATAACATGGCAGCTCTAGCCGTGTGCAGTGGCGGTCAGCCACACACAGTGACTGTCCATCACGTGCAGTGGTTACCCACCACATAAAGTGGTGGTTTGAACCTAGGGCTCGGCTAAGGGAGGTACGGTGGATCTCGTGGTGGCATCAAGGTGGCACCACAGTGGCTCACGGTGCCGGTTCAAGGCCGTGAAGTGGAGGAGAAGTCATGGGAGAGTGAGAGAGAGTGTGCGTGCATGGGTGACAGATTGGGGCCGTGGGTGGTTGGGTTGGCTTGGTGGTGGCCTGAGGAGGCTCAAGGTGGCAGTTACACGTCATGGGTGGCGGCGTACGGTGGTGGAAAGTGTGCAATCCGTGCGTGAGAGGAGGGGGAAGCCTGTGCGTGGAGGAGAGGCTATGGGCCTTAGGTCACGTGGAGGAGAAAGGGGAAGGGGAGGGGAGGTCCATGGTGGTGCCTGGTGGCCTTGGGTGTCAGGCACAGCGACGTACGGTGGGGAAATGGGTTAAAACCCGTGTGTTAGACCCATTTCGGGAAGAGATGGAGAGGGTTGCCGCGAGGGATTAGGTTCGGTGGGGTTGTTGCCAGTGGTGGTTGGTGGCCAGCGGCGAGCTGCGACAGCGGCGTTGTGCGTCGCGCATGGTGAAACCGTGCATGAGAGCTGTGTGCGTGCGTGGGGAAGGTGGCAGCACAACGGGGGCTAGCTTTGCCGGTGAGGGTCGCCGGCATGAGAGGAGGTGGACGGTGGTGGAGGTGAGACTTGCCGGTGCACGGCGGCGCCGGGCTATGAGGTGGAGGCTTTGGCGAGAAGGGGCTGCGTACAACGTATGCCGAATGGGAGAGGGAGGAGAGAGAAAGAGCTGGGGAAAAGTGAGGGAAAGAGAGAGGGGGTCTGGGTATTTAATCTAGTCCATTCGTCTGGAGATCCTCAAAACGATCTAACGTTGAGATACTAAAAGACTGATTTGAAAATGCATAAACATTAACTTAATTAAAAGTACTTAGGGGAATTAAGGTAGAATATTATTTAAACTAACTTTAGTTTATAAAATAATATTCTTCATCGTTAATAAATGATGAAGTCTTATTTAATATATTTAAAAGGATACAACCATTTAATTAATTAAAACTTTCAACATAATTTAAATCCCATAATATTTTAAATAACTGAAATCATTTTAATAATTAATATTGAAATGATTTCCAACAATTATAATATTTTTGGAGCTCTTCAAGAATATTATAATTGTCGTATTTAAAATCAAGCTTAGTTCAATAACACTAAAAATACTCCTTATAAATATTGCCAGTACATTTAAAACACTGAGCGTGCCCTAGAAGTCACCTAATATCTTGAGAGACACGCCATCAAGGTTCAGCACGCATGACGAGACTCACAGTCGCTAGTGAGAAGGGCAGACGATCACATAATCTCTGCCCTCGGGATTTGCTTATGTCATAAAGACGGAATGTACGTTAGAAAGAGAGAAGTGTACGTAAGAAGGAAGGAGCAGGGTATTATAGATTGTGGGTTACGTGTGAGAGAGATGTTTGAATGAGGGAAACCGAGAAAAGAAAAGAAACTGAAATAGAAAGAGGGGGAGAAGGAATCGGGGAGCTGAGGAAGAAGGGGAACTTACCCCAAAACGGTGCTGTTTCGCACTCCTCCAAGGAAAGGGCTGGGCCCTTGTGCACGATCCGGGCCTCACAAGCCTTGGGCCTTACATAGGGAGTACTAGTAAGTTTTGATGATCGTAGAAGATTAAGTGGCTTATGGTACAATGACTTTTTAGAGAGTCTTTTTGGTAGTGTTGATATTTTATGTTGCTTTAATATTTTGAGTCGTGGAGATTTCTGAATTTTTGTGGAAATTTTTTTTGTAGGTCATTAAGGTACTTCTTTGGTGACCTTATGGAGGAATATAGATATTTGTGTTGAACAAATAAGTTAATACTTTATGGAGACCCTGGGTTATTTTAAATGTGTTATTGGAGATGATTTCAGGTTACAGGAGCCAACTCTCCGGACCCACAAGGACGGGGTGTTATAGTTTTCTTTCCACTTGGATGAACCGCACTATCGTTTAGCACGACAATTTTTTAGTATTGGTCGAAACGGTTTCAGCCAACAATGTCATATTCTTCCTTGAAATCATTGGATTGCATCTCTATGAAAACCGAGTCCTCACTCTCCTCTGATATATTGGACGCCGATGATGGTACGTCTGGAGTGTCCCCAACACTCTCAAACCCTAGCAATAGCGAGGGACTCCGGCGATAGGCTGGAATAGTTTTTGCAAAATTTTGGCTTTTCTCTATTTCGGGTTCACTGTTGTTGCCCCTTTGAGTGAATATTCTCCAATAGTTTTCTTCAAAATAATAAGTAGTAACCAAATTCGGTAGATTACTAGTATATTCAAGGCCCACTACTGTAATTTGAAAGAGTTTCTGACCTTGATTTGATACCCTCCATAAGTTACTATAATATGCAAGTGTGGTTGCCAAACCAAGCACTTGCCTAGGCTCTGATACCACTGTTGGAATTTATAGAATGAAAATGTGCAAATTAGTGACACTTCCGTGAGGGTGTTCGTCTTACAAGTTGGTGATGGACAGAGGAGTTGCAAGAGTATGAATTGTGTATGAATGATCTTTATTTATATACCATAAAACACTGGTTGTCATGAGGCATAACCATTAGGAAGAGACAACTATTTGACTCAATCAAACGGTTGTCTCTTGATACTTCATCAACCAACACCCCTATAGGAACCATCACATGAAGAGGGTGCAATTCAAGGAGTACACCATTTGGTGTGATCACACCCTTTAGACTACACCTCTCTCGGTTGTTTCTATACATACATCTTGCGGAGGTGCAAGTTTGGTGCCGCAGTTGGGGAAAATAGGGATCAGCGGCTTGCCATGTGTTGGTGGCACCGAGTAGGTCAAAGAGAGTTGGGGCTAATCTTACGATGCTAATGGCGCGTTCTAACTTGTTGATGGTTGGTGCAGGACCGAACTCGAGTGAGGGAGAGCTTGTGGACGGGGAGGAATAGGAAAACGAAGGGAAGCCCATGAGGGTGGTGCAACGGTTTTGTTTCGTGGGAGAGATGCTTGCTGGTGTGGGTTGGTCTTTGTTTTCTCTACAAATTGACGGTGCTCCCGGTGGCTAGGCAGCTGAGCTGATCTCGATTCTCTTCCATGCAGGCCGTGCTTTGGTGCAGCTGGTCTTTACCGTTGGTGCACCTACCGCGCAACGTAGGAGAGAGTATAGAGGGATCTGTGGTATCTTAGAGGGATGGTGATGGTGTAGTTGACGGGCGGAGGAGCTGCAGGAAGACGTATGAAAACAGAGGGATGGCGGCTTACGTTCGGTGCCGATGGTGTTGGTTTACGATTGATGGGGCATGGTTTTCCATGGAGTATGTTTAGTTCATGGACGTAGGACGTGGGCAACGATAATACAGAGCAAGGAGGGAGTTTAGGGTGCAGATCTGGACTTGGGGAGGAAAACTTGCAGAGCAGTCAGGCAATGGTGGTACGGCCTGAGGCTTGTGGTAACCCTAGGGGAAGAAGGGAAAGAAGACGCCGGCTTTGCGAGTTGGGAGTTGGGCTGAAGTCCATGGACTTATTTGTGGGCTTTTTGGGGTCTTTTGAGCTCCATCATGGGCTTAGCAAGACTATTAGGGATCCCTATATTTTAAGGCCTAGTTTGATTTGGGAGATGATCTCATATAATTATTACAACTTTATTAAACTCACATATAAAATATAATAAATAATTCAACTTTTTCAAATCTCAAAATAAAAATAATATTAAAAAATTATATCATAACAATATTTTATTCAACTTTCAACTTTTATTTCACCTCATCTCATCTGTGTAACCAAACAAAACCCTGTTTGTCTACTCAGCCGCCTACACCACACACTACACCAGTTTTAATTTCTTTTCTTTTTTTGTGTTTTATTCTTACTAAACTAATTAATTATTCTACTCATCATCTATACAGTATATACTTGCTAAGGAAAAAAATTAAAGTAGATGCGTGGTATAGAGATGAGTAGAATTTTTCATATTTTTATGAGTTAGGTCATTTAATAAATTCTAATATGCCGGGTCTTGAATCCAAACTCATCCAAAAACATATATGAGCTTTTTAAATAGTTTATAGGCCTATTATCCATAAAATATGGACCTTCTTGCCCAATAAATATCACATGGGTTTTAGCCGAATCATTAGGCCCACTAAAACCACAGCCAACATAATAAATTTAGGGTCTATCGATCTATCAAAAATTATCCAATAACATTTAAATTGGGTTTCCCTAAAATATGGGCCCATATTAATACCACTGAAAATCACCCACTACAATGGGCTTTAAAATTTAGAGCCTGTGGGCTTATCCAGTCCAATAAACTTAATTTGGGCCTAATAAATTATCCTTTTCCCGTGCCTGATAATATTGGCCAAGTTGCTACAGATTTGGTATAGATGTCATCTATTTTTAATACGGTTATCAAGATTTTATAAACCACCTATATATGTTTTGATTTTTTTGTATAGAAAATTTTTCTAGTTTTTATTTATTTATTTATGATTTTTTTGTTGCCTAAAAACTATTTGTCTCATGAATATGTTCTAGAGGTGGCTTTCTGACGTGATTATAGTAACATCTTACTCGTTGAGAATCGGTCAAAAGAAGCCCTCATGGCATGAAGGATTTGGTATATTCCAAACAACTAGGGAGTAACCAAAGAACCATTGAGCCACCACCCTTGGTGCAAAAAGTGTTCTAATTTGTTAATTGTAAGAATGTTCTAATTTGTTATTTTAAAAAAGTTGCAGCTGTGTTGGGTTAATCACCTTTTTATAAGTGAACTATATATTGTATGATTTCATAGATTTCATAATGCAAATGTGACAATTGTAGTGCCATGTCACCCTTGAAGTATCCTTCTAAACATCCTTGGATCCATTAAAAAAAACAAGCTTTTATTGAAGATTGAGTTTAAACTTTAAGGAGATAGATGTGTCTGTTGGTAATAGTATTACTTTGAAGACTATGTGAAGTTTGATTTGGTGACAGAGAGGATGTTGCTTGCTGAAACGACAATTTTAGATTAATAATCTTTTAGATTTATGATGGCCTTGAGAATAATTTATCAATGATTTTCAAATGCGTATGTGTTATGGACGTGTTTCACAGCTCCACACATGCAATCACCTACAATTAGGGGTGTAACCGGTCCGATTTTAGACAAAATTTAGGACCAAACCGGTACGCACTAGTTTTGCATTTTCAAAAACCGATTACATACCGGTTACCCTCCTAAATTGGTACTTCCGATTTTAGCGATTCCGGTCCGGTTCTAAAAAGTGTAGAACCGGAACTGGAACCGGATCGTTACCGACTGGTTTTGGAACTAAGGGAATGGGTCTTGGACCATACCGGTTCGGTTCGACCAATTCGAGCCGATTTTTCCGTTAATTTTTACACCCCTACCTGCAATCAAAGAGAAATAGGGATTGGAGGGTTCGTGAGAATGCCTTCGATGTCTAAGTCAGTAAAGTAATAGAGATTTCTTTGGGAGTAGAAGAGAACCTCGTTGTCATACCTGGGTAGTATAGATAGAACCCATAGTGATCTGTTTGATGTGGTAACCGTCTAACCCATCATTTGAAATTCAAGTTACGGGATAGCTATACGAGCTTCCCTTGCTTTGGTTAAACTGATAACTAGGGTGTGTAACAAGTCCAGTTTGGTCCAGTTTTGGACAAATTTTAAGACTGAACCAGTATACGCAAATTTTTTTATTTTTCCGATTGCGGTCCATTTCGGTCCAGTTTTCTAGTTTTTAATATATATTAAATCTCTAAATTCTTATACTTTAGAGTTTAGTAATACTATTGGTATAGTACTATTACTCTATGTTAGTGATAATATAGTAATTAATATACTAATATATATTAGTATTACTAATATATTTATCAAAATGAATATGCTGAGAATTTATTAAGCCATAAAATGTAGTTAATATATATTTTACATTTAAAACATATGAACAAATAAATGTTCATGTTTAAGATTAAAATTTTATGTTATAAATTATAATATAACATTATTTCATATATAATATCATTTATACAAATTATATATAATATAAAAATATTATATATAATATTAAAAATTAATTAAAAATATATAAACATGCGAATCGGTCCAGTCTTAGAAAACATAAAATCGAGACCGGACCAGTTATGACTGGTTTTTAAAATGGAGGAACGGGTCCCCGACTGAACCAGTCCAAAACCGGACTAAACCAACCGGTCCGGGCAGGTTTTCCAGTTCTCCGGATTATTTTTACAATACTACTAATAACCACTCTCCCGAGATTCTTGGGTAGCTATCACTATATCCTTTCAGTGGACCAAGTCCTCGACTCAAGGCTTATTGAGTTAAGTTTGGGCTTAGGCCCATGATATGGTCTAGCAGGCTCCCAAAAGGGGAAAGGATTTAACCCATTCCAGTTACCTTGCGAAGTCTCATGACACATGGCGTGATGGGACTTGTAATAATGGCGTCACTTCATTACCTAGGTGTTCTATCATTTCGTGCTGCCCTGTCAGGGCGTCATTCCACTTTCACGCCCCTTTCACATACGCCCCTTCCCTTTTTTGTTCAGTTACTTTTTCTTCTCAAACACCCCTTTTCTCTACTCTCATCCTTTTGGCATTCTCCCTTTCTTCCAGATGCTCTGCTTCCCTGTGCATGCTTGTTTTTACCTTTCGAAACAATGGCATCTTCTGAATCTAATCTCCCTTCTTCTTCTCGTGGCGACAGGTCTTCATGACCCCGCAACCCTCCTCCTTACTCTAAGGAGGTGGCCGCTAACCCTCACCTTGAGGGGTGGTTGCTCCTCGCTCAGTCTTCGATGGCCATCAATGGGCTTCGTCTGTCACCTGTCGCGAATTAGACTCTGTGAGGGAAAATAACAGGATCCCAAACTCCGTGGTTTTGGGCCTGCTTGAGCAATGCCACGGAGCCGTAGATATGAGGGGTTTGGCCATTTCTGTGGCCCTGTATTTAGCCATGTTCTCAATGGGGCTTCATTTGCCCTTCGTCCATCCTGTACGTGACATGCTAGACTTTTTGGGTCTCGCTCTGGCCCAACTCATGCCCAATGCTTGGTGGATTCTGATGGCTTGATGTGTTCTTTGGCGATGGGTTTCGAAGCCCACAGGTGATGTATACTCCGACATTACCGCTTGTGAATTCCTTTCCTTGCACGTCGTTTGGAAGGGAACCTTTGCAGTTTTAGGGCCCACAATAAGTTGGTCCAACTTGAACCCATGTATTTCCAAGCCAGAGAGTGGCAAAAAAAATTCTTCTTTGTATCGGGCGAAGGTTGGTAGTTTCCCACAGATGAATCGGCGAACCAAGAGTTTCCCATCAAGGCTTCATGGAGCCTGGTTCCCGATGAGCGTGGCTTTGAGATCATCCTTTCTGATTGGGAAGAGGCTCACATTCATTTGGTGAAGGCTTGGACTGATAAGAATAACAATTCTACCCGATCAGATACTATACTAACCCTCTCCAATATTGAGAGATCTATGATGATGCCTAGCAGGGCACATGTTTTTTGTCGCCAATTTCTGGGCACCCCGTCGTTGGCCTGTGGTCTGAAGAGAGGTTCCTCGCAAGTGGCGGGAGGCAAGAAGAAGAAGGTTGCTTGCTAAAGAGCATCATCCCTCGCAAAAACCATAGCAAGATCTTCAGATGAATCTAGCTCCACAAGGGGTAGACCCTCACCGCCGCCCTTCGCGAGTGGTAGAAAAAACTCGGGTTGCCCCCAAGTGCCTGCGACCAACTCTCTTAAAAGATTATGGCCCAAGCTGAGGCAAATCTAAAATTGGTGATAGAGTTCGGACCTGTCCTATCGCCTAGTGCTCCCCTCGAGACTACTCCACATACTTCCCCTTATACAACAACTCAGGAGGGTGACATTAATTTGGACGAGGATGAGGTCATTACGACCTTAAACCCATATTTCTTAAGAGCCCTACCTGTTACATCGAGCAGCTTATCATGTTCTTTTTATGCCTTTGGGGAGTCTTTTTGAATTGAAGATATTGAGGGCCTATCGGTGGGGACCATTCTTGCTGCATCTGGCTCGCCAATCGCTTAGACCGTCTCGAGCAGGATCATCCCTTGAGATACCTTTCATCTTTCCTACTTCTTCTCCTGTGGGATCCTTGGGGTTCGATGCAAGTGGACGTAGGGTGTCAATTCCATCCTCTCTTTTCAGCATTTCCCCTACTAAAGCTGGCAGGCCCTCTCTAACTTTCTCAATTGACCATCCTCTCGCCAAGCCTCCTCAGGCATCACTCGATTGAGAAGATACTGTAATCCCTCCTGGTCACCCACCATCCCTCGATGAGGTGGGGACGTCTGCTCAGGTGAACACAAACACTCCTCTTCCTCCTAGTTCTTCTAATCCTCTTACTGCTTTGCCCACACCTGTCTAGGGCCTCTCGCCTCCAAAAGGCTTTGTTGGTGTGTCCTTCAGGTCCCCTGATTTTTGTGATGTGTCCTTCAGGTCCTTTGCAAGGTCACTGATGTAACGACTTTTATGGGGTGTGCCTGAAAGTAGGATTGCAACCAACATACAGCTGTCACAACTGTAAAGGTGATCAATTCTATCTTTGGGTATTGTGTTTTAGCTCCCCTTAAGGCTCTGCTTACGTAATACACGAGTTTCTGCTCCTTTCCTTCCTCCCTTACCAATGCAGCAGACACGGTGTCTAGAGTCACAGCTAGATACAACAACAAAGGCTCCCCTTGCTTGGCCTAGCTGAGCAACGAAAGATGCGCCAAGTACTCCTTCAACTGTGCAAAAGGCTTCCTCACATTTGGAATCCCAGTCCTGAGCTTTCTTCAAGACGTAGAAGAAAGGGATACACTTGTCCATTGACCGGGACACAAACCTGTTGAGTGCCGCTATCTTTCCCACCAGCTTCTGTACCTCATTCAGATTTGTCGGTGACTTCATTATAATGATCACCCGTAGCTTTTCAAGGTTCACCTTGATACCCCTTTCTGACACCATGAATCCCATAAATTTTTCCAATTGCACCCCGAATGCACATTTTGTATGGTTGAGCTTCATCCCGTACTAGCATAATACTCTGAAAGCTTCCCTCAAGTTCTTCACATGTTACTCGAACTTCATGCTTTTCACCAGCAGATCATCCATGTAGACTTCCATGTTTTGGCCTATTTTATGTTTAAACATCCTGTTCACCAATCTCTGGCACGTTGCTCTCGCGTTTTTCAAGCCAAAAGACATGACTTTGTAGTAGTATAATCCTCGATCGATTATAAAAGCTATCTTCTCCCGGTTGCCCTAGCCCATCCGGATTTGATTGTATCCAGATTAGGCATCCATGAAACTTAACACATTGTGTTCTGCAGTAGTATCAATGATCAAGTCTATTCGTGGAAGGGGAAAACTATCCTTCGAGCAAGCCTTATTAAGATCTGTAAAGTCTACACACATGCACCATTTTTCGTTGGGTTTCTTTACCAATACCACATTCAACAGCCACTCGGGATACTGAGTTGCTTTGATGAATCCAGCCGCCAGCAGTCTGTCTACTTCCTCTGCAATGGCCTTATATTTCTCGTAGCTAAAACTCCCTTTCTTCTGCCTGATTGGTTGCGCGCCTGGGCTGAAGTTTAGTCGATACTCAATAACCTCCTTGCCAATCCCAAGCATGTCTCCGTGACTCCATGCAAAGGCATCATTATGCTCGGTGAGGAGCTATTTCAGCAGTTGCCTTTCTTTGCTCGCCATCCTAGTCCCAATCTTCACAGTGTTATCTGGTTTGGCTGGGTCGAGGACGATGCGTTCTAAAGGCTCATCGGCTTCTCCCTGCTTCAAATCATCCTCATCCCTCATCACCCCTTCAGTCATCAATACTTCTGGCGCAGGGGGGAGGAGGAGGAGGATTACAGCACTGCTCTCTCTTGAGTTGGGCTCAACCGTCTTCACTCTCTTTCCCCTTGTATGAGCTCTTGTACGTAAGAGCACTTCCAATGGATTTTTCATCTTATCCTTTAAAATACATCACCAAAATCTACTTTTTCTATTTTACATAATGACTTTTACAATATACCATACATCAGTTTATCTATTTTTTCTTTATATCATTTAAATATTATATTTTATAATATTTTTTATTCATTTCCAATATTTTCTTTAACTATTAATAATATCCTCCTATCTTCTAATATTTACAACATCTCTCCATATTTATTTATCTTCCTCCTGACTTCTCCCTCTTCGAAAACCAGAAATCACTACCTCCAAAAACCCATAAACAAAAGCTGAAAAAATCTGGAACTCAACATCAACTAGCTTCTGATTTGAACCCAACCCCATCACTTCACCTTCCTCCAATCCACCAAAATCAACTTCAAATCCGTACCCAATCCAACTCACTCAGCAGCATCACCAACTCTGTTTTCAACCAAAGCAAACCCCACCCTCATCACACATTCCAAAACCCATCAAAACCAGTTTCATCGCAAACCCATTTCCAGCAATCCCTCAACTTCACAAACTCTTCATTTTGCACTCATAAGTGAACTTTGGATGTGGAGGAAAAATTACCCAGAGGCCAGAACCCACTCAGATAAGAAAGAGCAACCGAACTTGCAAATTTGAACTCAACAACGAGATTCTTGAACTGAAATTTGAAGCAAGCTGAATGTGAGCTTGCTGGAATTGACGAGAACTGAGGAGGGGAAGATGGCGCCAAACATACGGAGGGGCTTTTGTGAAATAAGACGAACTTTAATGCAGATGAAAGAGTACAAAAAGACAGAAAAATTAATTTTAAAATGTTTACAATCGTGAATAGCGTCACGCTACATGTAGCGGTAATATAGTACCAAACTGTAAAATAGAAATGAAGTAGAGAATCGGTTGGACGTGTATTTTAAGCTAAATCCTTTAAATTTTACAGATGAAAGGATTTTACATAATCCATTGAGAGTGCTCTAACACTTTCGGGCGAGTACCTATTCACCACGAACTTCTCATATCCCTGATAGGTGGAGGTGATCGCCCTTAGGGCGTTCAATGTAGGCCAACCAATGATAGCATTTTACGCCAGTCATGTTCTCACAATGAGAAAATTCGTCATGGTGGTGGTAATGTGGGGGTCTGTCCCTACCGATATTGGCAATGTGATAGACCCCATGGGTTGCATTGCCTCCCTTGTGAACCCTTTCTATGTAGTTGGCGCTGGACGCAGTTGATTCAAACTTATTGCCATCTTCATAAACGCATCCCAGAATAGGATGTCGGCTGAACTTCCATTGTCAATTTGTATCCTCCATGTAGTATAATTTACTACCAATATCATAACGACCAATGCATCATCATGTGGGTAGACTACCCCCTGCAATCGTCATTGTCAAAGGAGATAGTGGGCAAAACCTATATCTGTGGCTGTTTGGCCAGTCTCCCTACATTGAAGAGTTCTTCGTACATTGCCCACCTAGTATGCGCTTTTCGCTATGAGGAAATGGGTCCACCCCTGCGTACCCCCAGACAATCGTGCGTATATTGCCCAAAGGCGAGTTCCCTCATTCTGCGTCCCACCTAGGCTCGGTCTCGTGATTCTTGAGACCTCCTCCCTCTTCTCGATGAGCCTCCCCTCCTTGGGCTTTCGCTTCTTTGGCCCTTGTGCTCATGCCTCCTATCACCTAGACGTCGTGGTGGAGTAGCATTCCTTGCGACAATGCGCTCAAGTTCACCATTACCCCTCATTTCTTCAATTTTTTGTTTCAATGTATGGCAATCCTTGGTCCTGTGGCCGTTTGCATTGTGATACGTACAAAACTTCAGGGTTTGGTGCCCGTACTCTTCAACACGTTGGGCTTCTATGGTTTGTCTTGGACATGCACTGGAGTAGTGCACATGAAGGCCATTGTGGCACCCTGTGTGAGCCGGAGCTTCTCGCCTTCCTTTGTGTTGGCCTCTCCTTGTCTTTGAGCGTCCCACTTGATCTCTCTTTAACCCCCCCCCCCCCTTTTACTGCTTGTTCTTCCTTCCATTCTGATCTCACCGTTAGGACTAGCAGAGTATCTTTGGCATTGATAAAACCGTCTATAAGTCCATAAACTCTCGCAGAGTGGAAGAGGTCTTCTTCGCCAGCTCAGCCATGAAGGAGCTTCTCGGCCAAATTACCCCAAGCAAAGCCGCCAACATGATCTTCTCATCTGAGTCGTCGGCTGTCATCTTTTCACTATTGAACAGCGCCAAATACGCTTTCAAACTCTCGTCTTCCCTTTGTTTCACAATCAGTAAGTGGGTTGCATGCCTCATTCGCCTGTCAATGGAATTGTCGACCCAATTCCTCAAAACTGTCAATGGAACCCGACTACAACGCTCCAAACCATCCTTGGGTCATTCCCTCTAAGATCAAAGGGAAAGCCTTGCATGCAATTTTTCCCAAAAACCCATGAAGTGTCATATGAGCTTTAAAAGTCTCCAGATGCTCCACAAGATCCTTGGACCCATTATACATGTCTATCGCAGAAACTTTGAATTTTGTCGGAAGTGGCACTGCCATGATCTATGCACTGTACGACAGATTGATGTTGGTCAGCAACTAATCAACCGAGGAAGATGTCCCTATTTTTTTGGTCATTTATTCGTATTTATCCATCAGGCTACGCAGGTCATGATACATCTTCCTCGTCTCCTCATTTTCGTGGGGGGGTTTGCCTGCACTCTATGCTTCTGTCTCGACCTTGTCGACCTGGCTAGGCGCTATATCCTCCCTTGACGATCCGTTCCTTGCACTGGGGACTTTGTTTTTCCTTCAAAGCGATTAGACTTCAGTGGTGAGCTTTTTCACAATCTCCTTCATCTCTGCAAGTCTTCCTTCCATGTTTCTAGGTGATGCCTCTTGATCCTTGGTCGTCTGGGATCGAGTGGTGGTGGGCATGTGAAAAGCACGCTAATTGTAGGACAAGAAATCCAACAGACGGCGCCAACTGTTATTGACGTATTTCACTACTCCACACACACAATCACCTGCAACCAAAGAAAGATAAGGGTTGGAGGTTTTGTAGAAATGCCTCCGATGCCTAAGTTAATAAAATAATAGAGATTTTTTCGGAAGTAGAAGAGAGCCTTGTTGTCATACCTGGGTGGTATAAATAGAACCCATAATGTCTTCTGTTTGATATGGCCGTCTAACCCATCATTTAAAATTCAAGTTAGGAGATAGCTATACAAGCTTCCCTTGCTTTCTTTGGATAAACTAATAACCACTCTCTTGAAATTCTTGGGTAACTATTACTATATCCTTTCAATGGGCCAAGTCCTCGACTCAGAGCTTATTGGGTTAAGCTTGGGCTTAGGCCCATGATATGGTCCAGCAAACTCCCGAAAGGGAAAAGGATTTAGTCCCTTCCATAATGTGCAAATCCAAATATGGAGCTCTCGCTTCACAAACACTTCGACAATGACGACTTTTGCTTGGAATCCCTAATGTCGGGAATCCTGAGGGTTTCTACTTGTCCCTCTCAGTTGAGTGGCAAAGTAGTCTCAAGACTCGCAGCGTCTCTTCTACCAAGCCACGTCATTTACTAAAAAAACATATATAATCATAACTAAGCTCATTACATATAATTATAATAAGAATCAAAAGATGCAGCTTTTTCTTTTTTTTTTTTTTTTTTTTTTTTTTTTGTATTGAATTTTTCTATAAATCTAAAAAAATAAATCTAAAACATTTAATTTAAATCTTAAAATCTTATTTACCATGTTAGAAAAACAAACATGGCATCCATCCAGAAGAGAGGATTTCGTAGAGTTCTTATCCAAGCACTCCGCAATCTAGTAAGAATAAATCTTATAATATTTATAAAATAAAATAAAAAATAATTACTTTCTTCTTGGTTATTTATTCGGACTTGAGAGCATCTAGTCCGTCTCATTTCAGACCTTTAGAATTTGGAAAGTATTTCAGAGAGAGATTGATCCATAGATGATGAATCTAATTTTAGCCTCTTCACTGCTACGAACAGCGAATAAGCTTCCTTCCAAGTATCATGAAAATCTTGACGTTTTTCTTTTTCTTATTTTTCCTTTTCTTTTGTTCATGTTAACTTGTTGGTTAAAGAACGATCAGGTTTGAGTACAAAATACCTGCAACCTGAGAGCAGGAACTGAATTTACAGTCAAAAAACTGCCATAGGATATTTGATCTCTCAAATCCTCATCCAGACCAAATAATGAATCATCTAGGACGATTGTGAATCTCTTCACTAAGAAATTGAGTCACTAAACCTCGATTGGCTGTTGAGTCATTATAACTTAAAATGCCATGCAGTGTGTTCAATTCCTCTTGGCTCGCCTTTTTAAATAGCCCCCTCAGCATTGAATCAACTCTACTGGGCAAGCTAGAATTTCCAGGGGCCACCTGATTATACTTTTCCTCAGACATTGAATGGAAGGTTTTGCCAGAGTCTTTGTATTGAGAAGTTTGTGGAATCTGTTCCTGAGGCCGGGAGTAGGGCCGGGAGTCCCAGTACTCAGTACAGACTCGACTTCGATCCATTGCTTCTATGGCCTGTTTAAAGACAGCAACAGGTAGGGTTAACACAAACTTACTTACCACACTTTAGACAATTTTTCCCTACAAATTTGAGAAAATTGTCAAAAGCATAGAGAAAAATAATAGTCGTACTCATACCAAATGGCAAACTACTAATTGAAACTAAACTTTGCGTTAAAGCTTCATGTAAGGGGTACATCTTTCATTTTCATTTCCAAAAGTTTTGAGAACATAAACAACCATGTTTGGACAACTCGAACAGAAAACGAAAAGTCAATTCAATGTTTTGCAGACTAGATTTTCAAAAATAAAAAATGTGAACAAATCATATGAAGAAGAAAAAGAAACTGAATTTTCATCAACAAAGGAGTTTATCTTCTAGATTATGGTTGGATTTGTCATGCTTCAGCATAGAAGTTTTACATAACAAAAGCAAATTCATTTTATAAGTAGAAAATTGCCAGGGGTTTCACCTTGAGCTTGTCCAGGTTTACATGGGTTGCAAGATTATTTTTTATTTTTTTCCTTTTAAAGAGAATGGTACCCCGTAATTTTATAATAAGACCTCACTTACGGAAGAGGAATACCATGATTGCTTACAAGATAAATCATTAAAGCCACAAACTAGATCCCATAAACCCAAAAGCAATAAATGGGAAATAAGTTTTTAGCAGAAGAACTATAAAGAAAAATATTATAAGCATTGTAACCTTTCACCCATGTCCCATCACAGACACTTGCACCATCACAGAAGTAGAAAAATAAGTTTAATTGGTATTTACCTGCACAATTTGTGGTGAAGTAAACCCAAACATTTCAAAACCATCAAGACTCCCAGGTGGCTGTAAAGGGGGAAGGTCTGCCATTCCCAGTTTATGTTGCTTTGTGATCTCTTGATTCACTCTGTCTCTCACCATTTCCCAGCATCTTGAAGCAGAGATATGAATAAACACCTCTTTTGGACATTGCTCCAATGAAACCTAAAAAGTGGGGTAGAGATGAACTCACTTCTAATTAAAATTACAATTTTACATTACTTTATTTTATAATTGTAATAAGTAATTTCCAAATATACCTATAATGCTAAAAAGCAAGTAAACTCCAGCCAAAGCAGCGGTTCCTCCCTCTTTAAGAACAAGATGAAGGAAAAGGCCATGGATTCATGACCTAGATATTGTGTAACTTGCCTATCACGTGTATGTGCAATTTACAAATCTATTTACATGTAAAGCCAATTCACTGTTCAGATTAGAAAAAGCAAAGACTGCTATTATATTAGAAGTCTGACCATCACAATTTTCCCTAATTTCTCTTGCCACAGATCCACCTTGCAGTATAATGTTTGGTCATAATAGATGTTTGGAAATATTTGAGCATTTTGGGAATTTGTTTGAGATTAGGTATTGGAAAAGAGAGAGAAAATTGAATAAAAATATTTTTTAAAATAAGTCCTGTATTGAAGTTTGTGCAAGTGGATAAATAAAGTTGAAAAGTTGTTTGAATATAATTTTTTTAAGATTAATTTTTGTTTTGGAATTTGTAGAAGTTGTATTGATTTTTGTGTCTGAGTAATAGGGCTACAAATGGTCCGGTCCGGTCCGGTCCGGCGATAGACCGAATCATCATTTTTCCGGACCGGACCGAACACCCAAAGGGACCTGACTGGTCCGGTCCAGTCGGTCCGGCTTAATTTTTTTTATTTTTTTAAATAATTAATAAAAAAAATTACTTAAAATACTAAATTAAATTAAGTGACTTATTAATGTAAATTATGTAACAAACTCAATAAAAAAATATTTTATATGGTCAATAATAATAAATTTGATGAAAATTATATTATTAATTTATATAATTACTATATAATTAACTAATTGATATTATATATTAGTTAATTCATAGAATATTAACAAGTGTTAATAACATATTTAAAATTTTATATTGTTAATAGTGATATGTTAGATGAAGATATATATATATAATATTGTTAATTTATAGAATATTAACAAGTATTAATAATATATTTAAAATTTTATATTGTTAATTGTACAATTATTATATATAAAATATATATATATATTTTTTTTCATTTGGTCCGGTCCGGTCTAAAAAAACCTTGGACCATGGACCAGACCGAAAAGTTTCGATCCTCTAAAATGTGGACCGGACAGGTCCGGTCTAAGTCTCAGTCCGGTCCGGTCCAGACCGAAACGGTCGGACCGACCGGACCGTTTATCACCCCTACTGAGTAATGATTTGATGAAAATTTGAAATAGAAAATGTGTTTTTTAGTAATGTTTGAGAATGAAGTTATGACAAATGTTGAAAAATTTTGAAAAATCCTTTGTTGCCAAACAAGGCCAGTGATCTCCATGCTACTTTATATATGACTGTCCAATATATCGTTTTACTACAGTTTACTGAAGATGTTGCCTATAATACACCTACTCATTTTCTGTGCTTTCACATATTCCCACAAACTCCAACATTTTCAAAATCTCTAAAGGAATCCTATATTAAAACAGAATTTTGTCAATTTAATGAAACTTTACATCTATTTAGGGAAGCACTTCAGGTGTTTGAGTTGAAGAACAGGTATCAAATGTGTAAAAGATAATATAAAGCAGCCTGTGTAAAGTGAAAATAATCTGTCACAGAAATTTGCATCTTGGGATGAAATATTCCAAAGGATTTTGCATCGTAGGATGAAATATTCCACAATTTGATCCAGAAAAAATCTAGTGCACCAGAGTAAAAGGATAGCATTAGCATGATAGATCTGAGTATTGAGTACCTAACCATGCTTCTGACAGAAATCAGTACCAAATCATACTTAAAAAACATATCATATTCCTTTATTGCATAAGCAATCATGTCTTCTTAAATCTTTCCGGGAAAACTTTAGCATCTCAAAGATTTTCAATATTTAAAAGCTTATTTAACGTGCGAAAAACTGAAGCTAAACCATTTTTTTATGGTAAGAAAATGAAGAGAACCCATTTGTTGAGACATTGTAGCAAACTTCAATAGGAGCTTCCCAAAGTTTAGAGGAAGCAGAAGTAAAAGATGAAAACCACATTTTTTATTATTTGCAATGCACCAAAAGAGCTAATCCGCCAGGGGAAAAGTATTTTTAAACCTAAACGAATTGCAGCACAAAAGCACACACCGTATAGTGGAAGTGCTATGAGAGAAAAAAGCATGTTTACTTATCTTCCATTAAAATAGAGGTAACATTGAGGAAAAAAACGAAACATTGGGAACCATTTGCTTGAAGAATTTGATCATTTCTAGCATGGTTGGGTATATTTGGGAATGCACAGGAAAATAAGTTTTGTAAAGAACAAGATAATAGCTGTTCTGCTAAAAATTTAATAGCCTATGTAGGAGCCAGAATTATGGACCCACATCCTTCATACCATTTGAAAGCACTAGGGCTGGGCAACGGGGCTCCGCCAGGCCCAACCCCCGCCCCCACCGCACCCTGCCACCAGGGCTGGGCCTCCGCTCCCTCCGCTCTATCCGTTATGGCCGCCGCTGCCCTCTCTCCCTCTCGCAATCGCCGTCCTCTGATCCCCATCCTTCTCCTTGGTTCCTCCTCTTCTCCAAGTTCTTGAGTTTTTTTTTTTAGGTTTTCTTTTGTTGTTTTCGATTCGAATCATTGGATAGAAATTGTATTGTGGATTTGATTTATATTTTGTTTATTGTTGTGGATTTTTTGTGTGATTTTGTATATTTTGTGTTATTCAATTTTTTGTTTAATTTTTTTCCATTTTGGCTATGAGGCCATGGGCTGTGGAAGGGGGTGGACGGACTAGGGGTCCACCCCCGCACTCCGGCACATGGACGGGGGCCCCACCAGTGGGATACGGTGGCGGATTTTGGGGGCCAAAACTTCCCCCCACCCCACTCTGTTTGACCTAATAAGATGATAACCACTATTTTCCTTTTACATATTTTCCATTGTATTATGTTGCATTTAAAAAATGTACACTAAAGTTCAATCAGAGTTAAGCCTTTAGGCTCAGCTGCAAGTTAAGCTTTTAGCAACACTGAATGCAATCATGAGTGTAAACCAGCTAGAATATAACATAAACTTTAGGGAAGTGAAGAAATTTCAATTACCATAAAGAGAGGTCCGTCTCTTCCTGCATCAAGAACTTCTGAGACATAGTAACACATATTTGCTGGATCTAATACACTTATGTACTTAACCCGGCTCCTAAATCCTGCATCAAATAGAATAAATATGAATAAGTGCATCCTACCTATTTAGTCTAACATCTTCAAGTTTCTATCATCGTAGTGGAGAAAATGGCTGCAACATACCCTTGGGGAAAATGGCCTGGCTGTTACACCAAAACTTCCCAGAAAATACAACTCCAAATTCCAGAGGTTCAACAGTGCAGTTGATCCTCCGCACGACCTTGGCAATGCGAGGACCCTTTTGGCGGAAATATCTGTCCAAATTGTTCACAGTGCAAGATGGGTTTCCTGCAATAGTTCTTATATTATCCACTATATTTGAGGTTGCATTTAATCCCATCTTTTCATGTTTATTGTCATTGTTAGGCAATCCACTGCCATATGGTTGTAGATTCCGAGGATAACTCCCACAATTTGCCAGATCATGTTCACTGGTCTCTCTTGCAGTCGAGCAGTCTTGAGTTTTCCTTCCTAAATCTGCACCACTAGAATTCACATGACAAGACATGTTTGGTGGATTTGATCCTAGAAGGGGTTCACTACTTCCATAATCTCCATCTTTCGTGCGCATAGAATGAGATAAACTATTCCTTTCTCCATTAGGTAACGTCCCCATCACTGCTGCATCAGTAGAAGGGGCAGTCAAGATAGGATCTTTATTATTATTACATAGGCTTGCTTTATCATCAGAACCTGCCAGCATCTCAGAAAGTCCTAAAGGCTTCTCCGAAGAAGTTTCCCTTTCTTTTCCTAAAATTGGCCTCTCAGGTTCATCGCCTTCATCATCGCTAAGAAGTATAACATTTTCACGTTTCCAGACTGAAGGCTTCTTCGCTCTTGATTCCTCTGCAGCCGTTGTTACAGCATATATTGCATCTTCTTGAGACAACTGCGAAACAGGATTTCTTAAATTGGAAGGCAAAATAATCAATCCTTCTTTCTTGAACTTAGAGTTATGGTTTGCCATCTCATTTTCACGAGAAGAACTACAAATTGTCGATGATGCATTTCTACACTTCAAAACCGATTCAGCTTCTGATATCTTCCGTTTCAGCTGAGAAATCTCATCCATGATCCCAGTTGATTTCCTCAAGGTCTCTTTACCGATTGGCAGTATATTCTCGTGGGACACATAAGAACTCAGAGCAAGTCCAAGATCCAGTCTTGCCCATCTGTATATGGCACTTAATTTTCCTTCCAATGCCTCAATAAGGATATTTAATTCAGTGATGTCATAGCGAAAGAGAAAATATTTAGAATCCCAAGGACATGTACAGAACTGCTTTGCATGATCCAAGCATGCATATTTATCTGGGGAACAACGACAACCTGCTGCAGACATGTGCAAATCAAAAAGGCAAACACTACATTCCCTCTCAGATGTGGCATCAAAATTGTTCTCCATCTTTATTGTCTGTGAAGAACTGCTGAGAAATTCCCTCCGCTGACATTCCATCTCAATTCGTGTCTAAGCAAGAGAAACATACAAAGTCAAAAAAGGAAAGATCAAAGAACAGTAGTTGTGTCTAAGAAACATACAAAGTCAAAAAAGGAAAGATCAAAGAACAGTAGTTGTGTCTAAGTGCTGCCCATATCTGCTGGTGAACCCAATAGGGCCCAACTATCTTTTTTTGTTTTCTAATCAGGGTGAACAATTAAGTCAGTTTAGCATTTAGTTGGGTTAACTATCAAGGCCTTGTTCATGAATTCAAATCCATGTTCTGAAATGCAAAATGGGATTAGATTGTATCTTCAATCCTAATTCCAGACATTCCTAAATCATAAATCCAAAAACCAATTATGAAAATGATATGCCATGATTCTAAGTCTATCCTAATTGTCATAATTCTTATCTTTCGACAGTTCCTTAACTATTTGCTGAATTCTATTTCAACCCTTCTCTTCTTAAGTAAAAAAAAAAAATCTGGATTTCTAATCAACTCAGGACTGAATGAATATTTCATATACGTCAATCATCCCAATCAAAAAGAAAATAAAAAAAAAAAAACAACAACAACAACAAAGAGAGAGGTAGAGTTTTACCTTGAGTGTTTTAGATAAGATCCCATCCTTTCCACAGACATCTTTCCATCTCAAGTTATCCGAAGTATTTTTCTTCAGTAAATTTAGTTCCCAATGTGCTCTAACTGCTTCCCTTGCTGCCCCAAGTAAAAGTTTGTCATGGGAAATGGAAGTCTTTCGTCCCTGCTCACGGTATAGCTCTACAGCAATCTGCCCATGGGGCAGCCAATCAACTGGAGCTACATTAACTGCCTCGGCACAATTGAAGCCACAGTTGAACCCTGAATGATATGCTCGAGGGAAGGTCAAAACAAACTCTCCAGGATTCTGAATACACCTATATACAGGTACCCCCTCAGATTTCAGTATCGCAGGGGAAAGCTGTGTGACCTGCATGAGAAACTCATATGTTCAGGGCATAGCAGAATTTCAACGCATTGATAGAATAATGACTCCACTCTTTGTGCCCCCATTTCAGTAATATATTCCATGTATTATGTCCCATCTTTTTTTTTCCCCTTTTTTTTCCTTTTTTTTTTTTTTTTTTTAAAATTTCGAGGAACCTCTCCAAGGCAAGGCCCTTTGGACCCACCCCTACAGAGTAAACCCCGGTCCTGTGCACCGCACACTCGGAAGTTTCCCTACATGGAATTGGTTAAATTATTGGCTTTTCACCGGGAGGTGTGGCCCCAAAAGATTGTTTGCACCCATGTGGTATTGAATCTTGGACCTTAAAGGGAGTGATACCCCAAGACCAAGGCCTTCACCACTTGGGCCAACCCCTTGGGGTTATGTATTATGTCCCATCTAATATGGGGAACTCTAGACCCCTACATGAGAGAGGAGATTAAGGATATTAGTTAAATGATAACATTCAAACTTTTCCACTAAGATGCATCTGTAAAAAGTTAAATCACAATAACCTTCGAGGAAATTGGTGATTGAACAAGGTTCAAAGAATCAAAATATTCCTATCACAGAAAATAGGCTATCTTAGACCATCTACAAATCTCAGTAAAAAAATAATCAGATTTTGTGCCATCATCAGTGACACCTACTAGGGCTCCAAATTTTGCCTTTACCTTTGTCAAGAAATTCACAAACTTCATCAAACATTTTATGCCATTTTCAAACTGGCAAACACGGCTCCCTACCAAGAAATAGATAAGGACAAGGGGGCATGACAAAACAACAATGTATTTTAGGATCTAAGGCATGCAAGTAAAATGGTAATAAAGTGGCAACCACATACACATTTGCTCGTGCAAGATGAAAACTTGAAAAACATATGAACAAAAGTTGGCAACATATATATAATCTTATTAAGAAATAGCTCTTTACAAAAATATCAAGTCCATTTTATGTTGTACACATAAGGAGAGAGGCTCTCAAAGTGTCCACCAACATATGCAAATTTCATTTTATAATGACTAAGAAATTGTACATCTTTGATGTCAAAAAAGTGTCAAAGAAGTGCCAGTGTCCAGCATGAGCCGGATAAGAGAATAGATCTACCCTAAAATGAGATGCTAATGTACTCATTTGGGGCCTAATTAGAGTACTTTTACTTCTGCAAAGCAATCAAAGCATATTACATGTAGCATTAGGAAGAAAGCACCCTATTCTCTTTCCTCTCCATTTTGCTATAATTTTACTGGATACACTGAAGTCCCCGATGGATAAAATTATTGTCAGACAGTTTCTTCCAGGAACAATTTTTTTTTCAAGTATTCCAGGAAAATTATCGAACCCTTCACGTGGTGACCAACAGGTAAATAAGCATCAAAGCTGTATCGAGAACAGTGACAAGTAATTGGGCCTTGACCCTTGACAAGTTTTTTGTTAGTCAAAATTCATTAAAAACCAAACAGTGTACCCATGTGCAAAGTGAACCACCTATCAAATGGGCAAAGAAAACAAAACCACCTAACTAAGACCTAACATGCCCAATGTTGGTGAAAGAACTAGGCACGCACAAGCGCAAACACCATCTAGAGCCTAGAAGCAACCGTGCACCTAATTGGTAAATTGCAAAATTTTAGTGATTATATATAATAACAAAATCCATATAATACAATGCAATAGTATAGAAAGCAAGATGGTAATACGTTGAGCCTCGACTTATTTGAATATCACACAACACGAAAATTGAGTAATCATCTAATTACATAAAATTTAAACATTTTGTTTTCTATAATTCTCTTGTGTTTTCTATATTTTGTTTTCTACGCTAACATTAGCAATCCAATATCAATCCATCTAAAAAGCCAACTTGGACCATTATATCGGGTTCAAAGCATATAGATCACATATGACATGTGCTTTGCTTTTGGTAAGGAAAGCACTTCAGCCTTGGTGCTTTGCACTTTAGCTCTCTTTTACCAACACTGAACCTAACAGGTACTAACCACAAAAACAAGCTGCTACTCTAGAGATTATACAACACCCCCACAAAGCCCGAAAAAGCACCACTAACTCCCACACAAAGTAAAACCAAAACTGAGGGCTTCAAAGCCCAAAATGACCTTTTCCCCTTCTAAACCATTTTAGCAACTGAACATTGCTCAATGTGAGGGGATCCACTTTATAGACCACTGCCAAGTCCAAGACAAACTAAGGTTATGTTTTGTTACACAGTTCAGATGAGATGAGATGAGATGAGATGTTTTGTTAAAAGTTGAATAAAATATTGTTAGAATATAATTTTTTAATAATATTTTTTGTTTGGAATTTGAAAAAATTGAATTGTTTATTATATTTTGTGTGGGAGTTTAGAAAAGTTGTAATGATGAGATGAGATGAGAGGTTTTGTATATCCAAACCGAGCCTAAGAGGCCAAAACCCCCCAACAAAATCCACCCTCATCACACAAAATTGTGTAGCACTCTTCTAAGACAAACTAAAGAGGCCAAAACCCCCCAACAAAATCCACCCTCATCACACAAAACTACGTAGGGCTCATGCCTGGAAATAAGGGTGCTACCCGCCCGTATCCACTGAACTAGGGGGGGGGGGGGGGTGCCCCCTTCCTATACTCTACCCCCGGCATGAGTGGGGTTTGCCTCCAGAAATCCAGCCCCGCTTCCTGTAGTTGGGGTCCCCCATCCCAGTGCCGAGGGGTAGATTGGACCCTTCATCCATCTACCTCCCCGGTTAAAATCCAACGAGCTCACTGCCCACCCATGGCCAAAAAAACTAAAACCATTAGTGAACCACCAACCATAGAAAGAGGGAGACCGGCCGGGGGCGACCACGAGAGGGAGAGAGAGAGAGACCATGATGGAGATAGGGACTAGCTGGGGACGACGCCATAAAACACTAAAACAGAGACATTGAGAAAGGAAAGAGAAAGAGAGATATCAGCTGGGGGTGACGGTGAGAGGGAGAGAGAGACCATGATAGCAACGGCAACTGGTTGGGGGTGATGGTGACACCATAAAATAGCGACACTGAGAAAGGAAAGAGAGGAGGGGAGAAAGAGTGAAAGGCACGAAGCCCCAGGGGGGAAAAGAATGGCTGGGTGGCTGGGAGTGGGGATTTCACGTTTTATATGAAACTCAAACCCTATATTAAAATAAAACCCCAAAACGATAGCATTTTATTAAAGAAATAGTTTTTTTTAATATATACCTATATAATATGCAGACGGGCGGGGCCTAGAACAGGTGGGCCTGGGCTCAGCCTGGGCAACGTCCGAACCTGATTTTCCAAGTGCAGGCAGGGGCCTGCACCTTAGCATCTAATAGCCAGGGGTGCCCAACCCCCCAAGAGGGGCCAGCTGGGTGGGCGCAGACGTACGGTTGGAGGGGCCCTGCCGCCCACCCCTACCTAGAAAGGACTAGTTAAGGTTGTAACTAGAGCTCCTTGGAAGTATTATAAAGCCCAAATACACATAGTGAGGAACCAAGCTCATTCTCCTAATCATTCAATACACCTATACCAAACTCATTCTTCTAATCATTAATCACCAACCCAAAATAAGACTTCATGGGCCAAGACAATCTACGAAATACTTATCAAGGCTCACATTGCACTAAATGTTTGATGTTATATAGTATTGCAAGGTCAACCCTAATAATACCATTTGTAATGATCTAAAAAAAGTTGAAGTCACATCGACGCTTATACACTAGAACTTAATCTTCTCCCTACCATACGATGTGGGCCACCTTCATTCACCACCCTCATCTAGAAGAATGGTGTTAAAATCTCCTCCACTCATATGTCTAACATCCTCATAAGGTCATTTTGTTGCATCATGGCTCATAAGGTCATCTTGATACCATTTGTAACGATCCAAGAGAGTTTTAAGCAATATCTATGCTTATACTCGAAAATAACTAGTCAAAGTTAAAAATAAAGTTTATTGGAATCATTACAAAGTCTAGTTCAAGCAAGGAACCAATATGGGACTTGGTACTCAATTACCATTTAATAGACTCATTCCCCTTCTATCATAGATCATCCATCCAATGAGGAAAATTGGGGTGTTAGAGATACAGTTACTGAAGTGGCAATGGAAACTACAAATAGGAAGTTTACTTCAGCTAGACCCAACCAATCTCCTCTTCTCAAGGGAACGGACTGAGAAAAAGAGGGGAACTAGTATGATGGGAAGCTTTCCATATCAATATAGATAAGCAATACGTTGCAAGTGCAAGAAGAATACAAGTGAGGGAGGAGAAAAAATATAGTAAAAACAAAAGGGAGGCCAGAAAATAACAAGCTCAGTTTCCTAACACAACCTTCAGGTGAGGAAAGGATCATTTATGATCATATCCATATTGATACACTATTTGCAGAGACAACAGGAGATTAACTCTTTGTACTTCTCATTAACTTCCTAAAGAAGGATACGAAAATTTAGGAACAAATGACAGCAAGACTTCACAATAATCTAAATAAACAATATTCCAAGTTTTCCATAAAATAGAGCATGTCATTCAGGATAATTAGTTGCTAATAATTTAAAAATTCTAATTTAGGAGGAAAAAAAGATAATTATTTTTATGGGTTATCTTGTATTTCAAATAAAGAAACCCTTATGCTTGTTATCCAAGAACTTAATAAGAATACTGGAATGGAAGGAAAATTGGAGTTTTCTAGGAAAATGAACCTTCCCCCAAGTTATTTTTCAAGATAAGAAAAAACTTTTCAATTAATAGAATCTAAGAACATATTGCCTTGAAGGCACAGTGTATAGAAAGAAAAAAAAAAACACATGAAGCAAGCGAGATGATCAAAAGGACATAACAGTTGTATGTCCACACAACAGTTGAACAAGTAAACCAAGGCCAGAAATTACAGATGTCAAACGACGTTATAACACTGCAAGAACATTTACTCACCAGCTTATGAAGTAAGTCAGGTTGTTCTTCAAAAAGGTCAGGCAAATTCTTTCTCATAGCCTCCTCTAATTTACAGGCATTCCTACCGGGAACACCGTACCATATTTTAGGAGCACCCCAGTGCAAGTAATTCAATGAGTACAAGTGGTGATCTTCGACATGCTGCAAGTAAAACAACATAAAAAATTATCGGTCATGACTCTAAAATGAAGACATAAGCTAGAGCCCCTAAACAGTTGTCATACACTTTGTGATTCTACACGCACAAAAATATTCGAGAAATTTAACTTTATGGGCGAAATGTTAAAAGTTGAGACTTCAAGATCTTAACATGTACTATGAACTCTGCATAGTGAACATAAAAGTTTCAAGGTGAGATTTCCCCCCACCATTTGTATGATTAAGACAGAACAATCGGTAAAGAACAAATAGGGAGGAAAAGGAGTACCATAGCCAAAACAAATAGAGAAAGATAGGGTAAAAGTAAACCAACATTATTTGTCAAAAAGAATAAAAGGTATAACCAACAGCCTAAATGTATTCTATATTCCCTATTTTTTGGAAAAGTTAGAGCACTCTGTTCTTTTAACCTTTTCTTGTTTCAATCATTTGCGTTTAGTTTTTTTTTTTTTTTTTTTAGAGCCAGATATAAAATACCATGCAAATACACGTACTTTATGCACAGGCATCACGAATACCCCTTGCATGCACACATTCTTACACAAGCATAGGTTATACATGAGCAATTATCCAGAGATTATAAGCTGATGTAGAGGAAAATTACATATTTAGTCTTACCCAACAAAAGGAGGAAAAGCACATCCCTATATACAACCACGGCACCAGAACACCAGATATATCACTGCCCTCATAAGAGAGGACAGATCCAGGAAGCCTTGGAAAGTTATTCAGGTTCCAGCCTGATTTTATATACTTTTCGTCTGAAGCAGATTTAACTTGACTGGACACCTTGGGAAAACCGCTGCCAAAAACCCCAGTTTCAAGATCAGCCCCATACAGTACCTAAAAAAATGATAACATTGCAAAGTTAAGGTTAGACATGCATATGTGGTGACACATACAGTACACAGTCATACAAACACTCCGTCACAAGCAGAGTCAGGTGGAGAGAGGCGACGAGCCCAACAAAGAAGCTTCTAAAAAATCTACTTCACCCCCCCCCCCCCCCCCCCCCCAGGAAAAAATTTGAAATAACCTCCCTATGCCTCAATAAATCTTTTAAAACAAACCTGTAATCTCTGCAAGAAAAAATCAGAAAAATAAATGTATCAAAGTTTAAAAAATTTAGCCCCAAGGATGTGTTTGTTTCAGTTGAAAATTATTTTTGTGAAACATTTTCATCTCCTGGCATGTTTGAAAAGGGCAGAAAAGAGAGGTAAATGGAAAATGACTAGTGGGTCAATTGAAAAATCATGCGTCGGGTGGAAAATGGCCTACCCCTCTCCAAGGTGTAAATCATTTTCCACCCCCAGTTCACGAATTCTTGCAAAAGATAGACGTTGTTAGCTGAAAACCCATGGCCCAATCACAGACTGCCACATGTTGATTTTAATTTTTTACGAGGATTTAATTAAATTTTTTTCAAAAATAAGAAATATATTTTTATAACAAAAACTGATCTTTATATTTTTAAAACCTTAATATTATAAAAAAATTGAACACCCAAATTATCAAGGATGGAACATGGATAATTTTATTGGGCTTAAATTAGGTTTAATGGGCCATTTTGGATAAGCCCACAAGCTATAATTTATTGAGGTTGGCTAGGAATTTTAATTAGGCTCATAGGCGCAAAATTTATTATGGTGAATTCAAGGTTTTTATTGGGCTCAATAACTAAATTAAAAGCTCATTTAATATTTATGGACCAAGTGGGCCATATTAAATTGGGGTTAGGCCCAAGAATTATTTTACAAGTCCAAAGGGACCCCCTTAAAAGTCCAAAAAATAGACCCAAGAGAAAACTTTAGGACCCTTAGGCCAAGCCCAAATAGGTATATGTAAAGACCAAGACCCAAGGCCCATGAAAAGGCTCAAGCCCGATTACCCAAACATCCAAACCCGAGTACATGTGTGTGTGTGTGTGTGTGTGTGTGTGTTCCAACCCGTTAGCCATTCACTGTTTTCCTTCCCCCTTGCAAAACTAGGGTTGCCGCACCCAAGCCTCAAGCCATCCACTGTGTGTTCAACCCCTTAGCCTCTGTTAGTTCACACAACACCACCATCATGTTAGCCAAGCATCCACACTTTCACTACATACGCCACACAGTGAGCCCAGGTTCCTCATTCCTCCATGGACGTGAATCGCGAAGCAGGCAACCCCCACATCTCAAGGCTTCACACCCCCATGGCCTCCACTCAATGCCCTGTCGCACGAAATAGTGGGCTCCAAGAGTATTGATGTCGTTGCACCGCGAGGCAAATCCACTGTGAAAGCCCCAAATCCAACAGTGAACCCAACATGCCCACGGCCCTAGCACCGCTGCAAATAGTGCTAAAACACCTCCCACATTCATTCCCGTTGCTCTATTGGCCACCTTCCGTATAAAAAAGAGACAGTATATCACCGTGAACCACCAAACCCTATTTTTATACAACAAAAACAGAGCATTGAGAAGCCCAACCATGTCCCGACCTCCTGCATCCCCTCCAAACCAACACAACCTCTCTTCCATTGTCAAACACCCAGACCACTCCTTTGACCCACCATGTAGAGCACAACAAGCATTTAGAGCCGCCACCATTCAACCACCGGAAATGAGCATCTCCAAGCCGCTGGAAACAACCAATCCACCGCAAGGAAAGCCATCAATCTTCCCAGTCGACGTTGTGCACCATGGACAAACACTTCCCAACTCCACCCTAAAAGCCACCCAAGAAGGCTACGCTGTCGAGAAGCCAATGGAAGCCCAAACAACACCGACCAAACAATTGTACTGTTAGCTTCCCACACAACTCATGAACCACCCTTCCACCTCTCGTTAAGGCCCTCTCTCTCTCTACCCGCGTAAACTTTCTTTGTTCATGCTATCTCTCTCTCCAATGTCAAGCTCTCTCTCTCTCTCTCTCGTTTTCTCCCTCATATCACGCACTCTCTCTCTCTCTCAGCACCTTTCACTATTCTCTCACATTAGCTCTCTCTCTCACTCTCTCTCTCCAAGAAAGCTAGATTACAAAAATACCCCTACCCAGTTTAGCGTTGACCATAGGGTTTATTATTTATGATTATATTTTTATAATAAAAACAAGAGAAAATAAATGTTGGTATGCGGAGATATTTTTAGGCTTAAAATGAGAATTTTAGATTTTTAGGAAACATAGATTATCTAAGTATTTTAGGTTTTAATTAAAAGGTACGCATTAAATTAGAAAGTTATGTAAGTTACTTGCCTATTTTATAGGTGATCAATAATGCACCAGAAATATTTGTTTAGCGCTACGAGGTAAGTAATATGATCATACCCTTACACGTATGTACGGTAAATGACATGTCTTTTATAAATAAAAAATATTATGCATGTACGCCCTCTACTGGAAGCCCCTTTTTACATACTCAAGTTATGCATGGAAGGATTTTTTACTACCATGATAGATTTATAAATATCATGATTTTATGCATAAGTTTTATATTAGTTGCATGGTACATGCATCAAGATATTTCATAAAAAGCCATAATTTTATGTGAAAAATTATTCGTCAAAATATTTATGAAAAGTCATTTTATGTAAGTTATGCATCAAAATATTTATGACAAGTCATAATTTTATTTACTTATCAAAATAAAGACAAGTCATGATTTGATGTGAAGAGCTATGCATCAAAATATTTATGAAAGGTCATGATTTTATGAAAGGAAACATGTATCACAACATTTAATGAAAGATTACGATTTCATTTGAAATCTATGATATGATACGGCACGATTTCATTTGAAATTTATGATTATGATATGATAAGACAAGATATGACAAGAAAGTATACATTTATGATTATGATGAAGTATGACGGTTAAGATACGCAACGGGCTATGTTATGATATGAAGACGGTACCATATGTTAAGGGGCATATTGCATTGCTAGGAAGTACATGCTAGTAGACTAGTAGTGTACCCAATGTGTCTTCCTTATGTATGGATCCCACAACCCATGGCCACGGTCAGAATCAGAATTTATTAAGTTCGCTAACCTAACTCACGAGGGCCCACAATGGGTACCGGCCTCTGACAAGTAAATTACAAGTTAAGGCATTGCATGCACAGATCAGGTTCAGGTTCATGTTCATGTTATTTACGTATGTAACTATGAGTATGCATGTCTTTCAAGAAACCCTAGGTTAATATTATGTTTACAGAAAATGCAACTCAGCATCCCACAACACTTACCACACATGTTCTAAATTTTTTTATTTTTTCTTTCTTATTTTATTCATACTAAACTAATTGAGTTATTCTACTCATCATCCAAACACTACATACTTACAAAAAAATATTAAAAGATGTGTGGTGTGTGGGATGCTAAGTAGAATTCTTCTATGTTTACTGTATGATGCGTTGCTTATAGAGTATTCGACTCATTTTTGCATGTTTTTATATTTTACCCACCCCAGGTGAGAATCTTTATGAGGATGGAACTGCAGGACAAAACTTCGCCTAGGGTGGCGAGGCAAAATCTTAGACAGTTTACGACATGCTCAGTTTTATGATTTTAGTTTAATAGCTTAATTTGTTCAGCACACGAGACTTGATAGATTTTAATAAGTGCTTCCGCATAGTCTCTTTTATATTCAATATTTTAAGAAAGAACAATTCTATCTATTATATGGAATCTTTTCTACCTAGCGCTTCCTTAGGAATAAAAGAAAATATTTTTTTAAAAGTCAAGGTCAATAGCACTCCGGTTCCCTTATATTTCTAAAAATGACTTTATTCTTAACCATAGGGGAGCAGGGTGTTATAATATTCATATTGAACTATAAGAAAATTATATTTGCAAGTTGGTGTAAATGACATACCATCCACACCAATGATATAATAGGATTTGATTTGCAAAAGATTTTAATTTTAGATTTTTCTTGCAAACCACCCTATCAGTGTGGAGGTGTGTCCTCCACACCAGCTTGCAAGTAAAAGGATTCAAACTCTAAAATCATACCTCAATTTCTTCAGAAGGTTTCTGTACCATCCGCCAATATTCACCTTCAATATTCTCAATGGATGGTTCCCACTGCTCTTTAAGCATATCCAGATTACAACCAATATTACTGGCATGTTCAATCTTACTAAAGTATTGGACCTTGAAGTCATCTGCATATTTCTTAAAAGTTTCCAGAGTAAACTCTGGACCAGGTTCAAACCCAAACGTTTCAGCCTCATAAAATCCAGCGTCAGCAAGTCCTCCGCTACTAGTCACACAATCTGCACCCATGCGCACACATCTTCTCCTTTTTCTCTTCATACTATTATGAACTTTTAACCTCTTCCTCATTGAATCTCGATTCTGAAGTTTGTCAATCCTCTGGACTCGTGTAGAAAATTTAGCAGTCTCCCACATATTTTTCTCCTGAAGAGGACAGGGAGGTTTCCAGGACGAGGGAGGAACAATGCGACACACTCCGTATGGTTCAGCTCTTGGGCGTATACTTGCTATATAATTCAAAGTATTTTCAAACTCCTGGAAAAGCCATTTAAAAGTTCAAATATCCTATTCCTAAAAATAAAATAACTGTGAAATTTATAGTTAATAGGAAAAATGATAGAAGCAATTGTCATACTTCTATTAAGTTAAATCCTATTGGAAAAAATAACAACCTCTTCGGTTGGGTAGAAAATGGGAGCACCCTCAAGGTCTGTTCGAGAAGCCTCTTCTGGGTGCCATCTTGCAGTAACCTGTTAGACTTCAACTTTCAATAACAAAATATTAAAACACAGGCCCAAATACTATTTTAGGACCACATCAGTTTAAACTCCTCTGTCATTGTGGCAATCATCAGCATGTCAGAAAGACAAAGACAACATGGCATGATGCAGTGTAAAAAATTTTTGTTTTGATCGGTATTAGGTTGTAAAAAAATTAGGAGGCAACAGATAACTATTACAGCTATGGAGGAGTCGCTAAAAGGAAGAGGAAAGACCAACGGTGTTAAAGCATGAAATTCTAAAATAATAACCTTTTGGCAATTACTACACTCTGGACATCCACGGATGACCCCTTTTGGAAGACGAGGCTTTGAAGAGAACTTCTGCAACAATAAGTGGCACATAAGTCATCATGTACAAATACAGCATTCTCAAAGAGGAAGAGGAAAAAGATAAAAAAATATCAACAAAACAGAGAGCAACAAAAAACACATATATTATATATAATAACAGAATGAAACTAACTTGATCAAGCTGCTCAGCATCAGATTCATCTCCTGAACTGTTATCATAACGCCCATAGTTTATCGAAGGTCTAAGCCGGAGACACCTTTTAGGCTTTGTAGCATCACTGACACCAACCTCTGCTTCTATCTTAATGGGCATTGATTGAGAAGTATTTGTGGAGGCCAAACAAGCATCCACGTTTTCCATGTCTTGTTTCTCACTATCTTGTAACCCCTTCAAGGTGAACGATGTAATTGACTCAAAGCCCGGTGGAACTGATGGAAATTCATCATTCTCATCTTTAATGCAAGCTCTCATTAGCTCTGTCCCCATTAGAACCATGAAACAAAGACAGCATAAAATATTTTCTCTGAATCGTTCACTTCATGCCGAAATGAATCAATCCAGTATCAAAGTTGTCTGTCTCAGGCTCATCAACCTCGCAATGTGACTAAATGCAGATCTGAAGTGGCAAGTGCAGCATTGCGTCTAAACCTCCACTGGTATCTTGCAACAGCCCAGCTCCAAAGAAACTAACACACTATCCCAGGTATATTCCAGAGTAAAGAAAGTTGCTCTACAATAAAAAAATAAATAAATTATTTAATAAATAAAAATATATATTCCTGTGCAAAACAAAATGAGAAAGAGAACTAGAAATCAACTGTTTTTTTTTTTTTATAAGTAGAACGAGAAATCAACTGTTTCACTGAAGATTCAGAAACCCCATGGTTTGGGGCTAATCGAAATGGGCAACATGACTCCAAATATATCATGATTACAAGGATAAATAATTCACTACCTCCCAGAAATCAACAGTTTTTTTTTTTTTTTTTTTATGAGTAGAACGAGAAATCAACTGTTTCACTGAAGATTCAGAAACCCTACGGTTTGGGACTAATCGAAATGGAGCAACATGACTCCAAATATATCATGATTACAAGGATAAAAAATTCACTACCTCCCAGAAACTTTTATTTCAACTCCATAGCGGACACCACAAAATTGGATGACATACCATTATGTTTGCAGTATCATGAACTCCTAAGAATCACTTAAATTTTCAATTATTTGAAAAAAAGGCAGAAGAAGAAAAAAAACGATAATGGTAATAAGATTGAATCCATCAGGCCTAATTTCTTTTATTGATAATTAAACAATTGTATTAATAACAATAGGCATAGCCCAACAGGGCTAATTTCTAAAAAAATAAGAACAATAATTTTAGCATTTGAATCCAAGATTCACCAGGCACATTGTACTGTTTTGCTTTCCTTTCCTTTCTTTTTTTGTGGCAAAATCAAGTAGATATCACAAATAATAACGAATTTAAGGAACCATAAAATTGGATTGCATAGCATAGCATACTGTTTGCAATATCATCAACTCCTAAATATTAATTAAAATTTCACCTATAAAAACAAAACAAGAAATAACGAGGAAAGGGGAATAAGATTGAATCCACCAGAACGATTACCTAGAGAGAGAGAGAGAGAGAGAGAGAGATTCCATCAGGCCTAATTTTTAAACTAAAAAAAAAAAAAATTAATGTCATCGTGCATTTTTTGGTAACAGAATCAAGTAGTTATTACAAATTATTAAGAATATAATGATCCTAAATCCTACAGATGTTCACAAGAATTTTTTATGACAAGTCATAAAAACAACATAATCAAAAGCTCTTAATGACACAACAGAACTGAAAGCTATCAATTCAGCGCCACAATGATCAAATAAAGGCCCTGCAATTATAATTTTGTCCCTGAATTCGTAGCAATCAGACAGAAATCCCAAAAAGGAAAATAAAATATAAATAAAATCACTAAATAAAATTAATTAGATTACATTAAAAACTAAATAAAATTTGTGCTTACATGTTGTTGATCCAAGAGTCTGGAATTCCCAGTGAAATAAAAGGAGCTCAAAACACCATCAACTTCCACCAGCTTTTAAACAAACCAACTACTTGATCCCCAATTGGTTCAAGGAAGCAATTATTACCAGAAAACGATTCTATATTCGAAAACCCTAATTTCAGTTTTTGAAAATATAAAAAAATAACAACAGTAACAATAATAATAATAATAAAAAGGAAAAACAAAAGAAGAGTAAATCTGATGAAGCAGATCTAACCTTAACCCTAACCCTAACTCTAACCAAGATGGCTGGGAGGGAGACAAAACGATTTAGGCAGAGCAGAAGGAACCCCAAGGAAAAAAAAAAAAAAAAAAAAAAAAAAAAAAGGTCAACAAGGGTACCCACAGATCCACAAATGAGAAACAAGACCCACCCCACCAAGAAGTCTTGACTGCAAAATCAAAGGAATTTCACCTAGAAGAATCACAAATCAGAGGTTATATAAGATTATATAACTAGAAGAGTCCCAATTCAACAAGAGAGGGAGAAGATAAGGGCATATCCGGAAGGTAAATTAACTCACAGAGAGAACATTCGGAGATTTTAGATTAAAAATACAAAAAACCAAATACACAACAAAAATCCTGCATTAAACATGTAACAGATTCTTATGCCCCTCGTTGATTTTATTTTCTCTTTCCCTCGGTGATTTTGGCCACAAATGATGTTGTTTTTCCTCGAAAACGACTCAAATTTACGCGTGCACGCTGCTGCAGTCCATCTATAATTTTTGGGTTAATATGGATTTTGTAATAGAAAAACACTTTTATTTTTTTTATTATTTTGTCTTATCAAATGTCCGCTATTAAAATAATAAATAGAAGAATTCAATAAATTTAAAAAAAATAAAATTTAAAAATTTAAAAAAATAAAAAAAAGAATATGATGTGTGAGATGATGAATAGTAAAATTTTTTATAATAATTTGCAAGTGTGATTTTAATTTTTAATAAAAAATATAAAAATATTAATATATTACAAATATTTTAATTATAAAAAAATTTGATAAAAATAAACTCACAGTTCCAGACTATTCATATTTAATCATATTTATATGTATCTTTGTGAAATATTTTTATAATTATAGTTAGAGTGGTTTTATATATAATTGTGAAGTGCATAAATATTAAATAATTAATTTAAAAAAGTATAAGATTTATTATTAAAAAATAAATTTTTTTTGTATAAATTTTATATTTCATTTATTTTTTTTATAATAATTATACAATAATTATACAATTTACATTATAAATATCTTTTTTCTTCTAGCTTAATGTTTAAAACCGACTTCAGACTCGACCCAATAAACCGGGGAATGGCCCAGTCGGGTTTATTGAACTGATCTTCTCAAGACTTTTCGGCACAGGCCTAGTGAATTAGTTATAGCACTTCTATTATTCTTCTTATATTTTTAGAGAATATCTCATCTCAACGTTATAACTTTCTTAATTTTTAATATAAAATAAAATAAATAATTTAACTTTTTTAAATTTTAAAATAAAAATAATATTAAAAAATATTTTATAATAATTTTTTATTTAATTTTTTAACTTTAATCTTAACTTATCTAATTTTATCTCATCTCATTTACGAAAATAAACGAGATTTTAATATATATAAATTTAAAAAAATACAATTTGTTTTAAATGATTTATTATAAAAAGAAGCAAAATCTTTTTCGCATGATTTTCAATTTCTTTAACAATTTACTCGAGATTGGTACCTTGGAGTCCTGCTTATCATTTAAGAAATGCTTGAGAAATAAGATAAAAGAAGAAAAATTTATAAATAATAATGAAATTATTTGTGAATAATAAAAAAATAATTTTGGTTATATATTTTATGAAATTTTAGAAAAGGAGAGAGAAAATATTAAATAAAAATATTATAAAGTTAAAGTATTGGTAAAATATAATTTTTTAATATTATATTTGTTTTAAGATTTAAAAAAGTTAAATTATTTTTTATATTTTGTTTGAAATTTTAGAAAAATTATAACGATTAGTTTGAAAATGTTATAATGATTAATTTGAAATTATTTATATTTGAGTGAAATTTAAGAAAGAAATGAGATAGAATGAAGTAAGATGAGATGAAAAATATCACAAAAAATCTCCTAAGACTCGACCTATTAGCCTTAGAATATATTTAGAAATTTGGAATAAATAGTAATGAAATCATTTAAATGAAGATATTTTATTAGATTTTGAGAGAAGAGGAAGAAAAAGTAGAATAAAAATATTAAAAATTTTAAAAAAATTAATATTATTTTTATTTTGAAGTTTATAAAAATTGTATTAATTTTTATGTCTGAATAATGATTAGAAAAAGATTTAAAAATTCAAAATTAAAAATTGTTTTGTGTTTGATGTTTGAAAATAAAATTATAAGAAATTTTTAGAATTTTGATATTTTGTAGTGTCCAAACATACCCTTAGTGTCTCTTCAAAAATGCGTGCTTCAAATAATATTTAAAAAGAAAAATAATAAGGGTATTCTGGGGAGTTTGAATTAACAGGTTATATCAATATGATGTATATGTAGGTTTGCGCGTGGCAAGGGAATACGGTTGGTTTGGTCCCAAACTCCCTATATAGTATTTTGGGGGAGGGTGGTATTCAATTCTACGGGCGACACAGCAATAAAGTTAGTTATGAATTTATGAGTGTCCTATTTAACCGACTGGGGCGTATAATGCATTCATAAATGATAATTATAGCGTAACGGCTGCATATTCTTTTTTAAAAAAGGGACAATGAGATTTATATAAAAAAAAATTAATATTTTAATAATAAATCTCTTTTTTTTTTTATAAAAAAAATATGCATTATTTATACAACTCATAATTATATCTAATATTACTCTAATATTATATTACAATTCTCCTTCAAACAGAATTATTTTTTCTTGATAGGTAAATGACTCTTGTTTTGATTGAGAAATCATCTTAATTCATCTCATCGTTACAATTTTTTCAAATTTCTACACAAATTACAATAAACAATTCAATTTTTTCAAATTCTAAAATAATAATAATATTCTAACAATATTTTATTTAACTTTTAATTTTTATAAAAAAAATCTCATCTTATCTCATTATCTAAACGGGATTTGAAGTAACAAGATAGATGGGACTGGAGTCCAACATTTGAATTTGAGTAATAATATATATGTATAATCGTTTGAATTAGAAACTCATCTCTGAATCTAAAAGGGGCTTAAGACCTCGTTCACTTTCATAAAATTTTTCATCTCATCTCATCTCATCTCATCATTATAACTTTCTTACATTCCAACACAAAATAAAATAAACAATTTAACTTTTTTAAATTTTAAAATAAAAATAATATTAAAAAAATATATTCTAATAATATTTTATTTAATTTTTAACTTTTATCTCAACTAATCTCATCTCATCTATAAAAAAAATGATATCTTACCTTAAAAACATATTTCAATAACGAATTTGTGAAATATTTCTTTAAAATTATTTTTTACTTTTTTAAAAGAAAAAAAGTGTAAAAGAAAAAAAAAGTGAAGTACAGAACTGGGAAATTGAAGCAGGACACCACATGGCTTTATTATTTAAAATATGGTAGGATGAGAAAACTGGTACGTTTGGAAAGAAGGTGGGGAAAAAGTGCCAGAAAACTCTCACACCCAAACATGCACCAGAAAAGTTTGGGATTATCTATAACTTTGAGATTTCTAATTTAGGAAAATTCGGTTATATTATATTGAGAGTTTCTATTTTAAAGTAGATCTAAAATTAGGCTCATCAGCCCTTTCTCTCTCTTATCTGACATTTTACTTTTCCTTATTCTCTCTTCTCTCTTTCCACTTGTCTCTTAACGGTGGCACTTTAATGGGCTGGGTTAGGACTAAGCAAAAATTTAAAAATCTCTGATCCGATCTGATTCCGATTCTCATATTATTCATATGTTATAAAAATATATATATATATATATATTTTTAAAAAAGAGCCGATAGCCATATGGAAGTAGCCTCATCTCAAGTTTATTAATAAACCCTCACTTATGGCGAAGGAATACCGTAGTTACAAGCCAAGTATGGGGAGTTTACAGATAAGAGAAAACAAAAACCTCCCAAATACAAACCAACCTAAGAACCAAAACAGCAAAAAAAATATAACAAAATAAAACTGAAACTAACATGCCTATAAAAAAGCCTATAAAAATGAAACACGAAAATAAAACTAAACAGGCCTATAACAAAACAATAAAACATCTAAACACACCTAACAAAAAAAAACAAAAAACCAGAAAACAACAAAAACAAATCTGGAACTCAGACTAACAACGAAAGTACGGAATGCCTAGAAAATCCAGCCGCACAATACCTTTTAAAAACCTGGGAAAATCTTGGTTGCCGTTATACGTGACATTCAAACCCATTTCGCCTTCTCTAGCAAGAAAATCCGCTGCACTGTTACCTTCCCGCAATTGATGAACCACAACAAAATTGAGCCCCTCAACTTCCTTGCGTATAACCTCCCAAAAATCCCAAAGATGCCACACAAAGCATTTACCCTTACAAAGCCAATCAACAACAATTTGTGAATCACTTTCAATAATCACATTAATCATATGGAGCCGTTTGCACAATCTAATACCATCCAGAATTGCTTTCATTTCAGCGCCATTATTCGTTCTCACCCCATAATGGGCAGAAAAAGCCCTTTTTACCAGACCATTCCAATCTCTAATAATGCCGCCCCCTCCTGAATTACCAGGATTACCTCTACAACTCCCAGTCGCAATTAAGCTTCACCCAGCCCGAAGGAGGTCTGGACCATTTAACAATTTTACTAGGTCTCATAGAAATGCGAGGCCTCTCTAAGTTAAAATCTTCCAAAATCTTCAAGTCGTGCATAGATAAATGACTAACAGAGTTAATATTATTCGCCAAAGATTTAATCCACACTCGAACACTTCCCCAAACAATCACAGCTGAATCATACTTTCTATCCATTCTAGCCTTACAACGTCTCTTCCAAAGGCACCAAGTGATGATACAAGGAATTAAACCAACAAGAGTACCTTTAAAAGAGGATTTTTTTTGCATAAGAAAACCAGCCAGCTACTTATTTTTCCACGGAAGACTGCGTCTACAAGGTATACCCAAAACAGTACTAGCGTACAACCAGACCTCAAAAGCCACAGCCCCCATAGAAAAAATATGGTCAATATCTTCCATACACCTCCTATCATAACAGTCACACGCGGATGCAAGAGACACACCTTTACTTTGAACCTGAACGGCCACAGGCAGACAATCCAACCAAATTTTCCACAAACATATAGAAATTCGCTTAGGAAGAAGCTGGTGCCAAAACCAATCATGCCAAGGTAATTCCTGACTTCTCTTTCTCACCACCTCCCAAGTTGTACGAGTAGAAAACCTGCCATCAGTAGAAGGCTTCCACACAAACAAATCCAGACCATGAGTAACATTAATAGGCATCTGAATAATTTCCTCAACAACCTCCTCACTAACCAGCTCCCTAAGTAAGTCCTCATCCCAAAAATTATTGGACCAACAATCTTGAAGACACAGCCTATTATTAGTAATCTCTTCCACCCGTATGGAAAGGGGACCTGATGCCAACCATCTATCAAACCAAAAAGAAGCATTACCACCACGCACAAGGACATTCACATTGTCCATAACTTCCGGAAGCATCTTTACAATCGATCTCCAGAATCTAGAATCAGATGGCTTCACCTTGTAAGTAGAAAAATGGCTATGACGAATATATTTGGCACGAAAAAAATCAGACCAAAGATTGTTAGAAGACAAAATACGGAAAGCAAACTTCATATGAAGAGATTTTTGAACCTCTTTAAGATCTTTCACGCCCAAACCACCTTCTCTAGTAGGCAAACAAATATTCCTCTACGACCTCCAATGATATTTCCTTTTACCATCATTCTCACCCTAAAAAAAATTAGCTAACAAAGCATGAATACGAGACAAAGTTATGGAAGGCACACACATAACAGATAATAAGTGGATAGGCATACTATTTAAAACATGCTTAATTAAAATCAATCTCCCACCCGACGATAACAATTTAAACTTCCAACCGGCAACTTTTTTCCTGATTTTATCAATTAACGGCTCAAAAACCCGGGTTGTCAATCTACCAGAAACCAACGGCACAACCAAATAAATAGTAGGAAATTTACCTTCCTTAAAGCCCGTAAGACTCAACAAGCTCCTCTTACGTAAATTAGAAATAAGCTTAGAAAGAAAAAGAGCAGATTTATCCCTACTGATTTTTTGACCGGACCACCTCTCATAAGTATCAAGAGTATGCAGCAAATTTTTAATAGACCTCTTACCCCCATTAGTAAAAATAAGGATATCATCAGCATAAAGTAAATGAGAAACCAAAGGAGCACCAATTGGGTGGCTAAATTTGCCAATCTGTCCATCCTGAAAATTACTCCTGAGCAACCGAGACAAAACTTCTTCCATGAGGATGAAAAGATAAGGAGAAAGAGGATCCTCTTGACGAAGACCCCTGGCAGACTGGAAAAAACCTTTTAAGGTACCATTCATCATGACAGAAAATCACTGAGATTGCACACAGTTAGCAATAATCTGACAAACAGTATCAGAAAAACCAAAAGCACGGATCACATGCAATAAAAAATCCCAATTCACCCTATCATAAGCCTTAGCCATATCAAGTTTAATCAAAACATTACCACCAACAGATTTTTTATGAAGCGACTGAACCATCACTTGAGCAAGGGTAATATTTTCAAAAATACTACGCCCTGGAATAAACGCACCTTGTTCATGAGAGACCAAAACATCAAGAACAGAATTAAGACGATTCACAAAAATCTTTGAAAAAATTTTATAAGCCACAGAGCACAAACTAATAGAACGGAATTATCAAAACCAGAAGGCTCAGGCACTTTTGGGATAAGAACAATAAAAGAGGAAGAATAAAACTTGGATAGGGGAACACCCCTAAAGAAATCTCCAGCAGTCGCTACCACATCCTCTTTGATAATATCCCAGCAAGACATATAAAAACTCGAACCAAAACCATCAGGCCCCGGACTACTATTCTTTGGAATAGAAAAAACAGCTTGTTTCACTTCCAATTCAGAAGGTGCCGCGCATAACCAAAGATTTTCTTCATCTGAAATTTTCTTCTCAATAAGCCTCGACAAGTCGCAGTGTTTCACCGTAGAGACATCAGAAAGGAAATTACGGAAATAAGCCACGGCCTCCTCATGAACCTCTTCAGCAGTACACAAAACTCTCCCATCGGCAAGGACCATTTTACTAATATGCTCCTTGTTGCGCCTCTGGTTAATAACCGAATGAAAAAACTTCGAATTTTGATCTCCCTCAGTCAACCATTTCTTTTTAGCAATTTGGCTTAGACGAGAAGCTTCCCTTTTCTCCCATATTTCAATCTCGGTCTTAGTAGCCACAAAATCATCCTTAATCTCCTCAGAAAAACCAGTTTGAAGTTGGCTATCCAAAAAATCTAACCTCTCTTCCAGCGCACGAATATTCACATCCACCCTACCAAATACATTTTTATTCCAAGCACGAAGCACTATCTTAGTTATTTTCAGACGAATAGAGAGTTTTAGAAGACCAGACGCCATATCCTGCTGGTTCCAAGCTTCCTTCACACACATAAGAAAACCATCATGTGAGCACCACATATTCAAAAAATGAAAAGGAGAGGGGCCATAGGACATAGTTGGATGATCCGAGTATACAACCATCGGGCAATGATCAGAAGATTTACGGCTCAAATAATAGAAATGAACAGAAGGAAAGAGACTGGCAAACAAATTATTCATGAGCAATCTGTCTAATTTTGCCCAACTTCTGGACACTCCCCCATGTCCATTACACCACGACATGCGTTGGCCAGAACTAAATACCTCTAACAGACCACAACGATCAATACAATCGTTGAATTCTAACATCGAGATAAAAGGCCGAGGATTCCCACCAACTCTTTCCGAATCCCTGCGAATAACATTAAAATCACCCAAAACTAACCAAGGCTGATCCAAGTCGGTCCACTCCTCTAAATCATGCCATAGTTCTCTTCTATCCACATAAGAACACTTAGCATATACAAAAGTAACAAGAACACGATGAGCATCCCACTTGAACCAACCAGACACGGATTGGGTCGTACAAAGCACAATTTCAAAAATGTTAGGAATATTCCAGAACACCCAGAACTTACCACCCTGATTAGCATTAGAAGCATAATAATTAAAATTCAAAAAACACTCAAGAGAAGCCATTCGAGAATCATCAACAAAAGGTTCCAAGATAGCAAATAAAGAAACCTTGAATTTAAAAAGCAGCTTCTTCAAAATACCTCTAGAACTGCCCAGCCCTCTAATATTCCAGAAAAAAATGTTATCAATCATAAATTCAATTTTTGGGAGCGGGTATGAACCCGTTGTGATTTTCTTAGCGCCTTATCCTCCTTCATATTTGATTTCTCATTTGCCGTGATATGATCCGCATCCGAGTCATAACATTTTTCTTTTCCCATCACAACAGGTAGGGCACCCTCTTCATTTTCAGAGTCATAAAACTGCGCCCTCTCCCCATGGAAAATCAGCTTACGCGAACTCGGCAAGTCTTCCTGCACCTTTTCACCATCAACCTGCACCTGCAGAACACTGTCACACCAAACTTCCTCACAATCATCTTCACTATCTTGGGCGCTAATATCATTCAATTGCTGGCCATCATCCATATGAGTAACAACAGTAGCATCCTCGAGTAACTTACCAGCCGCAATGTCCTCCACTGAAAGATTAATACCAAGTTCCTGCTGGGCGACGCACACGGCAAGATGGTTTTCCATCAAATCCGATGGCTGGAAGTTCTCGTTAGAGCAAAGAGGAGATGATGCCCCCAGCCCACTAACACACGCCCCTTCTTTGCTGCCCGTCACAAGAGACTTGTTAACCTTAACAGAAACTTCTGCACCCTCCTCTGTTTTTTCCCCTGCATTACTTGTTTCGGGTTTATCAGGTTGTAGCTCAATATTAATTTTCGCATGGTCATCTTCTTTGGTTATCACCACGGCAGAGTTCTTCCGACCCACTTCCTTCCATATTTTTCCATCATCCTTGTTCCCTTCCACGTTTCTGAACTGTTTCCCGACATGCACACAGCTTGCACGCTGTCCCATTCTACAAGCCACCTCCGTATGGCCTTGCCTATAACATTTATTACAGTAAAAACCTGGCTTCTCATAGACCACCGACTGCCAAATCTGATGCGAACCAAACATCACAGGAAATCCTTTAATCTGCTCGTCTCTGAGATCAACAGCTACACACAACCGTGCCCCTGTGGCTCGGGTTCTATAAACCGTAGCATTGTCCGTTCCCAAAAACTTCCCAAAACGTGTGGCAAAGCTTTGAAGACAATCCAACCTATACAAATGCAAAGGTAAACCAGGCAAAAAAATCCATTGAGGAGCAATGGATGGTTCTCTTTTCAGATCAAAACCCACGGACCAGTTGAACAAACGGAACGGAACGCCTGCCACCACCCTGCCTTCACGTGCCCATGCATGTAAGTAGTCTTTTTCATTTGCAAGGTGTAAATGAACGTGGAAATCATCCATAAAACTGATCATCAGCACCTCACTAAACCCCCAAGTTTTGATAATATTCTTCCGTAAAACATCTATGGAAGGTCTGGAGGACAAAAACTTAAGGACTAAAGCAAATTTTAAATCTTCGACTGCCTTTTCCATCTCAAGATCCGAGAAAATGAAACCAAGCTCACCGTTAATTACCTCAGGACGCCGGACTGAAAGTTTGAATTTTGGAGGAGGGATAGGCCGCTGCAACGCCTCCGCAAACGTACGCCTCTCGCCGTTCTCGTTACCGGCTAAAAACTCCAACCCCACCAGAGGGGGCCCTACCGGAATCTTGTCCAGCCCGCCGGTCCCAGAGGCCACCGGAGGGCCGCTCATCACTGCCCACGAAGACTAGCGCCGAACAATAAACCCTAGCAGAGCATGCAGCGGACGTTCACGTAAGGAAAAACCTAGTTGTCCAGGGAATTGATAGCCTGTTGTCATGGAGTCAATCCCAAGCCATAAAAATATATATTTGTCTATATTATATTTATCTTATATAGTAGTATAGTTATATAGTTATATAATATTATAACTAGAACTTATATAGTTAAATTCAATAATATACTAATATGAGCTAATTATTATAAAATAATATACTTATACTATAAAAAATGGACTAATAATAATTTAACATATGTAAACATCATAGTATTACAACCATAGTATATAAATAAGTTAGATACTTGTATTGAAATAAATCTAGTTAAGTTAATAAGAAATAATACTAATTTACTAAAATATAATAATATATAATTAGACACTAGAAATAAATTTAATGTAAAAATAAGTTATAAATAAATTAGACAATAGTATAATATAATACCATGTAATACTATAATATATAAATAAACAAGTCTAATATAATAAGTTAATAATAAATAATACTATAGTATAACAACATGCAATTAGACACTATAAATAATGCAAAAAACTGTAGTACGATAATATGTAATTAGAACTATAGTACTATACCTCTAATATAAAAATAAGTTAGATATTATTATATAAATAAATCATCAGTGAATGATTTAGCTTTAGTTTTTAATTTTTGAAAAAATTAAAATTTGAATGGCCACAAAATACTTCTTTTTTTAAAATGGGCTAAATTCGGATCGGAGTCTATACAAGTCGAAGTAGAAGTCAAAGTTCAGATTTGAATTTCGACTAAGTCAGTGCTCACCCTTAGGCTGGGCCTGGTGTGGGCCTATGGGCTAGGGGGATTTTATTCCCTAACAGATGCCCAAGTTTCTTAAGGTCGATTTGCTCAACAAGAAGGCCTGGCGAATCTTTAAGTTAAATTATGACAAAGATAGCCTGCAGAAGTCTATAGAAAAAAAATTATGGGAGCTGGTCCTTGGTTTTCTGTTTTGTTTGAGTTAAGCAATAAAGACTTCCAAATGCGAAGCTAAGCGAGAGACGTACTTGATCGTACTAAGTGCGAGTGTGGAGCTTGACTTGGAGAGCAAAATAGGAGATGTACTCGACTTTGCTAAGTGTGAGCATGAAGCTCGGTTTGGGCGAAAGATGTACACGACCGCACCATGTGCGAGCGTGGGGCTCGTCTTGAGAGTTATGCAGGAGATGCACTCGACCGTGCTGAGTGCGAGCTCGAAGCTCAGTTTTGGCAGGAGATGTACTCGACCGCACTAGGTGCTAGTGTGGAGCTTGGCTTGGTAAGGTAGGCGGGAGATGTGCTTGACTGTGTGTAACACCCTGCTCCCCAATAAAGAATTTTTTTTAAAATTTTCGGAGAACCAGTGTGCTACTAAACTTGACTAAAACTTTTTCTTTTAATAGCCCGCCAGATGCGAAAGATTCCATAAATAAAACAAATTTTATTAAATACTTAAAATCCAAAATAGAGTCTGCGGAATAACTTCTTTAAAAAAAATACTAAAATCTCATGAACTTATCAAAATAATTTATTTAAACCTTGAATCATAAACTGAACATGACATAAACTGTCTAGGCCTCTGCCTCACCTCCCTAGGTCAAGTCATGTCTTGTAGTCTCATCCTCATAAATGTCATCACCTGGGGTGGTTTAAAAACATAAAAATGAGTCGAATACTCAATAAGCAACACATCATACAGTAAACATAATAAACATAGGGTTTCTTGAGAAATATACATACTCATAAATACATACATACGTAAATAACATGAATTTGAACATGAACTTATTCTTCACTTATCATAGAATGATACCCACTGTTGACCCCGGTGAGTTAGAGTTAGCGAATCTAAGTAGATTTCGATTCCGCTCGTGGGCGCAGGTTGTGGAATCCATACATAAGAAAGACATACTGGATGCACTACTAACATGTATGACCTGGTAATGCAATATGTTCATAACATAGGTATCGTCTTCATATCATAACATAGGCCGTAACATATCTTATCATTTATATTTCATCATAATCATACTTGCATATTTGTCATATCATAGATTTCAAAAGAAATTGCATACATACTTGTCATATCATATCATAGATTTCAAATGAAATTACATTCTTTCATAAAAATCGTGATACATGTTTCCTCACATAAAATCATGATTTTTCTTAAATATTTTGATGCATAAATCTTCACATAAAATCATGCATGGTTTTTCATAAATTATTTTAATGCCTAACTCTCACATAAAATCACGATTTTTCATAAATCTTATAATGCATAACTCCTTTCATAAAATCATGAGTTTTTCATAAATAATTTAATGCATAATTCTTCATGTAAAATCATGAATTTTCATAATTTTATCATGACTTGGGTACGTAAAAAGGGACTTCCAATGGAGGGCGTACATGCATAATATTTTTATAAAAGACATGTTGTTTACCATACATACTTATAAAGGTATGATCATGCTACTTACTTTACAGCGCTAATCCACTATTTTAGGTACATAATCGGTCGCTTATAAAAATAAACACGTAATTTGCATAAATTTCTAATTAAACATATGATTTTATTTAAAATCTAAACTACTAAAATAATCTATATTTCCTAAACCTAAAATCTTCCTAGCACTAAATTACTCTCAACTATTAATCCTAAAAAGCAGGGGCATTCTTGTAATTTAAATAACTCTACGGGTTCCATGCATTCTGGAATGGGCTTACACGAGGCAGTGGGCTTACCGTGAGCTAGGCAGTGCAACGTAAGGCAGGGTTGCACTAGACGGTGGCAAGCGCAGTGGCACTCCGGTGAGCTGGGGGACTATGTAACTGAAAGAAAGAGAGCTTACGGGAGGCAAGCAAAATGCTGAGAGGCTATGGGTGGGGAGGATCGGCGTGAGGTTACTGGGAGGTGGTCATGGCTGACCTGGGTGCATGATTGGCGTCTTCTAGTTACACTGGTGGTTCATGACTGCTCTGTCGTGGGTCTAGAGCCCGAATAGGCTGGTGGCAACGTAAAAAAGTTTTCTTTATTTCGGTGGTGAAAAACAAAGCACTCTCAATATCAACTTTAGGTGGTTGGCACGGTGGTGATCTAGGGTTATGGTGGTGGTGCACCGGGGTAGCAGTGCTGCGAAACTAAACGTGGGGTTATGGCCGCGAGTTGTGGGGAGTTCGTGAGGGTGCAGCTTCGTGGGTGGTTGCGGAAAAGAAAACTCAGCAGTGAGGTTACTTTCAGTGGTGGTGGTTGGTTACCCACGACTTGGAGGGAGGCTGTGTGCTCTTGGCTTATGGGATATGGTGGTTTCTTCGTTGTTGGCTTGCGGTTGTCCTACGGCATAATGGTTTAGACCTTTTCGTGGCACTACTGTGCTATGGGTGATATGAAGGCTAGATTTGGCTACTGCGGAGAGAAGGTTCACGATGTTGAGGAGTTTTGGTAGTGGGGGCTGTTGCGGCTCTGAAAACCTTAGGATGCATGAAAGGCAGTATTTGCAAGGGGTTGTGCGTGAAGTGTATAAATGGACATAGAGATGTGCATGTGTGACTAACGGAGAGAGACGTGCATGGCTTGGAGTTCATGGAGGAAAATCAGTTAGGGGTTTTATTATGAATAGGAATCTAGAATGCTAATAGTGTTTGGACTCTAACTGACGAGTTTGAAGTTTTTTTTTTTTTTAAATGTAGGCTTAACACTAGGTTAAAATAAATATAACTTATCCTATAACTCTCTTATGGGCTTTAACTCATTTATTAAGCCTAATACAATTATCCATAATTTATCCCTAATAATATTGGATCAGGTCTTTACACCGTGTTAGTTGCGAGCATTGAGCTCGACTTGGAGCACGAGGGTCAAGCAGTTAAGAGACTATCACCGCCCGTAGTTCATGGCGAGTCCCGAGTCTAGGGACTCGATTTTGTTGAAGGTCGAAGCAGCCTAAGGGACTATCATTGTCGTTGTTTGCCGTGATTGCTTGTAAGGACTTTTGCCATATAGTCTGCATGAGATCGTTTTATTGTTATTAAAAAATGCGTATTCTACTGATCATTTTTATTTTCGATGGCGTTAGCGGATTTTCGCCAATTTATGTGAATTATTGTGGGTGTTTTCATTTTGGTATTGATGCTAGAATTTGTTTGTAGTAACCCGCACTAAGTGGTCAAGGAGCCCGTCGACTTGTTCTCGAAGGCTCGCAAGGCAGTTTGTGGAGCTCAAAGGCTCATTCCCTGAGGTAACCCATTGGCAGCGATTGGGGCACGAGTGCATACACTCGGCATTTACTAGAGAAGATGTTGTGTTGGTATTGTTGTCTAGGTACGAGTCTAGTAACTCGACTTTTCTGTGCACGAGAAAGGTCAAGCAATCAAGAGAATTGTCCTGCTTGTTGAGCGCCTAGGAGGTCGAGCAGTCAAAAGACTTGTCCCACCTTTTGAGCGCAAGTGAATGAGGTCGGGTAGTCAAAGGACTTGTCTTGCCTTTTGAGCGCGATAAGTGAGGTCAAGTAGCCAAAGGACTTGTCCCGCCTTTTACGTACGATAAGTGAGGTTGGGCAGCCAAGTAACTTGTCACCACCTGTTAAGAGAGGTCAGGCAGTTAAGTGACTTGTCATTGCCTATTGGAGAAGATGCTTGACCGCGCTAGAAAGCCAAACTGGTTAGTAGAGATAATCTAAATCACAAATGTGAAATTTGCAAACCTTTGCTAGAGTGTGGCGGAGGTTCGAGATGCGACGGCTAGGCCTGCAGGTAGCCATGCTTTAGAAATGATGAAGATCTGGATGTTTGCAATACCGTGCAATTTATTTTGATGAAGACAAATTTAAGAGGTATGAGTGGTGCAAAGTGGGACTATTTAGCTAGTATCTCGTTTTCACAAGAACCAGTTTCGTTAGTCAAAATGAAATTCAAATAGAAAACATTGAGAAAGACAAATCGAGATGACTTAGCCACTGTAGTCGATTTTTTCTTGACTGAGATTGTCCATTGCTGATTGTCGCTCCTCTTTTCTTTTCTTTTTTTAACTGCATCACCGAGCAAAGTCCACTGTGATTGTGTAACGCACTATTGCCGAGCCACCCGTGTCTGAGGAATTATGTGTGGTCGTTGGCCATCACTATGGGAACGTAAGAAGCCTTGACCAATGTGTGGCCGAGCAACTTCTCATTGGCTAGGCATCTTCCTGTGGCTGAGAAATCCATGGTCTAGACCACTTTGTCGTCATCGTGGTCCAGGATCTCCAAGCCAAGCGACTTTGTCGGCTGAGCCACTTTCTATACATGGCCGAGAAACTTTGGTTGGTCAAGCTATGGTTGCGACTTTTCGTGGCTGGAAGTTGTGTCCAAGTGCACTATGCTCTTTGACTATGAGAGGCGGTGGTCGATGGTGCACATTGAATGGGCCATGCAACCTGCTGTGGTGGTTTTTGACTAGAAAAAAGTTGCACAGAGAGGTATTCGTATCTCATTGGGTTGGGCAAAGGCTTACCTACTCATGTTGGAATGGTTGCCCGCCGTGGGTGAGGATGCTTCTTGGTGGGCAAGAGGTTGCTCGCTGTGAGAGGTGGAGGGCGCATCGTGCCCTCCATGCATGTTGACAAGCACCCTTGTGCTTCGCAGCTTCTAGGCCAAGGAAGGTGTAACGCCCGTCCTTGTGGTGGGTCATTTTATAAAATATTTTGAGAAAGAAAGACGGGAATTACCGTCCGATTTAAAACTTTTTGCTTCTTCCCAGGGTGCAAGACTCTACGTTTATAAAATAAAAATGTTTTTTTGCAATAAAAGAGGTTTACAGCGAAAAACATCGATTTTAATAATAAAAAGGCCTCTCTTGCATTTGAACCTCGTGTCTAGACTTCCGTGCTCTTCCCCATGGGCCGTGTCTGTCCCGACACGTACTTCATTTCCTTCCCTGTGGGGGAAGGACATGCATAAAAAGTAAAATGAGTCGAAGACTTGTAAGCATCACTTCATGCAGTTAAAATATAACAACGTAGGTTTTCATTCATGTATTCATCATTCGTACATACTATGCTTATATGTATGCGTGCATACGTTCGTTCATTTGAAAACGTCACTGGACAGGATTTTCCTTTCTTTTCGTAAAACGTTTCACCCGTTAGTGCCTTCATTTATGCAAGAGTGCAGTGCCTTCATTTCTTAAAGTGCGTTCGTGCTACGTATATACATACATTCTTTCTTTTCACTTTCATAGGCCGGTACACACTGTTACGTTCCGTGTGTTAGGGTTAGCGGCCCTTTGACCTGGATTCCGCCCGTAGCCACAGGTTGGGAATCCCTTTTCATAGGGGGCAGCACTGGGTGCACTACCAGTACTACTTACCCGGCATTGCAATCTGCCCATTCATTGGTACCATTTCATTCATTCATGTGGCCGTTACGTGTCTTCATACATTTCATGCTTTCATTCATTTTTTCATTCTTTCATTCATTCATGCCAGCTCTAAAGAACTAGAGCTTTCATTCAGTTCTTTCTTTCATTTAACATGAAGAAACATTTCTTTTTGTGAGAAAACATCATTTCGTGAACATGGGCTCCAACGTCCTCTTTCATGACGTCCACGAGCATCACCTCGCGGCGTACACAAAAGTATCAGTTCGCACCATCCATAAAACATAAAGCACGGGCTCAAACTTCGCCTTTCGCGGCATCCACAAGCATCACCTTGGACGTCGGCTTTCACGGCGTCCGCGAGCATCACCTCGAGGCGCTCGCGACAGCGTCGGTCCTTAGGATCCACGAAGGCGTCGGCTCAAGCTCGTCTTTCGTGCATTTTCATTAGTTCGTTTTCTTTGAAAATACGTACAATAGATATATCTTATAGTCATCCATTCGCATGCGTACAATTAATAACTTTGGATGCGTAAAAAGGGGCTTTCATGGAAGGGCCGTACGTACATACACGTTTGAAAGCATGGCATCTTCTTTTGTAAACCTTTTCTTAAAGAGAAGAGCTTTTCATTTTCGTTTCGTAATTTCTAGAAAACTCCAGAAGGGCATGAACGTAATACTTACCTGGACTCTATGCTACTTTCACACCATGCAGTTCATTCATGCGCGTGTCAGCTGGCAACCTACATGCATACATAACCTTAACGTCATTCTCTATCTAGTGCATAAGCAACTTAACTATAAATAGGACTACACTATACTTAAAACACTCTCATTCTATCCCGTGCACTTACGTGCCTTTTACTACGTTAAAACCTTTGGGGACCCATTGCGGTCACCGCATCTTCCAACTCAACGTCTTGCCTCGAGTGCTCATTTACTAAAGTGAATCTATGATTCACCTTAGGATTAAGACACTAAGACATTCGTCTTATTCTCCTTATTGAACTCATCTTGATGCATGACTCAGACCAACTAAGTCACGCATCCTAATCCTAGACAATACACCCGTCACTACCTCCATACATCTTAGCCCATACTAATCCTCATTCCCATCCATACCAGCCACACGGCTCTAAGCCAACTCTGAGACTTAAGCACTGTGTAACTGTGCTCAGGACAAATTACCCATTACATATGGTGAATCCGTCCGGCACATGTGTCTAACCAGATTACACATGTACCTTACCCCTTTATCACCTAAGATCAACATATAACATGTCGATCACCTGCTCGTAGGGATGAGGGCCATACTCTAATACCAACCTTCTCATGACAAGGCTCCATTCACTATTACGCCTAATGTCACGTCACATAGCTCGTGATGAGTTAGAAGTTGGCGTAGAAGTGACGTAACAAGATATCAGGTGATGTGACAAGAACCACGTAACTTCGTGACGTTGCCCAGTCATGCTTCCGCTGCGTACTCTTACACTTATTCTACTACTACACCCATACTTCTATCCGTAAGTCAATTACAGTGACACTTGTCACCTCAGACTACAGGCTACGCCATAATTACTTCGGGACATTGTTCCACAATTCTAGACATTATTCACCACATTCCACGCCCATCAACGGCACAACCATCCTTATCTCTGCGACACGTCACACGGAGTGTCACTGCCTCATGGAGTACACTCCACGTATACTCCCTTCACATATGCCACATCACCACTATGGCATACCCGCCTTATGGTGCATCACTCTACCATATGGAGTACAACTCCCTTCACATACTCCATTTACATGCACTACGCCACATCACCCTTATGACATACTTGCCATATGGTGCATCAATCCACCATATTGAGTACATTCCATAAGTACTCCCTTCATACCCATCACGCCACATCACCATTATGGTATATCCGCCACATAGTGCATTACTCCACCATATGGAGTACATTCCACATGTACTCCCTTCGTACCCATCACGCCACATCACCATTATGGCATATCCGCCACATGGTGCATTACTCCACCATATGGAGTACACTTCACGTGTACTCCATTCACACACCAAGCCATACAGAGTACACTTTACGTGTACTCTTCCTAATCCACAATACGCCAGGAGGGTATATTTTACATATACTCTCCTTATCTCACACTACACCACACACAGAGTACACTCAGCGTGTACTATTCCCACTCCACAAACGCCAGGAGAGTATATTCTACATATACTCTTCTTATCCCACACTACGCCACACAAAGTACACTTAGCGTGTACTGTTCCCACTCCACATGCCACGACATCCATACAGCACATGCCCCACAACTACACTGCACAGCACAACCACGCCATCATTACGGCACAACTCCACAACTACATTACACAATACAGTCCACAACACTTCAAACATATGCCCAACACTTCACATACACTGCACATCACATCACCACACTACACAAATGTGCCCAACACTTCACATACACGGCACATCACATCACCACACTACACATATATGCCCAACACTTCACATACACGGTACATCATATCACCACACTACACAGATATGCCCAACACTTCACAGCGCACTACATAGCACATCTCTATACAACCCAGTCATTCCCCTAACAGCATAGCCCACAACCTAATCAACTAATCAATATCTATCATAATTAACGAGGGATAGAGAGTTATACTATCGACGGGATAACCCGTGTGTTGCTCGCTGATCGTCATAGCCGATAACGTTGGAGAGGTCATATGTGACAGCTAACCCACGTATGTTGATTGTTTGGGCATTTGGATAGCTAAGTGTGGTCTTGGAAGGGTTCGTGAAGGCCTCGTGATGGTGGCTATGAAGGGTGGTACACAGCGTACCTAACCGTGTACAGTGGCGGTCAGTCACACGTAGTGACTGTCCATCACGTGCAGTGATTACCCACCACGTAAAGTGGTGGTTTGACCCTAGGGCTCGGCTAAGGGAGGTGCGGTGGAACTCGTGGTGGCGTCGAGGTGGCACCACGGTGGCTCACGACGGCGGATCTGGCTGCACGATGGAGAAGCCGTGGGAGAGTGAGAGAGAGTGTGTGTGCTTGGGTGACAGATCGAGGCCGTGGGTGGTTAATATAGCTTGGTGGTGGCCTGAGGAGGCTGATGACGGTGGTTACCCACCGTGGGTGGCGGTGCACGGTGTGCAACCCGTGTGTGCGTGAGGGAGGCCATGCGTGCGTGAGGGGGAAACTCATGCATGGTGGAGAGGCTACTAGCCATGGGTCATGTGAAGGAGGAAGGGGGAGGTAAGGGGAGGTCTATGGTGGCCATGGGTGGCCGTGGGAGTCACGCACGGCGGCGCTAGAGGTCGCGCACGATGAAGCTGTGCATGGGTCTCTTGTGCGTGCGTGCTACAGCGAAGGTGGCTACATGGGAGGTGTTGGTTTTGCTGGGGGGTGGTGGTCGGTGGCAGAGGAAGCTGCCGTGGGAGTGGTGGCGTCGTTGGGTGGCGCACGGCGGCGCTACGTGCATCAAGCCCATTCGGGCTTTGCACTTCTAGCAGAGAGGAAGAGAGAGCGTAAGAGGGAGAGGTTGCTACGGGGAGGCTCGCCGGAGGGAGAGGAGTGCAACGGTGCCGGCAGTGATAGCTGGCGGCGCAAGGCGGCGCCGGGCTGTGCACTGGAAACTAAGGGCGGAAGAGGCTGCGTACAGCATACGCCGAAGGAGAGAGAGAGGGGAGGGAAAAGTGAGGGGAAAGAGAGAGGGGTCTGGGTATTTAACCCAGTCCTTTCGTCTTGGAGTCCGCATAACGATCTAACGATGGGGGATTAAAATACTGATTTGAAAATGCGTAAACGTTAACTTAATTAAAAGCACTTAGAGAAATTAAGGTAAATATTATTTTAAACTAACTTTAGTTTATAAAATAATATTTATTCATCATTAATAAATGATGAAGTCTTATTTAATATATTTAAGAGAATAAAATCATTAAATTAATTAAAGCTTTCAACATAATTTAAATCCTATAATATTTAAATAGCTGGAATCATTTTAATAATTAATATTAAAATGATCTCCGACAATTATAATATTTTGGAACTCTTCAAAATATTATAATTGTCTCATTTAAAAACAAGTTTAACTCAACGATATTGGAAATACCTCATATAAATATTTCCAGTACATTTAAAACACTGGGCGTACCTTAGAAGTCACCTAATATCTCGAGAGGCACGTCATCATGGTTCAGCACACATGACGATGCTCGCAGTCGCCAGAAAGAATGGCAGACTGTTGCATAATTCCGTCATCGAAATTTGCTTATGTTAGAAAGGATGAGTCTTACGTAAGAAAGAGAGAAGCTTACGTAAGAAGAAGGGAACGGGGGCTACAGAAGGTGAGCAAGGTGCAAGTTCTCATGCAAGGTGCAAGTGACTGAAAACACATGGCTGGGTAACTTTTCTCTCGGGTTGGCCATGAGCCCTGCATAATCGTTTTAAATATCGAATCTTTATTTAAAATCTAGCATATGATTTTTAAATTGAGCCAAGTATTTTAAAATCCTTCCAAATATTTTAAAAGTCTAATTATTTTAAATGAGGTATTTTTAGTGTTATTGGACCAAACCTAATTTTCAAGTAAGACTCTTTAAATTTTGGAGCCCTGAAAATAATGTAGTCTTAGAAAATCATCTTATTTAAATGATTTTATTTCTTGATTAATATTATCTAATATTCATAAATTTATTTTTATGTTAAATACTCTATTATTTAGATGATTTTATTTCTCTTAGAAATATTTATAAAAATTTATCATTTTATCTTATGATGAAGAATATTATTTGGAACAAGAGTAAAGAGCTTGGTTTTAAAACTTAGTGTATTTCCCTTGCAATTACTTCTACTCTTATTTTATATTAATCTTTTATTTAAGTTGGATTTATCTCCACCGTTGGATTTAAATCAACCCCAAATGTTGGGCTAGGATCTAATTTTCCAAAACCCTAATTTCCTTTCCCTCTCTTCTCTTTTCTTCTTTCTTTCCTCTCCCCTCCCATTGTGCCATCCTTTCCCATCCGTGCCCTACACCCTGTTCCTCCCTTCTCTTGCATCGACCACCGCCAGCAGCCACAAAGCCATCATGAACAGCAGCCACTACAAGGCTTACTCACGAGCAACACCCTCCATGTAGTCACCATCAAACTCCACCCAACCCCCCTCTCCCTCTTCGTCTCTATTTCTTCCCTCGGCCGCCATCCTTGCGCCGTGCGCCACCAGGCCACCACCAACCACGACCGCCTCACTCTCAGAACCCATCTCTTTAGATTTCTACCTTTCCCTCGTGATCCCCCCAGCTATAGAGTGTCGCCGCGAGCCACTCTTTCACACCTGATGCCGTCATTGCCAAGAACCGACACCCACACCGACGCCTCAAGCCTCCACCCCCCCCCCACCATCTCATTTACCCACTACGATAACCACTGCACCCAGTGGAGAATTTTATAACCCTATTCCAAATAGCCCCTGCTCAGCCGTGAATCACCATCAAAACCCAACCAACTCCTCTGCCAGCGTCTCCAGCCATGGAAGTCTGAGACTTCCACCATCGCATCCTTTGTTTTAAACACCGTCATGAGCAACCAAGTCCCGAAATTGTTGTGCACCAAACCTGTCCTCTGTTTCAACTGTGTAAGTCTATCGAGAACCCCCACATGACATCCCTTCGATTTATGGTGTATTTTCTATCCCTTTAATTTATAAAATTTTATGTTGTGAAGCTAAAATGATGTTGTGTTGAATTGGACAAATGTTTCTATATATATTGACTGTATCGATTGTGGTAGACTTAGAAGAAATGAAGTGTGGTTGAGATTGAATTGGAGTTATAGGTGAAGCATGGAGATTGTGAAGTAGGGGGTTGTGTTGGTTTGTTGTGTGTGGAGTTTGAATAGGCCATGGGCTTAGTATGTTTATTTGGTGTTGTTTTGTTGTATATTGAGTTTAAATAGATAATGAGTTTAATTTTATGTATGTGTAGTTGCATATTATGGTGTTGATTACATGAACTAAGAAAGTTTATAGTTGAGCTAGCAAAGTTTTGTAAATTGGTAGGTTGTTGTATATTGAGTTTATATATGCAAGAAATTGATAGTATAGACAAAAATGTATTTATATATTGAATGTATTGATTATGATAATTAATTGTGATGTGTTGTGCTATGTGAAGTGAGGGGATGGCTCTATAGTTTGTGAAATAGTCGAATGCCATGTAAGGTGTTGGGGAATATTGTTGGTGTATGAAACTTGAAAGACCATTTGTATGTTGATATTAGTGGCTGGACAGATTTTTGTACATTGAATGTATTGTATGAATAAAGTTTGCACAACTTAGTGATTGTGCTTGAGTTGGTGTATAAATGATAGGGGCAGATTTTATATACTAAACGTGTTGTTTCAATAAACTATGAGGAAGTGATGTATTGATTGAGAACTTGTTATGGATTATGTGTTTGTATTGGATGGTAACTTGGGGAATATGTAATGTATTACCAAGAGGCTTGTAAATTGTGTAAAGTGTTTGTGAATGTTGGGTGGATTGATTTTTATGCATATTGGATGTAATATGAAATCTATTTGACTATTTGGTTGCATAATGGATTTGTGTGGAGTTCAAGTGTTAAATGGATAGAATATGTATGTTTGTGTTGGATTGATGTACATGGGTAGCAAGTATGTTAGTATGTTTTATGAATTTAAGTTGTGTATGTGAAAGATTGGAGTGGGATGATGTGAGTTAGTACGAAATTATTGAAGTGATATATGATTGTGGTTTTGTGGAGCCATGAATTGTAGCTTATAAAGCTTTGTGAATGTATAGTGTATGTGTATAAATTGTAGGGACAAATTTCATATATTGGATGTGTTGGTTTGGATTTCAATGGAGTGGATGGTATGCATTTGAATAGATTTAATGTTTAATCTTTGGCTTTAGGTGTACTTAATGTTTGAGTATGTAAATGCTTAATTATCCTCAACTTTGGACTATGCTACATAATTGAATTGTGTTGAGAGATTTGATGTGAATGTATGAAGTTTGGATGGAGGTGGATTTTCTTGAAGTATTGGGAGTTGTGTTGGAGTTAAATGATATATGGATTAGGCATAAATATGGGTATAGAACACAAGTATTTTTAGGTTTTGTTTTGTGAACTTGGTGTAGGATTATATTAGTTATGAGGTCAAGTGGATGTTATATGACAAAAGTTGATTTAAATGGAACATGAATCAAGAATAATCGATTGAGTTGTGGCTGTCTGAATGTGATATGATTCATTTTTCCTAATTCTGTTTTTGGGGATTTTGCTTAGTAAGCCAGCTATTAAGTCTTTCATTTCTTTAACCTCGTAATCAACTTGGATAATCCCAACTTGTGCTTAGTAAGCCACTAGCAATCTTAGTGTATTGTTGAGCAACGCAGCATGTTAGTAACTTTATAAATCAGATTATGTGTATGGATGTTTGAAGTGGAATGTTGTGAATTGGTGCCAAGTATTGGAGTTTATCATGTATTGAATTGACTAGTGAAGCTTAAAAACCTTGTACATATGTTGATGATTCTAGTATGGAACGATTTGTGTACTCTGAATGTATTGAGTATGGATGAAACTTGTAAAAACAAATAAGTGCTTTTGAATGAATTGTACGTTGATCTTAGGTGATAAATGTGTATGGCACCTGTGTATATTTGGTCGATTGTATATGTATGTTTGGTTTGGATTATGTAATATGTCTATAGATGAGGAAGTGAATGGGAACTTGAGTCGATGTTGGATAGTATTGTATGTGTATGGAGGATGGGCATTGTATTTGTAGTTTGGATCAATAGTGAAGTAGAACTAATTTGTAAAATTTGTTGAGTGATGGTTTAGAGGTTAAAGTGAAGCATAGGAGCTCACTTAATTAATTAGAAAATGAAATTAGGCTTTTAGGTTTATAGTTTAGGCTTAGAATTTATGGAAAATGACTATACTTCAAGGATTGAATCGTGACTTATTCAAGTGTAATGAAAGGGAAGCTATGAATGCCTAGAAGTGTAAGTTTGTATAGTTAGGAATATTATGAAGAAGTATGCAAGTAAATAGTTTTAGGAGATTTTTGGAAAATGACTAGTCTAAGTGGAGGAAGTTTAAGGAACCAATTGGAGGTTAAGGCCATGTGGAAGAGAATGCACTAAGAGTTCGGAGTAGTTTTATTATGCAAGTTCTAATTTTAAGTTTCATATGTAAATGAAAAAGGAAATGACATAAAACTATGTATGCATGTCAGTTTCCATCTAACACGCACATGAATGGACTGCATGAAATGAAAATGCATGAAGTCTAGGTAAGTATTTTGTTCATGCTCTTCTAAAGTTTTCTAAATTTTATGAAAATGAAAATGAAACATTTTTCTTTAAGAAGTTGAAATGAAATGCTTTTATAAGAAAAATGTTATCTTTATGCAATGAAGGAAAAATAAATATTTTCTTAGAAATGAAAGACGTTTTATGAAAGTATGATAAGGTATTGATATTTTAACGTATATATATGTCCTTCTTTGGCAGCCCATTTTTATGCACCTCAAGAATAGTTGTGTGCATGTGAATGGATATTATATGTGGTACTTATTGTATTTATGCTCCATAAAACAAAATGATGATGCTTATGATTTATGTTATGAAATGAAATGGACTGATGAATGAAAAGAATGAAAATGAAAGGAATGAATGATAGGAAAGTAAAGGAAATGACTAAAAAGAAATGAATGTTTTAATGTATGAAATTATGTAATAGCCATAACTGAATGAATGAATGATAGTACCAATGGATTGAGCTGATTGTAATGCCGGGTAAGTAGTACTAGTAGTGCACTCAATGCTGTCCTTGACTGAGGAATTCCCAACCTGCAGCCATGGGTAGAATCGGGTCCAAAAAACTGCTAACCCCAACACACGGGGTGTAACTCTATATACTAGACAGAGGAAAAGTGATAAGAGTAATTGGATGTATAAAACATTTCAGTTTTTATGAAGGAATGTACAAGATGAGAAATGTTTTGAGGAATGAAAATCTTTTTAAAGAAAACCAAACCTTGTAATATTTTCAAGAAAGAAAATGTTTTATGTAAAGTATGTATATGAATGAGAAATGCATGAATGAAACCTATGTTCGTATATTTTTACAGTATGAAATAATGCTTACTGAGTATTCGAATTATTTTATTTTTATGTGTGCCTCACCCAGGAATAAAATGAGGACGAAACATTTGGATGGACACGGCCAAAAGAAAAGGTGAGAGAAGCTGGGCAACTTTTACTAAATGTATGAAATCATATTTTGTAAAGGACTTGTATTTTTTAATTTAATGAATACCGCTGCAAAGCTCTCTATTAGATTTTTACTATAGAATCTTTTATATCATATAAAGGAAATGAAAAGTTTTATAAAGTTTAGTAATTCATGTCTTGTTTTCTAAAACTATTTTCTAATGTCCCATCACACGAATGAGCATTATACAATTACAGGGGACTAAGCAACTCATGGCCGAGAAAGATGGTGGCCAAGGAAAGCTTAGGTCGAGGAAGCTTCTTGCCAGGCACGTTGATGGGTGGCTGAGAAAGCTTCTTGCAGGGATGTTTGATAGATGGCTGAGGAGGAAAGTGATGGGGGCAATTGGAAAGGCCCCACCGGCGTTCTGTATTGCCGAAGGCCAATATGCTGGAGATAGAAAGCATCAGCGTGTCAAGTCGTGGCTTCTGGTAGTTAGTAACCTGCCAGCCTCCAAGTGCTCAACGATAAGGAACTGCCAAGGTACCGTTGCCCGTGACTCTGTCTGGGTGTCCGACATGACTGCAACAGGCTTTAAATGCCTGCTGAGCATCTCGTCTATTGTGTGCCTTTGACGTGGGTGCTCTGACTGCTGTGGTAGTTAGGGAAGAGGGATTGTGCTGCTGGAAACAGAAACCGCCGGTGACCCCCATGGTGGCCACCTGCTACTTCCCACTCTCCCACATGGCCGGCAGGATGGATTCAATGCCTAGTGGACCAGGCGGGGCAATCTCTGCTAGTTCTGTCCAGTCGTCCAATGGAGTAGTCTTTGGTAGGAGGAGCCATTCGTGAGACACGGGTTGGTTCCTGCTGCCACTAGTAGTTGGGTGCATGGTCATGTGTACCCATCACACACGACAGTTGTACTGTGCACTTGAATGCACAGTACCCTTAACTGCATGGGCGAGGAAATGTTTACTAGCCCAATTTTTGGTAACAATGTCGTTAATAAAAATAAGGAGGGAAAAGCTGAGAATACTTATTTGGGGAAAAAAAATTTATCTGCTCATTCCGAGATTATTTTGCACGCCGAAAAATCATCATTCTCTCACTTCTGATGTAGAAAATAAATTGAATCCCACAGATGGCACCAAATGTTTATGCCAAAATTTGTACAACAAGGCAGAATAGGAGAAATAGTCGTTCTCGACCCACTGTGACAATATGACCCTCAATCAGTGTAGTTTGGAGCCCTCGATGGTAGTCTGGAGTGACTGTATAGAGTCCGTACATACATTAATAGTAGTGAATATAAAATAAATACAAAAAAATATAAAAAGAGATAAAAACACACAGATTTACGTGGTTCAGCATAGACCCTACGTCAATGGATCATTTAGGGGGCAAATTCACTATAATATGAGCATTTTATAGTCTCTCATGGTCTCTCTCTGAAGCTTTCATCCTCCAATTGAAGAAGCTGAAATAGTCCACTTCTCATACGATCCGACTCCTTTTTTATCCAGGCCTTGGGAGTGGTGAGAAATAACAACTATATCTCACTTCTCTCTTGTGTGTCTAACTTGATTTCCCTCATTTCTCATTTTTCTCTCTTTTCCCCTAAAACCGACCTTCCCCTCTTGTTTGGTCCCCCATGCGCACATGTTCTTTCCTTTTTTGTTCCTCTTTCCCTGTCTCTCTCTTCTCATATGATATTTACTTTTCATTGTCCCCTCATTCTCTTTTCTCACTTGCCTCTTATTGCTAGCGCTTTAATGGGCTGGGCCTGGTGTGGGTTTATGGGTTAGGGGATTTTAACCCCTAACAGTTAATGGATGTTTGGAAATATTTCTCATCTTATCTTATCTTATATCATTCCCAAATATCACTCAAAAATAAATACTTTCAAACTAATTATTACAACTTTTTTAAACTAATCATTACAACTTTCTCAAACTTTCAAACAATTCTACTTTTTCAAATTTTAAAACAAAAATAATATTAAAAATTTATAATGTAACAATATTATAACTTCATAATATTTTTTATTCAACTTTATCTCTTTCCTTCTTCAAAACTCAAAAAATACTTGACTCAAACTATCTCACTACTATTCATAAATCATCTTACTACTATTCATAAAATTCTTATCTCATTCCCCAAGCATCCCTTACATTAAGCAGTATTGTGGACATACTCCTCCAATCTTTCTCTCACGAAGATACTTCAGCTAGGAATTGGTGACTTTTGATTAGAATAATGTTACAGGTATTTACAATCTTATGTATATTTTGTCAAATTTTGAATTTTACAATCTTCTGCATATTAATGATTGACATGTCAGCACGTATAATTATGTGAGTAAAAATTGTAAGTGCAAATAGCATTTTATTTTTTACTATGATACCACTTTTAGGACTATGAACGACCAATCCACCTAAAAGCAAAAGCCAAAACCATTATTTTTGACTTTCGATGTTGTACCCTCTAGATCTATTTGAAAGAAATTGAAGGAAGCATTATAACTCCATAATGGTAGATAACAACAATCTCACCTTATTATCTTGTTTGCAACACTTTCTTTTCTTTTTTAAAAATAAAATCCATAGTTAAATCCTTGAATAATCAAGACTGCTGATAATATATTTTGCCAAAACTCCATAATGGTATAGAACAACAATCTCACCTTGTAACTTGATTTCTGTTTTAAAACTCAGTTAACACTATTGATAATATTATATGGGGGTGACAAGTCGTTCAATTCTTATTTGATCCTTTTGTAATTATTACAAGCAGGATGGATATGTCATTTTTGTTTGACGTGATTAAACTTATGGTGATTGATGTGAGAACGGTTGAGAAGGAATAATCTAAACATACACATTTGAGGAGCTTAATTATGTATCCAACTTTGGCAATATATACAGTAACAGAAATATTATGTATATATAATTCTAAAGTAACTTGATCAATGATGACAAACATGATCTCCATCTTGTTTGCAATGTTCCGAACAAGTTATCGCTTTTAAAGAGTCAACATTTTTGCAACTCTACTTTTAAATTCAAGACACTTCTATAAAATTGTATAACTATTCTATAACTTATTTTACTAAAATATCCTCAACATAATGACACGTCTCAGAAGGGGAAAAATAGAAGAAGTTTTAATTCAATTTATGTTTGAAAAAGTTTGGATGCAAGCATGATCCGCAGCTCCCTGTGCACTACTTCATGCGTGGATTTAAAACGCACCGTTTAGAAGAAATAAAACAGTGTTTTGAACTTCTTCTTCCTCTGCCAGATGCGCGATTTCCCTTCTCCCCCTTCTACTTCTCCTTCTCCTTCTCTTTCTCCTGGTTTGTAATACGAAACCCATTGTTGTCTCAGCTGGTCTGCAATATGAAACTTAGCGGTGTAGAGACGTGCTGGATCTTCTGCAAGGCGCAAGAGCTTTTGCAATGCGTTGGTTCTAATTTCATCCTAGGTAACTTGCTACTGCATCTTAGTCCATTTTTGCATAAATTTTGCTGTGTTTGAGGATTTTTCCATGAGTTTCCTTCTCACTGAAAGGAAATGGAGATATTAGACAAATATTTTTATTGATCCCGGCCAAAATAACAGGACCATTCTCCATCGCAATGATCGGGGCCTCCACTACCGTACGTTTTCCATCATTTACATTTCATATTTGCAATGAAATCCTAGGTTTTCATTTTTGTTCCGTTTCCTTTATTTATGGAGTGCGTTTGTGTTTGTTTTACTAATGAGTAAAACTCAAATTTTGTTGAATCATAGAAAGACTTATAGCCCCAATACACAGGCATTATAATATGCTTGCTTGGTTAAATGTTGTTGTGCACAGGATACACAAGCAATATTTGATATGCATGTATGGAGAATATCTGATGATTTGATCTGGGGAGTCAATATTGCCAAGGAGAAATCATTTAGTAGAGTGGATAAAAATTGGTGAAAAGTTGGAATTTCAATTATAATTGGTTGTTAAAATATTATGACAAGTCTTGTTTTGTTTTTTTGGCACAAACCTCCTATTATGGCTGTTTGCTAGTACTTACGTATGGTGAAGTAATGTTCCTAGAAGCTGGGGAGAGGAGGATCTGAGGAAAGTTGTCACTGAAATTGGACCCAAAGTTACTATTGTGGAGCTGGTTATGGTCAGTATGTAGTAGTTATGAATAATTACGGTAATTTTCATTAATTGTTGGTGTTATTTGTTTTCTTTTCAATTTTTGTTTCTTGTTGTTTGTTTATTATCTGAATTCTGCTTGCTTTGGAAAGTATTATGTTTAAAAATAGCCTGAGGTTTGAATTTATTTGTGTTACAAGCATCGTGGGCTGATGTTATTAAACTCTGTTACATGATGTAAAGAACACCAACAATAATAAAAACTTTGCTTTTGTAATCATGCATGTGCTTATTCAAGGCAAAAGATGATGAACCCACAATTTAAGCTAGGTGATAATGACCCAACCGTGAGCTGGGCTGAGCCAAAAAATGCTGATTATTTTGTTCTTTTCTTTTTATTTATTTACTTATGAGTGCTTATAGCTTCTTGTTTTCTAAAAATTTGAGGAGCAACTATTTCAATTTATGTTACAAGAATGTAGGGTGCTGTAACAATTTTTTTTTGTGACTAGTAAAGAAAGCCAAATTCTTTTTTAGATAATGCTCTACAAGTGGTTTATCTCGGTGTGCACCTAGAAAAAGATGTTATAGTTAATAGGACCTGTAGGAGTTACGTGACATTGTTGTTTTATTCCTTCTTAGCTTTGTATACAATCGCATATTCTTACGACAGTTTGTCCTGGCTTCATTCCCAGATTTACAATGTCATTAAGGAGGGAGGAATAACTTCAAAAGAGAGAAGAAGAGATTGGGAAGAGCGAGTTGGCACTCCACAACGATCAAGCCTAGCGTTGTAGTCAAGAAGCCAACATGCGGCATGCATGCACACTTCTTCGTGCCTAGTTTCTAATATCCATAGTTATTTACTTGTATTTGATACGCTCGAAGTGAAGATGACTTTATTTTTGTGTTTGATAGGAACTTAGTGTTTGTAGGTCGAGACTTTGTTGTTATGCACTGGAGACTTTATTTGTAATTAGTGATCTTCAATCTTGAGACTTTATTGTGCTTTAATGAGCCACTTCTTTTTTAAAAAGTATGTATCTGCATGAAATGAACTTGCTAATAAATTACAGGTTTATGGAATCAAATTCTAAGCTTTCCAACATTGTGATGGCAGGTAGACAAGCTGCATGCTTGTCTGTCATTTTTATGACAGAAAAAGAAATACTTCCATTTTGGCCATCTAGATTTTGACTGATCTTTAATATATCCACATCCAGATGTATATATATAATTTATACTCAATACATTAATCTAATGATAAAAAGAAATAAAACAAAAATCATTCCCATAAATTGAGCACTTGGATACAAAGTCAACTTTACACAAATAGACTACTTGGATACAAAATGTAGGCTCAAATACTAGGATACAAAATGTGAGCTTAATTTTTATATCTGTATGCACAAGGGAATCTTCTTGTGTTCTAGTGAAATGTCGATCTGTCACCCAAAACAATATTCTTTTGTTGTACCTGATACGATAAATAAAACTAGAGTTAGATTAACATTTTGGACATATTAATTAATGAGTAAATTATAGAAAATAAGAAAAACCACCCCCAACACACAAATTTCAAAAAACTACCAACAACATAGGTTTACTCTAACAAACCACCAACACATAGCATACTCCAACAAACCACCAACAACACATGATTGTTTACACAAACAAATAGCCAACACACAACGTACTCCAACAAACCACAACCAACACACACCTTACTCCAATAATGGATCGGAAATTCTTGCTAAGAGAATATATTTGGCTGCGTTCCATCTGCCATCTCTGGATGTGTTCTATATGTTCCTAATTGCATCTGTGAATGTAATAGCAGATAAAGTAAAACCCACATAAAAAACATAAAAATAAAAAGAACTCTTCAAAGTGATAATTGTACACTTTCTGGTGCCCCCATCACTAGAGTTTGTACACTTTTTTGTATCCCCATCACTTGTTGTTGTACACCTTCTTGAGCCATCATTACAAGAGTTTGTACATTTTCTTGCGTCCCCATTATCGATGGACCAAGTTGGTTTCCACTACTTTCAAATAGTTCGGTGTCCAATTCATGCCTCTGACAACATAAAAAATAATTATAATTTTTAAAACGAGTTGAAGTGGTACATTATTATCAAATACTTTTTTATGGGTAAAAAAGGTACATTAGTATCAAATACTCAAAGAAAAACATATGCTAATAATGACAATAACTTAAAAATTAATAAGCACTCACTAGTATACTTTTTCCCGTATCTTTTTTTCTTTTTAGCAGTTTTAGTTTTTATTTTCTTCACGCGTTCCTTTATCATCGACATTCTCCTCTTACACGAGGGTCTTCCCTTGCCTTTAACAACATGGAGACTTAGCACTTTTTTAAAACTTTCTTTCGTGGCTGCATTCACATTACTAACTCCAACATTGAAATACATGTGGTGGGGCTTCGAGGTGCGGTATACCTCATTCATTGCATGCAACTTCAATACCATATCCTCAGTATGCCCATCGCACGACACTACATTTGTTATTATCTCATAACAAATTTTCAATAGATGTTTATACCTTTTAGTTTCAGGCCTCTGATCAACAATGTCATAAGTGCTCAAAATAATAGTATATTTACGTTTTATGTCATTTCTCCACCGGTCCAATGTATACTTTTCTGGCAACTTCTCTATTGCATCTGAAGAACCTAGATTTTTTTGGATTCATCACATGATTGTGTGTGTTAAAGACTGATGTGACACACAACATCTCATCCTTCAACAACATATTCATCCTTGCCTTGCAATTTGTCTTGCTTGTGGCTTGAGGCTTGGAGACGTTTGACGTCCTATTTTGTACCTTGCCACCACGAGCACATCTTAGAGTGACATATTTGATAGTTCCATCATTTTCCCTTCTACTCCTTTGTGTTATTACTCCAAAACCACATCGTTTTCCGTAATGTTTGTAGTAATTCATCAACTCATTCTTCAATTCAAATTACATTCCTACATTTGGCTCTTCAATGATATCACCTCCATCAGTAGGATCCACATAAAGTGATCTGGAATTGCTAGCTTCTTTGGTATCAATAGTATTACCCAAAGAGGTAGTATACTGCGCTTCAACTTCTATCGAGTCTAGTGTGGTCTCACAAATTTCTTCAACAAAGTTACTTAATTGCTGCACTTTATTTTCCTGCAAATTCGAAGAAAAAATTATTGTATGACAATATATCTTTTGATAATTTAAAAGACAGCATCTGAAACCGCAATCACATCACCTTGCCAACACATGGATCTGGTTTGGTATTCATTAGAGGAACAACTACTACACTAGAACTGGCAGCTAAACTAAAACTGACAACTACACTAGAACTGACAGTTACACTAGAGCTGGCACTGGTTGCGAAACTACACGTGGGAGCGGAAGTAGACATGGCAGCAAAAGTATCCATTGAAGCAAAAGTAGAGTATAGGTGTTGCTACAGTTTTTCAAAAACAAAATTTTAAAAATAAATAATTAGACCAAACAAGTTCATAAAATTAAAATACATGAACTACTTTACCATCCAACGATCACCTGGTTGCTCCATGGATATGGGTATGCAGTTGGAGGAGATCCCATCATTGGTATGATAGAACTATACAAGGCAGCATAACTACTCAAAGCAACAATGCTTGACATAGCAAAGGAAGTAGAGTTCCATGGATGTTGCTGCAATTTTAAAAAAAAATTAAAAATAAATAATTAGACCAAATATTCAAGTTCATAAAATTAAAGCACATGAACTACTTTACCATTAAAGATTACTTGGTTGCTCCATGGATATGGATATTCAATTGGAGAAGGTTCCATCATTGGTATAGCGGAACTATACAAGGTAGCAAAATTACTCAATATCGCAGTACTTGACATGGCATCAAAAGTAGAGTTCCATGGGTGTGAGTTGGCACTTGGAGGAGGTACAAAAGGTCGTAACCACTCAGGAGGCATTGGACTGTAGTAACTTGGCATATAGTTTGAAAAGTCTGGATAAAATGGTCTTGACCCGTCCTAACATATAGGAGCATAATGTTAATAAACTCAGATGGGCAGTGACTACATATATAATAAACACATGCAAATTGTGTGTGTTGTGTACAATACTTGAGTTGATGGATTAGTGAAAGGAGGTGTTATGGGGGATGCATCTTCTTTCTCTTTCTCCATCTTCACAATTCCAAATAGAAGCTAAAATATTTACTAAAATGTGTGAAATGTCTACTGCCATATCTCTTAAAAAAAAGATCATCTCAATTACATTTGAAATACATAGTCAACCTAAACTATATGGGAAAAAAAGTTCAACAGTATTTCAAGGTATATAAGAGAAAGAAAATGCCAGATACAACATAAAAGTTGAATGTGCTAACATTATTATGAGCTTCCAAAGTTTGGAGTCAAATACATTCAACAACTTCAAAAATCTGCTTTGTGGTATCCAAGAAACTTGAACCTACTTCTTGAACCTTTTCAATTGTTTTCTCCTCACACCCTCATGCTTTGTTCCCCACTCTCCAAAGTGGGCCCTAGCTTATTACTTTTTTGACATTTTGGTATTGGATCTTTGACTTGAAGTCCCCCATACTCACACATATATGTATATATTTAGTTACAATAATCTTTAATTTGTAGTGTTTTTATTTTTAGCAGAGGCCCGATGTCCACCTCCAGAGATCTCTCACATTTTTTTCACATTTCATAAACAAAGATGTCCTCTAAAAGACGTTTTGTCAAAAACTGCACCACAAAGCCATTCGAAAGGGGAAAATGTTAAATATCCTACCTTAATTATCATCTCAAAATGTGGTAATATTTATTAATCTTAGATTTAATTTTCGAAAATAATAAAATTCTAGCTGATTAAATGATTAATGAGCAGCACTATATCAATACACAAATTAAGCACAGTGTCATAATAATAATAATAATGATGATGATGATGATAACGTTTAAACAGGGAGTTTGCATGGGAGCTCCACCCCCAGAGGAGTTAACAAGCAAGAACACAATCACATCTGGTTCATCACACATTTGAGAAGCTTCACCGAAAGGAAGAAAAGAACAAAGAAATATTGGAGGCTTCACCGAAAGCAAGAAAGGAATAAAGAAATAATCGACAAACTTTACCAAGAAAGAAATGAGCTTAATTAGGTGAGAGAAGAGACTATCTAGTCCTTGGGGAGATTGAGATTGCGAGTGTAACACCCCGTTCATTCCTTCTGACGTAAGCAAGTTCCGAGAATGGAAATTATGTAACACTCTGCCCTTCTCTCTAGCGACTACGAGTCTCGTTATGCATGTCGAATCTCAATAGCGTGTTTTTAAAGATATTATGTTATTTCTAAAGTACGCCCAATGTTTTAAATTCAATGAAAATATTTATATGGGGTATTTCCAATGTTATTGAACTAAGTTTGATTTTAAATAAGATAATTATAATATTTTTGAAGAGCTCAAAAAATATTATAATTTTTAGAAATCATTTTAATATCAATTCTTAAAATGATTTCAGTTATTTAAAATATTATGAGATTTGAATTATGTTGAAAACTCTAATTAATTATATGGTTTTATTCTTTTAAAGATATTAAATAAGACTTTATCATTTTATTAATGATGAAGGAATATTATTTTATAAACTAAAGTTTAGTTTAAATAATATTCTACCTTAATTCCCATCAGAGCTTTTAATTAAGTTAATGTTTACGCATTTTAAATCAATGTTTTAATTCCCTACTGTTAGATCGTTTTGAGGATCCCAAGATGAAAGGCCTGAATTAAATACTCATGCCCTCTCTCTTTCTCCCTCACTTTTTCCTTCCCTCTCTATCTCTTCCCTTTCCCCTTGAGCCCAATGGAAACCCCCTCCCCCTCACACGATCTCCTTCTTCAGCCCCATGCGCCGCCATGCGGCGATACCGATGACCTCACCGGCCTCCCTTCACGCTGGCGAGCATCCCCCACCATCGAAGTCCTGCACGACAGCTTTCTCTTCCCCCATGTGAGCCCCTTTCTCTTCTCGGGTTCCTCACTTCGCACCGCCATCATCAGCCTCCAACTCCACCGAGCACCACCACGAGTCTCCCCTAACCACCCCCTTCATCCTCCCCTTGACCCAGCCGCCTTAGCTCCTCCCTAGACCACACACACGCAGCCTCAACGCATGGGTTTACCATACTCACGGTCGAGCTCCACCTCCCACGGCCACCGCACCACCACCAGAAGCCTCCTCCCTCACCGGTGACCTCCCCTAGCCACCCCCATGCCCAGCCGAGCCTTCCTTCTCCCACGTGCTCTCTCACTCTCTCACGGGTGTTCCTCCACCTCACGGCTAGATCCGTCACCTCCAGCCACCGTGCCGCCACTCCATCACCACCATGCCCCTCCACAACACCTCATAAGCCCTTCCATGGCCAGTCGTAGTCCCCAGCTGCCCCTAGCTTCACACGAACCCTCACCCTCTTGGGTGCACTGTACAGGGCTAGATCTGCCGTGTTCCGCCCCTCACTGCCACCACGAGGCCACCATGAGCCCTTCCAAGACCACACCTAACTATTCCCACGACCCAACCCTCCAACGCATAGATCCACACTCGTAGCCATCTTTAAGGACCCAAACAACCATTGTACGCAAGTTAGCCGCCACGTACGACTCTTCTAACGTCATCAACCATGACGGTCAGCGAATAATGCAAGGGTCAACCACGACGATGGTATAACCCTCTATCCCTCATTATTCATGTTAGTTGGTTGGTTGGTTAGGTTGTGGACTGTGTTGTTAGTAATTGTGATGTGCCATGTAGTGAAGTGTTTAGCGTATCTGTGTTGTATGATGTGTAGTGTTGTGGACTGTGCTGTAAAATGTGGTTGTGAAGTATGTGTTGTAGTGATGATGTGGTGTCGTGTGGATTGGGAAGAGAGTACACGTAAAGTGTACTTTTGTGGCATAGTATGGGATAAGGAGAGTATATATAAAATATACCCTCCTGGCGTAAGGTGGAATGAGAAGAGTACAAGTGCAAGATAAGAAAAGATAAGACCAGTTAATTAGATGGCTATTCAGATGCATGGTACCAATGCAGTTCAGTTTCAGGGTGAGTGTGCAAGCCACGGGTTCAAGCGTGGTCCACCATAGTATGCTAGAATACTATCAGTGGCTGCCCTTGCGGCCGCAGGACGTGGGGCTGGTGCACAACCTCGCACACAGGGTTAAGTGTGTTGGCCAGTCAAATAAATCAGTTAAATCAGATAAATCAATCAGTCATGCATAGCATAAGCATCAGTATGGACAATCATGAATTTAAACTCTCAGCATGAAAATTTTTATGAAAACCTTATGTTTATTATGTTTACGTTGTGATGGATTTCTTGCTGAGTTTTCGACTTATTTTAGTTTATTTTCATGTTTTTAACCACCCAAGTGAGAATGATGAATACGAGCAGGCATGCCAGGATTAGAAGGAGCAGTTAATTTTAGTTTCCGACTTTCAAAAATAAAATTTGCTTTTATGACATGAATTTATTCAGTTTATTCATTTAATATTTTTGGAAGACATTTTATTAGACGTTTTTCTACAAAATAAATTTCTAATTTCATTTATGAACTAAAAGATCTCTTTGCCAGGTTTATTTTATGAAAATACGTGACACTCTTAGCCTGCAGGAAGATGGTGTTACAGAAACACTTAGACCTGATAGCATAGTCCTCCAAGCCGAATAGAGGCCCAAATGGGCTAATGTTAATTGGCTATTAAGGGGCAAAAAGGGAATTAGACAAAACCCTAACTAGGGGTTAGGGCATGGTGGCGCCTACTTGGCAAAAGGAAGGCTATTTTGTGCTTTGCCTATAAATCTCATCATTTAAGACCTAGGGAAAGGGCACTCTTGGTTAGCACAAAGTTGCCACTTTGCAACCATGCATGAGGGGTTCTAGAAGAAGCCAAAGATAGAAAAGAGAATGAAGGGTTCGACACACATAGGGCACATGCCCCACTCTGGGATACCCCATATGATAAGGATAAAGGTAGGTAGTCGATGAGATCCCACATTGCTTGGGAAGGAGAAGTTCTTGCTCTTTATAAGGTTTTAATAGGACTCCAATTGTATCATTGACTAATCCGTTTGGAGTATAAACCATGTGGTTTGGACTATTTTGTGCCCATATGTGAGTTCTTATCATTATAAGGCAGTTTGTTTTTCGTCGTCACCACATCCATCTTATGGCACCTACTAGAGTTAAGTGCTACCTCGCTCCTGTGTCATTTAGAAAGAACCCATTCAAGATTCGCCAACTGTGTTTCATCAATCTAGGGGTTACCACTTCCAATTTATGTACTCTAGAGTGGGCATAAAAGTTCCACTACGACGTTCCCTCGTCCTAGCATTTGGGGTCGTGACAAAACATGAAATGACATACTCTTTTGAGAAACGATACACAACCCGAAATGCATGTGACATGAACTTTGAGACTCTTCTTCTTTTATGAAAGACCTGATCATGCATGATCATGAGTTACATAATTTCATGCGACACCTTTAACCATATCACATTTACGGCTTGAAAAAATTTGAACACACAATATACTTGACATAAAACAATGTTCGGTGCCTAGCATGATAAGCAATAACATTTGGATCTTGGCAAACTAGTTAAGGCCGAGTATCACAATATCCATAGACAACACATACAAGCATGGCAAACTTGTTAAGGCAGAGTATAAACAACACATACAAGCATGGCAATAACATTAGAACTCGCATATAGAACATTTGACATTCAACAATTCCATAACCCAATTTGTTCGATAACATGAAAAGTTTACACAATACAAACGAATATTTTCCAAAGGTAGGTTAAGAGCTAACTTACAAAATCCGACGTAAAGAACACGGTCAAGCAAGCTAAAATACAACTTATTAGAAATAAGGAAATCATAACCCTTAATCCGACATGTGTGTGGTGCACGTTGCCATGTGTGGTGATCATCACTCTTATGGCCGAAACCTTATAGAGAAAGGAAACCCTAGTTTGGACCTAAATGGCTGCCGAAAGTCTCTCTTCCTTCCATAGGTCTCTTGTTCACTTGTGCTTTGCTAATGGTGGGTAGGTTTTCCTCTTGGAAAACCCTAGTTTTTCCATGGTTTGAAAACAATCCAAATGAAATCCTAAACACTCTAATCTTCTTCAAATCTCAAGATAGAGTGGTGTCTTTCCTCACCAAAACCGAACCCTTTCTTCCCACGAGAATCCTTGTGAGCATGTGTGCTTTGAAGAAATGAACGTAGTAGAGACTTAGTAGTTGTTACCGTGCAGATTTCCTTCTAACATGGGCTCCTTGCTTCTCTTCCCCACCTTGTAGTTGGGTGAATGGAGATGGTATAGGAGTGGGTAATGTTTGGTTGGAGAGAACGTGAAAGAAAAATGACTTATTCTTCCCCTATGGTGGGCATGCTTGAGAGAGAAGAGAGGTAGGGCTGAGCACCGATCGTGTTGGAGTCTCCGACTCTGACTCCGACTTTGTCGGAGGTTGAATCTGACCTCTGACTCTGACTCCGAGACATACAGAATCAGCTCCGACTCCGACTTGTCGGAGCGGAGTCAGATTTTTTGATTTTTTTTTTTTTTGTCTTTTTTAACTTCATATTTGACCCACTTCTTTAAAAAAAAAAATTGCGGGCTTTCAAATTTCAATTTTCTCAACATTACAATCTAAACTAATTAAACTTTTGATTATAACAAAAAATACAACTAAATAAAACAAGTAACATACTAACATGCATTCAAAAAAAAAAAGTCCTATTTTTACATGTACTCGTATCATCCATATCCTGATATCCACATCTAACTAAATACTAATCACTACAATAAACATCCACAAACCACACTTACCATCCATCATCCACATCTATTATAATAATATTTACTTACCACTACTACAATAACGTGCATTCAAAAATTAAAAAGAAAGTCCTATTTTCACGTGTACTCCCATCATCCATATCCTGATATCCACATCAATGACATCATTCTAACAACAAAAAAAAATTCAAAATGTTCTAAGAGCCAACCAAAATAAATGTTTCCAACAACATTTAAATATTTAATTACGAACTTCCAAATGCACCAAAATAAAATAAATTACAAACTTCCAAATTACAATATTCTAAATGCCCAACAAATGAAACAAAATATATTAAATGTCACAAAGTACAAACTTCCAAATGTTCCAACTTCCAACTTTCAAGTTGTGCCTGAAAAAAAAAATATTAGTAAGGAAAACAACCCAACTTTAAAATCATATGAAAAATAAATTTAAACAAACATAAAAAGCATTAATTCTACATTAAGATGTAACTCAAACCTCAAAGGCTCAATATGTCCAACTGTTAATCATCTTCACGAAGTAAGTTGGTCATACCAGTGATTAATTCTACATTAAGATGTTAAAGTATAGGAGGTTAGTATCACAAAATGTCAAAATCAACATATATAACAACTTAAAAAATCTCTAAATACATTACCTGAGTCTAACTTATAACTCTCCGCATCATCAATGGCATCTGTATAATTTTGACTCAAGCATATAGGAGTTGACTTCAACCAGTTTTGCGTGTACACAAGAGCTTCGACAGTTCTAGGAGTCAAAGAACTCCTAAATGGATCCAGGACACGGCCTCTGTGCTAAATGCCGACTCAGAAGCAACGGTGGTGATCGGGATGACCAAGATATCTCTTGCCATTAGAGCAAGAACCGAATATTTGCTTGAGTTGACTTTCCAACATACCAAAATTTCAAAATTCCCCGTAGGAATCTCAATATCCTCCAACAAATACCGCTCTATTTTAGACTTACAATCCATCAAGGATGTTGATTTTCGATCTTTATGGAATCCCAACAAAAAGTCCATGGGATCATCATCATTACAGGTACTACTACTCCCCATTGATGCACTAGTCTCACCACTCCGACTCCGAGTTGACTTAGACCTAGTTACGCAGCCACCACAAAACCCTACATATTGTTCATACAAATATTTCATATTCCTCTATAGGAGTACAACAAATTCCTCACCCCTCTCATCGCCCAATGTTTTGTTAAACCAATATTCTTGAGCAACCAATTTGTACCGTGGATCAAGAATGGCAGCAACAAACAACAATCTATTTATTTTTTCAAGATCACCCCAATATTTATTATATTTTGTCTTCATTCTCAAAGCCATTGAACTCAAGCGTCGATTACTATTGTTACAAAAAGCATTCAAGTTTTTATGAATATTAATGAGCTCTTGGACATACAAATTTGATGTGACATATAGTGTACCAGAAATACGCAGGGTGACATTATAAAATACATGAAGAAACTTCGAAAAGTTTCTTATGGTCTCCCACTCATCAACCCCAGGAGCTCCTAGACCCTTTTTCCCATGCTTATCCTCAGACAAATAAACTCGTGAGTAGGGATCCTCATCAAGCAAAAGTTGGAAGGCTTTTTTATAGTTCTCAGCCACATCCAACATAAGAAAAGTCGAGTTCCATCTAGTAGGCACGTCAAGACACAAGAAACTAGAACATGTCACTTTTGACCTATCAACACTAGACTTGAAAGTGGCAAGTCTTTGGGGAGAAGACTTCACATACTTAATCAGATTTCTGACTCTTATGATCGAGTCATCAACATCTTTCAAACCTTCACTCACAACAAGGTTTAAGATGTGTGCCGTACACCTCATGTGAATAAACTCATGAGCTGCAACATAATCCTCACTTCATATTTCTCTTGTTCTCAACTAATCAATAGCAGAATCGTTAGAGGTAGCATTGTCCACCGTAATTGTGAGGATTTTGTCAATGCCCCAATCAAGCATACACTCCTCCAACTTCCTCCCAATCGTTGCCCCCTTGTGGTCGCTAATCCGAACAAATGAAATGATTCTCTTTTGCAACTTCCAATCACTGTCAATAAAGTGAGCGGTCACACACATGTAATTAATATTTTGGATAGAAGTCCAAGTGTCGGTGGTCAGGAACACTCTTTGTTTAGTGGTCAAAAACATTTTCTTCAAGCTATCCTTCTCTTTCAAGAATAGTCTCATACAGTCACGCATTACAGTAAATCGAGAAAGAATTGGAAACCTAGGATCAAGGGATTTAGTGTATTCCCGAAACCCTTGGCCCTCAACAACCCTAAATGGTAATTCATCCACTATCACCATCCTAGCAAGAGCTGTCCGGATTGTTTTCTCATTGTACTTGGTCATCCCTAAGCTCTTCTCCCATTGGCCTTCAATTCTTGCTTCCGGGACCAAGAATGTTTGAGTCTTGTCCAACTTATTCTTACGGTTTTTGGGACAAAGTTGGATGTGTGTTTTCATGGCCGAAGTGCCTTGCCTTTTGGGATTGCATTTCCATTGCCTCCCACAATGGTTACAAGTAGCTATAGGCTCTTCGGGATCATAATCGGGCACTCTTGTGAAGTGGACCTATACCAAAGACCTATTCTTGAGAACTCTACTACTAGGTGGAGGGCGAGGGTTAGAACAGAAGGCACTAGGAATGCCTATCGAAGATTCTATTGGTCCGCTGGACTCTTCAACTATGGGACAGGGAGCATCAATAGGCTGTTCTGGGATGCCAGGAGAAGATGCAGCTGTGGATGTAGGAGTGTTTGTGCCTTCTATATTCATAATTTAAGAACTAAAACACAACAAACCAACAAAATAGTACGGTTAAGACAATCACAAAATAATCTAACAATTTCTCCTTTATTAATTTCTTAACTGGCCACCTTACAATTAAGAAATATAATATATATATATATATGATAGTTTTTGAAAACATTTATAGTTGTGTTTGATTTAAAAAAAGAAAAACAAAACGGTTGGCCATGAATGCTTCCAAACAAACCCTTTGTAATTTACATAAAAAGATGCTTTTATTAGCTGCAGGTATGGCAGTTTTTATGGTACTTGGGGTCTTAACTCTTTAGGTGCTGAAATCTGCTGGATATAGCCAGCTTATTCATTAGAGATGAATTGCCATCATTGTCGGGTAACAGTTGATTTTCTTTGGAACTTAAAAAGCTAGCTCTATTTTATATTCTAGACATCTTTTTTTTTTTTTTTTTTTTTTTTTTTTTTTTTTTTTTTTTATCGGTGTTTTATATTCTAGACTTCTAGAATATGTATATGCATGTGTAACATGTGTGGAACTTAAAAGCTAGCTCATTTATATTTTAGTTCGTGTAGATACGTGTGGGCACACACCTTAGTATGTGAGGCTGTATATGTGCTAAATAAATGCTTCTTGTTTCCAAAAATGCAACCTAAAATGGGTTATATAGTTACTAGGTCATTGTACAATAAAAGAAAAAAGGACCACTACGGCACTACGTATAATCAATGACATTGTAAATTAGTGTAAATTATCAGTTTTGTGATAACTTAACTTGCACAAAAAAAATATTCATTCGGGAATGCAAACAAAAACAAGCAAGAAAGACACATTTCAATCCTTTTTTTTTTTTTTTTTCATTTCAAAATTCCTTATTTGGTTTACACATAAAATTATGGAGATCATTTTGTTATGTATTAAACTATAATGCCAAATCTGGAAATAAACATAGAAAAAATCAACATTACCAACCTCAAAGATTTGATTAAAGAACAGAGACATGGGTTTGGGTAACCTACCGACTTCGAATCTTCAATGGGCAGTGATTGATCTATGATCGAGGGACGGTGTTCCGTGTTTGCACAGCTGCAATACACCTCAAGAAGCCATCGACGGCGACGGGTCACGAGACCTAGGGTTTCAAGGGAAACTTGAGAGAGGCTGCGGGCGAGAGGAGCTGCGCGAGAGAGGGGTTGCGCGAGAGAGGGGTTGAGCGAGAGGAGCTGCGTGAGGGAGGGGCTGCGCGAGAGGAGCTGCCCGAGAGAGGGGTTGTGCGAGAGAGGGGCTGCGCGAGTGCAGCTGCGCGAGAGAGGGGTTGGCTACGAGAGGGAGGGGAGGGCTGCGGCGCTGCGCGAGAGAAGGGAGGGTTGACTGCTGAGATTTTGAAGTGAAGAATGAAGATGATTGATGAAGATGAAATCATGAAAGAATGGAACTCGGGAACCCTCAGCACCTAAACGATTAATGGGCAGTGATTGAAACGGCGCCGTATTGTATAGTAGTATACTCATTAATAATTTAATATGAATCTATTTTATATATTATATATATATATATATGAATAGTCATAAAAAAATATATGATATATATATTATTATATATAAATATTAAAAAAAAGGCACCATATACGAAATATTAGTAATACACTAATATACTTGATATATATATATATATATTAAATCTCTAATATCTTATACTTGATATATATATATATATTAGTAATACACTAATAGTATTAGTATATTAGTATTAGTAATAGTGATTTCGTATAACTATATTAGTATAAGTTATAGTAATTTAGTATAACTATATAACATATTAGTATAAGTTATACTGTTATAGTGATTTAGTATAGTTATAATACTATAAGTTATAACTATAGTCTATATTAGTATTAGTATTAGTTATAGTGATTAGCATAATTATATATTAGTTTTTGCTATAGTGATTTTAATTCAGTATAACTCTATAATAGTATTAGTATAAATATTATACTTACTATATCACTGATTGTATTAGTACACTAATGTCTAATACTAGTATATCACTATAGTTAATAGTATCATATAGTAATATAGTATTAGTAATTAATACTATAGTGATTTATATAGTAATTTATATATAGGCTTAAAGTGGTTTACTAATTTATATATAGTAATTTATATGAATAATACTTTAGTTATTATACATTAGTATTATATGTTATTATAAATTTATAGATTAGTGTTTATCCATTAGTATTACAATATTACATGTTGATGTTATTATGCATCTTAGTGTTTATAGTATATTATATATATAATTTATATGAATAATACTTTAGTTATTATACATTAGTATTATATGTTATTATAAATTTATAGATTAGTGTTTATCCATTAGTATTACAATATTACATGTTGATGTTATTATGCATCTTAGTGTTTATAGTATATTATATATACATTAGTATTACATACTATTATATTTATACATTAGTAATTTAGTGTTAAATGGTAGTAATATTGTAAATTTGTAATAGTATGATATTTACATATAGTCATATACTAAACTATTATTAGTTAATTTAGTCTATATATTATAGTATAAATATATTATTTAACTATAGTTGTATAAAATTTAAATAATTAATATATAGAAAAACACATATTTTTATAAAATATGTATAAAATCGGAGGCGGAGGTGGAGGCGGAGTCGGAGGGCCACGTCGGAGGCGGAGGCAGAGGTGTAACCCCTGCTCCTTTCTTCTTACGTAAGATTTTCTCTTTCTTACATAAGGCTCCTCCTTTCTGACGTAAGCAAATTTCGATGACGGAATTATGCAACAGTCTGCCATTCTTTCTGGCGACTGCGAACATCGTCATGTGTACCCAACCATGACGACGTGCCTCTCGAGATATTAGGCGACTTCTAAGGTACGCCTAGTGTTTTAAATGTACTGAAAATATTTATATGAGGTATTTCCAGTATCGTTGAGTTAAACTTGTTTTTAAATGAGACAATTATAATATTTTGAAGAGCTCCAAAATATTATAATTGTCAGAGATCATTTTAATATTAATTATTAAAATGATTCCAGTTATTTGAAATATTATTGGGATTTAAATTATGTTGAAAGCTTTAGTTAAATTAAATGGTTTCATCCTTTTAAATATATTAAATAAGACTTCATCATTTATTAATGATGAAGAAATATTATTTTATAAACTAAAGTTAGTTTAAAATAATATTTACCTTAATTCCTCTAAGTGCTTCTAATTAAGTTAACGTTTACGCATTTTCAAATAAGTATTTTAATATCTCAACGTTAGATCGTTTTGAGAACCCCAAGACTAAGGGACTGGATTATAAACCCAGACCCCCCTCTCTCTTTCCCTCACTTTTCTCCAGCCCTCTCTCTCTCCTCCCTCTCTCCTTCGGCGTACGCTGTACGCAGCTCCTACGCCCGAACTGCTCCATGCCTCAGCCCGGCGCCACCATGCGTCGGCAGCTCTCATCGCCGGCACTGTCGCACTCCTTTCCCTCTGACGAGTCCATCCACGACAGCCCCTCTCCCTTATGCTCTCTCTTCCTCTTTACTGGAAGTGCAAAACCCGAATGGGCTTGATGCACGTAGCGCCGCCATGCGTTGCCCAACGGCGCCACCACTCCCACGGCAGCTTCCTCTGCCACCGGCCACCACCCTCCAGCAAAATCAGCACCTCCCATGAAGCCACCTTCCTTGTAGCACGCACGTACAAGAGACCCACGCACGGCTTCACAGTGCGCGACCTCTAGGGCCGCCGTGCGCGACTCCCACGGCCACGATGGACCTCCCCTTACCTCCCCCTTCCTCCTCCATGTGACCCGAGGCCAGTAGGCCTCCTCCATCGCAAGGCCTCCCTCTCCCTCACACGCACGGGTTGCACACCGTGCACCACCACCCACGGTGGGTAACCACCATCATTAGCCTCCTCAGGCCACCACCAAGCTATATCAACCACCCACGGTCCCGATCTGTCACCCATGCATGTACAGTTTCTCTCACTCTCCCACGGCCTTTCACCTACTGTGCGGCCAGATCCACCGTCGTGAGCCACCGTGGCGCCACCTCGACGCCACCACGAGATCCACCGCATTTCCCTTAGCCAAGTCCTAGGTCCAAACCACCACTTTACGTGGTGGGTAATCACTGCACGTGATGGACAGTCACTGCGCGTGATTGACCGCCACTGTACACGGCTAGAGCCGCCATGTTATGCCCCTCACCACCATCACGAGGCCTTCACGAGCCCTTCCAAGACCACCCTTAGCTATCCAAACACCCAAACAGTCAACGTACGTGGGTTAGCCGCCACGTACGACCTCTCCAACGTCATCGGCTGTGACGATCAGCGAGCAACGCATGGGTTATCCCGTCGATGGTATAACTCTCTATCCCTCGTTAATTATGTTAGATATTGATTAGTTAATTAGGTTGTGGACTGTGCTGTTAGTATTAGGGGAATGACTGGGTTGTATTGAGATGTGTTGTGTAGTGCGCTGTGATGTGTTGGGCATATCTGTGTAGTGTGGTGAAGTGATGTGCCGTGTACATGAAGCGTTGGGCATATTGTGTAGTGCTGTGTATGTGAAGTGTTGGGCTTATTTGTGAAGTGTTGTGGACTGTGCTGTGTAATGCATTTGTGGAGTTTGTGCTGTAATTATGGCATGGTTGTGCTGTGCAGTGTAGTTGTCGGGCATGTGCTGTATTGGTGTCGTGGAATGTGGAGTGGGAACAGTACACGCTGAGTGTACTTTGTGTGTGGCGTAGTGTGACACAAAGAGAGTATATTTACTCTCCTGGCATATTGTAGATTGGGAAGAGTACAAGTAAAGTGTACTCTGTATGGCGTGGTGTGTGAATGGAGTACATGTGAAGTGTACTCCATATGGTGGAGTAATGCACCATGTGGTGGGTATGCCATAACGGTGATGGGTCATGGCGTGTATGAAGGGAGTATACGCGGAGTGTACTCTATATGGTGGAGTGATGCATCGTATGGTAAGTATGCCATAACGGTGATGGGTCATGGCGTGTATGAAGGGAGTACACATGGAGTGTACTCTATGTAATGGAGTGACACACTATATGGCGGGTATGCCATAGTGGTGATGTGGCATATGCGAAGGGAGTATACGTGGAGTGTACTCCATGAGGCAGTGACACTTTGTGTGGCGTGTCGCAGAGATAAGGATGGTTGTGCAGTTGATGGGTGTAGAACATGATGAATAGTGTTGAGAATTGTGGAACAATGTCCCAAAGTAGTTATGGTGCAGCCTGTAGTCTGAGGTGACAAGTGTCACCGTGATTGACTTACGGCTGGAAGTATGCGTGAAGTAGCAGAACAAGTGTAAGAGTACGCAGCAGAAGCGTGACTGGGCAACGTCACGAAGTGACGTGGTTACTGACAGTCATGCTTATGATGGATAAGGAGTTAGCTTTAGAATGGCGTAATGGGAACGTGACGAGATGTCATGATGTGACGGAAGTACGTGAGGAACCGTACTCGTGATGAGTAAGAAGTTGGTGTAGAAGTGACGTAACAGGATGTCAGGTGACGTGACAAGGTCACGGTGTAGCTTGAGAGTAGTCTCGAGCTATGTGACGTGACGCAAGGCGTGGTTGTGAATGGAGCCTTGTCGCACTAAGTGTTGGGATGAACTGTAAGAAGGGACAGATAACATGAAGAGTCATGCTAGCCGAGTTAAGAGAATGTTGGTATCGGAATATGACCCTTGTCCCTCCGAGCAGGTGATCAACATGTTATATGTTGATCTTAGGTGATACAGGGGTAAGGTACATGTGTAATCTGGTTAGACACATGTGCCGGGTGGATTCACCATATGTAATGGGTAATTTGTCCTGAGCACAGTTACACAGTGCTTAAGCCTCAGAGTTGGCTTAGAGCCGTGTGGCTTGTATGGATGGGAATGAAGATTAGTATGGGCTAAGATGCATGAAGATAGTGACGAGTGTACTGTCTAAGGAAGAGATGCGTGACTTAGTTGGTCTGAGTCATGCGTCGGAACATGGTTAATGAGAAGAATGAGACAGAGGTCTTAGTGTCTTAATCCTAAGGTGAATCATGGGTTCACTTTAGTGAATGGGCACTCGAGGCAAGACATTGAGTTGGAAGATGTGGTGACCGTAAATGGTCCCCGAAGGTTCTAACATAGAAAAGGGCACGTAAGTGCACGGGATAGAAGGAGAGTGTTTCAAGTATAGTGTAGTTCTATTTCTAGTTCAGTTGCTTATGCATTAGATAGAGAATGACGTTAAGGTGATGTATGCATGTAGGTTGCCAGCTGACACGCGCATGAATGGACTGCATGATATGCAAATAGCATGGAGTCCAGGTAAGTATTACGTTCATGCCCTTCTGGAGTTTTCTAGAAATTACGAAACGAAAATGAAAAGCTTTTCTCTTTAAGAAAATGCTTACGAAAGAAGATGCCAAGCTTTCAAACGTATATGTACGTACGGCCCCTCCATGATAGCCCATTTTTACGCACCCAAAGTTACTAATTGTACGCATGCGAATGGATGACTATATGATGTATCTATTGTATGTATTTTCAAAGAAAACGAACTGATGTAAATGCATGAAAGACGAGCTCGAGCCGACTCCTTCGTGGATCCTACGGACCGACGCGGTCGCGAGCGCCGCGAGGTGATGCTCACGGACGCCACGAAGGCCAACGTTCAAGGTGATGCTTGCGGATGTCGCGAAAAGCGAAATTTGAGCCCGTGCTTTATGTATTATGGACGGTGCGAACTGATACTTTTGTGTACGCCGCGAGGTGATGCTCGTGGACGTCATGAAAGAGGACGTTCGAGCCCACGCTCACGAAACAATGTTTTCTCACGAAAAGAAATGTTTCCTCATGTTAAATGAAAGAAAGAACTGAATGAAAGCTCTAGCTCTTCAGAGCTAGCATGAATGAATGAAGCTCCAGCTCTTCAGAGCTGGCATGAATGAAAGCATGAAATGTATGAAGATACGTAACGGCCACATGAATGAATGAAAGGGTACCAATGAATGGGCAGATTGCAATGCCGGGTAAGTAATACTGGTAGTGCACCCAGTGCTGCCCCCTACGAAAAGGGATTCCCAACCTGTGGCCACTGGCGAAATCCAGGTCAAAGGGTCGCTAACCCTAACACACGGGGCGTAACAATGTGTACCGGCCTATGAAAGTGAAAAGAAAGAATGTACGTATGTACGCATGCACGAACGCACTTTAAGAAATGAAGGCACTGATGGGTGACACGTTTTACGAAAAGAAAGGAAAATCCCGTCCAGTGACGTTTTCAAACGAACGCACGTATGCACACATGCATGTAAGTATAGTATGTATGAATGATGAATGCATGAATGAGTCGGATTGTCAAATTTTTGCTCAGCCCTAAAGAGAGGTGAGAAGCTCTTTGCAAAATCACAAAATGACCTTTAGGTGACTTCTTTGGGGGGGCCCTGAAAGAATTCCTTATATACTTCTCAATTTCCCACACTCGCTCTCTCTCGTACCATCATTTCTGACATTGGAAACTCGAGTATATGTGCATGGAGGCCATGTGGCATGCCCTTCCTCTCTTAACTAAAACTTCCCACTTTCCCTAATGATCAGTGCTTTTCTTTGAAAAACCAAAAGACTCTTCATCATGCATGACAAGTGGCGTGTTCTTGCCCTAATTCCGAAACCCTAAAAGTCTCTTTGCATCCTCCTTTTGTATCTAGGTTCAATTAACCTTCGGGCATGTATGTATTTTTACCAAAACCCTAAACCAAAAGTTAGGGTTACGCGTGTGCATGCTTGCCATGTGGCAAGTGGCGTGTGTGTGTGTTTGTGCCCATAGCTGACCCTCTCTCTTCCTCTCTTCTTATAAAGATTCTTCTAGAACTTTGGGGAGTGTGTGTGCCCCTTCCCCATGCAACCCTTCTTCTTCCTCATCATTTCTTTCTTCTAGAAAATCCCTAACCGTGCATGCGTGACACATGGCAAAGTGATGGTTGGTTTTCCTTGGATAGACATGAAGCCCTTGGCCTAATCCCTAAAGTCTCTTGGAGACTCATTCTTGAGGACCTTGGTATCCCCATGCTCCTTTCCCCTTCTTCCCCTTTCACGTCTAGCTTCAGTGTATCTTAGAGGTGGACTTGCATGTGAGCCATGTGGCATATGGGTGGTTTAGTGGGGGGTGTGCCCTATGTGTGGCAAACTTTTCATTCTCTTCCCTTTCTTTGGCTTCTTCTAGAAGCTCTCATGCATGGTTGCCAAGTGGCAACTTTGTGCTAACCAAGAGTGCCCCTTCTTTAGGTCTCAAATTATGAGATTTTAAGGCAAAGCACAAAATAGCCTTCCTTCTCCCAAGTAAGCACCACCATGCTCTAAACCCTAGTTAGGATTTTGCCTAATTCCCTTTTTGCTCCATAATGGCTTATTACTAGTTAGCTGTTTTGGGCCTCTATTGGGCTTGGACGCCTATGCTGTCAGGTTTAAGTGTTTCCTTCATGGTTCTAGCATCTTCTTGGCTTTTAAAAACATTGGGTCAACTCTAACTAAGTTAAAATTAAATAAAAAATAATTTAAAAAAAAAAACAGTGAGGATTTTGGGGAAAATCCAGGTCATCACACAAAAGGATGTCTGACAGTCCTTCCCAATAAAAAGGATTGGAAATGGGACAAAATCTCACTTTTGAGATCTTAAACATCTGAGAACTTTTGGAACCTATTTCTTCAGAGAAAGCAAGGAAGAAATGGAGCAACGATGTAGCAATCCTGATGCTGAGAGGTTGGTTAGCTTCAATGACAGGGAATGTGGGGTGCAACGACCTTAGGAGTAGACCTTATAAACGTTGTGAACTCCATAAAAGATTTCACGAAATGAGCGATCGATTAAGTTTTAGTTCGATAGTGTAATCAAATCCCAATCCACTATGATGATAGAGTTGTCTTTCTATTTAATTAGGGCATTTAGGAGTAGAATTTTGCCAAACTAATTGCACCAGTAGACTTGGATGAATATATAGAATTTTACTGTGCAATAAAAAAATTCAAGTTTTTTGGGTGAATAGTAGACGAGAGTGCCTTTGTTTTTTATTAAGGCATTTAGGAAATGAATTTTGTGAAATGAATTGCACCACTAGGCTTGTATAAATATTTAAGATTTTATGGTGCAATACAAATTTTGAGTTTTTTTATGAATAGTAACCCTTTCGGGAGAGTGCCACGTGGCAACTGGTTCAAACAGTTGTCAAATCACTATATAGAATGTCCAAATCTACTTAGGATCATAAGGAAAACTTTTTAGGACACATGCTCAACCCTAACCACTCAATTGGAAACCCTAGGACACATTACAAGTGGAGGACAAATGTGCAAGAGCACTCCTAATAGATTCTTCATCTTATCCTTTAAAATACATCAACAAAATCCACTTTTTCTATTTTACATACTAATTTTTACAATATATCATACATTAGTTTATTTATTTTTTCTTCATATCATTTAAATATTATACTTTTTAAATTTTTTTTTTCATTTCAAATATTTTCTCTAACTATCAATTATATTCTCAAATCTTTTGATATTTGCAATATCTCTCCATATACAATTTCATATAATTATGTTCTATTTTAAATTAATCCAAATTTATAAACTAAACCAAAATATAAATTAATTCAAAAAATAAAAAGAAGAGATTATATAACGAAAAGAAAAGATTAATTCAGTTTCATATTTTGTCTTTGGCGCCCAACAAAGAAGTGTGGGAATGAGAGATGATCTTGAATGAAAATAAATGACTTTTGAAGAAATGGAGAAAATCAAATAGCAGGAGAGAGAAACTAATTTAAAATGTTTACATTGATGAATAGTTCCCTCCACATCTAGCATGTTATTATAGCAGAATGTAAAATGAATGATGAAATACAAGATCTATTGAATGGCACTTTTAAGAGAATTTCTTTATTTTTTAAAGAAAAATGTATTATAGAGCATCCATTGGGAGTGCTCTAAGTGTTGGAGTGTAAATCAAGCCATGTGATCGTGTCTTATACCAAATACTATTCCATCCAGCCAAACACTATTTAGTCAACCAAAAGAGGGTTTCAACCCTGAGATGGACAATACTAGAGAATCTAGTTTTGCTTATACTATTTGGTGTTTCCATTATAGCTTGCTCATGGGAGATAGAGGTTAAGATTTTGTTAGATGGTAAATATGACTTACTTGATTAAGTGAGTTTGTGATGCAATTGTCGTTAAAAGTAATGACTAGACTATTATGATTGTCTTTGGGGGCAAAGGCCCTAATCGCTTTACCCTCAATGAAAAATAAACTATGGTTATCTCACATGCTTTTGTTGAGTACAAGAGATTTATATGACATCTTGAAGTCACAAATTAAGTTTGTTGAGTGACATTTATGGTCTCCTTGTAGATTCTTAAAAATCGCAGTTGGACTTGTTGACTAGAATCTAAAGTTTATATTGTGAGTTTGACCTAAATGAAATTCGCGATGAGTCGCTGCTGACTTCATGGTTGTACAAAGGACTTTTATATGTAAAAGCAGAGTCTCTTGGTAGGAGCATGTTTTGAAAAGTTACTACACATTAGAATGCACATGAAGAGAAATGGTCATTAAACACCACTTGAGAGTCATGGTTTAATAATTTGTAGTTGACCATGTGATTTCTCTCTACCTTATGGTATTGCTCGTCGTGCGCATTATACTGAGGTGTTCTATGGTCATGTGGCGTGATTGGAAGCATTTTTTGGTAAGCACACACATTCACCATAAATTTAGGAGTTATGGTGAAAAAAGTATACTGACAAGTTTAGATCTACTCACTCACACGAGCGATCGTCTTTGATGCTACAAAGAGTTAGCAAGTAAAGATGAGACAATGTGTCACTCAGTACTTGTCCAGAAAGGGATAAGTTGTAAGACACAAAAGATATCTTACCTTAGTAGGAGCTAAGATGAGGTCCATCATATTTAATAGGACCGTGCATGGTTAGCCACAATCCATATAGCCTGTGGTTTAGCCAGATGCGAGAACCCCTTTGGTGCTTCGGATAGCGAGCAAATGGGGGGACTCGGGTTAGGCGCTGAGACAACGACTAAACTATGATCTGTACGGTGTATTGAGATTAGATATACTACACGTGCTTTTACGGCCAACTGTAGAGGTGAGTGAATGAATCCTTACTTCATCACTGTGTGAGTCATGTAGGTCATAATTGATGACCTTAATTTATTTATGCCGTTAGGAGACCTTTGACTATGTCACGAGATTGATGTTTTAGTGTCTGCTACTTTGGCATGTTATCTATGGTCATGAATGATACGGTCTGAAGAGACATTGCTGTGAAAGTAACTGAATTAAAACTAAATGACATGAGGGCGAAGGGAAGACTATTTGGTAACACATTGATAATGATATGTACTCACTGCCGACAAGTTATATTGCTTATTGGGAGTTGCAACATAGCTGTGAGTACATTATGTTTTATGGAGATTGAGCATTGCTCTGAGTCATTTGGACTCGAGAGGGATTAGGGATGCTTAGTCTGATGTGACCAAATAAGTCGGGGCATAATGAGACACTTTTATGGATGTTGCTATGCTAGTCTTCTCTAGGAGAGATTTGGTATAGTGCTCCTATTTTTCTTTTATAGTTGTGCTTGATGGTCGCACGGCCAATTTGCCAGTTTGAACAAAATTGAGAACATATTGACGGATGTAGACTTGAAGTCTTGCCACTATGTATGAGTGGGAGATGTAAGAAAGGGGCACTCATAGTGGGCACTCATTCACCTTCTCTTAGAGGTTATGAAGTAGTTTAAAAACCACTTCATGAGACTTGATGGTTAGCCCTTAATAGCCAGTGGGGGATTAGCTTAGAGGGGCTATTTCTCCCTTGTGAATGATACTTTGACTCAAAAAGAACAATCTCTCTCTCAAATAGTTCTCTCAAGTCACGGCATCTAGACTGTGAAACATGTGAGTGTTGCTCTGGTATTATCATGTAGCACACTCCACCATCGATGTGAAGATTGTGGACGAACAATGACACTGGAAAATTCGTGGAACAACCGCACTAGATCTACGATTTATCAACGAAATAATATCGATTCCACTGTGTACTTTGATATAGTATTTCTAACATTTGCCGATTAAAGCAATTTGACTGATAACTTAGGGATGTTTGGACACAAAATGAGATATGAAATTCTCAAAAATTTTCATAATTTCATTCTCAAACATTAAACACAAAACACTTTTCAATTTCAAATATTCGACTTTCTTATCTAATCATTATCCAAACAGAAAAATCAATAAAAGTTTTTCAAACTTCAAAATAAAAATTATATTAAAAAATTATATATAAACAATTTTCTAATTTTCTAATATTTTTAATCAATTTCTTCTCTCATTTTTTAAAACTCAATAAAACATTTTAATTCAATCCGTTTTATTAATATTCACATAATCCTAAAATATTCCAAATATCCGAACCAAACTTAGCATAAGAATGGAGGGACAAATTGGGAAAAAAGAGGGCCTAAAGCGAAAATAAGAGAAACCAGCTTGACATAAGTTCTCTGTGTGTGGATCTAAAACGGGGCACCTTGAGAGTTGAGAGATATAGAGAAAAGTTATATGACCACTCGAGCTACCGAGAGACAAAATAAGATTAAAATATTGTTGGCTGAGTTATTGTTTCTATCCAATATATGTTGAATGAGAATTGTTACAGATACAAAGATATATATATATATATATATAAGTAAATTTATAAATTGACGTGGCTTCACGTGATGCGTTAGATCTACTTTATATTAAAAGTAACTTTACAATCTAACGTAGTGCATCAAGCTATATTAATTTGTGAATTTATTTTTATATGATTTTTTTGTGACTAAAGTATTTCTCGTGTTAAATCTTGAGAATGGTTAAACTATGCCCAACTCATGTTTGCCCAATTTGGGCCAATTTAGCTACATTTTGGCTTCCTGACGCCCTCGGCTTCTCCTTAATCAATAGGGTCAACGAGACATTGAACACGTACTTGTCATGGTCCTCTAGTGCTATTAAATTCTATGAAAAATGTATGAACTGTTTAGTTAAATTATCAATTGTAGAGAAGCATTCAAACACATCATACATTAAGGGAGGTTATGATAGTGAGTTGAGATGAAATGAGATTAGATGAAAGTTGAAAGTTAAATAAAATATTGTTAGAATATTATTTTTAATATTATTTTTATTTTGAGATTTGAATATGTTGAGTTATTTATTGCATTTTGTGTGAGAATTTGAAAAAATTATAATAATTAAATGGGATGAGATTAGATGAGTTGATAGGCTCTCTCAATCTAAACAACCCATTATTATCAGTTCAAGTCCAACTTGAGTCAATATGGGCTCAATAATATTAAATACATATATCTCACACTTAGCTCTCTTCAAAGTCAACCTCATTTTCATTATTCCCTTCTATAGTATGCTTAACCACACCTGCGAACTGCAATTTTGTTTTACAGGTACCATATGTGATTATGGTGAGATTTATGTGATGCCTCTTGCACTCGCTTAGGATTTGGCAAAAGGTTGTGACGTCGAGACGCACACCACACAGGTTATCAATTATCCATAAGTCACATCACCACCATAGTTAGGACATTCCAGACCATAATTTGTAAATCACCCAACTTAAGATAATCAACAAAATACTATAAGAAAATAATAACTCAAACAAGGACTGGCCCCAATACTAGTCTACAGGCTACACTGGTTCCTCTTGCTTGTAATCCACCTTAATTCCTACACTTGCATCAAAATCTATAGTTTCGTGGAGCGAAACCATAGTGAGACTATAATGGTAAGATTTCAAGAAAATTTCATTAAGTTATATCTCAAGAGAAAATTAATAATGCAAACAAATGGTGATGAATATAACAATCAGAAACTTAAAAGTAAATAAAAAACAATCATACACACCGAGGTGAAAAGTCTCCAAGAAATTAAAGTAATAATAGTTCACATAAAAGTTACCGAGCATCCAATGCCAAAAACATCACATAAGAATTTAATTAAAGGATCGTAGGTCCATTCCACAACATGAAAACCATCTTACCAATCATTTTTCTGATTCTTAATGTGTGCACCATTGTCTCGTCTTAGAATGGTCGTATGCACACCCTGACTCCCTTCGCCACACCGTGAGTAACGACCACGCATATAACTTCATAACGAGTGTCGCTTAGCTCCACGGCCCGTTCTTGACCACACGTCCTTTAACCTCTGCCAGTTGAGAGGCCATGATTTCTACCCAAGAGCGTTACCATCTATATTGAGCTCATTGTCGCTCAGCGACAACTCAGGGGAAGTCACTCAATTCTTAGACTTTCCTAAGTAACTAGAGAAGATCCACCGAGATAATGCATTATCTTGACTTGGAGCCGTGATTCACTCACACACACAATTACTCCCCTTATAACCAAAAAGTAAGCATTTTTAAAAGAATCATGTCAACATTTTTAGCAAGATTGCCAATGAATCATAGTGATATAATGCTCATACCCAAAAATCACAAGATCAAGGTGATAACATAATAAATCATATCACAACATGATTGCAATCATTAACCATCGTTGTTAGCGTTGCTGCAAAGAATGACCTACCTTAGCAGAATCAAACCAGACCAACGGCAACACGGTGGGTCTCCCACGGTAACAGTATCGCCATGGGTGTCTAGTGCATAGTCCTGTGACAACGCAGCACTGTGTGTCAACATCGACCTAGGGATAGACCCACGACATCTCCATGAGTCTAAGGCCGTGTTTGGGTAGCGAGGTATTATAAGATATTCTAGAAAATTCTCATTATTTCCTCCCCAAACACTATTCAAAGACAAAACACTTTTCAATTTCTAATATTTAACTTTTTTATATAATCATTACCTGATTATTATCCAAACGCAAAATCCAATACAAATTTCCCAAACGTCCAAGCAAAACACAAAAAAATACAAAATTTTCAAATTTGAAAAAAAATATAACAATAAAAAGTTATATTCAAACAATTTTTTAACTTTATAATGCTTTTATTCAACTTCTCTCTCTCCCAAAACCCAATAAATCATATTAATTCAAACTATTTCACTACTATTAACAGAATTATGAGATGTTCTAAGTTTCCATTGAGCTCTAATATACCTAGCGAAGGACCATGGATAGAGCCAAGACACCTCCGTAGGTCCAGATTGACCAAGGGATGGACCACAGCGCTGCCATGCGTTTAGACTGACCATGGAGTGAGCCACAACAGAGATGGATGACCATGTTGTCATGATCAGATATGAACTTGATGGAATACTAGTACGCCCATGTATTCGAGCAATTCGATCAGCACGATTCCCAAGAGTTGAGGTCCCATGTAAAAATGCTCCCATGTAATCCAAAAAATTTGAACGAGCACGATTCCTAAGCACATAATGCGAGTAAAGTGCTCATCTCACAAGTGTTAGATGTTGCTCACCTTGGGTAGCAAGCATTTTTACTTTTTGGAAAGCTTGTGCGATTTGCGTGAGCTCTCGCAACAATTGGGCAACATTCCCAAGCATATAATACAAGGAATTTTTCTTGCACCATGCAAAGTTCTTGCCTCCAGGTGTCATATAACTTCATTTATTTGCTTGAATGCTTGCCCCTAAGAGGAGCATGTTCGGGGGGCGAGTTCAATTTTTGGTTAGTTTGGTTTGAGCAATGTTGCTAGCCTTGAGCGCGAGCACTTTCGCTCGATTTGGCTGAGCAATCTTTTCTCGCCCTCTTTGGGCTACAGGCACTTCTTATCAACATTGCCATTGTCCAACCCGAGCACTCAGCCCCTGGTCAATCCGGTGAGAACTGTTTTCTTCATGTTGTTTCTATAACTAAAGTTTGAGCACTATATGCTCACACAAGGTGCAAGCTATCTCCCTAGGGTGCGTATGTTGTTGCTCAACCCAGGTTTGTGCTCCCCTTGGTCTCCCCTTGGGTGAGCATCACCCCTTACCCCTGGGTGCAAGCACTCTTTCCTAGCCCACGTTGCGAGCTATTAATGCTCGCCCTTGAGTCCGAGCATTGCCTCCCAAGGGTGCAAGCAACTACCTCCTCGGAGTGGGATTGATTTCTTCGATTGAGAACTTTATTGCTCACCCTGGGCTACGAGTGCTCTTTGCTTGCCCCTAGAATGAGCAGCTTGCTTGCCAGGGGTGTGCAATTGACACTCACCCAGAGGCTAGAGCACGTTGTTGGGTGTGAGATTCTTCAGCTCACATCCAAAGTGCAAGATGTTGTTGCTCACCTCCGTGGTGCGAGAACTGTTACTTGCCCAAGTGAATAGTGAGCACTTTCTTGGGGTGAGAGCTTTTCGGCCCACCCTCTAAGGTTCGTGTAGTCTTTGCTCACTCCATTTCGCTCGCTCTGGAGTGACCTGCCTTGGAGAAACAAGTAGTTTTGCTCGCCTTTGAGGTTGAGTTGTCTTTGTTCAGGTCGTGGGTACAAGCACTATTGCTCACTTCCTGGGATGCGAGTGCTCTTTGCTCGGTTTGGTGTTCGAGCATTCTTTGTTGGCCTATGGAGATAGTAGATCTAGTGGAGCTATTACGAGTTGCCCAAGCATGTAATGCAAGCCAAGTGCTCATCCCTGGGTTCAAGATGATGTTGCTTAGTTGTCTTGGTGAGGACTTATGAGTCGCCTCGGATAATTTTGCTTGGTTAGGGAGTGGGAGCACTTCTTCAGCGTTGCCACTCACCTGGGGTTTGACCATTTCACTCGTGTTGTGAGGACTTTTGCTCACACAGAGCAAAGTGCTCGCCCCCCAAGTACAGGCCTTTTTGCTTGGTTAGGTGTGAGCACTTGGTAAGGTATACAAGCACTGGAATTGAACTCTATCGAGTTGGATACTTTTAGAGATTAGGGTACACACAAGAGCTGAGCTCCTAGGTGATTAGGGTAGTCTTTTAGATATCAAGGTTAACATGCTCCGGAGCCGAGTTCCCACGTCCACCAATCTCTATAAGTATCCGACCTCAACAAAATTCGCACACTTTGCTGAACACCAAGGGCTAGTTTTTTTTTCTCGTCCTACATTTTTCATCCAAGATTTATATTTTCGTCATCCCATCATTTTTCAGTACTACCTTCGTTCTCAATTTGAGCTTCATTTTTCTGTCCAATCTTATTTTTCAATCCTACCTTTATTTTCCAGCCAACCACATTTTCAAATTCTCTATCCTAACTTCATTTCTCCATCCGAGCATCATTTCTTTGTGCTCCTGTCATTTTCCATATTACTTTATTTTTATGTCGTTCTTTTTTCATTCGAGCTTCATTTTTCTATCCTACCTTCATCTTCCGTTCTCCCATCATTTTTCTGTGCAAGCATTTGTCTACTTGCCCCTAGGTCCGAGCACTGTCCCATGCTATTTTGAAAACATCAATTCTTGTTTTCTTTTCTTCAAATTCTAAATAATTTTTATAAGGGGAGCCGAACACTTTCCCTCCTACTAGTAAACACTTTCCCTCGTCCAAAGTTTATGATTGTATATAATTAACCTAAGAGATGTCACTCTATTTTTATTCACTCTAGAGTGATCGAGGGAGTTATATTGAGACTTTCTCTTCCTACCTAGTAGAGTTGTGATAAAACATTCAATCTTTCATTCTTTTGACTCGTTTGGATATTGATATGAGATAAAATGAGACGAGAAATCTGTAAATAGTTTATGAGTGTGCAAAAGTGCATTCTAAGTGCCTTATTATTAGATTAAAATGTTAAAATATGAATAGAAATAATGAGATATAATTTATATTATTGAATTTAATATCTATTCACACTGAGATATATTTTAGCATGATTTTATAACATTTTAAATCTCAAATATTCCATTATTGGTTGGTGAGAGATAATTTGCATTTGGACTTTACACTTAAACATTTTTGGAAGGTTTCAATTTATGCAATAACCCATGTTATTTTCTGTTAGATTTTAGGGTCAAGAAATGGAAAGCATATAAAAAAAAAAAAATCACATCAACGAGATGCGGAGGGGGAATTCATTCTTATTCATTGGACTCACACACACGTGGGACTCAATTTTTAGTTTGGAACTTTGGAGAAAGTCATAGTACGCATGCTGACAAAAAAAAAAAAGGTCTCTTGGTTTGGAAAGTAATGGATGCCACACGTGGGCCATTTTGATTTTTACCTTTTGGGTTTTACAGAAGATGTTTTTTTTATGGTTTTACATGTGGGGGGCACGACACAAGATGGGGCCCGCACAATTGAAGTCACACATTCATGCATCACACGGCACCTCATGTATATTCTTAAGGGAAGAGCCAGATCACTGTTGTCGGAGAAGACGGGCCGAAGAATGAAAGAAAATTAATTTGACCGTTGTTTGTTTTATTTTTTTCTTGAAATTTTTGTTATTTATTATATTTATGAGTAATTAAATTATCAAGTAGGGCTAGGGATAAACTCACGCAGTAGATAGTATTTTTAATTTAGGTATTTGATTTTCAATTATAAAAACTCTTTTGTTTTATTATTCTCAATTCATTGTTGATGTTTTCTTTTCCAAATAATTATAGAATTTATTCTATTTATGGATTCAGTCATGATTTTTGTATTAAATGGATTGATTCTTAGATTATGGATAAATTATTTATCTATATTGATTTAATTCTTTGTTGCAATATCGCTCCTTGAGTATATTGTCGTCGTTAGATTTTCTTAATAGGGATATTAATTTACGTATTTTAAAAGTGATGAATGGTTTTTCAAAGGGTTACATTTGATTTAATTTTGGTTTATAAATGTATACCTTCCGATTGAAAAGTTTGAGAATTGAGTTCTCAATTTAGTTATTCAATGAATTAATAATAATTAAAATATTAGATTTGTGCAAGGGATTCCCGACGCTTTATATTTGTCAAATTCTAGTACTTTTTTCGTTAGTTACTTTATTTCACTTTAATTTACATTTAAAATTAATCTTTGTTATCCGTTAATCATTTCATATTTTTCTTTAGTTTCTTGTCCTCCTGCTATTCTTTTAATTTGTCTCTATGTGGAATCGACACCCCAAAGCTGTGCTACAACTACTACATTATTCTTTGGGTGTAATCAAATTTTGGCGCAGTTGCTGGGGAGACGGTAGAAGAATTGCTAGATAGTTTTTCTTTTCAGCAGTTTTTAAAGGTGATAACTTCGTTCCCTCTTTTAGTTTGCTACATCTTTTTTTTTTCCTTTTTTTTTTTGTAGTTTTTTTAGTGTTGCATTTTTCTCTACCTTGCATGCACATGCATAGAGACCTTCTGGGTCGGTTTGCTTGTAGACCTATGTTAGAGTTAGAGTCAGAGTCAGAGTCTAATTTTTCTAATCATTTGTTTGATAATTCTTCTAATTCTGAGGAAATGAGTGAACACAGAAATCAAACCACTAGGACCCTTCAAGATTACCTCCACCCTACATGCACAACCACACCATCATGCATCATGTTTCCAGTTAATACTCGCCAACTGGATTTTAAAACAGGGATGATACAGTTACTTCCTACTTTTCATGGCTTGAAAAATAAAAATCCATATGTACACATTAGAGAGTTTGAGGAAGTAGTTGTGACTTTTCATAATCAAAATGCAACTGATGACGTTGTGAAACTTAAGTTCTTTTCTTTCTCTTTGAAGGATAGAGCTAAGAGTTGGCTATACTCGTTGAGACCACAATCTATTGTGCCATGGAATGAGATGACTCGAATCTTCTTTAATAAATACTTTCCCCAACATAAGACCAACGCTTTAAAAAGACAAATCTCCACCTTTGCACAAAAGGACAGTGAGACTTTGTATCAATCTTGGGAGAGATTTAAGAAGTTGTTGAGTATGTGTCCTCACCATAGTTTTGAATTGGCACTTAGTGAGCTATTTTTATGAGGGACTTATACCTAGAGAGTGCCAATTTGTGGAGATGATGTGTAATGGTGAGTTCTTACAGAACGATCCTGATGGGGCCATAGAATACCTCAATGAGCTTGTTGAAGAAACTCACACTTGGACTGGACCTAATACTACTGAGAGCACAAATAGGTTACGACCTGTAGGAAACCCAAATGGTACTGAAATTTACTATCTAAGGGAAGAGGATAACCTAAAGGCTAAGGTTGAGATGCTCACTAGGGAGCTAGATGTGTTAAAGACTAAGGACTTAAAGCCAACACACGTGGCTAATCATGTCGAGTCTTTTGGACTATGTTTTGTGTGTGGCAGGATAGATTACCTCGCCCAAGAGTATCCCATATTTGTTGAGATGAGAGGGATGTATGAGGAACAATGTAATGCCTTAGGTATGTACAAGAAACTTTTTACACCTTACTCTGATACCAATAATCCGGGATGGCACAATCACCCCAATTTTGGCTGAAAGTTTGAAAACCAATTGCCTGTACAACCCCCTAGATCATATCATGCACCTTCATCTTCTAGGAATCCTTTAGAAGACACTTTGCATGCTTTTATCGAGACTCAGGGTAAAATTAACCAAAAGTTTGAATCTTTGATTACACATGTTGTTGAAGAAAACAAGGAGATAAAGAGCCAAGTGTCCAAATTGATGAGTTCCTTGAGTGTGAATGGGAGGTAAGTTTCCTTCTCAAGCTCAGTCGCACCCCATGGTCAACACATGGCGTAAGAGAATTTGAAGGATGTAAATGCCATTGTGATATAAAGTGGTAAGTCATTACACATCCCAACAACGAACAAATAAGAGAATGTGGAAAAGAATCATGATAGTAGTGATGCTGAGCTGCCCAAGGAACCTGAGATCAAAGAGTCCTGTTAAGGTACCATTCCCTCAAGCTTTAAAATCAAGCAAGCGAACTTTGGATCCTAACAATGAAATTCTAGAGAATCTAAGGTAGGTAAAAATCAATCTTTCTCTTTTGCATGTGATTAAACAAGTTCCTACTTATGCAAAAGTTCTCAAGGACTTGTGTACAGTTAAGAGGAAGCACCATGTGAAGAAGACAATGTTCTTGACAGAGCAAGTTAGTGCTCTAATTGAGCAGCGGATTCCTCTCAAGTACAAGGATCCTAGTTGTCCAACTATTACATGCAGCATTGGAAATCATGAGTTTGGGCAAACTTTGCTAGATTTAGGAGCTAGCGCAAATCTAATGCCATATTCTATTTATTTACAGTTGGGGTTGAGAGAAATCAAACCAACCACTGTGGTATTGCAATTGGCTGACCATTCAGTCAAAGTACATCGGGGTGTGGTAGAGGATGTTCTAATTCAAATTGACAAATTTTATTATCCTGTTGATTTCCTAATCTTTGACACTAGCTCTATTGTTGATACTACTTCTAAAACTCGTTTGATTTTAGGTAGGCATTTCCTTGCCACTGCTAATCACTGTTTTAAATTTCATACTGTATCGGCCGGTACGGTTGAAATTTTTCATTTCGGCCGTTCGGCTGGTACAGGTACTATACCTGTTCCGTACCGGCCGTACCGGCTGGTACCGGCCTCAATTTCAGCCTATACCGGCCGATATTTCGGCCTGTGTTTTTTTTTTTTTTTTTTTTTCGTTTTTTCAAACTACAAGCTTATTTTTTAACTTCCAATTCAGACTATACTATTTCTAATTTATATATATATATGTATTTATATATAATTTATTTATATATAGACTATTATTTTGGAATATAATTTTTATATATATAATTTTTTTATATATCGACTATCCCGAAATGTTATCCGGAAACGCTATCCCGAAATGGTACCGGTACCGAAATATTTCGTTCTAGTGCCTTGACCGGTACGGCGTCCGGTACGGTATTCAAAACATTGTTGCTAATGCTCTTATTAATTGCAAGAATTGGCTCGTGAAACTGTCTTTTGGAAACATGACTCTCGAGGTGAATATATTCCATATTGCAAAATAGCCAGAAGATGATGACGAGAGCCACCAGACATACATGATTGACTCACTCATGGATAGGGAGTTTCTACAACTCATGATTTTGATCCCCTTGAATATTTTCTTATTAATTCTGAGTTTGATTCTATCAGTGATCCATTTGATGTAATTGATATTTGTGCTATTTTTTATAAAACTCAGGATTATGGCACTCAAGCATGGCAACTAAAGTTTGAGGAGTTGCTTGAGAGAAGTGAAAAATAAATTTCTTCAAGTGTGGAAGCACCCAAAGTTGAATTGAAGTCTCTGTCTAAGGGTTTAAAATATGCATTCTTTGGTCCAGGTGATACTTTTCCTGTTATTATCTCATCTGAATTGTCTGAGTCTGAATGTGAGAAATTAATTCGGACCCTAACTGAGCATAAGTCAGCCTTACGTTGGATTATTGCTGATATAAAATGTGTTAGTCCCTTGATCTGTTCTCATAAAATTAATTTAGAGGAAGGAACTAGCCCTCGTAAAGACCCCGAATGTAGGCTTAATCCTATTATAAAAGAAGTGGTGAATAATAAAGTGTCAAAACTATTAGATGCAAGAATCATATATCCTATTGTTGATAGTAAATGAGTAAGAACTATACAGATTGTTCCTAAGAAGTCAGGTGTTACTGTGGTGAAGAATGACCCTACAAAACTTGTGACTGGGTGGCGGATGTGCATCGATTATAGAAAATTGAATGCTGCCACCCTAAAAGACCATTTTGCTCTCCATTTTGTTGATCAAATTCTTGAGCGTGTGGCTGGTTATCCTTCCTATTGTTTCTTGGATGGTTATTTTGGTTATTATCAAATTGAAATTGCATTAGAAGACCAGGATAAAACCAATTTCACTTGTCCTTTTGGTACTTATGCTTTTCATAGAATATCATTTGGATTGTGTAATGCATCTACTACTTTTTAACATTACATAATGAGCATTTTTAGTGACATGGTTGAAAATTGCATGGAAGTATGCATGCTTATTGAATTTAGAGAGAGTGTTGACTCGTGAGGAGAATGAATTGGTTTTGAATTGGAAAAAATGCCACTTTATGGTACGTTCAGGTATTGCCTTAAGGCATATTATTTCTTCTAAGGGGTAGAGGTTGATAAATCTAAGATTAAATTAATCTCTAAGTGTAATGCCCGTCCTTGTGATGAGACTTTTTATAAAATGAATTTAGAAAGGACAACGAGAATTACCGTTCGATTTAAAAAATTTTACTTCCATACTCAGGGTGCAAGACTCTACGTTATAAAATAAAATGTGTGTTGCGAATAAAAGAGGTTTACTGCGGAAAACATTAATTTTAACAATAAAAAGTCTCTCATACATTTAAATGCTCGTGCCTAGACTTCCGTGCTCTTCCCCATGGGCCGTGTCCGTCCTGACGCGTACTGCTCATTCATTCCCAGTGGGGGGAGGGGCATACATAAAAACTAAAATGAGTCGATGACTCATAAGCATTACCTCATACAGTTAAAATATAATAACATATATTTTCATTCATACATTCATCATACCGTACATACTATACGTACATGCATACATGCATACGTGCGTTCTTTTGAAAACATCCCTGGATGGCATTTTTCTTTTAAAATGGAGCTTTCTTTTCGTAAAACGTGTCTCCTGTTAGTACCTTCATTTCTTCAAGAGTACGATACATTCATACATTCTTTCTTATCACTTTTATTAGCCGGTACACACTGTTACACTCCGTGTGTTGGGGTTAGCGATCTTCCTTTGGACCCGGACTCTGTCTGTGGACAAGGGTTGGAAATCCCTTTTCAGTCAAGGGGCAGCACTGGGTGCACTACCAGTACTACTTACCTGGCATTGCAATCTGCCCATTCATTGGTACCCTTTTCATTCATTCATGTGGCCGTTACGTATTTTCATACATTACATTCAGTCCTTTCTTTCAGTCCAGTCTTTTCATTCAGTTCAGTCCTTTTATTCTTTTTTTTCAGTTCATTTCAGCTCTATCCTTTCAGTTCGTGGAAAAACGTCGTTTAAAAGCATGAGCTTAAACATCATCCTTCGTGGCATCCATAAAGCATCAGTTCATTGGGGCATCCTTAAAACATCAGTTCGTAGAGACCATTTAAAACAACATATTTTCTTCGTATCGTTTAAAGCATCAATTAAAGCATTAGGTATCAGCCTCACTTCTTTTCTTAGAAAATACATACAATAGATACTACATATAGTTATCCATTCACATGCGTACAATTAATACTTTTGGGTGAATAAAAAGGGGCTGCTAATGAGGGGCTGTACATACTTATACCTTTGAACACTTAACATACTTTCGTAAAAACATCGTTTTGTAAGGCATCGTAAAGGAAAAACATTTCGTTTTCATTTTCGTATATTTTAGAAAGCTCTAGAAGAGTATGAATGCAATACTTACCTGGACTCCATACTACTTTCATATCATGCAGTCCATTCATGTGCGTGTCAGATGGCAACCTACATGCATACACATAACCTTGACGTCATTCTTTATCTAATGCATAAGCAACTAGACTTAAAAGACATAACTACAATTCATTTGGAACACTCTTCTTCTATCCCGTGCTCTTACGTGTCCTTTACTATGCTAAAACCTTCAGAGACCACTTACGGTCACCACCTCTTCCAAACTCGACGTTCTACTACAAGTGCTTATGCACTAAAGCGAACCCATGATTTGCCTTTGGATTAAGATACTAAGACATTCGTCTTACTTTTCCTGTTAACCACATTCTGATGTATGATTTCGACCGATGGAATCACGCATCTTAATCCTAGACAATACACCTGTCACTACCTTCATGCACCTTAGCCTACACTAAATCCTTATTCTCATCCATACAAGCCACACGGCTCTAAGCCAACTCTGAGACTTAAGCACCGTGTAACTATGTTTAGGACAGATTACCCATTACATATGGTGAATCCGCCCGGCACATGTGTCCAACCAGATTACATACGTACCTTACCCCCTTATCACTTAAGACCAACATAGAACACATTGATCACTTGCTTGTGTAAACAAGCACCATACTCCGATACCAACCTTCTCTTAACCCGGCTAGCATGACTCTCCATGCTACCCGTCCCTTTTGACAGTTCATCCCAACACTTATCACGACAAGACTCCGTTCACAACCATGCCTTACGTCACGTCATATAACTTGAGATTACTCTCAAGCTACACCGTGACCGTGTCACGTCACCTGACATCCTGCCACGCCATTTCTATGCCAACTCCTAACTCATCACGAGTACGGTTCCTCACGTACTCCTAACATATCGTGTCATCTCATCATAATCCCGTTGCGCCATTCCTACGCTAACGCCTCACCTATCATAAGCACGATTGTTGGTAACCATGTCACCTTATGACATTCCTCAGTCATGCTTCCGCTGCGCATTCTTCCACTTGTTCTACTACTTCACCCATACTCCCAGCCATAAGTCAATTACGGTGACACTTGTCATCTCAGACTATAGGCTACACCATAACTACATCGAGACACTGTTCCACAGTTCCCGACACTACTCATCACTCTCTACGCCCATCAGCCACACAACCATCCTTATCTCTGCGACACGCCATATGCTGTGTCCCTGAACCTCTTGGAGTGCACTCCACATGTACTCCTTCTCAAACGCTACGCAACATCACCACTATGGCATACACGCCATATGGTGCATTACTCCATCACATGGAGTACACTCCGCTTGTACTCCTCCCAATCCACACAATGCTAGGATGGTATATTTTGTATATACTCTCCTTATCCCACACAACGCCATAAGAGTACATTCTCTTCCCAATCCACATGACGCCATGCTACCATTACAGCACATATTCCACAACCACACTACACAACACAATCTACAACACTTCACAACACACTTTCCAACTATGCCCAACACTTCACTACACGGAATGCCCAACACTTCACTTCACAGCACATCACAATACAGTGAACTCCATAAATACTAATAGCACAATCCACAACCTAATTAACTAATTAACATCTAACATAAACAAGGAGAGATAAAGGGTTATACTATCGACAGGATAATCTGTGTGTTGTTTGCTGACTGTCACGATTGACGACATTGGAAGGGTTCTACGATGCTGCTAACCCACGTACAGTGGCTGTTTAGGCATTTGGATAGCTAAGTTGAGAAGATTTTAGACAATAATGGAAACCACAGCAACTTGCATATGGCGTGGGAGATTCTATTATATAGAAACTTTACAAGAAAGTAAACGTTACAGACTATTAAAGTTGAACAAGCTATACAAGGAAAGATGACTATACATTCTATAATTAAAACAAATCAGTTCCTACATCTATGGCTCTTTACATTGTCGTATATTGCTTCCTTGATATCAGCCTTGATTCTCTCCTTGATGTCTGTCATAATTATCTCTAGAGAACAAGATTGTGTTATCTTCAACACCCCCCCTCAAGTTAAGCGTGGTTGACAACACGCAAAGCTTGGATCTGAAGAGCTGAAACAGAGGACGGGATAGACTTTTGGTGAATATGTTCGCGATTTGCAAGTGTGATGGCACATGTTTAATTGTTAAAACACCATTGCAGACTAATTCTCGAACAAAGTGAATATCAATATCAATATGTCGAGACCATTTTTGAGCAATTGGATTTCGAGTCATGAAGATTGCACTGGTGTTATCACAAAGTAATGTTGGCTTCTCTTTTGGCTGAATGTGCAAATCATGAAGGATGTTCAACATCCATTTAACTTTAGTTGAGGTTAGAGCTAATGCTCTGTATTCTGATTCCGTAGAAGATTGAGACACTGTGGATTGCTTTTTAGAAGTCCATGACACTAAATTGTCTCCAATGAAAATTGCATAACTGGATGTTGATCTACTTGTATCGGGGCAGCCAGCCCAATCGGCATCAGAGTATACCGATATATATATATATATATATAGATTGTTGGATGGTCTGATATGGAGACTGAAATGGAGAGTGCCTTTAAGATATCGAAGAATTCTTTTAACAGCTTGAAAATGTTGATCTCTTGGTGAATGCATGAATTGACTCACTGAATTCACTGCATGTGTAATATCCGGCCTTGTAATTGTTAAGTATTGCAGTGCACCAACTAAAGATCTATAAGTAGTCGGTGAATTAAATTCAGAACCAGCAACAGTTAAGTGAGTGGAGACAACCATTGGTGTTGCAATTGGCTTGGAATCGAGTAAGTCAGAGCGAAGAAGAATATCTCTTGCATACTTCATTTGACTGAGGAAGATTCCAGTTTCTGAATGAGTAACTTCTAGCCCCAAAAAATAATTTAAATTGCCAAGGTCATTCATGGAGAATTCTTGCCGTAGTTTTTCAATGAAATTGTCAATGAGAGACTTGTGGCTTCCTGTGATGACAATGTCATCAACGTATAAGAGGAGGTAAATAAGACCATTAGCCGATGAGTGAACAAAGAGGCTAGAATCTGACTTGTTGCAATTAAAACCAATGGTAAGTAAGAAGTGGATAAATCGATGAAACCATGCTCTCGAGGCTTGCTTCAAGCCATAAATTGCCTTTCTGAGACGACAAACATGATTTGGGTAAGAAGCATCAATATATCCCGGTGGTTGTTCCATATAGACTTCTTCTTGTAGAAGACCATGTGAGAAGGCATTTTTAACGTCAAGTTGACGTATGGTCCAGCTGCGAGAAACTACAAGGGATAGAACAATTCTTACTGTTGATGCTCGAACAACTGGGCTGAATGTATCATTAAAATCAAGTCCATAGTGTTGAGTATAGCCTTTAGCAACAAGGCGAGCTTTGAGTCTATCAATAGTTCCATCCGAATGATATTTGGTGCGAAAGACCCATTTTGAGCCAACTACATTTTTTGCAGGTGGTCTTTGAACTAGTTCCCATGTTTGATTGAGCTTGAGAGCATGGATTTCATCATTCATTGCAGGGAGCCATCCTGGAGTCTTAGCAGCACTTTTGAATCCCTTTGGTTCCTTCACTACTAGAAGAGATGATAGTAAAGGAGAAGATGGAACTTGACAAACATAATTGTAATGTTTTGACTTTGATATTCCAGCTTTGCCACGAGTTGTCATAGGATGAGAATTCTGATGTGAAGAACTCGAAATTGGTGGAGGCTGCATATCTGATAGTCTCAGTTGCTGGATTACTGATAGAAGGCAGAGGCATTGATGAGACTCGAGAACTGTCCAACTCCAAGGCACATGATTTACATGGTTGAGACTCAGTTTCTTGTGGTAATGGTTGGGAACCTGCAGAAGGATTAGTACTAGGCAAGGAAAAATTTGATGTGCAGGTATCATGAAAGGAAATGAAATCTGAGAGGGCTGCATACTAGAAGATGAAAATGGAAATGTTGTCTCATCAAGTCGTGCATGCCTGGTTACAAAAACTCGATGTGTTTTAGGATCTAAGCACCGAAATCCTTTATAGGAAGAATTGTATCCAAGAAAGATGCAAAAAAGACTTCTTGGCTCAAATTTATGTTTAGCATAGTCACTCAAATATGGAAAGCACAGGCAGCCAAAGGTGCGAAACATGGCATAAGTAGGGGACTTACCATACATAATTTCAAATGGAGAGACCTCATTCAAGACCAGTGTGGGCAAGCGATTAATGGTGTACACGGCTGTACTGAAAGCTTAAACCCAAAAATGAAGAGGAACATTAGCATGAAAAAGCATTGTGAGGCCTGTTTTAGTGAGGTGCCTATGTTTCCTTTCGGCTCTACCATTTTGAGATGGGGTATAGGGATAAGAAATTTGATGATGAATGCCACATTTAATTAAGTGAGACTGGAAAATGGTACTTTTGAATTCACCTCCCCCATCACTTTGGAATTTTTTTATTTTTTCCGAGAACTGATTTTCAACCAATGTTTGAAATTTTATGAAGGTTTGATAAAAATCAGCTTTGTGCTCTGATGGATAGAACCAAGTGAAGCGCGAGTGATCATCGATAAAAATGGTATAATACCGATATCCTGAGATTGAATTTATAGGTGCTGGACCCCATAAGTCGCAATGGATGAGACCTAAGATATTGTTGGAACGACTTTCACTTGCTTGAAATGGAAGTTTATGGCTTTTAGCCTTTTGACAGCTAACACATAAAGAAGGATTTGGCAATATAAAGGTAAGAGACAAAAAACCTTGTTTATTAAGCATGGAAATTATTTTTGATGATACATGGCCCAAACGAGCATGCCAAGTATAAAAGGAATTCAAAGATTCTGTTTGGCAATAACAGAAGAAAAAACATGGTTTCCATGCTTCAGTACATAAAGGCCATCTACTCGATTACCGCTTGCCACCACCTTTTGAGTTTGAAGATTCTGTATGATAAAATCATTGTCAGTAAAGGAAACAAAGAAAGGAAAATCATTTGTAAGCTTACTGACAGATAACAGATTTTCGGTTAAATTTGGCACAACCAAAACATCATTTAATGTAAGAGAAGGAGTAGGAGAGCATGAACCCATGTGTGTAATGGGTAGAGATGATCCATTACCAACAATAACTTTGTCCGTACCAGTGTAAGGTTCCACCTTATTAAGTTGAGGCACATCTGAGGTCATGTGTGCCGATGCTCCTGTATCAGTATACCAGTCAGCAGTGTCATTGCTAATTGTGCAATTTGCAAATGCTTCAGCAAGATGTGCATCATTTTTGTGTATCTGAGTTTGCAGTCCGTGGCATAGTGCCCTTCTTCATGGCATATTTGACATCGAGGAGGACGTTTATACTGTTGTTTGCCACGATTTCCTCCCTTGAATTGGCCTCCCTTATATTTCTGTTGATAATTATTAGACTTTGCATTTTGATTTGTAGATGAGGCATTAGCAACATAAGCAGAGGCACCTGCATTGTTATCAATTAACTTGGAAAAAAGATCAAAGCTTTCAGCCTTAGGAACAACATCTTTGAAACTTAGAATTGGAGTTAAAGAGAGTTGAGTAGTGGAGAAGGTTGAGAATTCATGGCCTAGATCACGTAAATACCAGTGAACTTTGTCAGTATCTTCAATTGGTCATCCCATTGCCGATAGTTGATCACAATGAGATTTGAATACGCGAGAGTATTCTGAAACGCTGCGAGAGCCATGCTTCATGAGATGAAGTTCACCCTTGATTTGAAGCTCACAAACCTTGGACTTATGGCTGAAAGCAGTTTCAAGGGTAGTCCAGACATCTTTTGATGTCGTGAGTCCAATGATTGCAGATAATGCTTCCTCCGTGAGAGAGGAAAGGAGAAGGCTCATGAAAAGTTGGTCATTTTGCTTCCAAATATTAATGGTTGTGGGATCAGTGGTAGCGGAAGGCATAAAGGTTGAGCCATCAACATAACCATAGAGTTTTTGGCATTGCAGCAGGGGTACAACTTGGCTGCGCCAGAGCAGAAAATTTGTTGAGGATAATTTTATTGTAACCATGTGAACCATGGTGTTGAAGGAGAGGGTAGAAGAAGAATTTTCTGAGGCCATAGGATCGATTGGAGTTTAATCCTATAGAGCTCTTGATACCATGAGAAGATTTTAGACAGTAATGGAAACCACAACAACTTGCATATGGCGTGGGAGATTCTATTATATAGAAACTTTACAAGAAAGTAAACGTTACAGACTATTAAAGTTGAACAAGCTATACAAGGAAAGATGACTATACATTCTATACTTAGAACAAATCAGATCCTATATCTATGGCTCTTTACATTGCCGTATATTGCTTTCTTGATATCAGCCTTGATTCTCTCCTTGATGTCTGTCGTAATTATCTCTAGAGAACAAGACTGTGTTATCTTCAACATAAGTGTGATCTTGAAAGGGCTCATGGTGGCGGTGAAGGGCTGTACACAGCTTATCTAGCCGTGTACAACGGCTATCCACCACATAAATTGGCGGTTCTGGGAGGGGCTTGGAAGGACCTTGGCGAGGTCATGGTGGCGTCGGGGTGGCGCCACAGTGGCCTACGGCAGCGGGTCGAGCTTGGCAAGGAGGGAGAGTCCGTGAGAGAGCTTGGAAGAGGGGGAGGACTTGGCTGGCATGGAGGAGTTCGGGGAGGTGTCATGGTGGCCAGAGGAAGCTTCGGTGGTGGTGCAGCGGCCTGGGTAGCTACGCACGGTGGCGCAAGGGAAGAAACCCGTGCGTGAGGGAGGAGAGAGCCCATGTAGTTGAGGGAGGCTATGGGCCTCGGATCAAGTGGAGGAGGAAGGGGGAGGGAAGGAGAAGTTCATGGTGGTGCTAGGTGGGGCTGGAACCGGCGCACGGCGGCGCTAGGGCCATCGGTGGCCATGAAGCCGTGCGAAACCCATTTATGGGTTTCGTGCATGCATGCAACGGAGGGGGAGAGGAAGGTTGTCGTGGCTTGGGTTCCATGGGAGAGGTTCATCGGTGGAAGGGGAGGCCATTGGTGGCAGTGTGGTGGCCTGGGTGGCTGCGTACGGTAGTGGAGAGGGCTGCGCATGGTGAAACCGTGCATGAGAGGCTGCGTGTGTGCAACGGGGAAGGTGGCTGCAAGGTGGAGGCTGACTTCGATGGTGGGAGGTCGCTGGCGTGAGGGGAAGCTGCCGATGGTGGAGGTGAGATTGGGTGGCGCACGGCGGCACCTGGCTGGAGGAAGGAAGAATCGGGCGAGAGGGGAGGCAGCGTGCGACGTACTCTGGGGAGAGGGAGGAGAGAGAGAGAAGGGAGGGAAAAATGAGAGAAAAGAGAGAGGGCTTCAGTATTTAATCCAGACCCCTCATCTTGGGATCCTTAAAATGATCTAACGGTGGAGGAATAAAACACTGATTTAAAAATGCGTAAATATTAATTTAATTAAAAGCACTAAGAGGAATTAAGGTAGAATATTATTTAAACTAAACTTTAGTTTATAAAATAATATTTCTTCATCATTAATAAAATGATGAAGTCTTATTTAATATCTTTAAGGACTAAAATCATTTAATTCAATTAAAGCTTTTAACATAATTTAAATCTCATAATATTTTAAATAACTGAAATCATTTTAATAATTAATATTAAAATGATTTTCGACAATTAGAATATTTTTGGAGCTCTTCAAAAATAGAATAATTGTCGTATTTAAAATCAAGCTTAGTTGAATGACACTGGAAATACCTCATATAAATATTTCTAGTGCATTTAAAACATTGAGCATACTTTAGAAATCACATAGTATCTTTGAAAACACGTCATCAGGGTTCGGTACGTATAACGAGGCTCACAGTCATTAGAGAGAAGGGGTGGATTGTTGCATAACTTCCGCTCTCGAAATTTGCTAACGTCAGAAAGAAGAAGCCTCACGTAAAAAAGAAAGAGTGTACGTCAGAAGAAAGAAGTGGAGTGTTACACTAAGTTGCCTACACCTAGGACAGTAAAGGATGTGAAATCCTTTCTTAGTCATGTGGGCTTTTATAAAAGGTTCATATAGAATTTTTTTCACCATATTAAGACCACTATGTGACCTCCTAGCTAAAGATGCCTCATTTGAGTGGACACAAGCTTGTCAAGAGGCCTTTAAAATGTTAATTAGCAAACTTACCTCAGCACCCATAATGCAGCCACATGATTGGACTTTACCTCTTGAGATCATGGGTGATGCTAGTGATTTTGCTGTAGGTGTTGTTCTTGGATAGCGAAGGGAGGAGAAGCCTTTTGTCATTTACTATGCTAGTAGAACTCTAAATAGTGCTCAGATGAATTACTCCACCACTGAAAAAGAGTTGCTAGATGTAGTGTTTGCTTTGGATAAGTTTCGTGCTTAATTGATTGGTTCTCCTATTATTATTTTCATAGATCATGCAGCCCTTAAGTACATTCTTATAAGGAATGATGCTAAGGCGTGACTAATATGGTAAATTTTAATTTTGTAAGAATTTGACGTCACCATCAAAGACAAGAAAGGAGTAGAGAACGTAGTGGCTGGCCATCTCTCAAGGCTCACATTTGAGGACACCTCTGACCACCTGCCAATCAGAGATGATTTTTCTGATGAGCATTTACTTACTATTACTTCTCTACCTTGATTTATTCATATTGTGAATTATTTGGCTGTAGGTAAGATGCCGGTGGATTGGAGCGTTGAGGACAAGAGGAAGTTTATGATTGAAGTATGCAATTTCTATTGGGATGACCCTTCTCTTTTCAAATACGGCCTTAGAGTCAACTAGACATTTATTCAAAACTATTATATATGCTTCGAGTAAAAATCAATCCACATCTCATTAGTGCATTAAAAGCACAAAGCAATAATCGATTTCCTTTATAACATACAGTTCTAGTATAAAAACCTCTACTTATAGTGTGCTCAACTTTTTAGTTTATATTTGTGGCTTCTCGGTTTCTGTTTAGTGTAAAAATTATTAGTGTACAATTTAATTTTACGAAAATACTTTTTTAACCTTGTAAATTATGAAAATTCTAATTTTACCTTTCTTTTTGTATTTAATCATGCTTTTTCCATTAACTTTAACTGATCTGCATTTTGACCTCTAACTTTACTAAAATCATATTTAAACCTCTGTTTTCGCCATTTTCTTCATAAATTAAAGCAAATTGGTTGGAACAAACAAGGCATGAGAGTTGACTGTTGTTCACAAAGTCTCTCCCCTACGACATATGTCCAATCAAGAGAGGTTGGACCTCTTTGCTGGATGCCAGCCCATATTTCAATAGAGCTAGTCTGCTGTACCAACTATACAGTTTAATGTGACCGCTTGTCAAATTTTTTTTTATTTAATAATTAAGAAAATAATTTTAAATATATTAATGTAATTTTTTATTTTTTTAAAATATTTAAAAATAATAAATAAATATAAATAAAAAAATTAGATAAAAAAACATTAATTTTGCACTAGCGGTCACTTGCAGCGGTAAGCTGCAAGCGGCACGCTAGTGCTACTCGCCCATATTTATTTGCTGTCTGAAAAGGCCGCTTAAGGAGCTGCCGCCTGAAATGTCCAATGGCCATTGTCATGTTTTTAATAAATTCTACAAACTTTTATTAACATTAATGGTTAGCCCAATGCTATCTATATATATAAATATATATATATATATATATATATCCTAATTAAGCAAATTTTTATTAGAAACGGAAATGATGATGCATGAAGAGAGGGGGTGGGATTTTCCAACAAAAGTTTTAGTGCAAAAAACTACAGTACAAAAGAGGTAGAAAAAAGAAAAAAAAAGATTTTGAGATCAATTTTTTAGTTTCTATTTATGCCTTATAAAGAGGACGCCGTCTTAAAAGATGAGAATAAACAATTCGTAAAGTTAGACAAACTATAGAGCCATCGTTGGTGGTAGTGGAGCCTCTACTGTAAGCGGTGATGATGGTGGGTACACTGTAATTTGCTATCCTAAAATATTTTTTGAGAGATTCATAGTCCATTTTTAAAGATTATTAGTTAGAAAAAATGATAATAAAATAAAAAATATGACATTAGATGAGCTGATTTGTGATCAATCATCTGCCTTCTGGCGCATCTATAATGGTGCATGACAACCACGTACCGGTGAGATGGAGGCGAGGCAGGCCCAATGTCATAATCTTTTAAAGCAGTACAGGCTTTGTTAGATAAGATATTATTTTTATTATATTATCAAAATATAATTTTTATATTAAAATTTTAAAAAATTAAAAAATTAATTATATTTTATAAAAAATTTTAAAAAATTATAATAATTAAATAAAATCGAATGAGATAGTTTGTGAAAATAGTTAAATAATCATTGGGTATCAAATAATCTCAATTGCCTGTAAGAAAAAGAGAAGATGGATATGCGTGTACACGTGCAGACGCGAAGGATGAATGATGAATCGGTCCTCTGTTGACGGAGAAAACGCAGTACAAAAGGGATCTGCAGTCCGCAATTTAGGGACAAAAGAGTTGCTCCAATTCTCTCTCGCCCATCGTCTCCGCTTTCTAGAGTGAGAAAGAAATAGAATTGCTTCAGATAGCCATCATTATTAATGCTTGTGTGTGAATGAGAACCCCGCCATCGCTGCTATCTCTCACAGTTGAGTCAGCTCTTCACAACCTCTGCAACATCTCCGATCTCTCTCCTCTCCCGGATCACATCCTCCTCGACCTATTCCTGGTGCGCTCTCTCTCTCTCTCTCTCTCTCTGCACCCCCTTTTCTCTGTGTGTTAATTTGCGCCTTGGCTTTGGATGGTAATTTATTGTGTTCTTTTACCCAAATGGCACTGGACACTACTCTAGGAGACAGGAGTACATTGGTTTCTGTCTTTGAGTGAAAGTTAAAGCTTAATTTACTATAAATTAGGTGGCTTCTTTTGGATTTTGTTGATGCTCAGATGGTTAGATGTATTTTTGACGCATCTTAATATTGCTTGTTAACAACAAAACTACGTGTTACTTTCTGAAAGTAACTAATTCCAGGATGAGGCCATTCTGGATTAGACCATTCCATTATGGGACTAAATCATCTGTTTCTCGTTTCTGTTCCGTTCTTTTAAGCTATGTCGTTTCCGGTGGTGGAACCAGACATTTTTCTGCGGGGGGGCCAATTTTCGAACATGTAACGTTTGTTTAAAACAAAAATGTATAAATCTCAAGTTTAATATCACGGCAAATCATTAAATCATAACTATCTATAAAAGTTACGTCCCGGTAAAATCATCTTTGAATAAAGCTTTTATTTCAAAGAAACAAATCTATAATTTGCCATATACATGGGGAAATAAAATTATAAAAAACACAACTAGCATCTCCTTTAAATTTATTATGACAGTCTTTCATGGAATAGTATTGATCCATTACCATTTTTGTAACGATTTTTTTAGGAAATTTTTTCTCAATAAAAACTAACAAGTGATTTTCATAAGCTCATCTTTCATTCTAGTAGGTAAGCTAGTTTATACATGTTTCATATAAAATCTGGATATTATGGTGCTACATTAAGTATATAATGCTACAATTGAGACTTCAAATGAACTTTTTCTTGCTTGAGGTGGGGTTGTTTGGATGTTGAGATGGTTTCATTTCATCCTATCTCATCTTGTCACATCTCAACATCCAAACACCACTCAAACATATACTTTTCAAATTTAAATTTTTAACTTTTTCATTTAATCATTATCTAATCATTACAACTTTCTCAAACTTCCAAATAATAATAATAAAAAAATAACTTTTTCAAATCCCAAAACAAAAATAGTATTAATTTTTATATTTTAATACTATTTTAACTTTATAATATTTTTATTCAACCTTTTCTCTCTTCTTTCCCAAAATCCTATAAAACATGATAACTCAAACCATTTCACTACTAATACAAACCATTTCACCACTATTCACATATTTCTCATCTCATCTCATTCCCCGAACATTAGTTCTCAACTATTTTTTCATGCAAAATGTCAACCATAAATGATTCTTGTGTTTTTTTCACTTTGGATTCCGTATTAAGAAGCTTTATTTTGTATAATCAAGAAATTTGGGATCCATATGAATAAGTTTATTATTCTCATAAATTTGAATTTAGTTTTAAGCTTTTTTTAGAATTTGCACATCAATTGAAAGAATTTTGGGGGCAAAAAACTTAATCTTATAGGGGCCACACCATAAAAAAACACATGATATATAGAAATTAAATAAAATTTTGGGCGATTCAGGAAAAAATTGGAGAGAGGCATTTCTATTTAATACAGATTTTAGAAAGTTTTGGAGAACTTGTGAAGGTTATAATTTTTTTTTTTTTTTTGCCCCCCCTCTAGCTAATAAGGTGGTTCTGCCACTGGTTGTTTCCATTCCTTTCTTTATCTTAGGGTCCAAATGAACACAGTCTAGATTATTCAATCCCTCTTAATTCATCATTTCCTTTCCTTTATAAACTACCAAAGAACCTCCCTTAAGGTATATGTGTGTTTCCCGACTATTCCGTACCTTACCTTATAGTTTCCTTTCCTTCCATTTCTTTATTTGTTTAAAAGATAATAATTATACATATGTCATGGCATAGTGAAGCATAGATAAAAGCTCTTTTACATTCACAATTCTCATAAATAAGGCTACATGTAACATGGCTGACATGGAGTAGGCTATACACCATGTGTTTAATTAACATGTACATATCACATAACTTTAAAAAAGAACATTTCGCTTACGTGTTTAACAAGAAGGCATGATCATAACCATGATCATAAACATGGTTGAGTGGCATGTTTCTAAGGTCATAACTTTGCCTCTATCAGTCCATTTTGACAGTTCCTTTGAGGGTTACCTTGCTGGAATTTCCAGAAGGCATGTTGAGTGGAACACACTGTGACAGTTTCATATTAACATGAATGTGATGCTGTCCAGTAAAATGGCAGCAGGTGGATTATGCAATATGCAAACTATTTTATCATGCATGGCATCACTTAACATGTATATGAGCTGTGGATGAGTGCGTAATGCTTTCATGATTCATAAGTGAATGTTTTTGGGTCATATCACATGCTGTTTGACTGTGTAAATGCATGCACTTGTAAACAGATCACTGAGCATTGTACAAAGATATGTAAAAGTTCTGACTTTATACATATTTTTATTCCTAGTCTCCGCTACATGTTATGCATAGATGTATGTACATGTTTCATGTCTTTGGCATGTAAAAGGTGCATGTAATTTCACAAAACAGTTGCTGTTTGTAGTGCATGATGAAAACTGGACCTCCAGAGTCAATTGGGGTTGATAACAGCAACCCCTTTTTAAGCTTTAATGAGATGTTGACAAGTTTTTCAAAGAATTATGCATGTCATGTTTTGGGTATGCACATGGTTCCGAAATTTTCTTTCGATGTTATGAATACCATATGGTAGTAACTAAATGGAGTCCAAGAAGACAAATATGCAAAATTCGTGGTTTGATATATGTTTGTCCACGCTCATGCTGCAATCATGTCGAAATGTCGAACATTAGAAAAATCTGGCTATTGAGTCATGAAACTATACTTGAAACATGTACATGTTTTATGTGGGTGATGCACATTTGATTTATGTGTGCTGTAAATCTAGACATGTCTTTCTTGAGAAGATCATGATATAAATAGCTGTCTGGAGTTGCTGTGATGCTGTCATGGTCATGACAGCTTGTGTTTTGTGTGTGTTCCATTAAGGGTGTCACAGTATATGTATAGGGGCTTCAAGTGCAAGTTCCTAAGCCTCTTACATGCAATACTAGATAATAAATAGGGTTCTTGGTCTGTCTAAGTTGCTGGCAGCAAACCTTAAATTTTGGTGCTACAATGAGTTGAGTGGTTTCTCACCTTCAAGGTCTCGGGAGGCACTGGCCATCAAGGAGGAGTGTAACACCCCCTCCCTATAGGTTAGGAGTGTTATGTACCTTCGTAACTGTGCTTGGTAAAGAGGCTCAGCATAATAAAAGCACCTAATTTTATCGGAAATAAATTCCAAAAATAGCATAAAAAATAGTCTCATAGCAAGAAAATTTAAAACTGATATTTTTGTGAAAAAAAAAGACTCATTTACTAAGTCTGAAAATCCCTTGACACATGATCTATTCCTGGCCATCAGTTTGCCAACACATCTTCTTTACCTGGACATTTTAAAAACACAAAAAAAAAAAAAAAAAAACAAATAAACAACCAAAATGGTCGAATTCTCAATAAGTAGTACATCACACTTCAAATATAATAAGCACAGGGCTTTCTTGAAAAGCGTGCATACTTAATACTAAATACTATTACTAACATAAACATGTAACATGCACTATGCATAACTCATTAAACTTGTCTTTCCCTTTCTTTAATGGCCAGCACACCTTAACTCCTGTGTGCAGAGTTGCACACCAGATCCACTACTTGTGGCCACAAGGGGAGCTGCTTAACTTATCATAACATTTATGGTGGATCACGCTTAGGTTTGTGGTTTGCACATCCACCCATAGGCCATAACTGCATCTCTTATGGCCATTCTTAAGGCTTATTTCATAACTTATCTTTTATCTTTCTTACCATGATGCATGTAGAGCACATAATGACATAGCTTATCGTAATCATAAATGGAAACATATTGTGATGCATGTAAAACATATAGTAACATAACATTTAAACTCACTTTCATCATATCATAACTAGGTACGTATAAAGGAGCTTTCAATAAAGGGTCATACATACGTAATACTTTAAAACAAAAAAAAAAGACTGCTTACCATACATACATGCAAGGTTATGATAATGCTACTTACCTCTTTTATTCTATCGATAACAAACACATCAATAATCACGCTGGAAAAGGGTTGGACTTGATAGGGTGAGGCTGGTTCTTTTTTCAATCTCCTGAAATTGGAACAGTTATCTAAGGTTAGGGATTTGTCTTCTTGAAGAACATTGCATGGGATTGCTATAAAAACTTCCAGACTCACAGCAGCCTCTGTTTTTCTAGTTTTCAGGCCATACAGTCCTTTTAATGAGACCTAAAAACCCTAATAATAGGGCTGTACGAATTGAAGTCAGTCTGTTTTGAAAAGGGGTTCTAAGAATCCTAATGGCTAGAAGTTCTAGCATAAATATGTTGCTATTTTGGATCCATTGAGGAGTCATATAAATGGGGCTGATTTCTACTTCTCTAGATCTGGAACAGCTCAAATCCCATCTTAAAGAGTCCTAGCAGGCTGTAACACACTCCTGTTGGTGCTAGAATTCTTCTATAACAACCTAACTGTGGATAAACTTCATATAGAGGGTTTCTTGGCACCTAGTCTAGTTCTAACTTGTCCAAAAAGGGCTGGTTTCCAATTATCACAAATTTAACGACCAAAAATCAAATGGGCTTTGGCTAGAAAATACTTGGGTTTATCCATCCGTATCCATGCGTAATGGGCTGAGCCTTCTTCAGTTTAGGGTATGTTTGGACACTATAAGAATTCTTAGAATTCTCAAAATTCTCAAACCTTCTGATAATTCATCCCCAGACATCAATCAAACACAAAACACTTTTTCAAATTTTCAACTTTTTCATCTAATCATTACCTAAATATTATTCAAACACAAAAATCAATACAACTTTTACAAACTTCAAAACAAAAATAATATTAAAAAATTATTTTTAAACAATTTTATAACTTTATAATTTTTTTATTCAACTTTTTCTCTCTTATTTCCCAAAACCCAATAAAACATCTTCACTCAAACTATTTCACTACGATTCACTAAATTCTGAGATACTCCAAATTCTGAGATACTCCAACTGTCCAAACATGCCTTCTGAATGGTCCATAATTTCATATCCAATCCTATCTCCTCACTACCAGATCCTCAAATAATAAAGCCTAAAAAATTGGGCCCGTGGTCCGAACTTAAAAACCTAAAAAATTTGGGTCTGGATATTACAAGGAGGGTCGGGGTTCTTCTTTTTGGTGCTAGACCTGCTGTCTCAGTGGCTAATTCTGGAACTTGGTGGTGTATTTTCCAACTTCTCGGGCAACCTAGAGTGGCAGTGACTTGATTCTTGGTTTGCTGCTGCTGGTTTGGCACAACAAATCCTTGTGCAGTAGCAGGAAGGATTGGTGGCACACTAGATGCAAGAGGTTGTGGCCCTCTCTCTTGGTGGCTTACTAGAATCAAGAGCCAAAGGGCTTTCTGTGCTGCTGGGCGACACTGTGGGGAGTGGATGGGTTTCTCCTATTGTTGCCTTGCTAATTAATAGGATTAAGAGGCTGCTAGGGTAAGTAATAAGGTCGGCAGAAAAATATTAGGGCTGCTGGGAATAGCCTGGCCACCCTTGACTTGCGTGGTTTGGAAATTCCCTAATGCTTCCTAATGTTTGGGGATTCTACTCTCAGTTAAAGGTAGCAGCAGATTACATGCGTATATGGGGTTGGTTTAGTCAAAGGCTTCCTATTTTGAAATAGTGCGTATGCTTTATGCTTTTGCATGATATAGTGTGTATGGTTCTGGTTTGTATCCTGTGATATATAATGAATTTTGATTGCATTTTGCAACTATAATTTGATTATTTGCCTCTCTGCAGGATCATATATTGCCCTCTTCCATTTATGTAAAAACTTTCTTTGGATGATTGTCAATGTCCTTACAGTAACATTTACTATTTATGATGGGCAGAGAACTTTGCAAGCTGGTAAACTGACTGAAAAAGTTTTGAAGCTCTTCCTGGCAACTGGCAATGACAAAGTCCTTTCACTGATCGAGGCTCTTAATATCCAGCACATCCTCACACCTGTACTTCCTACCAGTATGTCTGTCTTTTTCTTTCAATGCTCCTGTCTTTTCAGTAAATTTTAGCGGAGCTCAGAGCAGTTCTATTCTGATCTTCTTGGCAGGATGCTCTGAAAAATTTTAAGTTACCGTTTGCATTGCGTGAGCGCACTTCAAAACATTGAGAGTCCAGACTTCAGCTGCTTGAAGGAGTTTGAAAAAAGGTTTGGGTTTTGGGATCATCTTTTGATAAGGCTGGGAAGATGTCTCAAGCAAATATTGAGGACAATGAGGTTGACATTGTGATTGCGGCCCTCCACTCTGACCTGACATCATTTATGATTGAGTGGAAGCCTGTGTTTTCCCGATTCCATCTGATAATTGTAAAAGACCCAGATCTCTCTGAGGAACTCCAAATACCAGAAGGCTTCAACCTTGATGTTTATACAAAGTCTGACATAGATCGAGTTGTGGGTTCTTCCACTTCCATTGTCTTCTCTGGATACTCATGCAGATATTTTGGTTATCTTATATCCCAGAAGAAATATATTATTTCAGTTGATGATGATTGCATTCCAGCTAGGGACAGTTCAGGCTCTTTTGTAGATATTATTGCCCAGCATACTGACAACCTGAAAACTCCAGCCACTCCTTTCTTTTTCAATACAATCTATGATCCGTACCGTAAGGGAGCAGATTTTGTTCGTGGTTATCCATTTAGCCTGCGAAGTGGGGTTGCATGTGCTTTGTCTTGTGGACTGTGGCTCAATCTGGCAGACTATGATGCACCAACACAAGCCCTCAAACCAGGACAGAGGAATACTCGATATGTGGATGCTGTTCTGACTGTGCCAGCTAGGGCTATGATGCCTGTAAGTGGAATCAACATCGCTTTTAATCGTGAGCTGGTGGGGCCTGCTTTGATCCCAGCTTTGAAATTGGCGGGGGAAGGAAAGTTGCGGTGGGAAACAGTGGAAGATATATGGTCAGGAATGTGTGTTAAGGTTATTTGTGATCACCTTGGGTTAGGTGTCAAGAGTGGATTACCTTATGTTTGGAGGAATGAAAGGGGAAATGCCATAGATAGCTTGAAGAAGGAGTGGGAAGGTGTGAAGCTGATGGAAGAAGTGATCCCTTTCTTTCAGTCAGTCAGGTTGCCGCAATCTGCCATCAAAGCTGAAGATTGTGTGGTTGAGATGGCAAAAACTGTGAAGGAGCAGCTGGGACAGTCGGATCCAATGTTTGCCCGTGCCGCCGAAGCCATGGTGGAGTGGGTCAAGCTCTGGAAGGCTGTTCGATCAAGTCAACTGTCCACTTGATTTTAGGAGGTATGATTGGTTCCCTTATATTTTAAGGTGTTCCAATACATTCCTTCGTAGCTCACGGTTTACATACAATATGTGGGGAGGGAATAATTACTTTATGTTTAGACGGGCAGGCTGCAGGAATTCTATTTGTTTATGTTTACACCATGACTTTTGTTTGTTACTAGCAATGCTTACTGTTTGGCTCCTCTCTCTCTCTCTCTCTCTCTCACACACACACACAGAGTTTTACACATTCGAAGTTCATTGAATTTCCATTTAGGGAACAAATAAAATTGGACAGTAAAGAGAAGTTTAGCATGGTCAGTGCAAGGTTTAATGTGTATGCAATGGTGAGAATTCTTGATTGATTCATTCAAATCGTATGGGGAACCTTGTAGAGAAAAAAGGCATTGTCATCTTCTCTAATGCTTGAAATACAGAATGAAAAACAAATTAGCACTCCACTGGCAATACATGCATGGTCTTGTACTCTCTCTCACACATAGGCCTGCAACCCGATGACATTTAACTGGGTTTGGACCCGACCCGTCACTGTTTGCACGCCAACCCGGTCCGACCCGACCCCTGTTACATGTCACAGACCTTTTTTTTTTTTTTTTTGTCCTACCTGCTACTTTCCACAGTGGTTATTGTGACATGTAATATAGTGAATTGTTCTTTGTGCTTTTAAATGAGATTAAAAAAACCATCAAATCAGTTGTGCTGCTTTCTTATTTGTTTGGATAACAAACTTAGCTACTTAAGGTATACATGACATCTTTCTCTTACTCACTACCTGTGCCGGTGCCTTGCTTGGCTTCTTTGAGAATGAGTTCCAAGAGCTTCTTGTACATATCAATGGCAGATTCAAGCATGTCAATGGCTCTGCTCCTGTCCTTTGACACAAAGTCAATATCTCTTCCATTTCTAGTGTCTGCTTCATGGGAAAACTCAACTCTCTACCAGAAAGACTCCGATTCCTTGATTCATCAGTTGCAGAAGTTCCTCCAACGCCATGCCCCTTGCCATAACTAATCCTCCCTGTGCTTACCACCATATCACTAATGCTCCCCATCTCATTTTTAAAAGCCATAATGAGCTCTCCCGTCGTGATTACCTGAATCCATACACTTCCATCTTCTGCTGCAGATACCAAATTCCGCCCCTCATTTGTTATCCCCAAAGATATGACTGCCCCATCATGTTTTTGGGTCCATTTCACCAGTTCCCCCCCTTGGCTAACAAGTTTTTTGCTTCCAACCTTCAATGTTCCCTTGTAAACAGAACCATCTAACCCTGTTGCATGAAACTCAGACTCTGTTGGGTCTAGTGCAACTCCAAAAATTATGCATGGGAATGCCACTGTCCTAAGATGTGTCCCACGTGAAAGATTCCAGAACTTACATGTACAATCCAATGAACAAGAGATTATTGTAGAGTTGCAGAGCCCCACTCTAAGAGTAATGTTAGTAACTGAATCAGCATGTGCTGGAAATCGATGTAGTATGATATTGCCTCCATTCTCATGCCTGGCTAAAGAAAGTTCAAAAAATTTCAGAATTTTAGCAACCTCAAACTCAACCTCATAACAAAATTTCAGCAAAAAAACAATGTATTTAGACCAGTTTTAGGAAAGGTACCCAGAGGAAACAAAAACCCCAATGTATTTATTTATTTATTTAGTTCTTATAATAACAGCACATTGACACAACTCAATTATAGTGCAGATGGTTAGGTATTCCACAAAACAAAGGGTATTTTCAAACTACTCTGTATTATTTCAAACTACCTTGCAATTCAACTATTCCACAAACAAATTGTGTTTTCAAACAAGTTATAAACAAAGGATGTAAGTCACCGCAGTCCTCGAAGTCCTCCTTTCACAACCTCAACACCCCTCCTGCTCCTTCCACATCTCTGAAACTAACATACCCATCAATCAAGCAATTATAAGTCACCATTTCTTTCAAAAACTCCAGGGCTCTACCCATTGACCATACGCGGCAAAATTCCTATTAATAACTAGGAGAATAGGTTCTTCTACGGCAAAGACCCAAATTGAACTTCAAAAGACTAACAAATATAGCTAGATTCGAATAAATAATTAGCATTCAACATTTATAGACACCATAATTAGACTAAGGAACATGATTTTTCAGTTTACAGCTATATCACTCAAAAATATAGGAATATGCCATTCACTACTTGCTTTATACACTTGCTCTCGTCCAAGTTCATCTAAATACTTATTGAGATAAGGAAAAAGGAACACAACAGTAGATGGCGCGCAACTAAGATGGCTAAAGTTAAAATAAAGACCAGTAGTAGTGTTTAAGCACAGAAAATATTCAGACTGCTCTTAACAGAACACTTACCACGGTCTCTCCCTTCATCCGGCAATAGACCCAAAGTCCCAAACACATCCCCAGCCCCACCACTCCCTCTTCGACCCACGGGCCTACCCAAGAGCAGAAAACCTAAATCTTACTGAGAGAGAGAGAGAACGCACCTCTGCAATGACAGAAGACGATGATGGCAAACGGCGAGTCTTTGTTTTTGAGTCTGAGGTGTTTTCGTTTTGAGTCTTTAACAGGGTTTTTCTTTTGGTTTTGATGGATTTGACGGGTTGTTTGTATAAAACTCGTAATTAACTTTTGATCTGATGAACCCGTGTTTGTTCGGGTTGAAAAATGCAGGTCTTGCAGACGGATCGGTTTATGGCCTTTTATGCACAGGCCTACTCACACATACTTGCCAGTATCCGTACCCACCCGAGTGATTTGATCCGTCGAAAATGAAGTGCATGTGGACCGAGGCTTCTACTCCATCGAAGGCAAGGCATCTAGTTGAAAATGAAATGGCATACCCTATACGCTAACGCCACTTAGATTCTACCTGCTGAAAACCAGTCCTCTAGCTATCATGACAAATCCAACTCTTTTTAAAGCCCCTAGGCACTATTGTGAAAGAGAAATAATTGCTATAGTTGTGAATGTACAAGCGTCATGCAATCGCTTTAAAAAAATGAATAAATACGGGACTCAAATAAAAATGAATTAATTTTTAATAGCGGACTCTACTCTTTTCAAAGCGGTTGCACGACGCCTGCATACTCTACGATTGTATGTAATATTATGATATAAAAGTAACATTGTTCAAAAATATTTTATACCTAAATGTCAAGCTCAAAAGATTAACCATCAATAAATGCCATGGCGATTAACCAGTTAACTACACCGGAAGGGCATTGGTGGTGATCTTTGGGAGGGGATGGCAGTTGCTACGCATAATTCACCATGTAAATAAGTATTTCATAACATAATTCAACATGTAAATGAGGATAGTTTTATTGGGCCCATATTAGGTTTAATGAGCCATTTTAGATAAGCCCACAAATAGTATTTATTGATGAATTTTAATTAAGCCCATAGGTCCAAAAAGTTTATTTAAGGCTCGTTGAGGTTTAGAGAATAATTTTGGATGGTATAATGGACTAATATTTTTGGGAAGTCCAAACGAGACTTATCAAGTAATTTTGAATATGCAACGGATCCAAAATTTATTACCATGCATTATGGAATCTTTATTGGACTCAATAACTAGATTAAAGCCCACTTGATATTTATTGAGCAAACATAAACATTTTATTGGGTAGTGGTGTAACGCCCTAGTGTTAAAACCCCTAGAAAAGTGGCCTCAGGACAAGCCTCGACACTGCCCTTGGGAGGCAAGGGCAGCACCATGGCCAACCTACACGCATGCCTTGGCCTGTGTCGTGACACGCACGGGGCGCAAGCATGCAAGCCAGCGAAGTTAGTAGCTGCACGCAGCCCAGTGAGTGGCCTGTCATGCACACAGCCCTGAATCGCGAGCCCATTCACGCTGCCATGTGCGCCCCTGAGCACGTCCCTGTGCGTAGCCACGCGCAACCCCTTGTGCGAGCGCTCCCCTGTGCGTGAGCGCCCCTTGCGCACGCCCCTGCATGCGCTCCAGGTCGCACATCAGCGAGGTTAGTGGCATGCCCTCATGCTTCCCTCACAAGCATGCCATCCAGCGCACAGCTCCAGCCCGTGCCTTGCAAGCTAAGCCATTGGCATGCCCACCAGGCATGCCATCCAGCGTAGGGCTCCAGCCCATGCCGTGCAGCCCAGCACCCAGGCCACCAGCCTGGGCAATGCAGCAATCATACATGGCTCACTATCAGCAGGCCTTGCATGGCACCAGGCCATGTCACCTAGCCATGGACCAACCCGAAGACCACCATGCACCATTCTAGCCCACCATGGGTCCATGCATGCCATGGCCAAGCTTGGTTCATGCCACTATCTTATTTCTTTTTTATTTATTTTATTATTATTTATTTCCAATGAACCTATTGGGGGCTTCCAATTTGTAACTCTTATAAATAGGACCCTTAGTCTTTTCTTTTACATCTTTTGACAAAGTCCTTTTGGACGGCTTTGTTCTTGAGATCATCTATTTCGGTGCTTAGCACTTGGGTTCTTTGGGGTGCAATTCATGAATCCCTAAGGAGAGAATCACATTTTGCAATTCGTGAATAAGTGTGATTCAGTTTATCAATCTTATGAGTATTATTCAGTCATTCTTTCGTCTTCCATTTTCTTTCCATTGATCTTATTATTTTATGTGCATTGTTCTTGAATTGTTCTTGAGTTGTTCTTGAGAATACATTGTGTTCATCGATTGTTCTTTGCCATAATCCACTCATTGCCTCATTTGATCCATCCAAACACTTAGTGTCGCCCACTATAGTATTTGCCCTAATCCACATTCCATAAATAGCCTTGCCGCCACTTCCATATAACCCTAGCCAAATCCTTCCTTCCATACACGGCACTTCCATATTTGCCCTTCTTCCATCCCCTTTTGCCCTAGCCAAAACTCTCATTTCTCCATAAGGAAACATTTTCCTTTTAGAAGTCTTGACTTCCCCAATTCAAATCCCTTGATTTAAGGAATTGATCATCCTCTTCAATCCCTTAAATCCCTCATCCCTTAAATCACTCAAGTCAACTTTGACTTTCCAAATTAGCTCAACCGAATCCTCAAAGATTCCTATCACTTAGGAATCTTTCCAAAATTCCCTCCAAACATCATTTTTGGCAACCCTAGTTGCCTTACAATCCGAAACCCTAGTCTCCATTCCCCTTGGGCAACAACCCTAATTCCCATTAGCCGATTTCGGCAACCCTAATTGCCTCATACCTGAAACCCTAGCCTCACTACCACTCATCAACCCTAGCTCCACCTATTTGGCGCCACACTCAAGGAACAAACCCTAGCTGTCCACTTGCAAGCCCTAAACACTTAGCCTACCCAATTCCACCATCATTCCATCACCCAAACACCTACCCATTATTGAAGGCCAAGCAAGTTGGCAAGATCACTCATTCACCATCATCACCAAGACGAGCTCATGGACTTAATGTTTAGGGACAAGACTAAGGTCCCTAACACCTAGGCTCCACTTGTAGTTTGGCAGAAAACCATGGTGTCAAAGCATGCAACGCTCGGCCGACACACCCCATTACGATCGAGAATGTTCGAGTGCTCGTATGCTTTGCATACTCGTGTAGTGAATTCACAACAGAAAAGAGGTAAAAGGCACATATTAGATCTACACATACAAGTACTAGAGAAAATCCAAAAACTCCAAACATGGCCTCAAGTGCCATCCAACTCACAAAGTTACAACTCCATATTTATCAAATTCATTACAACCCATAGTGTTTCGAAAAGGATCACAAAGAACCACATCCCCATTGGGGTGAAACCAATACATAATAATAGGAAATAAGCTAAGCAAATCAAATTTAATGATCCAAATGGGGGCAGACTCTCTTCTCACTCCTTGGGCTACATCGGGTCGTCCTACTGTTAAGTATCCTCGTTGCCCAAGTCTATAACAAAGTCTATGGTTTCAAAGAGCGAACCTATAGTGGGACTACCATGGTAAGATTACAAAAATCTTATTAAGTTTAGTTCAGTGGCAAGTCATATAATGCAGGCAATGACAATTGGTATACTAATATAAGATGTAAGAATGTTGAGCAACATATGTATAAGTTAACGTACGTAACAAAAATCTTAAGCAATGGTTCTGCTACGTACAACCACCCTTGCGGAATCGTGTGTAACTGGATAAAGTGGCTTTGGCAATTTTTTTTTTTTAAAGAAAAAGAAAATCGAGAAGACCATCAGACCAGAAGAAGAAAGAAGGAAGAAGGACTGAGATCTTGAAGGAAGAAAGGACTGCATGGTTCATCAGCTTGAAATCGAGAACGTCAGACAATATCCAAAGAAATTGTAGTCAAAGGGAAATTAAATTTCCAAGAAAATCGTTCTGCAGAGAAAGCGATCGAGCAAAGGGAGCAAATCATGGAGGGCGTAGACAACGGAGGGATAGAGACGGTGTTGGACTCCAAGGACATGCATCAACAGAGCAAAGCCTTCGACAAGCTCACCGACTGCGTTGAAGATTGCCAGCTTGACTCCACTCACGCCAAGAGGCAATGGCGTCGATTGTAGCATCAACAGAAGCAGATTGGAAAGCTACAAGATTGAGAGAGAAAGAACTAGCTTCTATTAAGATTAGCGCATCTGATGTTGACATAATTGCAAATGAACTAGAGTTGGACCCAAAGGTGGCTGAAAGAGCCTTACGTGAGCACAAAGGCAATGCTACTGCTGCCATTCGGCATTTGCTTCGGTAGAAAAGGGGAGTGGAGTGATTTATAGGAGGTTGCATTTTCAGATTTTTCTAGAGTCATTTGTTTCTATTGAAATATGAATGATTGTTACGGATAGCTATATTGTTTTGCCCTCAGAAGTCTCTAGATATGTCTCTGCAATGGAACATGTTGCCTTATAAATTCTCTGTATGTAATGACTCAGATTTGTTATGATGTTGATGAATGTTTTTTTACTCAAAAAAAAAAAAAAAATCTCAGGAAACAAGCAACCTCCCCACTCCCCTCTTTCAAACTGAATTCAATCCATATTGTCCAAAAAGAAGGACTGCGTGGTTCATCAGCTTGAAATTGAGAAAGCCGGACAGTATCCAAAGAAACTGTAGTCAAAGGGAAATTAAATTCCCAGGAAACAAGCAACCTACCCACTCTCCTCCTTGAAACTGAATTCAACCCATATTGCCCATTCCCATGAACCCAAGCTCCGGCTCTCTCTTCATGTCAATAGTAAGCATAGTAGAGTGAGCAAAACCAACCAACCCAAATACATTTCTCTACAATGTGAACATTGATGAGAGAAAGCGCGAAGCACGACTACTATTCCACATAAGAAGTGTTCTAGAGAAAGCAAGGGTTTTAAGGCTGGGTCACAGGGAGAGAAATCCCACATGCAGTGTAGACACTTTTTTTATTTTATTTTATTTTTTTAAATGTGGCGATTACCCCGTGGTTGCAAGTGCCGATTGTAAATAACATTTTTCATAACTTTAAGACAATAAGAATCCTAAGCAATAGATGTATTTCTTAATTAACATAATTCCCAAGCAATATAACTTAAAAAGAAAGCTCGTGAATCCAAGATCCTCCATGTTCTCTGACATCCATAAAGACCATCCTAACCATTTTCTGAATCGACCCATGTGCCACAGCCTCCTCTAAAAGTTCCTGCACATGACCTGGCTCCCTTTTACACATTGTGGGTAATAGCCGCCCATGTGACTTTGTCTCAAGAATCGTTTATGGCTTGACATGACCGTAGTTCACCATAAGTGATCTCCAGCCGTCACTAGCCAAGAGGCGACCACTTGACCCAAGATCGTTACAACCTTCCCAAACTCATTGATAGCCTAGCGTTAGTTTAGGGGATGTCACTCTATTTTTAAACACTCGTAAGTGATGAGGGGAACTCCACCAAGATGATAATTCATTCAGACTTGCGGTTGTGAATCACCCACACACCCTCTTTGTTGAAAACAATAGATCAAACATTATAATATCATGTTATAAGGTGGAATACGAAGATAAAAACTACTTACATAATCATCATACGAGATATGAGAATTGTAAATTGTCGGTGAAATATATAATAATATAATAAAAGTTATAATTAAATTAAAATTAAAACGAAACCAATCTGCAGTGTACATAGTCTCAAAATTAATCGGTGCAGCAAAACTCCTATTGACTTGACTCATACAGGATACAATAGTCCAACTGAACGTTGTATAGCCCGAACCAACTCTGCACAAGCAGTTGTGCCCGCCCAAAACTCCACTCAAAGAACACATTTATTTTATCTGGAAATACTCTCAAAAGTATCCATGTACACTTCTACTAGTTTTTTCTATAATATTGTACAGAGAAAAACAACACCACACTGGAATGAAAAGATCGATACATAATGGACGCCAACCTCCATCAATATTTAAACAAATCAAAATACATCCGGTAACTATTGTGCAAAGAATAAAAGAACACATTAATGAAAGTTGACGTTTTTCTCTTCAGGAAACGGCACAATCAATTATCAACCAATATTAAAAGTAAAAAAATAAACCGATCTACATAATTTATTGGACCATATTAATAAAGATCCGGTAAGATAAAATTTAAGAGAAAAAGTTTAAACGACGTAAAAACACTAACGGACTCAGAATTAAAAGGCCAACGTTAACAACTAAATATTAAAACCCAAAGTACCGGCAATTTATTACCAGCCCAAAAAGCAAAGGCGAGCAACAGTAAGAAATAAATATTATTAAAAAATACGAACATTTATCAAAGTTGCAAAAATGTTTGAGTTACAAAGCGAGATATGAGGTTAAAGCCACTCACACCGCGCGCCACCATGAAAGCCGTAAACTGATCGAAATGTATAACCCATAGTCATCGAATAAGCATTAGTAAGCACCGTCACTGAAGATAACTTACCTCAAGCAGCGAGTATTCATAGAAGCTACGGATGGTCATTGATTGGCATAACTCAAGTGTTGAGATTGCCCAATTCGATGATATATCGTAGTGTTTAAGTGTGTGCGCGCGCGCACGCGCTTAGAAACTTAGAGAGAGAGAGAGAGGAAAGGAGCTTTGAACATCTAAACAAAAGGTTTAGAAATAGCCTTCAAGGAGAAAAGAGAGGGAAACGAAGCTTCATAGGTTACCTGCATAACATCGTGAAATTTTTCCTCTCGTTGGCTGGCATCCTTCCGTCCAGATGTACGTTGTATTGGAGGGGTAGAGGCAGGTAATGATGCTCATGTCGTGAATGAGACATTCGGCCAAGCAGGAACGAGTTCCTCCATCGAGGCTGGTCCTTTTGATCTGCCATTGTGGATGTAAGGCATGCGCCAATAAAGCTTCTGATGCTTAGCTGTGATCGATCGAGGTGGAGTGTGAAGGTGGTGAAGTCTGTTACGATTTATGACTCGCACGAGTTCTTCGCGAAACGATGTCGTATTCATTAAATGAAGACTTTCTAGTAGATCCGTGGGGGCACCTCGTACGGTCCCGAGCACTGAATCAAACGTATAACACTTACGAGATACGTTTCATTCTAAGTCACGTCATATACCAGATGAACTGAGGGGGTATCTAGGGATGCCTAGATTTCTCGGATTGCGGTATCTTTTCGTCACGACCACTATTACTCACCTAGGCTTTTGCTTGCCTATTTCTTTGCTCGCTCTGATGATGTCGTGTTTCATGGGCCTGGGTAACTTCTCACCTCCGGTATCCAAGCACGATCCTGCACAGTCAAAACGGAGAGGGGACCTTGGGGTCTGTTAATTCTATGATGTTTAAGTCAATATCTTGAGGGGAAAGATCAAAGAATGGAAGCAAGAACGATGGACAAGGATGATACTATTTTTTCTATTACTTCATTTGCCGCTGGGTTGACCCTTATTTATAGTTACCGTATAGGATTTCCCCATGGTAGGGCGTTGCGTAGTGCGGGGCAGTTCGTCCTGCGTACTTCATTACCGAGCAGCTTTCACGTTGTCACCTCACCGAGCAGCGACAGCCCCAGGCCTTCTTTGTGCTCTACTCTGGTCTTGGGCTGCATTCAATGTCGTACATCCTGTGCCCTGGGATGCATTTAATGTGACGTGGCCTTTGTTCTGGGCCGCATTTAATGCGACGTGGCCTCTGTTTTGAGCTGCATTAAATGCGACGTGGCCTCTGTTCCGCGTCCCTTCCATCTGGTGACCATCTCACAGCCTTCTTCCCTCTTTCCCTAGTCTTCCTCCAAATCTCCTGCCCTGACCTGAACTCCCTGTCCATATTCTAGTCTGGGCTTTTACTTTCCTTGCCCGGGCTTAGGTGACCAGGTTGGGCCTCATTGTCGGCCCAACTCCCCGCAACGACCCCTCCCTGCTATCCTGGGCCCAAGGTAATGATTTTTCCCCCATCACAGTACCCCGCGAATTGTAAGCATACCTGTGGGCTGGAAATTCAAAAATCCTTTCTTTTTTGTGATTGTGAGCGCCGGATTGATAACCTAGCGTCAGTTAGTTCCTCGCGCACATGCTGTGATAACGCCGCGCCGTCTTTCTGCTATCGAGGTGCCTCTTGAATCCCGCGCCGTCACTTTAATTCGAAGGCCGTTTTATTACGCTACCCCCTTTTATATTTACGTTTCATCTCTTACCTTTCTCCTTCTCTGATACCTTCGTCTTGTATTCCCAACCATCCTTTTGATTTCTCCTCTTCACCTTCCGCCATGACTAAGCAGACCGTTGACGAATATCGCTTCAACTATTTCGCTGGGCATTGATGGATTTCGTCCATGACCAAGACCGAGCTCCGCGCTTTCTGCAGGGAGTTTCCACTTCTTGACGGGACCTCGGTTGAGGTTCCGTCATCCCTCGTCACTATGGTGGACTGCCAAGGTCTGGCGACGGTCGTGGTGCTTTACCCCCACATGTTCTCCATCGGGCTTCATTTCCCGCTCTGCCGCCCTGTCCGTGACGTCCTGGACTATCTGAAACTTGCCCTTGTACAACTTAATCCCAACGCCTAGTGTTTACTCTTGGCCAGCTGTGTGGCCTTCCGACTTGTTCTATCCGGTTCGGAAGATAACCCTTACTCAACCGCTCGCGAATTCCTGAGCGTGTACCGAATCAATCGACTCGATGGGAATTGTTGTAGTTTCAAGTCTTATACTGCCGAAAGGCGTTTTATATTCTTGGAGAGGCGCTATTCTTCAATAAAGGAGTGGCACCGATTGTTTTTCTTCTTAAGGGGCACCGGTTGGGAGTGCCCCGAGGGGGAGAGGGACTATGGTGAATTCCCGGTTCGGTCTGTATGGGGCAAGGTTCCGACCACCAAATCTTTGGCCATTACTTTATCGGAGCGGGAGGAACTCCGAGTCGCTTCCGTCGTGTCCTGGGTTTTGGCCCATCCCAACCTGTCAGAGACTGACGCGCTTTTGAACGATGACTACATCCGTCGTTACCTCGTCCTCCCGCCCCACAACCACGTATTGGGCCGGGATTTCCTGTTGGGTCCACTTTCCCCGACCAGGGAAAAATGTCCTGCTCCTTCCTTTCCCGAAGGGGAACACCCCAAACGTCAGCGCACTGAGCCGAAGGCACCAACCCCCCTCGGCCCATTCCTGCCGAAGAAGTCCCCGTCACTCTACCCCTTCCTTCCAAACCCGAAGCTGCCTGGTGAAATGGGAAGAGCTCTCAGTGAGTGGCACCTAGAGGAGAGTCTGGTCGGGCTGCTCGCAAGGACGACTCGATCAGAGCCGTGGAGAGAGCCCGTCAGCCCGCCTAGGATGTCGATCCTTCTGGAGGTAGATCACCATAAATTTTCAAACACATATATATATTTTTTGTTTGAGCTGCGAATAATTACGTTTGCTCTTCCCGAATTCCCAAACAGGCCCTGCAGAAGAAGAAGACGCCGAAGCTGCGGTAGCCTCACTCTTTGCTTCAGCTTTTGAAGGTCCCGAGCCTTTGGGGACAGCGTAGGTGCCGGGTGCCTTCACCTCCTTTGAGGAGGCTCTCCTCGAAGAGGAAGAACTCCTACGCAAGCGGCCAACCTCTTTCGAGGAGATGCTTGCTGAGTTCGACGCATCCTTCGAAGGGGGTTTCCCTCATTCTTCTACCTCTGTCCCCGGGCACTTTAGCTCGACACATTCTGGAGGCTCCCTGATCCCCATCCCGACAACCCTTCTCTCAGAAGAAGGATTTTTGCCTGCCGGGGGGCCCGAATTCCCTAAGGTTACGAAACAGAACCCCGATGGGACTGCTCCTAGATCGGAGGTCTTCTCTGTTTTCATTGATGTTCGTTTGACGATTTGTTTCACTTGTTTTCCTTTTGTTATCTCTCCTCGTGTTGGGTTGTGTGTCCCGCTCAGGAGTGTCAGATTCCGCATGATGCGCCTTCCCCTCAGCAGCAAGATGTCGCCATGGTGGAGGTAGAGGACGTCCCCTCCCTGAGCTGCAGCCCCCTTTGCACGGGCGATGTGCAGGGTGAGAGCCCGACCCAAGCTGGAGGCTCGCCAAGCTCTCACTCCGCCCTCCCGTAGGATCCTCCCTGTGAGGTATCCTTACCGAGCGAGGGGGAAACGACTCCATCGCCCTCACACCAAGAGGTTATTCTGCCTCTGGTGCCCATCGAGCCCCCTTCTTCTTCCGAGCCAGGGGCATCGCAGGGTCCTGGGTCTAGCCATGTCAGGGCCCGCACAACATTCTTTGAATCCTACTTCCAGAAGTTCCAACCCCTTTTTGCCAATGTAAGTGTTCTTCTGCGCGGCAACCTTTCTTTCCGCTCTGTTCTCTCCTTTTTTTTCTTTCTCTTTTTGCTTAATCGAAGGGGTTAATGTTGACTCCCTAGGCCGTTGAGGAGTTTGCCGACCTGGTCTCCCAGAGCAAGAGGCTCTGGAAGAGGACCTCAAGACTTAGAGGGCATTAAACAAATTGCTGAACCTTCACGGGGAGAAGCTACTGAGTGAGAAGCAGTCCTTGGAGGTGGAGAACGAGTCCCTGAGAGAGAGCAATGCACTCCGTCTTGAGAAGATCCATGAACAGAGGAAGCTGAATAAGGACATGGCTAAGCTGATGAAGATCATGAGTCTGGAGCTCGACCTCAAGCGCAAGGAACTCCAACTGAAGGGCATTGAGACGGACAGACTCCGGGTTAGACTGACCTCCACGGTCGCGGACCTGGAGTCTACACAGAAGGAGCTGGAGGTCCTTCTTGCCCAATCTGGCCTCCTCTTGGCCTAGGGGGAGAAGCATGTGCAGAGATTCAGAGGTTGGGGCGCGAACCAGAGTCCGCCCGGGAGGCTTTGGAAAGGAGCGTCGATGCTGCTAACGCCTTGGAGGACGAGCAAAGACGCGTGGCCGAGCTGGAGCGTGAGCTAGAATTCGCTCAAGTGGCGTTGAAGCAGGGCGAGGGGTCAATTGAGACACTAGAGGCCGAGAAGAAGCAGTCCACCCAGATTCGGGTTCTCATGTTCCACCAGTACATGGGGCTCATCAAATCTGTGGACGTGACTAAGGCTTTGGCCCGAGCTTCAGTTTCCCGAATGGAGTCCTCTTTGAAGGCTGCCAAGGAGCGCTCAATCCAGCTAGAGTCCCAACTTAGGAAAGCCCCTGCCCTCCGCAACAAGGCCTGGATCAACGGGTACAGGGAAGGCCTCGAGCGCCTCCATGGACTACTTCTCCAGAACTCCGGGACTGATCTCCATGCTCTAAACCTTCGGGAGATCGTGCTGGACGTTAAAGCTTACGAGAAGATGCTGACTTGGGGCGTGAAGGAGATGCCTTTGGCTTTCAACAACCCTCCTCCTTAGATGTTTTTTTTTTTTTTTTGTTGTATTATTCTTTTATTGTTTTTTTTTTTGTTTTGTTGTATTCTCTTTTTTGTAAATACCAATGTATTAAACTTTCCTAGAGTAATAACTTTGATTCTTTTATTCTGACCTGCACCCTCCCTTTAGCTTTTGCAGTGTGCCTTGTAGTCTCTTGATGTTAAGTCCTATTGGACCGAGTAGGGTGTTAGGTTCCCCTGCGCTGGTAAGTACCCCGAAGGGCAATTACAGTGCTGTGCTCCTTAGCAGAGCCCCTCAACGTGGCTCTGTCTACTGGGCGTAAAGTGACGCATCCCATTTTTTTTTTATTCTGGCTCGCCTTCCACTGGGCAGCATGCCACATGGGTATTAAGGTGCAACTGCTCGCTTAGAGGGCATTTTCTCGTTTGGACTTAATTTTCCTTGGCATTTCCATATGGGTTTAAACGGGTGACATTACTTCGCATTCGGTGATTCTTCAAGTTTGAACCCCGCCCTGTGATCTTGTCGGGTAACTATCACACTTCTCCAAGTGTCCTCCGAGCCGTACGCCATAATCCTCAAGCACGTGGGCGGCTGAACCTACTGTAGACCTCGTGATTATCCCGGAGTTGCTTTTTACTGACACCTCTTTCTTCCTTGTTTGGCCCAAGCGTTGTCCTACTTCGGTCAACCGCACCAGGTGTCTTTATTACACTCGCGACTCAAGTTTCGTACTCAACTTCTTCATCAGTCACCTTCTTTATTTTGTTTTATGTGTCGGCTAAGATTTTCCATGCTTAAATCTCCTTACCGACCACAACTCGGGATTCATCCTCCACAGGGGACACGTGGGTAAACCTTGGAGTCCCCGCAGACATGTGGGAGCCCCCCCGCAGACACGTCGGAGCTGGGGGGCTCTTAGGTGTCGTGGGGCCCCGGGGGTGCCCGAGTCGTTTCCAGCTATAAAAAGGGATGTTTTCATCTTCTGTGGGGGTGTAACCAGCCCTGCCTTCTCTTTCCTTTATTAGCTTTGACAATCTACTATGACCTTTTTCCCCCCTTCTGCAGTTTAAGGGAGGCGGACGCGTTCTATTCTGGTGTTTGGGATGCTGCCGGTAGGGGTTCAGTTGTTGGGAACACGACCAACTCCACACATCTCTTGTTCTTACCCTCTTGCTTATGACGCCTCACTTGTTCTTGCCCTCTTGCTTATGGGGGTCGACCTCCGTGAGCATTTGAACCAGAACCTGCATCCCACAGGTTCTGGACGGTGCTCGATCAAGGCAGTGGCGCAGCAGCCGTGGCTGAAGAGGATGGGAATAGACGTCCGGGGGGCGGGGGGGGGGGGAACTACACCTTAGTCGTTGCCTGCCCATCGATTTCTTGTTACCCGCATTGTTACCGCCTCCCAGTTCAACCTTGAATCCCAATTCGACACCAGGGGACTCTTAGTTGGGTGCCACCTAGCCTCTCGCTTGCAGAAGAGGGGACGTACTTTGCTGAATCTATTGGGCGTCCATCTTCCCAGTGCTGCCGTGTTTATTTTTGTAGTAACTTTGTAGTTGGACCCCTTTTTGTCTCGTCTTCCCATTTTTTTTTTTTAACGATGTAAGACTTCCCTTATTGCTCCACTTGTAACTCTGTTCGGGATACATATAAAGGACTCTGTCTACCTTCTTTTCTGCAGGCTTTCTATATCTTGTCTCGCTCTCGCTTTTGCCTTGGTGATCGCTGTCAAATGTCGGAGCTCATAGCTCGGTTTCGGTGCTTCCTACTTTGCAGGTCAGCACCCGTAGGTCGGTAGAGCCTGAGGGCCTTGCTCCCTCACCAATGCGTTTCCTTCTTTCTTTTTGCAAGAAGCCCGGCAAGTCATTTAGACTGCGTTGAGAATAGCTGTTAGCAGGTAAGAGCTCATGGCTTGGTTCCTATGCTTTATACTTCGTGGGTTGGCACTTATAGGTTGGCAGAGCCCGAGGGCCCTGCTCCCTCACCAATGCATTTCCTTCTTTCTTTTTGCACTAAGCCCGGCAAGTCACTTAGACTGCGTTGAGAATAGCTGTTAGCAGGTTAGAGCTCATGGCTCGGTTCCTATGCTTTATACTTCGTGGGTTGGCACTTATAGGTTGGCAGAGCTCGAGGGCCCTGCTCCCTCACCAATGCGTTTCCTCATTTCTTTTTGCACGAAAATCGGTGAGTCATTTAGACTGCGCTGAGAATAGTTGTTAGCAGGTCAGAGCTCATGGCTCGGTTCCTGTGCTTTATATTTCGTGGGTTGGCACTTATAGATTGGCAGAGCCCGAGGGCCCTACTCCTTCACCAACGCGTTTCCTCCTTTCTTTTTGTACGAAGTTCGGAAAGTCATTTAGACTGCGTTGAGAATAGCTGTTAGCAGGTCAAAGCTCATGGCTCGGTTCCTGTGCTTTATACTTCGTGGGTTGGCACTTATAGGTTGGTAGAGCCCGAGGGCCCTGCTCCATCACCAATGCGTTTTCTCATTTCTTTTTGCACAAAGCTCGGCAAGTCATTTAGACTGCGTTGAGAATAGCTGTTAGCAGGTCAGAGCTCATGGCTCGGTTCCTGTGCTTTATACTTAGTGGGTTGGCACTTATATGTTGGTAGAGCCCGAGGCCCCTGCTCCCTCACCAATGCGTTTCCTCCTTTCTTTTGGAACGAAGCTCGGCAAGTCATTTAGACTGTGTTGAGAATAGCTGTTAGCAGGTCAGAGCTCATGGCTCGGTTCCTGTGCTTTATACTTCGTGGCCAGTCTCAAGATCGGGCTTAAATGACTTGGGCTATTTCAGGGAGACATAGTAACACAACATTTCAAAATTAGTTCATAAAAATTTTGACTAGTAATAGTTTTACATTCGTTTGAGCTTGGGTCGAATCATTTTTATACGAAATACTTTCTTAAGTGCTTCGCATTCCATGGGTGTGGCTGCTAGTTCCCTTCATGGTCCTTCAGCCAGTATAAGCCAGGTTTTCCGGTCGCCGCTACCAGGTACGGTCCTTCCCAGTTAGGACTCATTTTGCCTTCATCTTGGGTCATAACTCCCGTTTGCTTTAAGACCATATCACCTACTTTGAAGTTACGAGGTCGGACTTGTTTATTAAAATACAATTCAACTCTTCGTTTGTTGGCTGCCGCTCGGCTTACAGCTTCCTCCCTTCTTTCTTCCAAGAAATCTAGGCTCTCCCTCAATCGCTAGCTGTTCCAATCTGGGTCATATTGTTGCACCCTCTACGTGGGTATGGCCACTTCTGCTGGTATCACAGCTTCCACTCCATAGACCAGGGAGAAAGGTGTTTCTCCAGTTGGGGTTCTTACTGACGTCTGCTAGGCCCACAACGTGCTTGGAAGTTCTTCAGCCCATTCCCCTTTCTACGCTCCCAGCTTCTTCTTTAAGATGTTGAGTAGCGTCTTGTTGGTACCTGACCGTTGGCTTGCGGGTGTCCTGGAGAGGAGTACTTGGCCTTGATCTTGAGCTCCGAGCACCATTCTCGAGAGTGCGAACAATCAAATTGTCGCCCATTGTTGGAGATGAGGCTTTGGGGAATACCGAATCAGCAGATTATGGACTTCAGAGGAAATTTGTTATTGCTCGAGCTGTGATTGTCGCTAAAGCTTCCGCTTCTACTCACTTGGTAAAATAGTCTACCGCTACCACGGCAAATTTTACCCCTCCTTTGCCTACTGGGAGGGGACCGATGAAATCCAACCCCCATTGGGCGAAGGGCCACGGGGCAGTGACAGAAGTAAGTTCTGCTGGAGGACAATGAGGTATAAGGGTGTTTTCCTGGCATTTAAGAAATTTTTGGGCAAACTCGTCGGCATCCTTGTGAGCATTAGGCCAGTAGTATCCCACCCGAGCAGTTCGCAATGCCAATGCCCTCCCGCTCGCGTGATTGCTGCAAACTCCTTCATGGATTTCAGCCAATACGTACTGAGTCTGCTCAGAGGAGATGCACCTTAACAGAGGCTCATCGTAGCCTCTTTTATACAGAATTCCCTCTACCAACGTAAATCTGGCTGCTCGGTTCCTAACCTTTCGGGCTTCCTCCCGATCGTCTGGCAGAATTCCTTCTTTAAGAAACCTCAAAATATTCACGGCCCATGCCAGGGGCTATAGGACCTCGATAGCTGACACCCGAATTCCCACCGTAGCTATATCAACAGTTCGGGCGACCACATGGTCTGGAAGTGGGACCTCTTCTTACCCTGAGGCTGCCTTAGCTAGCCGATCCGCTTCCTGGTTCTCTCCTCTAGGAATCTGATGGATGGCAGAATACTGGAAATGATCCCGCTCTTCTCCAACTCGTTGAAGATATCTTTTCAAATTTTCCCCCTTCGTGAGGAACTGTTCGGTCACCTGCCCTACCACTATCTGCGAGTCGACTTTTACTTCAACTTCTGTTGTGCCAAGGGACCTGGCAATCGTTAGTCCCGACAGGAGCGCCTCATATTCTGCTTCATTGTTGGTAATCTTGAATCCGAGTTTGAGCGCGTAATCAAATCTCTCACCCGAATCTGTCACTATGTGCACTCCCGCTCCACCACTTGTCCGACAAGACGAACCTTCAACCTAGACCTGCCACGACTTGCCTTGGGGTGCAACAATCACTTCTTCAGGGAAGTTCGAGAATTCGGCTACAAAGTCTGCTGGTACCTATCCTTTTATCGACGTTCGAGGGAGGTATTCGATCTCGAACTCACTTAGTTCAATCGCCCAGCTAGTCATTCGGCCTGAGATATCGGGTTTCTGTAATATCTTCCTCAGGGGGACATCGGTTTGGACCTTTATCGGGTGGGCCTGAAAGTAGGGTCTCAACCGCTTGGCGGTGATTACTGATGCAAAAGCAAGCATTTCTGTTCGGGGGTACCTGGCTTCTGTGCCTCGAAAAGCTCTGCTAACGTAATAAACTGGGCGTTGAATCCCTGCCTCGATTCTGGTTAAGACAGAGGACACTGCATTGGGTGACACCGCCAGATACATAGTCAGGTCTTCTCCTGGTGTAGTTTGGCTGAGGCATATCCATGATGGCCCTGATCTTTTCGGGATTGGCCTCGATCCCTCGATCCGAAACCATGAAGCCCAGGAACTTCCCTGATTCCACCCAAAGACGCATTTATGCAGGTTAAGTTTCATTTTGTACCTTCTCAGCACCGCAAAGGGGTCGTCAAGATGTTGTTCTGCCTTCTTGCTCTTAACCAACAGATCGTCTACGTAGACCTCCATATTCCTCCTGATCTAGTTCTTGAACATTCTATTGACCAAGAGTTGGTATGTCGCTCCCGCATTTTTGAGACAGAATGGCATTGCCGTATAGCAATAAAGTCCTCTATCGGTAATAAATGTTGTTTTCTCTTCATCGCCTGGACTCATTCTTATCTAATTGTAACTAGAGTATGCATCTATAAAGCTGAGTAACAAATGTTCGGCTGTCGAATCTACTATCAAGTCTATCCTTGGGAGAGGAAAACTATCCTTCGGACATGCTTTGTTCAAGTGGGTGAAATCAACACACATCCTCCACTTCCCACTTGCCTTTTTGACCAGTACAACATTAGAGAGCCACTCGGGATAGTAAACTTCCCGAATGAAAGCCATAACGAGGAGGCGTTCCACTTCCTCAGCTATAGCCACGTATTTCTCTGCACTGAAACTGCGGTGCTTCTGCTTGACCCTTTTGGCGTCAGGATTTATGCTAAGCTGGTGCTCTATCACCGACCCATCGATACCTGGCATTTCTTCATGGCACCAAGCAAAGACATCGCGATGCTCCAGAAGCAAGAGTTTCATGGACTGGCTCAGTTCTTCAGAAATTTTGGATCCCATTCGTACAGTCCGCTCCGGGTCTCCATAATCCAATGGCACCAAGACCAGGGGTTCATCGGGCTCTGCTTGTCTTAGCGCTTCTTCATCCCTCACTTTGCGGTCCAATTCAATCACCGCCGAAGATGGCGGCTGGGCTGCCCTTCGAGTCTCATCTGTACTTGTGTCTCTTTGTTTTCCTCCTCCTGCCCTTGTCCTGTCTGTGAGGGCGATGCTGGTTCGACAGCCTACTCGTGGCTTGATTCTAGAGTTTGCATGGTTACTGCCTTTGACTGCATCTCCTTGGTGTAGTAGTCCCTCGCGGTCTGTTGTTCACCTCGCATCTCTCCTACCCCGCATGCGGTGGGAAATTTTACTTTTAGGTGGTATGTGGAAGTGACAACCTTCATTTGATTCAATGACGATCTCCCAAGTATCATGTTGTATGAGGAAGGGGCCTTGACCACCAGGAAGTCTACCATGAGGGACATGGTTCTGGGAGCCGTGCCTACTAGTACGGACAAAGCGATCGCACCAGCTGGTTGGATGGTATCCTTGGTGAAGTCTTTAAGGGGCGTTGGCGCTGGCTGTAACCGGTCGGGAGAAATTCCCATTCTGCTGAAAGCTTCCCAAAAGAGGATATCTGTGGAACTGCCATTGTCGATCAATACCCTCCTAGTCTGGTAGTTGGCTATCTGTGCTGTCACTACCAACGCATCGTCATGAGGTCGTAATAACCCATCTCCATCCTCTTCACTGAACGTTATCAAATGTTCCCTGGAAGGGTCTCTGCGGTGCGATCGTTGGGTGGAGAACACTTCTCCATACCTAGCCTTCCTCGCATGGGCCTTCCGAGTTGAGGAAGTCGCTCCCCCTGCATACCCCCGGCTATGGTATTGATCTCCCCTATGGGGGGTTCTTCCCTTCTTGAATTTCCTCGATGCGGGTCCCCTTTACGAGTGTTTGTAGTTCTTCTTCTTTTGGGACTTACACTATTCCTCCGGGCATAGTCCTGGCCTTCACGAACTGGGCTGCAGCTCCTGCGGACTGGATCTCATCTTCCCCGAATGGGACTTCGGTCCCGCTTCTCTGCAAGGGGCCCCCGAATGGGACTTCGGTCCCGCTTCTCTGCAAGGGGCTCCGGTCTTGGTTTCTCCAGTAGTAAGGGTGGTATCCTCGTCGAGAATCACTTCTTTCATTACCACGTCCCTCGGTTCGGGTCCCCGGATCATCAAATCTTCCCCATTTAGTATAACAGTCTTGAGTGTTGTGACCACTGCTCCTGTGAAAGGAACAATATTTGGGTCGTGCCGGGCCTTGTCCCCGTTCCCCTTGTTGACTCAGGTCTTCTTCCACTTCTAGTACCAAACTAGAGTGCAAGCGTGGGCGATGCTTCCCCTTGCCTTTGACTTCGTGAGCTCGTTTCTGGTGGGCTCCTAGGTCAAGCTCTCGGTGTTGTTCTGTCACTTTCTTGTCTGCTCTTTCCAAATCCAACTTCCTAGGCGCTGTCAATGCTTGGAGTGTGTCTTCCCCGTTTATGTAATCGTCTGCTCGGTCCATAAACTCCCTCAAAGTTGACGGTGCCCTGCGAGTGATTTTCGCCATGAATGGACTGCGAGGCCAGACTCCCCCTAATAATGCTGCCAATGTGATCTTTTCATCTTGATCGTCCGTTGTCATCCATTCCCTGTTAAAGCAAGAGAGGTATGACTTAAGGCTCTCGTCATCCCTCTGCTTAACAGTTAGCAGATAGGCGGCCGGCCTCCTCCTTGTCCGACTGGCCATGAAATGCGTTAAGAACCGACGCGCTAGCTCGTTGAAGCTATCTACAGTTTCAGGTTGCAAGGAAATAAACCACATTCGCGCCGCCCCCTTTAAGGTAAGAGGGAATGCCCTGCACGCTATCTCACTGGAGAAACCAAGAAGAGTCATGTGGGCTTTGAAGGTCTCCAAATGCTCCAACGGGTCCTTGGTCCCGTTATACGCTTCCATCTGAGGGACCTTAAACCTTAGAGGTATCGGTACCGCCAAAATCTCGGTGCTGTATGGTAGTTCAGCGTTAGTGAGCAGCTGATCCACCGTGGTGGGTTGACCTATATGCTTTGCTACTTCCATCTGAATTTGCAGGTTTATTTTACGTCGTTCTTCCTCTGCAGTGACTGGGTTAGGTTGGGGGTGGTCCCCTGAATTATGGCTCTGTTGATCTGCTTCTGTCTCTTCGACATTTCTTCGTAACACGATGTTCTCCTGTTGGAGAGTCTCCATATCTGCCATGAGCTTCTGTATCGCCTTGTTTTGCTGGTTAAACCTTGCTTCAACTGCTTTGGACTGCATTCTTTCACGCTATGAATGCTGGGAGAGGGTTGTTGCCTGCATACAAAAGACACGCTAGTTATGGGACAACAAACATCCCACAGACGACGCCACTGTTGATGTCGTGTTTCGCGGGCTTGGGCAACTTCTCACTCCGGTATCCAAGCACGATCCTACACAGTCAAAACGGAGAGGGGACCTCGGGGTCCGTTAATCTTCCAATGTTTAAGTTAGTATCTTGAGGGGAAAGATCAAAGAATGGAAGCAAGAAAGATGGACAAGGATGATAGTATTTTTTCTATTACCTCATTTGCCGCTGGGTTGACTCTTATTTATAGTTACCGTATAGGATTTCCCCATGGCGGGGCGTTGCGTAGTGAGGGGTGGTTCGTCTTGCGTACTTCATTACCGAGCAGCTTTCACTTTGTCACCTCACCGAGGAGCGACGGCCCCACGCCTTCTCTGTGCTCTACTCTGGTCTTGGGCCACATTCAATGCCGCACACCCTGTGCCCTGGGATGCATTTAATGCGACGTGACCTCTGTTTTGGGTCGCATTAAATGCGACGTGGCCTCTGTTCCGCGTCCCTTCCATCTGGTGATGCATGTCATAGTCTTCTTCCCTTTTGCCCTAGTCTTCCTCCAGATCTCCTGCCCCCACCTGAACTCCCTATCCATATTCTGGTCTGGGCTTTTACTTTTCTTGCCTGGACTTAGGTGACCGGGTTGGGCCTCATTGTCAACCCAACTCCCTGTAACGACCCCTCCCTACTATCCTAGGCCCAAGGTAATGATTTTTTCCCCCATCACATGCTCGATACTAAGCTCGCCTATCCTTTGTTGGCTTATCACCTTGCTCACCCAATTCTATGCTTGTCTATCTTGGTTTGCCCTCGGCCTTGCTCCCTCGATGCTATGCTTGCTTACCCTTTGCTCCCCCTTGACCTTGCTCGCTCACAATGCCATGCTCGCTTATCCTTTGCTCTCCATCATCTTCCTCGTTCTTCAGTTTGCTCGCCCGATACATCATTCCCTCTAATACAAGAGTCGTGCTACACATAAGTCTCATACTTTACATACTACTTAATGGATAAAAAAATAAAATCACATATTTTTAAGTAGTGTGCAGGAGAGTGAAACTTATGTTTAGAATTTTTTCTAATATAATTTTAAGCGGATAATATGGTTATGTCAATGCATAAGTAGTATGTTCTTACCAGCATTAGACGCGGTTCTCACAAGTGGGCTCGATAAGTTTTTTTGAAGTCCAAAAGTATTTATTGGACAACCTGGGTTTACTTTGGACTAAAACCCGGCCCATTGGAGTTTATTAAATACGTGGCCCATGTTAGGATTAGGGTCAATGAAGTTAGGGTGTTTGAGTTGAGATAATTTTTCTTATATGTTAGGATTAACTTTATTTACAAGTAAATAAATTTTACTTTTTATTGATGGACTACACGTTTTTTTAGTCGGTACAATACTTAGATTTTCTTGTTTTTACATTTTTATAAAATTTTAAATATAACATGGAAAGTTTTTAAAACATTGCACTCACTAGCCATGCATCAATCATGCATGTGGTTCCGCCATTAAACATAGGTTCTTGTTTTATTGGTAATTTTTTGCTTCATGTAATAAAATTTTATGGATTCATAAAAGGAAAGAATAATGCCGCGTAATCGCTGTATAATCGCTTTGAAAAAGAGTGGAGTTCACTATTAAAAAATTAATTTTTTTTATGTAGATCTTATGTTTTATTCACTTTTTTTCAAAACGATTAAGCGGCGGTTGCACAATTCACAGTTGTAAATATCTTTTCTCAAGAATATATAATACTCAAAACGCAAAAATCATTAATTAATTTGACATTGCCAATAAATTTATCTTGACGTGAAAAATATATAAGAACAATGCAAACTTGAAACTAAATATATAAAAAGTTTTTTTTTTAATAAATGGAATGTACGTGCAACTTAAGAATCCAATATACCATATAGTTAAATCCTGAAAAAGAAAGTTATGAACGAAGTGAACGCCAACGGTCCTAAAATATTGGATCCCATTGACTGCCAAGGATAGTTTTAAAACCAATCAAATGCGGTAAGTACTCTCCATGATAGAAAGGTCCAAGTGAAATTCTTTATATATATATATATATATATATATTCAGTTTCTAAAGCAACTAAAATCCATTATATGGGAAAGATGGCAAGCTTACCCTTAGTCACCTGCATCCAGAAATTTGGTCCATCTAGATCAGCAGCAATCATCACCAGGAGGAGCACCTGGAACGTCTCTAGGCTGTTCGTGGCCTCTACTAGTCCAAGACCTATTCATGTAAGTCAGCCTTCATTAGCAATGTAGACATGATTTTTCAGGTGGTTTTAAGTTTCTCACATTATTCTCATGCTCCTCTTTTTGGTATAGTTTTCTTACTCATGTATCCCCTTTTCTTTTAAATAATTCTTTTGCATGCAATGAAATGATCACTTCCATCACACTGTATTATATTACGTGGATAACGCGCTACTCATCAACTACTAGATTATGAAGAAATTTATGGGTCTAATTTATCTCATAATATTGGTTCTACAAGAGATGATTGATCATTCATTATAAACATGCCCAAGAGTCAAGACCTTGTCCACAGGCAATGTCAGATTATTTTTCAATATCCTCTCTCATGTGTAGGCCAGATCAACCTTTTTTTAGAAAATGAAATTCAAGGGTAGATGGATAATGTAACACGTTTAATAAAATATCATTTGATATGTTTGTTGGCATATATATAGTATTTTTCATTGAAATATATATTAGTTGATGTTTTTTAGCATAAAAATTATGAGAGTAGTTTTGCCGTGAAATATATATAGATATATATATATATATATGTATATATATGTTTCTTGTTATAATTTTGCTTGCATTCAATAAGTATTATGAAGACGTGCTGCATGCATGCCAACGAAATTTTTGTGCAATAGGCAAGCTGTTCACGTCAAGAGGCTTCGGCGGCCACTGAGGCAATAAAACAAGGAGCAAATGAGGCGAAGAAAACTGGTGAAACTGTCAATGATAAGGCTTCCTCTGCTGCAGAACATGTACGTACCCAACTCATGCATTTAGACACATTGAATAAAATTCATCTTCTTAATGATTATTTTCCACAATTATTGCTTATTTTTGTGTCCAAATAATTCATGAAACCTTAGGTGACTCAAAAGACAAAAGATATAGCTGGGAAGGTGTCGGAGACGGCCAAGGATGTCACTGAGAAGGCAAAGCATACAGCAGAAGAAGCATGGGGAACAGCCAAAGACACAGCCCAAAAGGCGAAAGACAGCATGTTAGGCAAGGCTGAACAGTCGAAGGAAAGCATCAAAGAAAAGGCAGAGATAGTGAAGAATAACATGAACACCAAGAATTGATTTATTCTTCCTTGCCTTTTTCCAGTTGCTTTTCTGCTCCAATATTATTGATAGTGTTTTGTTTTAATTGGCGTTTTATATTTCAACATATATATATATAAGGGATCTAGTTTCCAATTGTATCATGGTATCCAATTCCATGCATCTACCGTTTGTAAGAATAGCAAAAAGAATAAGAAAGCAAGATTGAGAACAGAGAATTGAAAGGAATGCACGAAAACTTCTGATTCATGCTCTGCATTTTGCTTACACAGTACCATTGCTTTATACTAAAAGAAGGACAGACATTACTAACAGACTAAGGAATATTCGTACTACCTCTATTCTGTACACCACAAATAACTACCTCTAAATTTACATAAAGATACATTACAACTCATCTATGAGAAGGGCTATTTAGCAATTTGACTGAAGGATTGTTACAAGAAGCAGGTTCACTCGATGGAGAATGTGACTGCATATCAGGATCTTTGATGCTGTCATGAGCAGCTGCATCCACATGATCTGGACTAATGGAAGGACTGATGCCATGCTGCTCTAATACCCCCCCCCCCCCCCCCCCCACAAGATGGAGAATAGATGTTTTCTATTCCCATCTTGGAGAGGTGTGAGTAGAGAACATGAGAAGGTAAAGACTTAGTGAAAATATCTGCAAGCTGTGAAGTTGTGTGAACATGGGCAGTCTTGATGCTTCCTTCTTGAATTTGGTCTCGAACAAGATGACAATCCACTTCAATGTGTTTTGTCCTCTCATGAAAAACTGGATTGGCTGCTATATGTAAAGCAGCTTGGTTGTCACAAAAGAGTTCAGCAGCTTGTGGGTGAGAAATGGAAAGGTCCTTGAACAACTGTCTTAGCCAAGTGAATTCAGTAGAAATGGATGCCATTGCACGGTATTCTGCTTCAGCAGATGACCTGGAGACAACTGTTTGTTTCTTGGATCTCCAAGAAATGAGAGAATGACCCAAAAAATGCAAAATCCAGTGATGGACTTTCGGGTGTCTGGGCAAGAAGCCCAATCTGAATCACAATAACCTTTAAGATGAATGGAAGATGTAGAGGAGAGTAGAATGCCTTGGCCAGGTGCATTTTTTAGGTATCTTAATACCTTGTGAGCTGCTGCAAGGTGGGAGGATGAGGGGTGGTCCATAAACTGACTTAAGACTTGAATGGGGTAACTGAGATCAGGTCTTGTTAAGGTTAGATAAAGTAACCTTCCAATAAGTTGTCTGTATGGTGTAGGATCAGGTAAAGGTGTTCCAGAAGATTTGCTTAACTTGTGGTTTTGATCCATGGGAAGCTTTAAGGGTTTGCAAGCTAAGAGGCCTGAATTAGCAAGGATATCTAGAGTATATTTCCTTTGACAGAGGTGAATTCCTTTGGGGGATCTAGCAACCTCAATGCCAAGGAAATATCTTAATGTGCCAAGGTCTTTAATTCTGAAGTGTGTGTTCAAGAAGGTCTTGAGTATTGAAATTGAATCAAGAGAATTGCTAGCAACCACTATGTCATCGACATAGACAAGTAATGCAGTAAAACTGGTAGCAGTAATGAGGGTAAAAAGGCTGTAATCAGCCTTGGATTGAGTGAAACCAAATTGAACCAAGGAAGTGGAGAATTTATCATACCATTGTCGTGAGGCCTGTTTAAGCCCATAGAGACTTTTTTGTAGCTTGCAGCCTTGGCCAGGTTGTCCTTTGGTGTATCCAGGTGGCCTTTGCATGTATATTTCTTCATTTAGCTCTCCATTAAGGAAAGCATTGTTAACATTGAATTGGTGGAGATGCCACCCTTTGATTGCAGCCAAAGACAAGATAGTTCTAACAGTTACAATCTTTACTACTGGGGAAAAAGTTTCATGGTAATCCACCCCTTCTTGTTGAGTAAAACCCTTAGCAACTAACCTTGCTTTCCTCCTCTCAATGGTACCATTAGAATGGTACTTAGTTTTGTATACATATTTGCAGGCAATGGCAGTTTTGCCAAGGGGTAAGTCTGTGAGGGTCAATGTATGGTTAAGCTCTAATGCGTCAATTTCTATATCCATTGCCTTGCACCAGTCAGGATCCTTGGAAGCTTGTGTGTAAGTGCGTGGATCATTATTAGAGGAGATAGTAGCAGAAAAAATAGAGAAGGCAGGAGATAAGTTGTGATAAGAAATGGAAGAAGTTAGAGGAAAAGGTATACCTGTGGGAACTGATGCCATGCTCACGGATTGAGTGGATGAGATTGAAGTTGCTTGCTGGCAGTGGAAATCCTGGAGGTATTGAGGGGCTTTTCTGGTTCTAGTGGATCTTCTAAGAGGGGGAGGAGATTGGGAATTTGATATTGGTGGAATGGGGGAAGTGGGAGGGGAATTTTCAGGAAGAACATATGATATGGGTGATGGTGTTTGTGGTTCTGAAGTGATTGGCAAGATGGAGCTAAATGAAGGTGAAGGAGTTAAGCTAGAAGAAGATAGAGGCTGAGTTGAAGCAGAAGGAGCAGGCAATGAAGAGAGTGAAGTGAATTAGGGTTGATGGAAAGGAAACACATGTTCATGGAAGGTAACATCTCGAGAAATAAACACTGATTGGGCGTTTAGGTCAAGAAGTTTATATCCTTTTACCCCAAAAGGGTAACCAAGAAAGACACAATGTCTACCTCGAGGGTCAAATTTATGTCTATGTTGAGATATGGTAGAAGCAAAACAGAGACATCCTAAGATTCTCATGTGAGAATATGTAGGAGATTTGTTGAAAAGTATCTCAAAAGGTGTTTTATTAGACAGCAAGGGGGTGGGAATCCTATTGATTATGTAGGCTGCAGTTAGTATGCAGTCATTCCAATATAAGTTGGGAAGATTAGATTGGATTTTAAGTGCTCTAGCTATATTCAACAAATGTTGATGCTTCCTTTCTGCAATCCCATTTTGTTGTGGGGTTTCCACACAAGTTCTATGGTGAATAATTCCTCTTTTGTTGAAAAAGTCTGTCATTTGAAACTCAAGGCCATTATCACTTCGAAGGGTTTGAACTTTGGTTTGGAATTGGGTTTCAACCAGATTGCAGAAGGCTTCAATACATGGTCTAGTGTTTGACTTAGCTTTGAGTAAGTAAATCCAAGTGCTCCTAGAATAATCATCTACAATGGTCAAGAAGTATTTTGTACCATCATATGCTGTTATTGGATTAGGTCCCCATATGTCACAGTGGATAAGTTCAAAAATGGTTTTGCTTTTATGAGAACTAACAGAAAAAGGAAGTCTATGATGCTTTGCAATTGGACATGTAAGACAAGGATTGAGATTGGAAATGAGAGGAACATGATTTTTTATTAAAGGATCTTGTATTACATGTAATGTGGAAAACGGTGTATGCCCCATACGACAATGCCAAAGATCTGAAACAAGATCAACAGTCTTGAAAGTAGTTGAAACAGAAATATTTTTATGTAAGGAAATGGAAAAATGGTCTAAGAGAGCTGTTGGGGACACTTGTGCAGCAAGCAAATGGTAAAGACCATTCTTCATCTCACCCATGCCAATCGTGGTCCATGACAAAAGGTCCTGGATAAAACAGAGTTGTGAAAGAAAGATAAAGCAGCAAGAGAGTGAATTGGTTAGCTGTTTTACAGAAATTAAATTGAAATGAAAAGAAGGAACACATAACACATTGTGTAATGTTAATGTGTTGGTAATGTGGATAGTGCCAATGTGAGTGGCAGGTGCAGTGTGGCCATTTGGGAGTTTAACTAGAAAGGAAACTTGAGAGGTGATAGATGAAAAGAAGGTGGTGTTGCAGATCATGTGATCTGTAGCACCAGTGTCAATGATCCAAGGTGATTGTGTGGAGGTGTGTGTTGAAGTGAAAGAATTGAGACAAGAAACAATACCATTCATGGTGGAATGATGTGTACAATCTCCCTGAACATTATTGATTGAGTGGTTGGCAATGGATACTTCTTTTGGCTGCAACAGAGATAACAGTTTGTGATATTGGTCTTTGGTGAAGGTTAATTTGTCATCTGAGGGGTCAGCTGGCTCAAGTGAGGTCATGTTTGCAGAAGAAAACCCCTGTGGTTTAGCTTTACCATGAAGTTTGTGCCCGGGTGGATAGCCATGTAACTTATAGCACTTTCTTCTATATGACCTGTCATATGACAGTGATTACAGATGGGGGCTGGAGCATTGCCTGCCTTAAAACAAGTCTCTAATGCATGGCCTTGAATTTTGCAGTGAGTGCAAAAGAGTCTGTCTCGTTTGGGTTGGGAAAAAGGTTTAGAAAAGGATTTATATGAGGTATTTTTGACAGAAAGGGCCATTGAGTCTGCTGAAGGAAGACCAGACAGCATGAGGTGTTGCATCTCTTGTTGCTGAATCATTGAGAAAATTTTATTTAAGGGAGGCAAAGGGTCAAGAAGCATGATCTGGTCACGGGTAACTTGAAATGAGTCATTTAAACCCATGAGAAATTGTATTACACAATCTCTTTGATATCTGTCAAACAATACAACCAACTTTCCACAAGTGCAGTCAGGCATGGGATCATAAATACCAAGTTCATCCCACAGAGTTTTAAGCTTACCAAAGTAAATACTAACAGAGTCAGTATCTTGTTGCAAACCTGATAATGCCTTTTTAAGTTGAAAGATTCTATGGCCATTTTGTTGAGTAAATCTGTCTTTGAGTTCATCCCAGATTTGTGCAGCATTATCCACCAAAGCAATGCTGGATTTGAGTGATGGGTTAATAGAATTGTGGAGCCAGGACACAACTAAATCATTGCACCTTTCCCACGCATCATAAAGAGGGTCAGAGTTGGATTTGGGTTTTGACAAGGTTCCATTGATGAAACCAAGCTTGTTTTTGGCACGAAGAGCTCGACACATAGCTCTTGACCAGGTTGTATAGTTCTCAGTGGTGAGGAGGTCAGGAACCAAGGGAATGGAAGGGTTATCACCATGATCCAATCTGTATGGATTGATAATATTATTGAAGTCGAGAAAGGGGGATTTGGTGGGGGATTTGGGTTTTTCAGTAGCCATGGAAAAAAAAAAATTCTCAACCTGAGGCTCTTGATACCATGTAAGAATAGCAAAAAGAATAAGAAAGCAAGATTGAGAACAGAGAATTGAAAGGAATGCACGAAAACTTCTGATTCATGCTCTGCATTTTGCTTACACAGTACCATTGCTTTATACTAAAAGAAGGACAGACATTACTAACAGACTAAGGAATATTCGTACTACCTCTATTCTGTACACCACAAATAACTACCTCTAAATTTACATAAAGATACATTACAGCTCATCTATGAGAAGGGCTATTTAGTAATTTGACTGAAGGATTGTTACAAGAAGCAGGTTCACTCGATGGAGAATGTGACTGCATATCAGGATCTTTGATGCTGTCATGAGTAGCTGCATCCACATGATCTGGACTAATGGAAGGACTGATGCCATGCTGCTCTAATACATCTACCGTTTGTGGAAAATAACGTTTGAAAACTAAAATGTTTATTTCATTATTTCTACAATATCATCCGATTGCTAAAATTGTATGCTCTAATAATATTGTGAGTCTCTGAAACACACACACACACATATATATATACACGTACATACATACATATATATGTTGAAATTATTGTAACCAACGTTGGAACCTTTCTTTCATATCCAAACATATATACTACATGTATATGACCACTACAACAAATTTCATTTATTGTGACAGACGAAACCATCATAAAAAATAAACAAACTATCATAGAAACTTTTTGGTGACGGTTTGAAATCGTCCCCACCACTGTCACCAAAAAGGCATCACAGAAAGTATTTTGTGAGAGTTTATTGTACAATCGTCACTAATTTTTTTTTTTTTTGTGACGGTTGGAAGTCTGCCGTGAGTTACAACGTTCGAACGTGAAGAGATTTTGTGACAGTCAAATTTTGATGAGCTATTGTATCTGTTTTCCAAGTGCAGAAACTTTCAAAATAATACAAGGATGAGTTCCAAGATCAAATTCACATGGACAATGTGGTTCATGTGAGCATTAGATTTCATTTATAATAGAGCAAGTTCGAAAAAAAAAAGTTGGAAAAAGATGTTGTAACTGTACAATCATCACTATTTTTTTTTTTTTTTAACGGTTGGAAGTTTGCCGTGAGTTGCAACGTTTGAATGTGAAGAGATTTTGGGACAGTCAAATTCTGATGAGCTGTTGTATCTGTCTTCCAAGTGCAGAAGCTTTCAAAGTAATACAGGGATGAGTTCCAAGATCAAGTTTACAGGGACAATGTGCTTCATGTGAGCATTAGATTTCATTTGTAATAGAGCAAGTTAGAAAACAAAAATTGGAAAAAGATGTTGTAATTGTTGTATACACAAAGATGGATTTACAACAATGCGAAAATGAATGAATGGTATCTATTTACGTATAAAGGGCTGAATAGATGAGAATAAGGATTCTGGGTTGATTTTAGTAAACTTGTATTCCATTGTTGAATGTGAAACTTAAAAGAAAGAGTAAAGAAATTAACAATGGACAGATTCAAAACACTCCAAAGATACTGTGCAAAATGTGAACCAAAAATCTAAGGGACAATAAATCGAACACCTAAGCTTTAGGTTTGATCCATTCACGGATTGTTGTTGAATAACTCACAAATTCATCTTTACTCAACCATTTACGCATTCATAGAGATGATGATTGGAAAATATAACAATTCAGGTTTAGTTGATAGCTTATTTGAAATTCCTTAGTAGATTGCAGAGCAAGTTTGGACAATGAAAGAAAAAAAACTATCGGAGTCTTATATCATATGCAAGCATCAATTGTGCCTTTCGTCAACAACAAATCAAGATTAAGAAAATAGAACTCCAAGCTTTTACAAATAGAAAATGCCACAAACCAATAGAAAATGAGAAATCAACCTCAATCCTATTCTGAGTTACTCCCCTAAACTTAGGATTAGAAATTTAGCCTAACATATTCGAATCAACACTTTGTCTCAACATTGCAGAGTCATGAAATTGCATAAAATAAAATATAAAGGTGAAAAAAGATATGTTGCTCCTTGCTCCCCTCCAGAAGAGAGTGTTTTTCCGCTCTATATAATATCCCTCGTATCCCCCTCTCCCCTAATGTACATGCACCTTTCCACCTTTCCAGTTGTCCTAACTAATTTCTTTTTTTCTTTTCTCAAGTCCAAAACCCTCAGGAATGCACACCGACTCAGCAAAAATACCAAATTCAGTTGGGATTTGCTCTTCCATAAATACCCTGCAACATATAAGTGCAAGTGCTCATTATTTTAAGGGTAAAAATGGAACTTTAGACTTGATATGGCTCAGCAATATGAATGTCATGGTTATTCTTAGTACCACCAGCTGCAATTTCAATATTTTTACGTGCAAAGTATTGGCAGCAATCAATTTTGGCTCCAATACTAAAGTCTAATGCATAATTAAGTGCACAACTCTTTTGATGAAACAATTAACTCACTTAAACTACTTAATTACTCATTTTGACACTTTATCATACCCCCCCCCCCCTCCCAACTAGCTACTTAACTCTCTAGCAAATAAAATGATCAAGAAAGCAAGTGGATTCAACTTTCATAGATGCAAAAAGAATGCTTAACACTAAGTGCACAAGTATGTGATCAGATTTCTAAGATTGACTTCTAAAATCCATTAAAAATTCCAACAACAGCAGCTGATCAAGAAAGATCAACTGATCTTACTCTAATTCAAAACTATTGTAATGGTGGTTTTCACACTATTACACTTTAAAAAGTCTTTTTTTTTTTCTTTTCTTTTTCTTTTTATTTTTTCTTTTTATTTTTCTTTTTATTTTTTCTTTTTCTTTTTCTTTTTAAGAAGCCCTAGTAATAGGAAGTTTTTTCCATTACACACAGGTTTTTCTTGAACCCTAGCTTATTCCTTTTCTCATTTCTTTTTCATGCTTTCTTTCTCCCTTTTTTTTTAGTGCTAACACTGCATTTTTTTTCTATATAGTTTCTTCCTAAGCCATTAGAATATGGTTCATCAGAGTTCCAAATAGCTGCAGTGTTGATCACCAAATAATGGCATAATAGTGTCAACCAAGGTATTCAGAATGTATGTGTATTAGCAGTAATCAATAGTTTTTAGCAAACCTCTGACTCACTCAAAAATGAGTAGTACAAAGGCAATCCCAAGTGCAGGAGGATGTCGTGTAATAATTAGGAATAAATTCCTAGATCGTCTCCTTAGGGAAAGTTACTTAAAATTAAACTCGTTTAAAATTGTGAAAATATTCAGAAAGAGAAAATAAAAATGATGGTATATGCAATGGATGGAAGGGTGCAACAAGAACGAAAAGAGCACTAGTCATGGACTAGATTCATATTTTTGGATTTTTGAGTGTTGAAATGAAATGTAAAAGACTAACAAATTGAAATTAATAATCAAATAATCAACTAAACTAAACAATATTAATTAATCTGAAAATTAAACAATAAAACTGAAATTATTTAAGTCCTAATTAAATTTTAATCAATCTAATATGCAATGGAACTAAGAGATTAATAAAACTAAGCTAAGAATTAAACTAGATTAGGAAGTAATTGACAAAATACGAACTGAAAATTGAAAAGCCCCAAAATAAAGATTCTAGGGTTCATCCTTGTATTCAAATCACAAATTCTCAAAATTAATCCATAGAAATTGTAATCACTGTTCAATGAAATCTTGAAAGAGTAAGGAAAATAACGACATTAAGTAAAATAAATAGCAAATAAATTGCCCAAACTTCTAAGCCAAAAATCTAAAAAATACTCCATAAACTTTAAACTGAAATAAATAAAAAGTAGGGAATGAAAAGAGCAAGCCAAATACATGGAAATGGAGGTAGTAGGCAATCGAGGAGGCGGCTGGAGCGGCAATTGGACCTTGGAAGAGTTCTTCAAATGTGCGGCACTGCTCTCCAAAAAAGTCCCCAATTTTGTGCTAATGATATGCTTAAATAGGGTAGGAAAGAAACCCTAATGTCTTCATATTCCCGCACAAAAAATCGCTTAAATTTTAGGACTCAAATTGGCAGCCATGTATACACTTTAGGAGTTCAAATTTGGAAATTGTTATTAGAGACTACTTTGTATCCCTTTAAGATAGCTTTCGAAAGCATCAAGAATCGTATCAATCCGATATTTGAGCGGAAAGTTATGATTAAAATACCAAAGTGTGTCCATTCTGTCTCCTAACGCATTTTGGACTCTGATCCGAATTACTCTCAAACCCCATCATTATCCTTATTTGAAGAGTCCTACACTCGTTGAAAGTTCTTAGGTTGTTCCAACATCTTGCCCACTTGAAAGTCATTTAAATTTAAAATTAGAAATAAAATAATAGAAATTAGAAATAAAATAAAATAAGAATAATAGAATATCAAAAATATTTTGTGCATGTGAATGAACATTGTCCAATTAAATCACAAGTTATAAAATTAAGCATAAATCATGCTATTAACCAATTTAAATCACAACTCGGATTTATTTATCTTAACCATTTTTTTCATCTAAAACCAATAATAATATAATAAAATAAATAAAATATATTAGTTCTAAATGTATAAAATATGCAATAATTCAGCTCAATCAACCTCCCCTGGTTTAAATAACGAAAAATTGGATCATTAGAAGTTAAACTATCCCATAACCCCAACAAATCCTTTTACAGGCATAAAACTTCGAAAGTAGAAGTTCTGAATCTTGTTGAATCATAAGAAGTTCATTTCTTTTCAAAGGTTCTTCCGGGGTGCAATAAAATGTGTCTAACACATAGCATAGCAATGCAAGATTAATGATTTTGCTCCCACCCCCAACTGGAAATGAGCATTGTCCTCAATGATAAAAATAAATAAATAAAACATAAGAAGACAAGAGAAAAAAAAAAGAAAAAAAAAAAGAGAGAAAGGGTACTTGAGCGAGGATAAAAGAAGCAACAAGAAAGGAACAAACAGGAAAAAGAGATATAAAAAGTAATACCTACGGAAAGGAAAAAAAAAAACAAAAACACAAAACAATACAAAAAGAAATTAAGAAAAAGTGAAAATTTACTAGGTGGAAGAGAGAGAGGATCAAGGAAATGGAGAGCAGAATCTTCATATGAAAAATTAGTGAGGAAGGGCTCAAGTCTCTAACCATTAACCTTGAAAAATTAGTAATGATTTCTACAACACCATGAGGGAAAACTGTTTGAACAATATAAGGACCCACCAAGATCTTAACTTGCCTGGAAAAATGTGAAGTCTATAATTGTAGAGAAGCCCTTGCTGATTAGGTTCGAAGGATTTTCATTGAATATACTTATCATGTAAAGACTTCAAGTGTTCCTTAGAAAGCTTAGAGTTATCACAAACATCCCTTCTAAGTTCCTCTAATCCAGAAAGGTGTAACTTCCGCAAAGATCCAGCTAGGTCAAGATCACAATTAAATTTCTTGATGGCCTAAAAGACACGATATTCAAGATCAACAGGGAGGTAACAAGCCTTACCAAAGACTAATTAATAAGGATTGTCACAACCTCGCCCCAAGAAGGGCGGGGTTGCTACGTACGTACTTGCCATTTTCTTTCCTTTTTTTTTCTTATTTTTTTCTAATAACATGCGATCAGCATGAACATGATACACGTGTACTCTAATTTCCAATTTAATAAAGGGAACACCTGATAGATATTATATTCGAACATTCATCCATAAAAGACTCTCAGAGTCCATCGTACGTTCATAAAAATATAACTGTTCTTGTTAGGAAGATACTCCATCCTAAGATAAAAACATCTATACACATATAACCCATCATCCATGCAAGGTCGAACCAACAGGAAAGATACTAAGTGTCTGCCTTTCCCTCTGCAGTAATGCCTTACTACGCGGCCTCTTCGTCATATCCTGGATGTTTAAAACATTTAAAACAAAAGTAAATCGAATACTCAGTAAACAGTACACCATGTTGTTAACTTATTAATCACATAATCTTTTCTTTTGAAAACATACATACATCAACATTTGCTAATCGTGACAATGCTTTAATGCATAAACAGTTTAAGAAATAAGTTATACTTTCATGCATAAACATTTAAGAAATAAGCAAAAACTATGCTTTCATGCATAAACATTTTAAGAAATAATTATACTTTTATGTTTCACTTTCTTTGGCCGGTACACGTTATTATGCCCCGTGTGTTGGGATTAGCGGTATTCTTTTAGACCTGGATTCCGCCACTGGCAACAGGTTGGAAATTCCTTTTAGTCAGGGGGCAGCACTGGATGCACTACCAGTACTACTTACCCTGCATTACAATCTGCCCATTCCTTTGGTACCGTTTTCATTCATATGGCCATTATGTAATTTCATACATTAAAGCATTCATTCATTCAGTCATTTCTTTCATTCATTCATTTCAGTCCTTTTAGTCATTTATTTTCAGTCCTTTTCATTTAACAGTACATTCATGGAAAAAATATCATTTAAAAGCATGAGCTTAAACATCATTTTTCATAGCATCCATAAAGCATAAGTTTATAGGGACAATTTAACATCGGGACATTTTAAAATACTTTTTTTTGCTTCATTTAAAGCATCAGTTCATAGGGACATTTTAAAACATTTTTTTCGCATCATTTAAAGCATCAGTTCATAGAGACATTTTAAAAGAATTTTTTCGCGTCATTTAAAGCATCAGTTAAAGCATAAGGCATGAGACATTTCTTTCATTTTCTTTGCAATCAAAGCATTTTTATCATCTTTCTTAGTCCAATGCACATGTATTTTTATGAACAAGATACATTTTCATGCTATACTACATATAGGAATAATCAATAAGTTTCTTGAGAAAACATGTATGAAAATCTCATTATTTAGAACTTACGTGCATGCATTACCTTATACACATATACACAATTATAATCAATAGGGTGCTTAACAGGGGCTACCAAGAAAGGCTTGTACGTACTATATTCATTTACTCTTTTCTTTAGAAGAACATTTACAATAAGAGAGAGACACATTCTTTCATAAAGAGAACTTGGTGTAAGAAGTATGGTCATAGCTACTTACTTCTATACTCCTCGATACTTCCAATGTCAATATAGGTCCTATTCCAATAAATAGTATAAGCGTGTTAATATTCATACAATATTCTTTAGCCCTCCCTTTAAAAGAGAAAGCCACGGTCTTATAATGTAACGTCACTTCTATGCTTAACATTAACTCAAATGACTACTTATCACCTCAACTTACAAGAGAAATAACTTAAATATTAAGATATGCTAGCTGTCCATGGAAAAGGTTAGTTTAAAATCTTACATGAAAAGTAGTTAAGAATTCATAGGCTTCAAGCAATGTCTCTTTGGTTCAAGCTCACTTTGGGTTATAGACATTAGGAGATAAAATCTAGAAATTCTCAACAATGGACTTTAAAATAAATTTAGGCATCTCAAGTAGGCTAAACAAGCTTAGGAAACATGCCATTTAAATCAACTTGTAGTCTCTCATTATAAAAATTTTAGCTCATCAATATTCTGGACTCTTGGGTTAGGTAAAATTTAACCCAACGAGGGACAACATAAATGGGCTATTTTTACATCAAGACATGGCATGACATAGACTTAGGACAACTTTACATATCATAATACATCATGTACAATTAATCTCTTATATCTAAACTAACTAAGCTATAACCTATTCACATAGACAATATGTTAATTAGTTTAAATAAAACCTCCCATTAAAATTAAAGTAGCGTAAGGTATAACAAAGTTACTCATTAAACAAACTTTTAAACACTCAAGCTTATGTTTTACTCACTTAATACCTTTTAAAAGTAAGATATAAAATTACAAAACCCAAGCAAAACCTCTAAATCGAACCTCTAGCATCCTAAAAATAGATTACCAACCAAACCTCAACACAAGGCACATGATACCAATATATATAATTTAAAATCACTTTAATCATCACCTATGATTAAATCAAGTTTAATAACAACATAGCATTTTCGAAATATAGGAAAATACATAGCAAAACAATTATAATACCATTTAGTTTGGGCCAAAAAAAGACATACATATTTATTTGCAATATATGAATTTGACTACATCAAAACACAAGCTAAGACAACTTAGTTGGTTTCCAAAATCACATTAAAAATAAATAAGTCAAATTAAAATTTTTACCTTAAGCTCTTAGCCCATTTCAAAACACAAGTGGAAGACCAAACAGAGGTATAATTGTGTGGATGAAGAGCAAAATGATTGTACTGTGTTACCCCCAAATCTAAACATTAATGGGTAAGGTAAATGAAGAAAATCGAAACCCATATAGAAATCATGCTAGGAAGTGAACCAAAAGTTTGTTACCTTCAAGATTTCACCCTTTTGAAAATGAAAACAAGCTTTGGTTCCAAGCTTTGAGGCAAAAACAAAAATGGTAGTAATGAGGGAGTTCTCGCACGGCTTGATGAGAATGAAGAAAAATATTTTTCTTTTTTCCTTGTTATGGAATCACAAAGCTTGAAGGAGATGAGGGGAACTTGATTTCTTGAAGATGAAAAGAGAGAAGAAGAAGAGAGGGTGGTGGTGTCGGCTTGGTTGCTTGGTGAGAAAGATGAAATTCTCTTTTTCTTTCTTGGGTGTACACCGACGGGTAAGGGGTAGAAATGCCTTAGGATAGTTTTTTGTTTTTGTTTTCTCTTTTTGGTTGCTTTCACCATAAGCTTGGAGGAGGGAAAATGGCATTTTAGTCTTTGTTTCCTCCTTCCAACACAAGGAACCAAATGGATGGTGGAGATCTATCCACCTCAAGGATACTTTTCACCTACCAATCTAATGATAGAGAATAATTGGGTCATTCTTAAATGAATAAAATTAAAGGGCTTAAGGAAAAATATTTCAAAGTCTTAAAAATCATACCCTTGATTTATTTTAATAAATCATATTTTAAAATAAAGCATACTCATCTTAAATTAAAATAATTAAAAATAATAAAAATCATTGTCTCAAAATATTTAACTTAAAGAGTTAATAAAATGGCGTAAGGACCTACGTAGTAGGACTCAGATATCACAAGGACACATGTCAAGAATAGTTTTGTATGCAGCCCTATAAGCCCATAATGCATTAGGTAATCTCAAAGATCAGTCCTTACAGTTAGAATTGATAATTTTTTCTAAAATGGTCTTAATTTCTCTATTAGCAAGTTCAACTTGGACATTTGTTTGAGGGTGATATAGGGTAGAAATCTTATGATGAATGCCATGCTTGTGCAAGAGAGCAGCAAAGGGTTTGTTGAAAAAATAGGTGCTATTGTCACTTATGATAGCTTTAGGCATGACAAAGTAAGAGAAAACGTTTTCTTTTAAAAACTTAAGCACAATCTGATGGTCATTTGTTTTGCAAAGAATGACTTCAATCCATTTAGACACGTAATCAACAACAACTAAAATGTATAAATGACCAAAAAAAGAAGGAAATGGTCTCATAAAGTCAACTCCCAAACAATCAAAGACTTCAAGCACCAAAACAGGTTATAGAGGCATCATATTTCACTTAGTTATTCCACCTAATTTTTGACAAGGTTCACAAGATTTACAGTAACTATAAGTATCCTTAAACATGTTAGGCCACCACGTGCTTATGAGTAGCCACAGTCTTATGAGTAGAAAAGTGGCCACCACATGCTTCGGTATGACAAGCAGCAAGAACAACAGATATTTCAACATTTGGGACACACTTTCAAATGATTTGATCTGAGCAATATTTAAACAGATAAGGGCCATTGTAGAAGAAATACTTAGCCTCAGTTTTGAATTGTTTTAAGTCTTGAGCAGTCCAATGTGGTGGAGTCTGACTTGTCACTAAAAAGTTCACAATGTTAGCATATCAAGGTAAAGTATCAATAGACAAGAGCTGGTCATCAGGGAAAGAATCAGATATGGAGGAAGAGGATTCAATTTCTGTGAATTGAAGTCGAGAGAGATGATCAACAACCACATTCTCTACACCTTTTTTGTCCTTAATGGTGATGTCAAACTCTTAAAGGATAAGGATCGATCAGATGAGGCATGGTTTAGCATCCTTTTTTGTCAAGAGGTATTTCAAATCTACATGGTCAGTGAAAATTACTATTGCAGAGCCAAGAATGTAAGTTTGAAATTTGTCCAAGGCAAAGACAACACCAAGCAACTCTTTTCCAGTGGTGGAATAATTCTTTTGAGATCCATTTAAAGTTTTACTTGTATAATATATGACAAAATGGATATTATTCCGTTGCTGTCCAAGCACAGATCCTATGGCAAAACCACTGGCGTCATACATAATTTCAAAAGAAAGGGACCGATCAGAGGGGTGCAGGATAAGGGATGTGGTGAGCAGATTTTTAAGTTGGCCAAAGACATTTTAATGTTCAGCAATCCATTTAAAAACAGTATCATACATGAGTAGAAAACACAAAGGTTAAGAAATAAAACTAAACCTTTGATAAATCTCCTATAATGCATGACCTAAGAATGACCTAACATCCTTGGCCCTATCAACCTCAATCCCTTTAGATGAAATAATATGCCCAAGGACTATGCCTTTTTGAACCATAAAATGACATTTCTCCCAATTGAGTAATAAGTTTTTCTCTTCGCACCTAGATAAAACAACTTGTTAGTTAGCTAAACAATCATCAAAGGTGCTGCCAAACACAAAAAAAAAAAAAAAAAAAAAAAATCCATAAACACTTCCAAGATGTTTTCAACCATATCACTGAAAATAGTTAAGATGCATCGTTGGAAAGTGTCTGGTGCATTACATAAACCAAATGGCATTCGTCTAAAAGCAAAGATGCCAAAAGGACACGTAAAAGTGGCATTCATAACTATTTTTTTGGAACCCCTTGAGTTGGCCTCACCCACTTGCTATCTAAGATAAGGTAGATGATATGTGACGCCCCCAACCTCCGCTTGGGATGTAACGGAGATTTAGAGTATCGAAACATGCAACACAAGATTACATACCCCCGTACATGACAGTTAATATGCAATGCATCCTAAAAATGTAACTAGCAGTATGCAATAATCACAGCGGAAAGTAAGGGTGAAAAATGAACTTATGCAAGAATGAGTAAAATCATCCTAATAATATTGATTAAACATAAGTTCAAATCATCAGGTATCTTTGTCTTAGTACAAAATAACAAGTTTCCAAAAAAAATCTAAACCAGCTGCTTTATGCGCTCTATGGCACGAAGGGTCAGGCCTAGAAATATCAAAATAAGATCAAATCTCTTGTTGACGCCTGGTTCCTCATCAATCCTCTTGATCCATTGGTCCATTGGATCCATCTGCATCTACACTCCTATCATTTCAAAATGATAGTGGGTCCCCAAATGGTGAGATTTACTTAAAATTTCTGTAAGTTAGACAACTAACATGCACAAAAATAGACTATGCATTAAGAATGATAAACATAAACTACATCCAATGCAGAAAAACTGTATTTGTCTCCCATTGAGATTTCTTAAGAAGGTAGATTTTTTATGCACATTTTCTTACAGAGAACATGATTTCACTTCCATCGTAAACCCTTAGTCTTTCATTAAGAATCACATAAAATCATAGAATTAACGTAACATATGGTATATTCACAATTCTCCATATGCACTGTGAGTACCTGTCGTGACCGTAATATAACTTTCGTTGAAATTACGTTGTCTATAGATTTGTTCTCAATGCATTGGTAATATAATATAACATCGTAAAAATCATAGCATGTATACCCATCAACATTAGGTGTCGTAACATATGATTTCGCTTCAGCGTTCTTTAAAAAGAACCCATTTGAAACTTGTTAACTGTTCTTCATCAACTCAGGGGTTACCACTCCATATTTAATCATTCCAAAGTGTACAGAGAAGTTCCATTTGGATACTTCCCATCCTAGCCTTTGGGTTCATGATAAAATAAAAAAAAATGGTTTTCATGATATGCATGAATGTGACATATTTCAAAAATGATAGTTGTATGCAAAAATGACAAAAATGGAACATAAGATATGACATTTCATGCCCAAAAGACAGTGGCTGTGATAAAAATTGCTCTAAGTCAGAATCTATATTAGGAAAAATAAAATTTTCTAGATAAAGAAAAATTACAAAAATACCCCTAACTTCCAAATACTGATACTAATGCAAATACTCTCCAAACTTAACAAGAATCCAAAATCCTCATATCTTGCACGTTCTAAGACCATCTATGCCTTAAAAATCAAAGGGATCTTAGCCTAATCATCCTCAATTTGTGGCATGCTTTCTAGTTGATGGCTATATGAAATTTTGACTATTGATCCTCATAAATGCATGCGTGAAAAATTCTTCCAATAACAGGATGATCACTAGAAATCCTCAATAACGAAATACAAGCTTAACCCTGAGCAAGTTCATTCCAACACTTAGTCATGCCTAATAGAATCTTTAAATTCTAACTAAACCTCAAGTGATGCATGATATGACCTTTCTACCAATGACATGCTAGAATTAAATAATGCATTCTTCTTATCTCAATCTGAAGGTTTCCTAAATGCTTATATTTCAAGCCTAAGTGAAATAAGTTAATTTTCTCAAATGAAGCATGATTAAAAGTCAAGTCATACATGCTTCAATGATAGACACAAGATAGAGATTAAAACCTATTATGACATGTTTCTAACCTCAAACTAAACCTTCAAAAATTCTTCTAAGACATACTCGAATCATATCTTGAACCATCAATACATGCCATAACTAATATTTTTACCAAAAATAATTTAAATACTAAACCTATCCACCAATATTTTGGCTTCTAGATAAATATGATATCTCACTCTATATTCACCCAAAATTAATACTAACACTCAAAAACACAACTTAACATACAAACCAAGATCTAGAAAAAAAAAAAAAACATACAAAAACTCTTTAGCCTTTGAAGCTTCCCACTCAAAGCTCACAACTCAAGAACTCACTTAGAACACTTAAGAACTTCAAAGGACTAAAGGATGAGAACTCTCAAGAGCACTCATGAGAGTTTGAGGAAATGAAGTGAGGAAGAAGTGAGGGTGGAGTGGAGTTTATATAGGCTCCAAGGGATGTGAGTGGTGTTGGCAAGGTGGCCTCCCATTGGGGGGTTTGGGCAGTGGTGATGATGCCGCCTAGCCTAGATCCTCCTTGGATGGTTGGCTCACTTGGTGATCATTTCACCTTAGAGTAGGTTGCAATGACTATGGGGAGAGCGGGGTTACCATGTGGTAGTGGTGAAAAGGTAGTGCAATTAATGCAAAGGCTTAAGGTCTATTGGTGTTGCCGGGTATGGGGAATTTCACAAAGCAAAATTTTTTGTCTTATTCATTTGGACCTCTCCTCTACAAAACTCATACATACTCACATATATTATGAGTCGATCGTTTGCATCCTTAGTCAAAACCAAGACTCCTCGATAATGCACATGTGATCAATTACTACATTCTACTATCAATCGACCTATGCACTCCAAATGGCAGAAGCAAATATCACTGTATCAATGAGTCAGGGTTAACGCTTTAAAAGAGTTTACCAAGAACATTATTTCCAATAGTTTCATTGAAATGATCTAAGACCTTAGAAACCTATACACTAAGTCAATCCCAAGCCGCATATAATATTGAGTCATCCAAATAAAGTGGTAAGAAGTCAAATGCAGTGAGGTGAAAGTCAGGTTTTACTTGAAGGTTTCCTAATGGAGAAAGAAGATCGATCTAATGAAGGAAGTCACAATTATTCACAACAGGTTTGTTCCACCAAGTGACTTTGTTCCACCAAGTGACTAAGGAATGAATTTGATTTGCAATGGAATTGAGAAAGTTGCAATAAGGTAGTTGGGTACATGATTGGTCCTTACGTCAAAAGTAAACCACATAAATATTATATTGAAACACAAAGGAAGAAAAATAAAACATTACAACAATTCACCAAAACAGATCCAAAACTCTTGTCAAAGCACTGGGTCACCAAAAGATTTCATCAAGTTGGACAAGGAGGTTGAGTTCACGAAATTAGGCAGATAAAGTGAATTGACAAAAACACATTTTCTTCCTCAAAGTCCAACTCTAAAAGAAATGATTTCCCTTCATATCAATTTCCAAAAGAATTCAAGCATGACGACTTAGACTTGTGCAAAGAATTTCAAAACTTTAAGAAATGGACCTCGTTAAGAACAAGTAAAGTCAGGACCATTGTGCAAAGAATTCAAGGGAGGACCTTTTCGAGAATGTAACAAGTATGAGCAAGTGTAGGGATGTCTAAGTATTTGGGAAGAGTCATGGTGATAACACTTGAAAGCGAATTCTACGGGTGATTACACTTCAAGCATTCACGACAAAGAATGTTTGAATTATTCTGTCAAATCCTACATAGGCCAACATATAGCCTACCGATCAGCTCTAAGGCAATGGCATCCTCAAACCCAAACTTTATCCAAGAGTACCTATCTAATCAAAGTACATGCGTCCCATCTAAGTTAAGTAATGTACTCTGAAAGGTTCGAAACCATCCCGACCGACCAATAAAGAGCTCTTATACTTCTACTCGACAACAAATACTAATCTACTCAAGACCCAAGTTCTAACTAGCATTCATCCTAGTGGTACTAAACTCAATATCATTCGCGACTAAAGTCACCCAATCCTATTCTCAAACTAACTTGATCACCTTCTATACTATCACATGTACTACCATTTCCAACACCCTGATGGACCTATATCCTTAGAATCGACAAAAACTATTTCTTAAATTTGCACCATCTATAATCCTTAATTTTGATAAGAATCATTTCCTAAAATCAGCAAACCTGATAACCTCAAACCCAATAATAATCATTTTCTGAACTACTCATTTTCCATATCTTCATAAAGTACAATAATTTTCGAAAATCTACATAATCAATATCTTCGAATCTCATAGAGAATTTCACTTCTTGTAAATCTCCACATCAATAACTTAAACTTGATCAAAACTTGATCAATAACTTCAAAATTGATCAAGCTTCCATACCAAGTCTGCAGAATGGAAACTCAAATCTCATTATAAATTAGTCCTAAAAGTCTTCAATTCTAAAACGTTAAATCATATAAGAATCATTTTCTGAAGTCTACAAGATCGATGGCCTTAGATCTAATAACAATCGTCTCTTAAAGGTTGTAGATTCTAAAACCCCAAATGTTAACAAATTGTTTTTGAGTCGGCAAAATCTAAAACCTCCAATTTAATTAACTCCTTAAATTCTTGTTGAACCTGCCACCTCAGATTCCATAAACTCGTTTCATAAATTCTATAGAATCTCAAATCTTATGTCTCTTGCGTGTTTAGAAGCTATTACCTTCATCAGTTCATTACTTCAATCTTTGTTCCAATGAGTTCAACTAGACCACATCGTTTTCCTTTCAAGCTTGACAATTCAAATACAAGCCTAAATGCTAAAAGTTCAAGCCTACTATACAAAATGTTCATGCCTATCATACTAAAAATTTTAGCTAACTTTGTTAAAATAATCCAAGTCTAATAACACAAATCTTCTAGCCTATCATAGTAACATTAAAGCCTAGAATTATGGAACTGTACCTAAGTGACTTTTGGATTTACCCAGAGTCATAAAAGCTCTGATACCAATTGTGGCACCCTAGACCCCCATGTGTGATTTGGAGAGAGTCACGATGCTGAGGTGTTGACTGCACAGATCACACACCCCAAGTGCAACTTGAAAGCAAGTGTGTGCAAGCATGCAACTTAAAAGTGTACAGTTATAAACACAACAGAGAAGTAAAAAGGGGCAATTTGAACTGCTAAGAGTACCAAAAACTCAAATTACAAGCTCCAACAAAATAATCCATAAATTAATACAATCATCTACCTAGATAAAAGAAAGCAACATCACAACAACAACATAAGGAATAAGTCCCCAAGTCTTCACTCCTCAGATGGGGTCGGTCCTTCAAGCTCATAACCGTCCTTTACATCAAAATCTACAATTTTGCAGAGTGGGACCACAAGTGGGGACTCCACATTAATATTTCGCAATCTCAGCAAATAAAACCAATAGAATGGCACCCAAAAATGCAAACATAGGAAAATATAAACATTTCACAGCAAAGAAAAAATTCGAGATCTTTCTACCATACTAAAAATTTAACAATACCAATTTCATTCTCAATAATTACAGAAAATGCCACGCACTCAAAATATCCACATTTCCATCCATTTAATCACTGTATGCACCATGGTCTCCCCTAAAAACCATCCACACACCCTACCTCCCTTCGTCACACCACGGGTAATGACCGTACATGTGACTTCATAACGAGCGATGTCTAGCTCTGCACCCGCCTATACGCAACTAGGCATCCTTTAGCCTTCGCCAGTAGAGAGGCCACAGAGTCAGTACGAGAGCATTACCATCTCGTTCCAGCCCGTTGTCGCCTGACGACAACCTAGCGGACATCACTCAGTTTTACACACTCCCAAGTGACCAGAGGAGCTCCACCGAGATAATACCCTATCTCGACTTAAGGTTGTGGTACGTACACCACAAAACAGAGCACAATTCATACAATGTAATGACATGCATAAAACAATGCAATTATGGAACAAGTAGTTATTGGATGACATGGCATAGAAAAGTACGACAACAAACATAGTATAACAACACAAATTTCATAGTTTCACATTTTCACAACTACATGCGATTCTCAATACTTCACTTGGCCCTCGGCCAACAATTCATCACCAACTATAGTTATTATCCTAACGCTCCACAAGCCCTTGGCCACTTAACGAAACACGACCAAATTGCAATAAAAACACATTTTTCCTGTGTCAGTATTCCAAGGGTCAATCTAGGGTTTTACTTACAACGCGAGCCGACATATCTTTGGAGGATCAAGTGTGTTGCCTAGGGAATCCCATGAGTGTGTGCATGTGCGTCACTGTGAGTTGGAAAAATCAATTAGTTAAATCTAACAACACCTAGAAATCAACACAAAATGGCACACGGCTTACTGTGGTGGCACCTGGAGGGGAGCGTGACGGTGGTAGTGGCGGCGCACGATGGACAGCGACAGGTCCTGGAAGCAGGTGGGACTCTACGATTAGGAATATAGTGGGTGACATATCTTATGAAAATAGAGGGTGAACGAAGGAAATCTCGCAGTGGAGGAAGGTGGTAGGCAGTGGCGCAGAACACTTAAGGAGGATTTAGACTCGGGTTGGGTAGATTTGAGAGGGGAAGAGGCCGAGTAGAAATGGAAAGGGTGATGGGGTGGTCGGGCAACCTGTAGCGAACTCCAGAAGGCGGTGGAACTTTGTGGCGCCCCCGACCCCCGCTTGGGATTGTACATTGACTGAAACTCCGGGACATGCAACACAAGACTATATATCCCTCGTACTTGACAGATAAGATGCAATGCACCTATGTATACTAGCAGTATGCAATAAATCGCAGCGGAATAAGTCATTTAAAAGTTGTACTAGAATAAACTAATATCCCAACTTCCTCATTCATAGCTTTAAATCACACTTCTTGACAACAGAATATCAAGCTCCTTGTTTACACTTTAACATAATAAGTATTGTCTAAAAATACCTTAACAAAGAAATCATTAAAGCATCCTTCTATTCCCAACTATCTCCAAGTAAGTCACGACTAAATCCGTTCTTTCTCCAAGTTGAGCATATTTGTAGCTTGATCATCATCATGACTCACTACTCTTGGTCCTGTCACAACTTCTACCATTCCGGGTGGGGAATGGTAGTGAAAATTACCACAATGAGATTTTGAGAAATCTCAGCAAGTAAACACGCAATATACAATAGTTAACACAAGCATACAAGAGGTATATCATGATTGCTTGCATGGACATGTACTTGACATAAGACTTGACCAGAACTTGACTTATGTACTTGACCATTTGCAAAAGACTTGTAATCGAGACTTAAGCTTTTCATGAAAACTTCTTAACTTTTTTATTCATGTGATCTTATTCAGAACTTGCCTTATCAGAACATATCACAAAATTTACCTCGAGTGATTCTTATTATATGAGTTCTTATTCTTGTTTATAGGGTGGACACAACACAACTACCCTTCTCACACCGCGTGTTCCTACAAGTTACCGCACCATCAACGATCGGTAGGCGGGAATCACAGATGAGACTCTACCACCATCCTTGCTTACCATCATCCCTACCATCAACGATCTATAGGCGAGAATTACAGGCATGACTTTACCACCATCTCTACAGCTCGAGTTAAACAGAGAATCATATTAACTCGACCTTACTTCGTCGAATTACATACCTTATGCACCCACTAGCATTAGGTGCTTCCTCACTCCGGCATTCTTTAAAAAGAATCCATTCGAGATTCGTCGACTATTCTTCGTCAACCTAGGAGTTACCACTCTATTCTTAGTACTTCATACTGGACAAAGGAGTTCCACTCTGACAATCCCCCGTTCTAGCATTTGAGGTCGTGATAAAACGTTTACACTCTGTTCTTTGAAAAACACTTTTCTTTAAAAACATTTTCCCAAATACATGTGACATGAAACTTAAGACATACGTACTTATGCTTGACATGTAACATATGGAATGTCATGCATGAAATAACCAAACATAACATGTTCAATTCATAGCATGATAACATGAAATACATGAAACATCCAAACACATTCATGGAATCATAAGAACTTGCTTAGGCCAAAACACATAGGGGTAAAAATTATGAAATTCATCACTTAAACATGTTCCAGTCTTCAAGCAAATAACATAGGGATCAAAGCATAGTAAAACAATGCATGAAATCATAACATTTGGCTAAGGTCTAAAACATTCAAGACACATTCAAGCCAAGACTTCATGTTGCATAAACTATCAACCTTAATTAAGTAAAATCTGAAACTTATAAGAGTATTTCATGGCATTTTCATCACAAATTCAAAGCATATAACTTCTTCCATAGATTGATATAAGACATATTAATATAATCAAACAATCAATCAAGAAATAGCAAACAAAGCAAACATGACAATGGAAAGATTTACACATTCATATACAAGTATTAACCAAGAAAGTTGAGTGTATACTTACAAAAATCTGTATAGGGAAATACTAGTAAGCTGTAAATCCGAACATTCTATATTAGAAAATAACTAAAAACCTTATCTCATGTTCTTGAGTGTGTGTGTGGATTTCTAGGGCAACACTTGTCCATATTCCATTCGGCTCCTAGAGTTTTCGGGTAAAAACTCTTTCATTTCACTCTTAAAGTAAAACAAAACCCTAAGGTAAGCAAAGATACATGTAGTGGCCGAAAAACATGGAGGATGAACTCTTCTCTCTACTCGACTTCAAGGGTTTCTTAAGAACCCTAAGTCGTTTCCAAGAAAACATAAGAAAGTGTGGGTGTTCTATCATTCTCCAAGTCCAATGAGATTTGAATCTCATTTTCGGGTTGAGAAAGTGACATGTGTGTGCAAAACTTAAGAGAAAACCGATTCTTATCTCTTCTATACTTAGTGGTGCTGAAATCTCTCATTGAACAAGAAGTCCTCTTGTTTGGTTGGAAAGAAAATACAAAAAGGTGAGGGAATCTTCAAGAGAATAAGAGAGAGTTGTGTGGAGAGAGTGAGAGCATGAAGAATCTGAATTTGACAAAAAGAATAATCTTGCCAAGTGGCGTAGCTCTTTGGAAATTTGAAATATCCCTCATCCTTGCTTTTCATAAGAAATCTAAAAATATCCTTGCATGGACGCCATGTTTGAAAACCCTCCTTTGTCTCTCATTGGGAAATCCAAAAGATCCTTTGCATAAGGCTTGGCATCTTGTCAAAATTCGAATCCTAAGAGGCTCCTTGGGTATGCTCCCCCATATGGTCTAGATTCAATGAATCTCTAGAGCAAAATTGACATTTGATAAATCCTAACCGTAGGCTTGAACCTTGTAGACTTGTGCATGCTTTCCAAGTGGGAAAAGACATGTAGGATGTGTGGGTGCATGTTCCCCATGCTTCTCTCCCTTTCCCCATGCCCCTCTTCCTTTTTCCATGTGTCTCTTCCTCTTCCCTAAGCAAGAAGCTTCTTTTTCCTATGCATGTTCCCTAGGTGACTTTCCCACTTCCTTATACTTCTCAATAACTCAAAACATAACATGTGGAAATGTGGTGGCTAAAACCCTAGTGGTACAAGGGTAATTTTTGTGCATTGTCTCTTCCACCCACTTCTAGAACCTTTCCCTCTACTTATGTATGAATGACAAATGGCAAAATGTCAAAAATTAACCTTGAGTGGGCATGTGGCTTGGGAATTCAAAATTCTCTTGGTGTTCCAATGTAAATCCTTTATAAAATCTCACATTTGTCTTCCCTATGCGAAATCTTCTTGGAACTCTTCACTATGAACAAGTAGTGTTTGGTAGAGGTGATTGGGAGTGTGTTAGCCGAAACCCTAAGGGCATATTTGTCCTTTGATATAAGAGTCAATTCATCTAATCTTCTAGAAGGTTAATGCATGCTTGATACTTGGCAAAGTCTTAATAAAATTCGTAATCCTATACGTCTCCCTTCGGTTTCCCATGCAAATCATCTAGAAAAGCTCCATGTCACTTTCCTAGGCTTCATTTCCCAATATATCAACCTTGGAACTCGAAATTGGGCAAAACAAAGGGTCTAGGCATGTGGGAAAGTGATCTAGCCGAAAATCTCTTAGTCTAACTAGGTTCCTTTTGTCCATTGATTATTCTAGAAGGATTTTAGCATGCTGACAAGAGGCAATTTCTCTAGAGTAGGCATGCAAGCCACCTGGTTCTTCCCTACACTTCTCTCTCCCCCTTATCCCACTATCAAGTCTAAGTTTATAGTGCAACACATGCATGACACATGGCACTAAAAATTTGGGTCATGGACCTAAAGCCGTTGGGCCTGGGCTACTAAATAGGGCCGAAATTCTTAAGGCATTCTAGGGTTACTCTCCTCTTGGGCTCAAGTTGTGAGATCCCTAAATTTCATGGGTTTTAATTACTTTAATTGTGTTATTTTATTTGTTTCATTTATGTTATTTTATGTTAATTTATCTTGGTGTGTTTTAATTCCCTAATATTTACTTAGTTATGTTATTTTTTATTTTATTTTATTTGTGTTATTATTTTATTAATTGTTAGTTGGGCTTGTGTGTAGTTTATTTTATTGGGCTGTGCATGTGTGTGGGTGTGTGTTCTTTGTGGGCCGTGGGTGTGTGAGTTTGGTGAGCCTAAACTAACCCAGCCCGTGTGTGTGTGTTTGAGCCCGAAGCCCAGCTCAGCAACCCAACCCGTGCATCTTGAGCCCAGCCCATATAGCCTCTCAACCCAGCCCCTGATTTTACTCAAACGGTGCCGTTTTGGTCAAAGAAAACTAGGGCTACATCACTTCCACTTTGGCGCCGCACGACTTCTTCCTCCTTCTACTTTCTTCTTCTTCCTTCTATTTTCTTCTTCTCTCTTCTTGTTTCTGCAGTTGCCGTGAGCCACCTCCACCTTTTTAAGGCAGCTTCGTGTTGCTCGGTTGCGGCCCTTAGTCACGCATTTTCACCTGCAGCCGCCACCTCCTCCTTCCTTGGTCTTTCTCGGTGTCACTCGGCATGAGCACCGAAGGCTTGCTGGCAAGCCATCGCTCCACATGGCCACCATCTTCTACTGTGAGCAGCTCCGTGTCAACTGTAGTGAGCTTCGGGTTGTGCTGTCCTTGCCACCGTGCCACCGTCCGTGCGAAATGCCACCTCTCCTCCACGGCTTACTGCCATTTTTGCTTTTCTTCCACCCGTGCGACACTCATACCTCGCAAACCGCCATACTCGGTCTATTTATAGTCCACAGGTTCCTCAATAAAATCCTCTTAGTTCTTCATCTTTCCTCTTTCGGTTAAAGCATTTTACATCTGTAGGTGTTTAAGGTTTTGTTTTGAGAATTTTAGTTGATGAATCCGTGAGCTTGTGAAGTTTTGCCGAGCTCTGTTTTGTTCTAAAATTTTGTATTTCAAATGGTTTATTTTGGTGAATTGTTGGAATTGCCGTGTGTTGAGTTTCTCAAAAACTTGTTCTTAGATCAAATTCTTTTGAGAGAACCCACTAGAAAAGCCACTGATTTCACCATTTGCCACCATTGTGCCGCCACCTTGAGCAACACCCCTTTCGAGTGATCTTTCAGAATTTCCTAAACTTCGTGTGTATGTAATTTTCCAACATGACTCGAGTGATTTAAATTGGTTTTATAACTGTTTTAATTGTAAACTGATGGTTTGTTGGAAATTTATTGTATTTGTTGAAGTGTTGACTTTAAACAGTGTTGTTGTTGGAAATGGGCCTTGGGCCGTTGGAGTGTTGGGATTTTAAACGTAATTGGGCCTTGGGCCGGATTGGAGGTTGGGATTACGCGTGTATTTGTGAAACTGTATAATTGTAATTGGAGGATTATTTTATTGTAAATGAGATATTTAATATTTATTCTAATAAACTGTTGTAATGCATATTTATCGTTTATAATAAATTATGTTGTGATGTCATGTTGTCTGTTGGAATTGAGACTGATTATGTGGGTGTGTGTGTATCACGATCCCAAGCCGAGATGGGGCATTATCTCGATGGAGCTCCTCTGCTCACTCGGGAGCGTAATAGACTGACGTGACATCCCCTGAGTTATCGCAGGGCGACGACGGGAACAGACGTGATGGTAACGCTCTCGTACTGATTCTGTGACCTTTTGGGTGGCGAGATTAAAGGATGCTTGGCCATGTACGCGTTGGGCGCGGAACTGGGCATCGCTCGCTACAAAGTCTCATACACGGACGTTACCCATGATGTGACGATGAGAGGCAGGGTGTGCGGACAGTCCATAGGAGAGATTGTGGTGCATGCGTAATTTTGTAATAATTATGATTGTGGCCAAAAATGGGATTTTTTGTGTGAGTATTAAAAGTATATTTTTGGAAAAAAAGAATGTGGGTTGTTATTCTGCTTATTTGTCCGTATGGGGACGTGTGATTATATTAATATATTTTAAATCTCTTGGATGTTGCTTTGGTTAATTACTTGCTGAGATGTTATAATCTCATTATAGTGTTTTACCCTACAGTTTCGTCTTATGGTGCCGTAGAGTCTAATGCAGAGCTCGAGTATGAACCCGAGGGATCAGCTTCGCCGGAGGTCTGAGTTGCTAAGTTATCGTTCAGCGTTATGGGATTTGTTTCCCTTATGTTGTTTCCTGTTTTTAATTTATCTGTCGGATGATTGTATAATCCTTGTAAAGTTATTTTACTATTTTGAACAAATTCTGGTACTTAATAAAGAAAGACCTTTTTATTTCTCCGCTGCAATTTTGTTTTGTACACTTATTGCATGTTGTACACAATTTGAGCATTGGTCGTTGGGGTGCGTGATCCGTGTGGTCATCATCCCGGTGTCACGAACTCCACACAAATAACACGTGGGGGTCGAGGGCGCCACAGGTGGTATCAGAGCGGTCTGGCTCTGGGTAAAACCGTAAAAAATACTTAGGTGTAGTACCAAAAATTTTTTATTTTGACTTATTTATTAAATATCGAGTTTTAAAAGATGCGTTTTATCAGAAAGATGGACCGATCAGGAATGCCACATCCGGAACCTGAGAACGACTTGTCTCATACTGATGGGAATCTCGCCATGGCTAGAGCCTTAACCCGTATGACAGAATTTCTTCAACAAAATTTTCCTTCTCAAAGGGAGCAACAGAACGGTTGTCCGTACGAACGCTTTTTACCTCACAAAACCCCTGCTTTTTCCGGACAAGAGGATCCACTTCGTGCTGGGTGGTGGATTAGTGATCTCGAAAAGACGTTTGAAATCTGTGGGTGTACTGAAACTCAGAAAGTGTTATACGCAAGTTACCTGCTGCAAGGTGACGCAACTGCTTGGTGGGGGACCAAGTGGGAGCTTCTGGAAATGGAGTTAGGATCAATTGCAATGGTATCTTGGCCGCGTTTTAAAAAGGAATTCAATGATCGTTTCTTCCCGAACACTATGAGGAAACAAAAGGTATGAGAGTTTAACAATTTAGTGCAAGGGGAGATGACGGTCGAGCAGTATGCCCGGAAGTTTATAGAACCCGAGAAATTTGCTACACATTTGATTGCTACAGAGGAGATGTGGATCGAGCGATTTCACGAGGGTCTACGGCAAGAGATCCGTAGATAGGTTGCTTGTTTGCAAATTCCGACCTTTCAGCAATTAGTAGAGGTTGCTACGATTGCAAAGCAGGAGTTTATTGATCCTGTTGCTTCTCCAATTGGTCAAAAGGGAAGAGTTTTCGGGGAAGGAAGTAGGTCGGGGTCTGCACCTAAGTTTATTACCAGGACTAGGGCCCGACCGCAGATGGCCATCGGAGTACGAATGAGGGGACGAGCGCCAGTATGTGGCAAATGCAATAGGTCGCATGTTGGCGAGTGCCACATGTCTGGGATTCAGTGTTTTAGATGCGGGCAAACGGGACATCTTGCTCGCAACTGCCCTACCATGATGCAGGCGAACCGAGGCGGTTACCGTGGTGGGAGGACTACCCCAAGACCAACTGTTCAGGCTAGGGTTTACGCAGTGACCCCTGGTGAGGTTGACGATGAAGCTCAGGAAACCCTAAATGCTGGAGTCATCACAGGTGTAGATTTCTATCCAATTATTTGAAGTACTATACTATGTGACTTGTTTTGTTAGATGTAATTAGTAGTTTTAAATCTTTTTAGGTAGAGTTCGACTGTATGATTATTATGCTTGCACTTTGTTTGACTCGGCAACACCTCAGTCGTTCATTTCTGCCACTTTTGCACGGATGTGCAACCTAGTATTTAAACCTTTATCGCAGTCTTTGGTAGTGAAGTTACCAAATGGGGAAACTGTCTGGTGTTCAAGGGTTACCCTAGGTTGTCCTTTGGTTATTAATGGAATGACTCTTAAAGCAGATTTGATAAGGTTTAAATTACTTGAGTTTGACATTATTTTAGGAATGGATTGGTTATATCAGTATTTTGCCAGCATTAATTGTCGTAGTCGGATAGTTAGTTTCTAACTACCTGGGGGAAAGTATTTAGAGTTTGCAGGAAGTAAGATAAAGGTGAAACCTGCAGTTATATCTACCATTCAAGCAAGCAGGGACTTAGCTAATAGGGCAGATGCCTTCTTGGTTTATGTGGTGTCTGCACTTTCGGAGAAGAAATCTTTAGCAAAAATTCCGATTGTGAAGGAGTTCTCTGATGTGTTTGTGGATGATTTGCGCGGCTTGCCACCTGTTTGTGATTTGGAGTTTGCCATTGATCTAGAATCCGGTGCGGCACCAGTTCATAAGGCCTTGTACCGAATGGCGCCAGCGGAATTAAAAGAGCTAAAAAGTCAATTGCAGGAACTAGTTGATAAGGGGTTTATTCAGCCTAGTTTTTCACCTTGGGGAGCACCAGTGCTATTTGTTAAAAAGAAGGATGGTACTCTTAGAATATGTATAGATTACCGAGAGCTCAATAAGGTAACCATTAAGAATAAGTACCGTCTACCTCGAATTAATGATTTATTCGATCAACTCCAAGGTGCAACAACTTTTTCAAAAATTGACTTAAAGTCGGGATACTATCAATTAAGGATAAAGGATCAGGATATACCTAAGACTGCCTTTAGGTCTAGGTATGGGCATTATGAGTTTAAAGTGATGCCGTTTGGATTAGCCAATGCCCCTGCAACATTTATGGATATGATGAATAGAGTATTCCGACCATATTTAGATTCCTTTGTGATAGTTTTTATTGATGATATTTTGGTTTATTCTCGAGAACCGGAAGAGCATGCCAGTCATCTTCGATTGGTTTTGGGTAAGTTAAGAGATCATCAGCTCTATGCAAATCTGAACAAGTGTGAATTTTGGTTAAAGGCGATTAAATTTCTTGGTCATGTTATGTCCCGAGATGGAGTAGCAGTTGATCCAAGTAAGGTCGAAGCTGTCTTGGCATGGCCACGTCCTTCAACGGTACATGAAATTCGAAGTTTCTTGAGACTAGCCAGTTATTATCGCAGGTTTGTGGAAGGCTTTGCTCGATTGTCTGGACCTCTCATTACTCTTACCAGGAAAAATGTGGAGTTTGTTTGGTCCGACAAATGCGAGAAGAGTTTTCAGGAGCTGAAGAGGAGGTTAACTACGACACCTGTTTTGGCACTTCCAGAACCTCATAAGCCGTTTGTGGTTTTTAGTGATGCTTCCAAATTTGGATTGGGATGTGTTCTTATGCAGGAGGGAAGAGTTGTGGCGTATGCATCCCACCAATTGAAAGATCGTGAGAAGAATTATCCCACGCACGACTTGGAGTTAGCAGCTGTGGTTTTCGCTCTCAAAATTTGGTGGTACTATTTATATGGTGAGACTTGTGAAATTTACACTAACCATAAGAGCCTTAAACATCTTTTCTCGCAGAAAAATCTTAACATGAGACAGAGGACATGGTTAGAGTTAATCAATGATTATTAGTGTGAGATTAAGTACCACCCAGGAAAAGCAAATTAAGTTGCAGATGCGCTCAGTCGGAAGTCTTATTCGGTTGATGAGGCTGAGTCACCAAGGTTAGACTCTCTTCTGTTTGGTATGAGGAGACTTCTTGCTGAGAGTTCACAGCAGGAAGAGGTGTTGACTTCAATTCATGATATCCGAGTTCTTGATTTTGAGGAGTTAAAGACTCTACAGGAAAATGACTCTAAGCTGTTAGATATTAAAGAAAGAGTCAAGAAGTCGCAAGGACCTGCGCATTTCAGTCTAAGCAGAGATGACATTCTTTTATTCCGCAATCGTAGGGTGATTCCTACAGATTCAGAATTTAAAGAAAGAATCTTGGCTGAGGCCCATTCAACCCCTTATTCAGTTCATCCTGGAAGTACAAACATGTACCGAGACTTGAAAAAGAGTTTTTGGTGGGAAGGTATGAAAAGAGACATTGCTTTGTTTATTGCAAAATGTACGACTTGTCGACAGGTTAAAGCTGAGCATCAGAGGCCTGCTGGCTATCTTCAACCACTCCCTATTCCCGAGTGGAAATGGGACGACATCGTAATGGACTTTGTAATTGGACTACCAAGGACGCCTAGTGGGAAGAATTCAATCTGGGTTATTATTGACCAGTAGACCAAGAGCGCCAATTTCTTACCTATTTCTAACACTGATACTTTGGGAAGTTTGACTCGGTTATATGTCAAGGAAATTGTGCGTCTTCATGGAATAACCAAGAGTATAGTGTCAGATAGGGACCTACGATTCACGTCTCACTTCTGGAAGAGTTTGCAGACAGCTTTGGGCACCAAGTTGAAATTCAGTAGTGCTTATCATCCTCAAACCAACGGTCAATCAGAACGCACTATTCTAACCCTTAAGGATATGTTGTGTGAGATCCCCATTTTTTTATGGGTTTTTAATTATTTATTTAAATATGTTATTGTGTTATTTTATTTATGTTATTTTTAAGTGTATTATTTTACTGTTAATTATTTTGGTATGTTGGGTTTCTAATTTCCTTATTATTATTTTTTTTATATATATTTGTGTTAGTATTTTTTTGTGTAATTTTATTGTAGTGATTATTTATTGTGGGCTGTGTGTGAGTGTTTGTTTTTGGGCTTAGTGTTGTGTGAAGCTTAAAGCCCAACTCAGCCTTGTGTGTGTGTGTGATTGAGTCGAAGCCCAGCCCAGCAGGGCCCAGCCCGTGCGGCCTGTGAGAACCCAGCCCCCACTTATCAATACAGCGCCGTTTTGGGTTAAGGAAATTAGGGTTTTATTCTTTTCTCCTTGGCGCCGCGTTGCTTCATCTTCTTCCTTCTTATTTCTTCTTCTTCCTTCTTCTATTTTTCTTCTTCTTCCTCCACGCAGCTGCTGCCGACGCCATTCGGGCCTTTGTCATGCAATTCAGCCGCAAGCCGCCACCTCCATCTTGCCTCTTCCTCTCCGTGTCGTTTGATGGAGGCTCTGAAGCCTTGCTGTCAAGCTGTGGCTTCACACAGCCACCACCACCTTCCACCTCGAGCTTCCATGGTTTCTCCGTGTCCATCTTTCGTCTGCTGTCAACCCGCATTGCCACGCACGGCTTGAACTGCCGTTTTCTTTTCTATACCCGTGCGACACGCGGTCCCTCCAACCGCCACACTTGGCCTATTTAAGGCCATGGATTTCTCAAGTTTTTTGGAAGTTTTCCGAGTTCCTCAATCTATGTCCCTCTTAAACTTTTCATCCCTTTGTAATTGGAGTGTTTGGTCTGTAAATTTTTGGGTGAACCCGAGTGGTTGTGTGGCTTTGCCGAGTGTTTTTGAGTCTGAAATTTGTGAGTTTTGGGTGTTAAATCTGAGAGCTTAAGATTTTGTTGTTGTGCTTGGTTTTGTTCTAATTGAGGGAAAAATCGATCGGTGTTTGTTGTGGCCGTGTGATAAAAACCCAATTTTTGGGCACTGTTCCGCTAAGCCGCCACCTTGAGCAAACGTTCTTTCACTTGATCTTTCAGAAATACCCATCTTCGTGTGTATGTAATTTTTCAGTTTTATTAATAAAGTTGTTGTAATTGTTATTTTGTAAACTGTCATTTCTGATGTAACTGTTGATTGTAATGATTTGTTGGAATTGGGCCATGGGCCAGTTTGGAGGACGGGGTATGACGTGTATTGTGAAATAGTGAAATTGTAAATAAATGATTAATTTTATAAATGAATTATATATTCCAATTAAATGATTGAACTGTATATTTATGGTTTTATTAAAATGTGATGTGATGTTACATGGTCTGTTGCATTGGTTACTGAATATGTGGGTGCGTGTGTATCACGACCCCAAGCCGAGATGGGGTATTATCTCGGTGGAGCTCCTCTGGTCACTTGGGAGCGTAACAGACTGACGTGACATCCCCTGAGTTGTTGCAAGGTGACGACGGGAACAGACGAGACGGTAACGCTCTCGTACCGATTCCGTGACATTTTGGCTGGCGAGGTTAGGGGATACTTGGCCATGTACGCACTGGGCGTGGAACTGGGCATCGCTCGTTACAAAGTCTCATGCACGGACGTTACCCGTGATGTGACGAAGAGAGCCAGGGTGTGCGGACGGTCTATAAGGGAGACCGTGGTGCATGCATAATTTCATAATAAATATGATTGAGACCAAAAAGGGGATTTTTGGTGTAAGTATAAAAATTGTATTTTTGAGAAATTGAATGTGGGTTGTTATTCTGTCCGTATGGGGACGCGTGGTTATATAAATGTGTTTTAAATCTCTTGGATATTGTTTGGGTTAATTACTTGCTGAGATGTCATAATCTCATTGTGGTGTTTTACCCTACGGTTCTGTTTTATGGTGCCGTAGAGTTTGACGCAGAGCCCGAGTATGAACCTGATGACTGACTCCGCCAGAAGCTTAAGTTGCTGATATGTTGTTCAGCGTTTTGGGACTTGTTTTCCTTATGTTATTTGTTTTCTTTAAATTATCTGTTGGAAGACTGCAAAATTCTTGTAAAGTTATTTTACTGCTTTTTGTACAATTCTGGTACTTAATAAAAAAAAGACATTTTATCTTTTCCGCTGTGAATATTATGTTGTACATTTATTGCATGTTGTACACACTTTGAGCATTGGTCATTGGGGTGCGTGATCCGTGTGGTCATCATCCCGGTCTCACGAACTCCACAAAAATAACACGTGGGGGGTCGAGGGCGCCACATGTTGCGAGCTTGTGTTTTGGATTTCAATGGAAGTTGGGAAAATCATCTGTCGCTTATAGAGTTTGCTTATAATAACAGTTTTCAAGCGACTATTCAAATGACCCCTTATGAAGCTTTTTATGGGAGGAAGTGCAAATCTCCCTTGTTTTGGGATGAAGTTGGCAAAGGGAATCTACTTGGACCAGAACTTGTGCAGGAAATGAGGAATCAGGTTAAAGTTATAAGAGACAAAATGGCAGCTGCGCAGAGTCGTCAGAAGAGCTATTCGGACACGAGGAGAAGAGATTTATTATTTGAAGAAGGTGATTGGGTATACCTCAAAGTTTCTCCAATGAAAGGCGTTAAGCGTTTTGGTAAGAAAGGGAAACTTAGCCCGAGGTATGTTGGCCCTTTTCAGATTCTGGAGAAGGTTGGACCAGTTGCTTATCGTATTGCCTTGCTAGAATATTTTGGAGAGATTCATGATTTTTCCACGTGTCGTCATTGAAGAAGAGCTTTGGACAGCAAGAGCCACGTTTCGTTGAACCAGGAAGCATTCAACTCCGGCCTGATCCCACGTATGAAGTTATGCCAACTCAGATCTTGGACAGAAAGGAGCAACAATTGAGATCCAAGACGATACCTCTAGTTATGGTATCTTGGGAGATCCTTTAGCTCAGGATTTTTCGTGAGAGAGAGAGGCAGACATGAGAAGTTCTACCCTTACTTGTTTGGGTAGTTTTGAATGTTTGTTTTCTTTCTCAATCTTGTTTTGAGCTTTGTGATGTAACTTGTTTTGGAATCAATAAAGGAGCTTGGCAATTTCGAGGATGAAATTTCTTTTAAGGGGGGAGGTTGTGAGATCCCTAAATTTCCTGGGTTTTAATTACTTTAATTGTGTTATTTTATTTGTTTTATTTATGTTATTTTATGTTAATTTATCTTGGTGTGTTTTAATTTCCTAATATTTACTTAGTTATGTTATTTGTTATTTTATTTTATTTGTGTTATTATTTTATTAATTGTTGGTTGGGCTTTTGTGTAGTTTATTTTATTGGGCTGTGTATGTGTGTGGGTGTGTGTTCTTTGTGGGCCGTGGGTGTGTGAGTTTGGTGAGCCTAAACTAACCTAGCCCGTGTGTGTGTGTTTGAGCCCGAAGCCCAGCTTAGCAACCCAACCCGTGCATCTTGAGCCCAACCCGTGTAACCTCTCAACCCAACCCCTCATTTTACTCAAACGGCGACATTTTGTTCAAAGAAAACTAGGGCTTCATCACTTCCACTTTGGCGCCGCACGACTTCTTCCTCCTTCTTCTTCTTTCTTCTTCTTCCTTCTATTTTCTTCTTCTCTCTTCTTGTTCCAGCAGCTGCCGTGAGCCACCTCCACCTTTCTAAGGCAGCTCCGTGTCGCTCGGTTACGGCCCTTAGTCAAGCATTTTCACCCGTTGCTGCCACCTCCTCCTTCCTTGGTCTTTCTTGGTGTCACTCGGCATGAGCACCAAAGGCTTGCTGGCAAGCCATCGCTCCACGTGGCCACCATCTTTCACCATGAGCAGCTCTGTGTCGACTGTAGTGAGCTTTGGGTTGTGATGTCCTTGCCACCATGTCAAGCGTCCTTGCGAAATGCCACCTCTCTTCCACGGCTTGCTGCCCTTTTTGCTTTTCTTCCACCCATGCATCACGCATTCCTCGCAAACCGCCATACTCGGTCTATTTATGGTCCACAGGTTCCTCAATAAAATCCTCTTAGTTCTTCATCTTTCCTCTTTCGTTTAAAGCATTTTGCATCTCTAGGTGTTTAAGGATTTGTTTTGAGAATTTTAGTTGATGAATCCGTGAGCTTGAGAAGTTTTGTCGAGCTCCGTTTTGTTCTAAAATTTTGTATTTCAAACGGTTTATTTTGGTGAATTGTTGGAATTGCCGTGTGTGGAGCTTCTCAAAAACCTATTCTTAGATCGAATTCTTTTGAGAGAACCCACTAGAAAAGCCACTGATTTCACCATTTGCCGCCGTTGTGCCGCCACCTTGAGCAACACCCCTTTCGAGTGATCTTTCAGAATTTCCTAAATTTCGTGTGTATGTAATTTTCCATCATGATTCGAATGATTTAAATTGGCTTTATAACTGTTTTAATTGTACATTGTTGGTTTGTTGGAAATGTATTGTATTTGTTGAAGTGTTGGCTTTAAACGATGTTGTTGTTGGAAATGGGCCTTGGGCCGTTGGAGTGTTGGGATTTTAAACGTAATTGGGCATTGGGCCGGATTGGAGGTTGGGATTACGCGTGTATTTGTGAACCTGTATAATTGTATTTGGAGGATTATTTTATTGTAAATGAGATATATAATATTTATTCTAATAAACTGTTGTAGTGCATATTTATCGTTTATAATAAATTGTGTTGTGATGTCACGTTATCTATTGGAATTGAGACTGAATATGTGGGTGCGTGTGTATCACGACCCCAAGCCGAGATGGGGTATTATCTCGATGGAGCTCCTCTGGTCACTCGGGAGCGTAACAGACTGACGTGACGTCCCCTGAGTTGTCGCAGGGCGAGGACGGGAACGGACGAGGCGGTAACGCTCTCGTACCGATTCTGTGACCTTTTTGTTGGCGAGGTTAGGGATGCTTGGCCATGTACGCGCTGGGCGCGGAACTGAGCATCGCTTGTTACGAAGTCTCACACACGGACGTTACACGTGATGTGACGATGAGAGTCAGGGTGTGCGGACGGTCCATAGGGGAGACCGTGGTGTATGCGTAATTTTATAATAATTATGATTGGGGCCAAAAATGAGATTTTTGGTGTGAGTATTAAAAGTATATTTTTGAGAGAAAGGAATGTGGGTTGTTATTCTGCTTATTTGTCTGTATGGAACGCCTGATTATATTAATATATTTTAAATCTCTTGGATGTTATTTTGGTTAATTACTTGCTAAGATGTCATAATCTCGTTATGGTGTTTTACCCTACGGTTCCGTCTTATGGTGCCGTAGAGTCTGACGCAGAGTCCAAGTATGAACCCGAGGGATCAGCTTCGCCGGAGGTCTAAGTTGCTGAGTTATCGTTCAGCGTTATGTGATTTGTTTCCCTTATGTGATTTCCTGTTTTTAATTTATCTGTCGGATGACTGTATAATCCTTGTAAAGTTATTTTACTGTTTTGAACAAATTCTGGTACTTAATAAAGAAAGACATTTTTATTTCTCCGCTGCGAATATTTTTTGTACACTTATTACATGTTGTACACACTCTGAGCATTGGTCGTTGGGGTGCGTGATCCGTGTGGTCATTATCCCAGTATCACGAACTCCACACAAATAACATGTAGGGGTCGAGGGCACCACACAAGTTACTAAATCAAGGACTCTAAAACTTTCCAAAATAACTAGAGTTTCCAAAATGCCATGGCAACTAAGAATAAAATCTATGGGCCATGCTTAGGCTAGTCGGCTCATCACAACGTGTGGTGGAACCCTAGGCAAAAATGCTCTAAGCTGCACGGGATGGAATCAAATAGGGAGAGAAGTAGGGAAAAGAGGGCTCGATCATGGGTTTTTGAAGGGTGGTAGTTGGGCTTAGCTTGATAGCAACATGACTTTCGGACGATAAGATTTGGACGGCAGATCTTTGTGGTTTGATGTGAGGCAAGCTACATAGGCTTCATGTGATGCCGCGAGCGATAGGGGGTCAAGCTTGGGTTGTGACGATGAGTGGTGGTTAGGGGCAGAAGATGATAGACTGAGATAAGAGAGCCGTTCAAAGGGGCCGTCAGAGCTGGATGGATGACACGGGGAAGGGTGCCCAATGGAGGAACTTTTCAGCAAGGGAGGACGACTGGTGCGACAAAAAATTACAAAAGGGTTATGACGATGAAAGGGAATGCACGCAGAGAGAGAGAGAGAGAGAGAGAGAGAGAGAGAGAGAGAGATGGAGACTTATCAACAGCTTCAACCAGCGTCGCCGACAACCGAGGATCAGGGCTAGACCTATGATGTTGCACAAGGGGAGAGAATAGCCAGAGACTCAGGGGGTGTGTTGTGATATTGGAGGGAAAAATGAGGGAGAAAATAAGAAATTTTTTAGGGTTTTCCCCTTCCTTATGAAACAGCACTGTTGACGACAATAGTGGCTAGGCATTGCTTCAACTTATGGGATTCCACATGAGCTGGGCTTCAGGTTGGGCTCCAGGCTAGGTTTCAGATAAGTGATGAACAGTTTGTGCTTTATAACATTATTTGGGAAGTAACAATGACATGTGGATATTATTACTTTAATGGATGACCATTTTATCAGTTTAGACGTCTAGTATGATTAACATTTAGTTTTTAAGTAAACCTTTACTTATTCCACTGCAACTTACTCCACTTACCGCATATTCGATCCACAATTACTCGCCTAGATCATATAGTAACATCGAAGTATTGCCGATTGGCTGACATCCTTGACACCATGGATTCTTGCTTGGCTTTTTAGTGAAGGACGGAGTGCCACAGGATAAGATGCAATCGGCAACTTTTTCATTACGAACCATAACAATAGTCTTTGAGGCCAGTTGGGGCTTAAAGTTTTCCAAATTAGGGATCCATGGGCCACTTAACTTGCATCAAGCTCCCACTAATTGTTTTTTTTTTCAAGATGCAAGCTCCCACTAATTGTTTTTTTTTTCAAAGGAACCTCCCCCCCGCCCCCCAAAAAAAAAAACAACTATTAATGCTATATCATATATTTTTTCGTATAATATCAATGCGTAGGGGTGTGCAACCGGGCCATATTTTCTTTTTGGGTCCGGTTCGGAATCTAGAAATCCAGGTGAATCCGGACATTCATCCACCCGGATTGGACCCAGACGGATAAGATGAAACCGGATCCTATATGAACCCGGTTACAGATCCGGTTATGTAACCGGATCTTATTTAAAAAAAACACAAATTTTTTTTTTTCAAATTTCAAAACAAAAATAATATACATAATTATATTCTAAAGAGATTATTTTGGTTTGTATGGAGCACATAAGGATAGGAACTTAAGCTTTGATATATCATTCCATAATTTTATTATTCTAATTACAAAACTTGGAGTTATTTTAAGCTTTTTTTCTTCTCTTTTGAATTCAAAAGCAAAAAAGAAAAAGAAATGATATCTTTTTGATTGTGCATGGAATGCAAGGGAAAAGATCAACATTAATATAAAAATCATGTATGCATGATACATACGTGCTACAATAATATTAATGGAAGAAGATCAACATTAATAACATCTTGATATTATTGTGATGTGTTATTATTTACTTTGTATAAAAAATAAAAAACATAAAGGCCTATAAAAAAGCCTTTTGAATTGTTAAAAAGATTAAAAAAAACCTTTTAAAAAGTGTCTAAAATATTTTTTACATAAAATTTGGGTATTAAACATGATATCCGAATTTAAAAAAATAGTATTATAAAAACATTAAAATGTCTATTTTTTTATATATAAATAAAAAAAAGCAAAACATAGGTGATAAACCTTGATATCCGATTACAACCCGGATTTCAGGGTTTACATCCAGTTATCATCCGGATTTCTTTTTTAGATTTATCTAGATAACTGATCGATTTTTAAAGTCCAAATTTGATTATGGCTAGATATCCGAATTCAAATATGATTCTACACTCTATCAATACATCTAAGATGGGTTTCTCGAGCTATTTGGGTAGTTAGTATTCCGAAGTTATTTCCTTCAAAATTCTTACATAGAGGAGATTGGGATTAGTTACGATTGCATGCAAGATTTCATTAGTTTCATTGTTAAAAAATTTCTAGAAATAACTTTTACAAGTGCTGCCTTTTTTATCTTCTGCCTTTTTCTGTTTTTGCTTTTTATAAGTTAAAGCCATGGTTCCACCTTTGTATGTGGGACTTTAATTTTATTCTGTACCAACTTTATTCCATTCTTTAACTTTTTCTTCTTTTCTTTTATATATATATTATTTATTTTGGGAGCTTATAAGGATGACCTTGGATAAACTCCTAAGTTTAGAAGGTAACGTAGTTTCTTTAGTAAAACTCATCGAGCAACGGAAACTTTTATAATCGTTTAAATTATATAAATTAGAGAAATAAATACGATATATAAATTTTATTATGTTGACTGCTATTTATAAATAATGTTTAATGGGTAGTGCTAGCGGATCGCCCGGTATTTATTGGCATAACGCTAGTATAATTTTTTTTAACATTCTTAACTATTAAGAAAAAAATTAAAAAAATCAACAATTTCACTAATAGTTATTTTTTTTAACTATTAAGCAAAAATAAAATAAAAATAAAATGTTTGAGTAGTAATTTTGAGGGGGCCAAATAATATTTTTCATATTTAATATACTATTTAATAAAAAAATAAAAAAATTAAGCTACTGATGTATACATCTAAATTATATATATAAAAAAATTAAGATAAGAAATTAGAGAAAATCTCTATCATTTTTTTGGTGAGAAAAGACATTTGTGATTGTAGAATGCGTAAATATTACGTAATTCTTTTAAAAAAATGAGTAAATATAAAATTCATATAAAAAATATTAATTTTATAATAATAGATCTCATTTTTTTAAGAAAATTACAGCACTTAGACAGTCCACGATTATATATAGGTTTATTCATGTACTGAGTGGTTTGGATTCAAAATTCACTTCAACTCATCTCTTCTTATCATTACAACTTTTTTAAATTTTCATATAAAGTATAATAAATAATTCAATTTTTTCAAATTTTAAAACAATAATAATATTAAGAAATAATATTTTAATAATACTTTATTTTATTATTCACAAACCATTTCAACTTATCTATGAATACTAACCTACTATCTTCCGAACAACTGTTAATAAAGTTGTGTTTGTAATATATACATTTTATAAAATATATATATATATATTTATGTACATGACCTTATGACTGGCTCAGAGCATTAATATTGGATTCATCATTTTTATCCTTAAAATTTGATGAAAAATACATATTTTTCATAAATTCAAAATTTCCTTATCCATAACTCCACATTAGATTAACTATTGAATTCATAAAAATAATAATATAATATATATTTTTTAATAATAATATTTTTAATTTATTCTTTTTATATTTTACAATTACACTAATTATATATTAATTAATAATTTAATTTGATAGTTGAATTATTGTTTCTCAATTTAAATATATTGTAACTCAAATTTGGAAAATAATAATTTAAGTAAATAAAATAATAATTATAGAGTATAAATAATGAGTCTTCAAATTTAAAGATAAATTAAAATACACTATAGTTTAAAGTTTCAAATTTTAATATTTAATAAATCTAATGTAATGATTTTAAATATAAATTTATCAAATTTTAAAGATTGAATTTATTTGATTAACACCAATGATCTCACAGTTTCTACAACCCGGAAGCTGCCAGAGCCCCCCCGAATCTCTCTCTGTGTCTGTCTCTCTCTTTCCGTCATTGCTTTCTTGAAGCCGGATCAGCTGCAAAGACATAAGAGACAGAAAATTCACGCATTCCAATGCATACAACAGGTTTATCTTGCTTACAACTTCGATCTTGCTTAAACAGAAGCATTTCCAGGTTCTAAACAATCCTCAACTACTTCCTCAATTTCTACACGCCTCTCTCTCTTTCTCGTCCTTTCACCTAGAAACCCATTATTTTCTGCACTCAATTTGACCCGGTGAGAACAATACGAAAGAAATATATTTCCGGAGTCTTTGACAAACGACCAAATTCATCCAAAACAACCCAACAATCTTCCCCAGTACCATTACAACCCCAACATCTCATAAAACTCTCTCTCTCCCAAAATATATTTCTCCTCTCTAAATCAGTAATCCTTCTATCGCATACACATTAGATATTAGAGATGTCGTCATGCCCTTCAAACTCTATTGTTTTCAATGACAGCCTCTGTGCGTGTCCTCCCGGTCAGCTCCTGAATCGAACCGCCAAAAATTGCATCCTCTTCGTGGCCGATTCCACCATTGTCACCGACTCCGGCGTTGAGTACTCCATTGGCTTCCCGGCGAGATTCTTCGACTTCGACTCCATCAGGAAGTTCACTCAGTCCCAGGCTGTTTTCCTCGAGGCCACACTGGTCATGCTGCTCTCCTGGCTCTGCTTCTGCTTCTTCATGCGGTGCATGAAGCTTGGGGATGGCAGAACCGTCTGGTTCAAGATTAGGTGGTGGATTAGCAGACTGGACATTTGCTTTTCCACTAGGCATTGGCTGGTAATACTCGAACCCCGACCCCCGAAAAAAAAGGGATATTTCGTTTTCCGTATCCATAGGTAGGATAGGTCATTCTAATCAAAACGCTATATGGGTTATCGAATTTACTTCGTTCTGATGACAAATCGAGGTGGTCGTTTAGTGCGTAGCTATTAGGCAAGGAGTTTTTCCTTGGGTAATTTAATGGAAAATTCAACCAGTTCAATTGCCCCAAGACTGTGAATGCGGAGTTTTGAATCTAAAACCCCCAGTTTGTATAGCTTGCTTTTGGACCACTACGCCATTAGTTATGTTGCTTTCAATAGAGATAAAAGAACTTTGAATTTTTCTCTATGTTACTACTTACAAAAATTTCTTTTTCTCTATGTCACGGATTGTAAGAAATATGCTAGAAGTATTACCTACTTTACCTTGTTTTGCTATCAAGTTTTGGCCTTATGAATCTTTATGTCAAGCATCTCATACAATATCAATTACAGTGAAGATGTGTAGGGTCAACCTTTTGGCTAGTTCGGAACGTCTCACGAATTACTAATGCAGTGTAGGAGATTCGTGTCAGGTTTTTACTAGAATTATTTGTGAAAGGCGTGGTCCTAAGTTTTAATCATATGATGAATGTGGTCGTACTAAATAATTTTGCCTTAAATCAAGGGGGATTATCTTCATCTCTGGGTAGGGCTTGCACATGCCGAGTACTTTATGGGTTAGATTAATATTTGGTTTTGTGATGATCAAATGATTTGTTCCCACTTATCAAAATAGAAGTTTCCTATTTCTTTTTCGGTTTTGTGGTTGAAAGCTTTATAGGTTGAATATGATATGTCATCCACATTATTGAGATATGCGATATGTTGTTGTATTTAGTGATTTGGAACTATGTTTCTGAAGAAAAATTTAAAATTCTCCTGGTCCCCGCTCTTTGTAAATCTGTATAAAGAATAGTTAGCTTGATTGATGGTATTCTTGCATATACTTCATATAGTTAAGCTTGATTAATGATAAGTTGTTGGCTTATTACTGGATCACCATGGATTGTCCAAGAGTATAAATAGAGACAAAAACAAAATGAGAGGATCCCAATCCATAATTTAAGGGCTAAATAAATTTTGATTGTATGTTGCAGTGCTGCTATTCCTTTCAAGATGTCTAAAAGTTTGACTATTTTGGAAACCTTAATCACTGCAAAGGTTCCACCCAGGGTTGATTTAATCATTTTCTCTTTTGCATCTTTATGATACATCTTGATTCTTGATATAATATGACAATGTTTTGACTGGTTCAAGGTTTTCTTACAGAATGACCAGAAGGTAGTTGTGAAGCGGAAGACAGAACTCGGTGGAATGTTTTCAATAGCAAGTTGGATAGTCTTCATTGGTTTGTTCGCTGCGTGAGTATTGATGTTATCCATCTTTAAACTAACAACTACAATTTGTTGATGTGAATCCGATCTATTTATTAAAAATGTCATTTTTATATTGCCCTGTCTGTCACATGATTTGAGATTGACTTGGCTTTTCAGTTCCTTCTCAGGTTGCTCTACCAAATAATATCAAAGAGATCTGTTGAGGTGCACAATATCAGAGCAACAAATGCACCTGACTTAGCCTCCTTTGTCAATGACATGGAATTTAATATCACCACTCTTTCTAGTATGAGCTGTTCTCAGTTACGTAATCTTGATACTTTGGTTATGGGGAATCCTGGCTCTTTCGACCAAAGATTTGCTTCTCTCTCAGAATTTGCAAATTACTCGTGTCATAACACAAGTCAGGGGCCAACTATAACTATTAGGTGTAGCAGTTGCAAATTCATCCAAGACAATTTGTACCTATCTTGGCACTTCATTGATCTTCCCAATAATCCTGCAACTGCTGTTGGATTCCGGTTCAACCTTACTGCTAGGAATCAAAATAACAAGAAACATGTGAGCTTTGTATGTGGGACAGTAAAAAATGGAAGCAGTGTTGATGATAAACCAGTAACATTCAGAGGGAGGGTTTCAAACATTTTGAAATTCAATTTATTTCCGCGGATTTACCATAATCTACATGATCTGAGGCTCATGCAGCCTCTATTTCGTGAATTTCTCCCTGGTTCATCATTTCATGAAACTAGTCTGCTCCATGCCTCGCTTCAAAACTCCAATGATGGGCTAATCAACATCACATTGTCTATAAACCTTCTCTCTGCCTATATTGTTGAGATCAGCAATCAAAATATGGGGGGTCCAGGTAAGTAACATGCTTCATTTTGTATATATGGTCTATCCATTGTGCACGTCCTGTCTACAATATGCTACTCAAGCTTTATGCCCATGTGTTGTACTCCAACTCTTGCAATTTTCCCATAGTTATGCTTTATATTGGTTTTGTTATAACCATTATGAAGGTTTTTGCAACACCATTATCACCACTCTTTTACTAATGGAAACTTTTTGTTTGTACTGTGGGTGAATGAAGTGAATATTGTCTTGTTTATCACAATGTTCTTTTACTTGATTTGCTAAATGACTGTCCGGGACTTATCTGTATCCAATTTTTTAAGTAATAAGAATCTCATTATAAGCACGAAAGGTGCAATCCAAGTGCAACAAGATGTGTACAAGTGACCTAGCTAGAAATACAGAAGGAAAAGGATGCTAGAAGACCATGGAAACTAATCCCAAGAAAATCTATGGAAGCTGTCCAAAGGATGAGTGTGTTGAAAAAGAATGTCATGATCTCCTACATTGTCTTTTTGAAGTCCTCAAAGTTTCTGTCATTCCTTTCCCTCCAAATACACCAAATAAGGCATGTAAGAACCATTGTCCATACTCCTAAATTTTATGAGCTACCACCTAATCCTCTCCATGAATGAAAAAGGCTGACATTGCTTCTAGGCATTATCGATGCCAAACCAACTCCATTCAAGACATGATTCCAACTCAGCACTAGCCACCTTAAAGTGTAGTAGAGAGGTGATCCATAGACTCTCTACTCTTACACATACAACACCATTCCATTATAACAATGTGTCCTTTCTTTAGATTTATCCATGGTGAGAATTTTCCCTAGAGATGCTGTCCAAGTGAAAAACGCTGCTCTTGAAGGCACCTTAGTTTGCCATGAGGAACAAGGACATTGTAGAGAGAACAAATGTTGAAATTTCTTCTCTTGCAAGGGGCCAAAGCAACATATCTTCACCTCTTATTTTCATACTAGTCTACCATATTGTAGGCATTATCCATGCCAAATCGACTCAGTTGAAGACATCATACCAACATAGCACTAGCCACCTTACACTTGCCTTGTTCCTATTTAGCACATCTGGCACTTAACAATGTAGTAGAAAGGTGATCCGGAGACTCTCCACTCTTTTACACATAGAAACCACTCCATTATAACAATGTGCCCTTTCTTTAGATTTATCCACGGTGAGAATCTTCCCTAGAGATGCCGTCCAAGAGAAAAACAACCACTCCATTATAACAATGTGTCCTTTCCTTAGATTTATCCATGGTGAGAATCTTTCCTAGAGATGTCATCCAAGAGATAAACATAGTTCTTGACAACACCTCCATTTTCCATGAGGAGGCAAGGTATTATAGAGAGAATGAATGTGGAAATTTCTTCTTTTCGAAGGGGCTAAAGCAACATATCTTTGCCTCTTGTTTTCATACAAGTCTTTTTTTTTTTTTTTTTATATGTCGGTGAATCTCTCCAAGGCAGGCCCTGTGTACCGCACTCTCGAAAGTTTCCCTGCACAGAACTGGTTAAATCACTGGCTTTTCACCAGGGGGTGTGGCCTCAAAGGATTGTTTGCACCCATGAGGTGTTGAACCTTGGATCTTGAAGGGAGTGATACCCCAAGACCAAGGCCTTCACTACTTGGGCCAACCCCTTGGGGTTTTATAGTAGTCTACTATATTCTTTTTTTTTTTTTTTTAAGTTACTAGTCTACTCTAAGGAAAAGTGTAGTTACCATGAGGAATGAGCACGTTATAGAAGAAACGGACATTGAATTTCCTCTCTTGGTTGGTAAAGACTTTGGGCTTGGAGGTATGCTCCCCTTAGGTCTAAGGTTCACATCCCCTCGGGTGCAAACAATCTCTAGGGGCCATCAGACTGTGAGATTTTCTCATTAAATTACCCAAGGTGCACTTGCAGGACTCTCATTGCCGGAGGGCCTGTGCACCCCCGGGATTAGTTGGGATGTTGTTCCTGGACACTTGGTGCTAATAAAAAAAACAAAAAAACAAAAATTTCCTGTTTTGGAAGGGGCTCTTCTCCTCTTGTTCTCATACTAGTGGAGTACAACAGATTAAAAAATGACAAAAAGACCTCAACCTTCTCAATCATGAGCCGCTCGGATAAAAAAAACATTCCTTTGAGGGGGAACCATTCGAAATCTCCAAAAAGTTAGCCAAATAAGCCTCCTTTGCACAAGCCACTTGTACACATCTAGAAAAACGTTTTTCCAGATGCCACATCATAGATCATGCTAGAATCTAATCATAGACTTGTCTCCTTCAAATCTAATATGATTAGAAAACTTTCCACAAGCTTTCCTTGTATTCTTCCATAAACCCACCCCATAAGAACCTTGGATCTCATTAGAACACCTACCACCCCATTCGCTGTATAGTGTCTATAACTACTTTCCACAAGGCCTCACTTTTATTTTGATAGTGCCAAAACCATTTCCCCTGGAGTGCGCACTTGAAATGGAGCAAGTTATTATTTTTTAAGCTCTGGCATTGTTTTGAAGTTGCTTAAGTTACAAATATATCAGTTTGTTAAAAAAATTAGGCATGGTGTCTCAATGCGGATTATTTTCTTAGATTTTCTTTGTATATCCAAAGAATGCCCAGTCCAATTATTGGAGTCGTCCATTATATATATTGTTGGGTTAAGATATTAAACTCTTTGTGCACAAGGGTCTCAAATTATAATTTGTTATGGTGAATGGGTTTTTATGCACTTACATAAGATGTATGCACTTACATGCACTTGTTAATGCATGTGGCTAGAGCATTGAGAGTGTTTGGTGTGGTGAATGCTAAGAAAGCATGGGGAATGAGTGCATACCAGTCTTGGTATGCATATGAGAGTATTTGCTCTTCAAGATGGGTTAGTTGCCCATATCATTATTCAACTTCTTTAATGGGCAGATCATTTTCTTTTTGATAAAAGCTATGACCATAGCTATTAGGTCTCTGAAGACACTGTAATTCTTCAGAACTGTGATAAAAAGGAAATGTGCACTTGGGCTATGCCAATTATATTAATACAATCGCTTACTTATTTAAAAAAAAAAAAAATCCTATATAGACCATATCTAATTTATAATGTAAACGCATGACCTTCATCGTCCCTTTTTTCAAAGGATGTTAACTCTTTAAGATGCACCCATGGAGTTCCTTTCCAAGCAAAGTGTATTTAGATTCGTGCTTTAAGCCACCCAGTTGTCTGCTTATGCTAACTTTCCAAGGTCAGGCATTTCACTCGTTTTAATCATTCTCCAGAAATTTGTTATGTTTCTGTCCTTTACTCATCTCAGTCCTATGTAAGATGGATTTTTTCATTTCTGTTTCCAATTCTAGATATTTGAGTGTTTCCATTTTAACCTTGTAGTGGTTGGTCTTTAGCAATATCTGCGTTGTGTTTCGTTGCTCTATGAAATTGGCAGACCACCTGTTCTTTCGATTTCTCCTTTTTTTCTTTGTGCTGAAATTTTTTTCTCTTGGATTAAGTTTTTTGGAGAGTATGATTTCTACGGGCTAGTTTTCTTGACAAATGACCTTAAAAAAGTTTTATTTTTTTTAAACTTCCTTTCATTTATATCAATAAATGGATTGTCGAGAAGAACCATTTTATGAGACAAGTTCAGTCTGCTAAAGTATGGCCTGTGCTGATGTTTTGGGAAGAAAATCTCAGAATGAGGTAGATCAAATTTCCTCACTATCATGGAAAGCAATAACTCACTTGTTTAAGTGTGTTTCCTTACTGGATTTCTTTCTAGGTTTTCTAGGGAAATGCAGTTTAAAGAGTGAGAATTTAGGGTGTTTCCCTAGGCTACTTGACTCCTCGTGTCTCTCTCTTCTGTGTTAGTTAAGTATGCACTACATCACAATGGGGTGGAGACGGTAGGTGCCCCCCTTTTTTTTTTGTGGGGGGGGGGGGGGGGGGGGGGGGGGGGGGAGGGCAGCTGTTGGAGTCAGTTTTAATGTGGCTGTATGATTTCTAGGACCTAGAGGAGTCGCTCGTTGCTTGAAATGGGCTACAAAAGGTGGTGCTTAAGCTAATGCAACAGGTAGTATTAGTGTATTGAGCTCTAGCTCTGGACTGGCAGCTATAACATCAAGAGATTAGATTTGTGGATCGTTGAATATATCTACACTAACAGCAATGGATGTGCAGACTTACTACAAAGTTGGGAGCACACTCACAAAAGACTTCAGTTAGATGATTGCTGACTGGGACAGAATGCTCCCTCATTTGCAGATGTAATAGGGATTGCTTTTCCCTCTAATGTTGCTTGCTACTTTCTAGGAGAGAGACTAGTCAAACTGCTTCGTTAATTAAGCTGTTTCAGTTGAGCCTATGTCACTCTCATCTGTCCGTTTCCTTTCTGCTAATTTGAATGAAGCTCCTTTTTATAGTAAAATAGAAGCTAAACAAACTAGCAATATGCTTTATTTTTGTATCTTTTTGTTTTATTTCTTACATTCAAAAGATTCAGCGGTAAATTGGGCAGTTAGTCAGAGTGACCTGATTACGGCTACCTTCATATTTTCTTTTATTAATAAGCATAATGTTTTGTGGATCAAAAAGCACCAATGAATAATTTTTTTATGCATCTATGCTCCTAGAACTCTTAGTTTCTGTATTCTACTTTGCTAAAATGTATGGTTTATTGTTTAAATTACTTTCATTTCCAATAATCTAATTTTATCTTGTTTGTTTGATTTGTAGTAAGCTTCCTCGCAGATCTTGGTGGTCTATATTGCATCAGCTTTGGCATTTTTTTCTATCTTTTGGTGCAAGTATGACTTTTGCTCGTCTCAAAGCTTGCTTTCCTTCTTAAGTCTGTTCCCAGGATATATTATCAAAATACATGAATTAGAAGAAATAACCCTTATGCCCTAGATTGAAGCTCCAGCAAAGTGGTTCATATTAAATAGCCATATACAATACAAATAAACTTTGTTGTGGGCCCTCCTTTTGTGTTTGCTAGTGTGCACACTTAAGTGTGGAGTACGAAGTAGAAATGCGGTGCTGCTTGAGTAGCATTGTTAAAATAAGTTCTTTTTATTGCTCGGGCATGTTGGATGGTTGTTTAAGACGGATGCGGCAAAGGTGGCTGTGTTGCAGAATAATCTTGATTACTTGTTGGCAGGGGCGTAAATTTGGAAGCATTGTATATTATTATAATAGGTTATAAGGAAATTAAAATCTCAACAAGGTGATAGTGATTAGGGATTTTGAAACAGAAGGTTGTTGATTTTAATTGTTATATCTAAAACAGTATAATCTTGATCCTTTCTTGTAATTAGGTTTTTCTCTTGTATACTTCCTGTTTACTTGAACTTTGCCTAATTATGTGGATTAATAACTTCTTCTTACTTATCAAAAAAGAAAAATCTTGATCTTTTTTGCAGTACATAAAACATATTGCTGTCATTTTGTGATCATGAACAGTAATGAAGTACTAGAGCCTAGTTTGAAAAAGTAATTATATCCAATAGGTTGTATCGGATCTCTACTACTAGTTGACTTCTAATTATTTCAATGTTTCACACTTTCGAGTTTCGATTCTATGATATAAAATGTTTGCTTTGTATTTCATATACGATTGCTTTTCTATTACTAATCAAGAAAATCTTTTCTGATTTGTAGTTCGAGTACAGGATAAAAAGACTCCGTAATGAAGACAGCATTTTGCGTAAGATTAGAAATCGGCGAAAGGCTCAAGACCGCTGGAATAAAGTAATGCTTATCCTGAGGACATAGCTTTTCCTCAAGGTTTTAAATTTGTTTCGGCTGTCTTATTTTAAGTGACTTATATGCTTTCTGATTTTTACCAGTTGAGGAAATATGTAATGTACACTTGGGGCCGTGGTACATTGGACTACAATAGTCCTAAAGAGAAATCAAGTTGTGGTGGTGTTATGGTTCAATTAGCTCGCAGAAACCGATCGTCACTCAAGCATAGCCAACCAAAAAAATGGGATTCTATCACTTTCAACAATAAACATAGCTTGCCTAGTGAGGTGATGCTTTATTATTTTCTTTTAAAAGTCAGATTAATTTACTTTCTAAAGTGAGGTTGATTCTATTGCCTCTTTTATGGCTATATTTTTTTACATTCCTTGGCCTTATTTATGGCTAAGACTTTGAAGTAGTTTGACTTAGGGTTCAGTTCCCGGGCATGCTTGGGTAATGAGATGAGATGAGATGAGATGAGAATTCTATGAATAACAGTGAAATGGTTTGAGTGAAGATGTTTTATTGGGTTTTGAGAAATGAGAGAGAAAAAGTTGAATAAAAATATTATAATTTAAAAAATTGTTGGAATATAACTTTTTTTAATATTATTTTTATTTTGAAATTTGAAAATGTTGTAATTTTTTTTTTTTTTTTAATGTTTTGTTTGGAAATTTGGGAAATTTGTAATGATTAGTTAATGATTAGATGAAAAAATTGAATATTTGAAATTGAAAATTGTTTTTTGTTTGAGTGATGTTAGGGAAGGAAATCATGAGAAGGTTTGAGATGAGATGAGATTTTCTCAACTCATCTCAAATCCCAAACATGGTCATGGTAGTTGCAGTTTTAGGCTATAAATTATTTCCAATTGGTTACCCGATAATAATAGGCATGAATGCAAGGTGGAACTGTCGATACTGAATTAAATGTTTTATGGTCAAGCAATTTTTGATACGACAATTTTGTTTATATGTTAGTTGTGTGTGACTCTATACTCTTTGCATGTTAATATATTTGGTGCTTATTTGTTCTTAGAGTTTTGATTGTGGTGAAACTTTATCAATATGAGGTATATCTTCTAATGCTTATTTTCTCCAGCCTGTAAAACGTGAAGTTCTCGGCTCCACAAATGTTGTGAAACAACATTCTGTCGGTTCAAGTGAGGGAGTTTCCTCCGAGGCTCAAGCATTTTTGGTTGCAGATGATATCATTACCCCACCACCTATACTAGGTAAGAGCAGTGTCATATGTCTCTCTATGCTATATAGCAGTGTATAATTTAACTAAAGATGCACAAAATACTCCCACATTGAACTAACGAAATATCTTACTAATTTAACTTTCAGCTACCTTCAGCGATGGCTACTGTAGCTCAGCTAAATCCATTGTGTAACATTTTTTTATTTTTTTAGTACTTGTACTTCAATGGTTTAGCAAAATTTAATATTACAAAAAAATTAAAAAATATTTAATGGCTTAGTGAAATTTATAAATAATCCATTGTTGGATGTATACGAACTAGATTATGTAAAATAGCCAAGATGTCTTTTCGAGCTAAATTTTAACCCAAAAATTACATAATCGGATGCCAATGCTCTAACAACTAATTATTATAATTTTGTCTTTGCATGTTTTACCATTGAAAAAGAAATTATTATACACTGATATAGTATGTACGGATGTACCCCTTTGTAGATTTAAGCTATTTCTCTTTGAAAAAGAATTTTACCAGTGCGAGGAACAACTTATATACGTTCAGTTGAAAACTCAATTCAACCAGACCTAATTGAAAACTAAATTGACATTAGTTATTCCGAGATTTTGCTTAAATCATATGAACCACTCAATATTTTTCATAAATTATTCCTTATAAAATATGGGCTTCACTGTTGAACATAAGATAGTACTCACACAAATAGTCGGGGGTGAATCAATCTCTTTGTGAACTGAATATCTGTGAATGCTCACTGCATCAAGCTTTCTTTAGGTTGATATCACTGATATTTAAATTCAATAGGGACATATGCAAAACGTGGATATGCTTGATAAAGCTTCAGTCACTGCTACAAGACTGCATAAACCCTGAATATAGAAGTTGTAAATTTATGCAACTAATGGAAATTAGATTGTAAGTTGGGTTCAGGTGTTTTATAGACTACAAGATACTGTGAATGTAACACTCCCTTTCCATTGGGTTTTGAAAGCTACTCATACATAGCTTTGTACCAGATAAGAGATTTAACACCAGAATAATAAAAAAAAGAAAAGAAAACTTTACCTCATTTTATTGACATAATAAAATTTAAAGCATAACATGAACTGTGTTGATAACTGAAAATTACAATAACCTCATAATAATTCAGAATTAATCCTGTATCGTCATCTAAGTTTGGAGTCTCATCTAATTCTTGCCTGCTTTCTCATCAATATCATCCTCATCACCTGAACATTTACATAAACGCATACAAAAGTGAGTCGAAGAATTGGTATATAATAAATCATAAAGTAAACGACTAAACAAACATATCACATATCCGATAAGTAGTAAACAATGACTAAACAAACAACATATCCATCATATCTAACAATGAATAGACAACCAACATGTTCGTTGCATAACATTAAACATGTCTTTCACTTGCTTTATGGCCAACACATCAAGCTTTGCATGCACTCATTCCATACAAAGTTCATAAGGCAAGATCAAATAAAAACTGAATGAATGTTAAGGCATTAAAAGATGGCCCAAAGAGATGCAAGGCACCAACACAAAGTTATAGGTAGATGTGCAACCCACATGGAAGTCCAAATAAAGGTGGTGATGTCTGAGCCAACATGACATTAATTGAAATTCACAAGCACTTCGCATGTTATCATATTTTTGGTACATAAGAAGAGAGGCTTTCAATGAAGGGTCATATGTAGCATAAAAATTTGACAACACTTTTCAAGCAAGAGGAGAATGTTTACCGCACATATAAGGGGTTACTTACCTCTTAGCTTCTAAGAAGGAAAGTCATGTTAGTTAGCAACCTATACAACAGCGCATCCATTCTCAATACTCATACATGCCGTAATGGTAGACATAAGGTTAGATTTCACAATCCTATGTTTTTGTTATCTCCATGATGGTGGACTGCTGGAGTTTCCAGCCACTGGAAGCAAGGGTTTTCCTCATGAAACCGTCCTGTTTAGAAGATATCTAGGGTGTTTAGGCTCATGGATTGTCTCTCCAAAATTATCAGGTTTAACTCATAAAGTGTGTGAGCTGTTATCACTAGGTTAGGGCTGACAATTATCCCTGAGTAGTGGTGGTAGTGTTGCTGTCAAATACTTGACAACAACCATGTTATTTGATACTATGCCATCATTCTCTTCTATTCACACAAGCTACATGCTGTGATGATTGTGGACATATAAACTTTGTATGCTGACATGCTATTTAGCCTTCATCATGCATTTGCTAGAAGGGAATATAGATTTAAAGGGCTATTAGGGCATTTTGTGGATTTTCAATTATGTTCAGAATTTCAGCCACTAGGTCTCATAGAATACTACAAGTTAGGAGTTCTAATGTAGGGGAACAACAAAGAGGGATTTTGTAGGGTTTGTTCTTAATTTCTCAAGTTTGTTGAGAAGGATTCTTACCCAAGACTTTCCAATCTCCCTCAATTTTCTTTATTTTTTGATACTGTTAAAACATGGACAGCAACTTATTAGGAGAGGGACAATCTTATTATTCATGGAGGAAAGTTCAAAAAGTCTAGTGAGAATTCACCTAGGGCTTCAGCAATTAGGGAGAAAATAGGGGAAAAGTTGTTGCCTTACCTTCCTTGAACCTGGACAGCCAACACAGATGGGTTTAGGGTGTACCCAATACATATTGAAGAAAGAAGAGAGAACTTTCTGGATTTTGTCTTACCTAGAGTTGCAGCAACTTTGTAAGGGTCCCCTTTAAGATTTTGGCAAGAAAAACTCGAGGAAAAAGATTCAGCAGGCAATCTTCTTTAGGTTTGGGTAGTGTGAGGAGGAGGAAGATTTCTGGGCTTATTTTCTTTAGGGTTGGCGCTACAATGATTGATTATAAAGGAATTGGAAATCTGTAGATAATAGAAAGTGGCAGCAGTTAGGGTGAGATTCGGAGCCGTTTTGCTTTGAATATGACTCTAATGGTTGTTTTAGTATGAAGAGAATTCTAATGATCAAGAGGCAGCCCTTGATGTGGGTATCTTGGAGCACGATTGGGCTCCAAGTTTCGGCATTTAGGGTTTTACCTATGCTGATGGCCTTTTTGTCCTAGGGTTTCTCATGATATCGGGTCTATGTGGAGTCAGGAAAGCTGTCCTAGTTTGTGCAGAGTCTCAGCCGTCTTGAATATATTTCGGTTTAATCAAAGGGAACGGAGTGTTGACTATTAACAGCCCTTTTTCTTGGTGGTCTCTAGGAAGTTTCCTGGTGGTCTTGGGTTTCTTGAAAAATTATGATTCCTTGCGTAACTAGAAAATCTAGGCAGCCTTTACTACAAGATGTGTCGAAGGATGCAATTTTAATAGTCTCATCAAAGATTCAAATCAATGTTCAGAAAATTAACTCACAATAATATGCAATAACTTAGGACCTGTGGGCCTAATTTCAAAAGAGTAATGTTAGATACAGTCCTAAGGTGTATAAGCCTAGCACACTCCCCTTGAAAAAAAGTGGGGTCGACTATTAAAAAAATGATTTTTTCATGTAGATCTCATATTTACTCACTTTTTTAAAAGGTGTGCACGAGGCTTGCATACCTTAGGATTGCAAATATCGTTTATCATTTCAAAATTCATCCCAACCCTAGAGATTCAAGTTCTAGGGTGTGACTGTGGAGTTACACATTGTTGGCAATTGGCTGAATGGGATGAGGGTTTCAAACTTCTTCGCCTTATGGCTTATTGAGAAAGCAAATAAAGTTTGCAGATTATTATTGAAGAAGATGGCTAATTTCCAGAATCTATTGCTTTATGGATTATGTGATGTAGCCATATCTGTGGAGTGATGCCAAAGAGCCCTAGGCCTGAATCTTAGGTTCTATGATTTTCCCGAAAACCCAATAAATCTTGACCTAGTAATTTTTTAAATGCCTAATCTTCAAAAACCACAAAATACCCAATCTTTATAAGCCCATAGGCATAGCACTGTTTTCTTTTTATTGGTAAACAAAGTTTTATTGATCGTAAGAGTAGGCAAGAGCCCAAGCATACACTGTTCACAAGACTACTCACGATACTGTTCACACAGCCTTTGTGCTACATCATCATTGTCAACTTCTACTACCACCGATAACCAAGTAGTATTGTGTCATATAGTATGCTATGCTTTGCGATAGTCACTTCTTAGGGTTGTGCAGCAGATTATTTTTTATATATAAGTAAATTATGCAGCAGGTTATGCCCTTCGGTAGTATGCTACTTGTTGCAGTATATATCTGATGGCAAATGTTGCTTGAAATTACTTGTTGGAACACTTTAAAGTGTCTAACAGAAACAGTAATCTTTATCTGTGAAGCAAGAGGGATCTTTGACTGAGGATTTTGTTTATTAACTCATGCCAATTCTTACTACCTAGTATATGTGATGTGTTACTTTTTCGTTGCAGAATTGAAGCCTAGTTCTGAAATGGATATGTCTGATGTCCACGAGAATCTCAGAAGTTTATACGAGTATAATGTCATGCTGAGGGAAAAGCTCGTGGCTACTCAAAGTTTGCTTAATGTTTTGGCCATGAAGTCTTCATCTCCTGTAACAGAGAACAAAACATAGCATTTAGCATATAGGATTCCTTGTTGCTTCCGTCACTCAAAACTCTCACCAGAAGTAGTGGAGTTTTTTCTGCAGATCACCTTTGCCTTTGGAACCTAAAAAGCTGGAGTTATCATCAAATGACCTTGGTGTATATATACCGCGAGCAGCTGTAGAGGTGAGTCTAAGTCTAACCCCTTTTTGTCATATCCAAGGCCACTGCTTAGTGAAGGACTGATCGGTGACTTTTAAAGGGAGAGGATCACTCCGCGAGGACATATCCCTTGATATGATTGTTTGGGTGGTTTTCCTTTTTACTTGGTGACATTCGCCGATGGCTGCGAAATTGATATTGTTTATTGACTACTGGTATAAAGGCATTTAATTGCAAAAACGAATATGCCCTGCAGCGTGTACCATGATTTCCAGGTTGTAGTTTTTTCAGATTTTGCTTGAACAGCAAAGAAGGAAAGTGGGGGCAGAAATAATGTGTATTGGCTTGTATGATTGTTTCCATAGACCTTAAATTTGTTGATTCTTTAAATGGGAGTATTGTCTTACTTTCTTGGGACTTTCTTTACCTAGACATACCTACAACTCAAAGAACCTGTCCGGGTGTGAGGATTCTTACCCAGCAAAAGCTGAAATCTGCTGGTCGTATGGAAATTATAACATCGGTAATGTTGTTCATGCCTTGTCCAAGACGAATAGGATCAGAGAATCTTTTTTTTTTTTTGTCTTTCTCTTGACTTGAGAAATAAGATAAGAGGTTGCGGGGGTTTAACTACAACGGTTGGGTGTGGAGATTGGCATATTGGATTCCAGTCCTGATGAGAAGGCAAGGTAAAAGAAAAATTGAAGAGCTGGTTGATCAACCTTTGAGGGGAAAGTATTTTCATGCTAAGAGAGAAGCTTCCGATCCAATATTCATTGGAATATGCTCGTTTTCTTGGTCATTCATCCTAGAAAAATTCTAGACATAAGCCTCACATTCTGCACACCCATTTAAAAACATGTCATTTTACTTTTTTACCCACGTAATGAAAATGATTCCAGACATGTTTGTAAGTAAAATAGAATAAAAAGGTAAAATGACATGTTTTTAAGTGGGTGTGTAGGGTGTGAGGCTTATGGGTAGCACTGCTCTTCATCCTAACAGGAAAGTGTCTTATAGTCTTATTCTGCTACCTTCTGTAAGTCCTCTCTTTCCATTTGTTGTGTTCTCTTGGGAGTAACAATACTGGATCTCCTACCACACTTGTATCATCTCACCTATTTTCACCATTTTAAAGATTATAATTTGACGAAGCATGTTATTATTATTATATAAAAACTAGTAGTTGGAGGGTATAGTCTTAACTTTGGTAATTGGTTTATCATATTGCGAAGAATGATGGAATTAAACAGGAAGGTTGCCACAATTTCTAGATTTTGTATTAGCAGTTATGCAAGCTATATATGATATCATGCTTGGTGAAAACTTTAGTTGGGTATTTAGATTGACATAGAAAGATTCCTTTGTCGAAATGAACAACTTAAATCCAAGAAATTAAAGAGCCCTTGGTTATCCACGCGGACATGAAAACATCATGAATTCCGACAACATTGGTATCGAACAAAAATGCTTGGGTTGATAGTAGAAGTGAAGTCGAGGGGACCCTACGAGGGAGGATAATTTGGGAAACGAGGCCCTTGGAGTTAAGGCTGTGTATGCGGACCGGATTTTTTTTGGTCTGATCCGGAACCCAATAATTCAGGTGGTTATCAGCCCAAATTGGACCTGGGGTAAGACAATATTTTACCTGCCCGAATCTGGCAACTTGTTTTGTTTTTAGAAAAACCTATTATGTTACAAAACAACTTCGTTTTGTTTATGGAAAATGATGTTGTTTTGAATTCCTGATTACTTCCCCAGCCCTACTACTACACACACACATCAGTTTATAGTTGGGGTTATTTCAATACATAGAATGACTTCTATGATTTTGTACGAAAGGTAAGAAATTGACATTTAACAATCTCCCTCCAACAAATTTTTAGATACGGATAAATTGAAGAAAACTTCAAGCAACAGATCTATTTATGTTTATGTAGAAACTTCTGTATAATGGTAATCTCTAAGGTTTCTCCTTTGTAGGTGTGTCTCATATCAGTCTTATGTAATGGAGGGGGATTTACCATAAGTTATCATTATCACAGAATGAGAATGAGGAGATTTTTATTGGTACAAAGTTTATAGGACAAATTGCATTGAGGGGAGAACTTCGTCTGATCATAAAATTGTTGACAAACGGATACTAAAATATGTCCTGAAATCTAAGGAGACAAGGGAAGGAAATGGTCTTCAAGAATCCATGTCAACAGATGATGTTAGAAGAATTTGAAGATAAACGAGGCTAGTCAAATCTAAGGAGCCATGGTCGTGTTAAGATATAAATATTTAAATCTATATCTTCCCATTTGTTTAAATTTTTAGGATACATGGTGATTTGACATGGTAACAGAATAGAGTTTCTGAGTTCGAATCCTGATTCTAACCCACACATTAAAGGAAGAGTTAAGATATAAATAATTAAGTTTTCCTATATCTATCATTTTAACCTTTTTCATAGGTCATCCCATCAACATTTATTTTTTGTGAAAGATTTTGAAGGCGAAACACAGCTTTCAAAACTTTAGCTAAGAGAAGCTTCATTTTGGATAATATTATGACTTGCCACTACATGGGGTGAATGAGGGAGTGGGGAGGTTACTAGGGGAAATAAGGATGTGGAAATAACTGAGCATGTAACTAATATGGACTTTAAAACAATCCATGTTAAGACAAAAGTCCTTGTTGATGCTGTGTTTCGTAGCTTGGACAACTCAGCAATACGTCCTCGTGTATCTGCAAGACCCAAGGAGATGAGGGCTCAAGGTGGTGTGGGACAGCTCCGATGCCTAAGTCAAAATTATTTGAATGTGTGGGAATGTAAGGAGAAAGTGTTTTTCTAGAAAAGAGGAAGCAGACCCTTTTACTTGAGCTCGTTGCGTGCTTATATACCCAGTCGAAGTGGTCCCCCCTCTGTTGCCAGTAGATCGGGCAGAGTCGTACCAAACGCTGCACCATTGGCAAGGCTCTCCTTGTCATGTCGGTCATCACCCTGTCACATCGTGCGCAGTCCGTTCCCTCTCCTTCCTACTTGTCCCCTGCGGCAGGCTAGGGATGGCGTTCCCAGTACCCTGTAGCAGGGGTGAGGGAGTGACCATTTAATGCAGCATGCGAGCTCTTTGTGTGATTGCTCCTCTGGTAATATAATGCGGTGTGACCATTGTCTGGTTGCGTGGTCTGATGGGTTGGCCCGACGAGATGACTAATGTCTCCACTGGGAGGGCCTTCCCGGGCTAGGCCCATCCATTCCCTTTCTTTGTTCCTCGTTGGGCTATTTGTTGATTTGCTTGGGCCTTGATTGGGGTGTACTCTACATGGCCCATGACAAGAAACCCACTCCCTTCTTAGTACCCTACGAATTCCTACTGGCGGTGAGAATTCAAAAGTCACTTATCATGGTTGATCGTGGACCGTTTAAGCATTGTAGCGGACTGCCCATGTCATTTAGTAATTCATGCCACGTCAAGAGGGACGTGCCCTCATTTGATCGGGAATTGGCCCGTGTTTCCTACGCATTCGACTCCCTCGTGCCCATACTTGAAGCATGCGCGGTGGTTTCTCTTCCCGCCATCATTACCCACAGCGGGAACTTCAGGATTTGTTCTTGATGTTTCCCCTTTTACTGCGCCTATCAATTCCTGGTGTTAGGAAATCCAACTATCATGTCGTTGTACTTAAACCCTCTCCTTTCATCTTCGTTCTCTTTTTACTGCTCCCTTTTCGTGATCTCTTTGCACTTTCTTGCCGTTTTCCTTTGAGTTTTCTCTCCTCTCCTTTTCCTTTCTATTCATTCTTCTCCTCGTGTTTACCTTCGATGGCCCCCAAGATCGCGTCTCATCCTAGTTCCTAGAAGGACCAAGCTGCGCACCCCGAGGGAAACGCTGTTGAGCCTGAGGGTCTTACATGTCCTACAGCTGGAAAGAAGTCATCGTTCTTCGAGGGCAGAGCTAGGAGTCGATGGCTACTCTTGCTGATCTTCGTGCGCTAAAGGGCTCCTTCAACATTCCTGACTCCGTGGTCCTGAAGGTTCTAGGGCGTCATGGCGCGGCTGTTGATGCTGATGGTTTCGCATTGAAAGTGGCTCTTTATCTCACGAATGGGTTACGACTATCGTTATACCAACCCATTCGTGATATCTTAGACTACTTGTGCTCTTGGCTTTCGCCCAGTTTCACCCAAATGCCTGGTGGCTTCTGGTCTCAAGCCGCGTGATCTACTACATGGTTTTGAGTAATGGGACTGAGGAATATCCTAACCTAACTTCCCGAGGGTTCCTGTCTACTTACAGGGTGTTGCGCCTAGAAGGGAACCTGTGTAGTTTCAAGGCTCGCAGCCAGAAGCAGATTGCCATCCTAGAGAAGCATTATTCTCACATCAAGGATTGGTCTAGACACTTATTTTTCGTATCTACCTCGGGTTAGGAGTATCCAGAGGAGAAGTCTTCCATCAGGAGTTCCTAGTTCGTGCCATCTGGGCGAAGGTTCTGGACAACAAGACCATTTCGATTGACTTGGTAGGGGGGTGGAGGCCAGGCTGGAGACCATCTTGGCATGGGTTGAGAACCATGTTGATGACACCATGACTGACGCAGTCCTAACTAATGCCAACATGCATCGCTTCCTCTCCCTACTGGTTTGCTCTTATGTATTGGGCCGGCGTTTTTTGGGAGCCCTCTACTTCCTGGAGTCTAAGAGACCTTTTAGTCCTTCTACAGCTGGCGAGAGGGGGAGGAGGTGACACTGCTGGGGAGCCTTCCAGAACTGAGCGGGAGGCCCTCCGTCGCAAGATCCCAGCCCTACGATCAAAGGTGTCGAGTAGTGGGATTGCCGCGAGCTGATCCTTTGGTCGTCCTACAGTTTCACCGGTTCCCATTCCGCCGAAGGTCCTGGTTTTGTCTGCCCAGGCAACTGACCTGATTCCCACCCCACTGGCTTCTCGTGAGGATGAGCCTGACGATGAGCAGGAAGGTCTTCAGATGGCTTTCTTTGAGGTCTTCCTCAATCCTGCCCCAAAGGGAGCTCTCGTGTTGGAGGTGCCCTTTGAAGACGCCGCCCAGTCACCCCGGTTAATTTCTACTTGGGATTAGGTCCATGCCTCCCTCGTTGCCACTTCCTCCCCGGTGACTGGGGGCCCTGGCATGAAGATAGCCTGGGCAATCCATTCGTGGTGGAGCTTAGCGATGATCGAGTCTATATTCCCTTGCCATCCTTGAGTCAATGTCACACCGCGTGTCCTTCCCTTTGTGGAGGAAACAACCCCTGAGGCCAAGGTTGTTGGTTTGGAGACGGTAAACCTAGAGGTTGAGCCCGCTGGTGATGTGTCTCCAAGGTTGCTGGAAATGGTGCCCTAGTTGAGTCTACTTTCGGGGGGGGGGGGGAAATCAGGCCGTTGTGGGAAGCGCCAGCAAAGCCGATCCTTCTTGGCCGTTCACCTTGCCGATCCCTGACCCTACTTGGCAGCTTGGTGGAGTGGGTCCATTGATCAATCATGGAGAGGGCCAGCCCAGGAGCACAGGCCTCGGCTTTGACACTGCATAGGCGAAGGCTGTCGTACCTGAGCTAAAAGATTAAGGAGTCTCTTTGTGGCGCCCCCAGCCCTCGCTTGGTATTGGATGGTGACTAAAACGCCAGGACATGTAACACATGGTTACACACCCCTTGTACATGAAAGATAACATGGAATGCACCTAAGTACACTAGCAGTATGCAATAAATTTCGTAGCGAAAAAATAATAAAAGTCAGATAATCTAAGCAATGCGATAAGCAATTGTGAAATACATGGCACCGTTACTAAACAAAATACCCCAACATTGTCAATTTCCCTTAAACATGCATCATATAAAGATATAGTATCCAAATAGTATAGAGTAATTTTAAATTCCCAAAACACGAGACCTTCTCAAAATATTGTTCCTCAAAGTTGAGACCTTAAGTCATAAGTTTTCCCACAAAATATCTTAGGTCCCCGTCCTTTCTCCTGCCCCCTTCCCTTTTTTCATTCTTTTCAAGAGGGCTCGAGCTTCACGCGCTTCTCTAAGTTTCGATCCTTATCCCGATTGTTGCACCGTTTGAATTCCTCAATAAACTAGAGTATTCTGGTAATCTCCTGATCGATGGCCTTGAGTCGCTCCAGGATGGAGGACTCAGGTCGACTCATAACCAACTTAGGCACGATCCTCTCTGGAGGAGGTGTTGTTCTCTTCTACTTGGCCATGGATGTCGTCTTCTAGACCTGTAACAACTTCTACAATTCCGGTTGGGAAATGGTGGTGGAAACTACCATAATAAGATTTTGAGAAATCTTAGCAAATAAACACGCAACATACAATAGTTAACACAAGTATACAAAAGGTATATCATGAAATGCGTGCATGGACATGTACTTGACTGGAATTTGACTTATGCATTTAACCATTTTCAAATGACTTGTAACAGAGACATTGACATTTTCAGAAAATATTTTTAACTTTCCTTTTTACGTTGATCTTAATCAGAACTTGCCTTATCAGAACATATCACAAGATTTTCATCGAGTGATCCTTATCATATCACGCGATTCACATCAAGTGATCCATAACATATGAGCTTTTATTTTTGTTCAGAGGGTGGACACATCACGGTTCCCCTTTGTATCGTGTGTTCCTGCTAGTTACTGCACCATCAATGGTCCATACACTATGATGAATGAGACATAAACAGAGTCATTTCATATTAAGTCAACAGTACTTCGTCGGGTTATATGCCTTATGCACCCACTAGCGTTAGGCACTTCCTCGCTCCGGCATTCTTTAAAAAGAATCCATTCGAGACTTGATCATAGTGCAACACATGTATGACACATGGCACTAGTGACTAGGGTTTCGGTCATGGCTTAGGGCCATTAGGCTTGGTTTTCTTTATAGGCCGAATTTATACAAGGCATTCTAGAGTTACTCCTTACTTGGCTCAACTTGCTCAATTAAAGATTCTAAGGCCTTTCCTTTAAAAAAAAAAAAAGAAAACAAAAACGAAGGCTCTTAAAATACTATGGCAACTAAAAATTAAATCTATGAACCATGCTTAGTCTAGCTCGGGTTATAACATCCTCCCCTCCTTAGAAAAAGATTACGTCCTTGAAATCGGCAAAGTAACCATCAATCAAAACATTCGTAATAAGAAATACCGGGGCTACTACCTCTTCTATTTGCGGCCGTAGACTTTTCAGACGATGATGGCGGTACTTCATCTGCCTATTCTGTTACAAAATCCTGCGAAAAGTAAAATATTGCATCCAGATTGTAGTCGAAATACATATTCACCCACATCTCGTTCAATCTATGCTCTATTTCAAACTCCGTATCCTCAATAGGTTGACCTTTTTCATAGAAATGAATACGGTTCATAGATGTATCCGAGGTCTCATGTGTACGATGATGCTCAAATTTCCCCATCTGTCCTAATTGTGCTGCCAGCATCTGTTGCCTTCTCCTGAGGCAATCTCTGTGATGATGTTCTCTACATTCTCTCAATTGTGCCACTAAAGACACAGACATATTCAAATTTGTCTACCCACGTATGTCTGTGGATGATATGCACTACTAAATTTCAGACGAGTGCCCAACATCTTTTGTAAGCTCTGCCAAAAGTGCGGAGTAAAACGGGTGTCTCGGTCTGACACTAATGCCAACGATTGTTTTGAAAATACAAAAACAGACTAAAGGTTCTAAAATGTGGTTTCGAACCCCCTTTTTCTCATGTGCCACCTCTCCTTTTATCCCACTTTTCCATCATCTCCTTCATTCTCTATCTTCTATCTGTTTCTCTTCGATTCACAATTCTACCCTTTAGAGGATGAGATCCTTCTCGATACTTCTTGTTGTAGTGAGGAGAAGCTGCAACAGAGTCCTTACATGGATTTTGAGCTCGAGGTTGGGCCAAAAGTTTGATGAGCCTCTTGGGCTTAACTTATGGGACTAGGCCTTTCCACCTGTAGATCAAACAAGAACCATTTAGCCCATCAACAACTAGGTAAATAATGGATTTATTCTTCTAAACTTGTAAATCCAAAGGTCAAGGCTTTTGTCTTAAAAACTCGCTTTTGGAACAATTCAGACTCAATTTACTCTTTTGTATGCAGATATTTTAAAATATCTTGACAATCACTTGGCATTGATGCTCCTCCAGGCGTACTCTATGGACAATCCCGGATCATATGGCCAATTTGACCACACCTGAAACACGCTCTTGTGGCGAAACGACATTCTCCACTGTGCGTTTTCCCGCATCGGTGACATAGTGGTGGAGTGACAGGTACTGTGTTCCCGACTACTACGCCTTTTCCCTTGTTCAGGGTTACAGGGGCCTTCTATTTTCCCGCACTACCTCCTAGTGAGTAAGGCAATCCTCTCTTCCTATCCACTTGAGCTTGTGCAATTATTCTCCGTCGCTCCGCCTCTGCTATCGAAGCTACATTGACCAATTCTTGGAAATTTTCTATCCGTAGACATGCTACTTGGTTTCAGATACGGGGTTGCCAACCATCCTGGAACTTCCTCACCTGCATTTTCTCTGTATTGATCGGATGAAGTGCAAATCTCCCCATCTCCATAAAATGAGCAGCATATTGATCGACCGTCATATTGGAGAAACCCCGCTTGTATAGGATCCTATCAACCAACTTGAATTGTGCCGCCCTATTCCTGACTTTTCATTCTTTTTCTTTGTCACTCGGCACTTCCCCGATGTTGAGGTACTTTATTATGTCCAAGGTGCACTCGGGCTGCTCAGTGTTGACCGCCAAGATCTCTGTGCCAATGGTCGAGAAGTCAATTGTCATAGCTACGGTATGCTCAGGCAGGTGCAGGTCTTCTTGTCCTGAGGTGCCTCATGCTAGCCGGTCCACCTTTTGGTTCTCCTCCCTCGATATTTACTAGATGCAAAAATAGTGAAAGAAGTCATGCTCTTCCTCCACCCATTGAAGGTACTTTTTCAACTTCTCACCTTTCGTGGCAAACTCTCCCCGTACTTGACTAATGGCTACCTAGGAGTTAGCTTTGACTTTGACTTCGGTTGCTCCCAACAACCTGGCTATTGAAATTCTCGCTAGAGCCTGATTGTGTAGTTGTGTTCTTCGTTGGATTCGATGATGATGTGCACTCCCACACCCCTTCTAGCTTGGCAAGATGAACCATCGACGAAGACCTACCAGGGCTTTCCTTGAGGTGTAGTCGACATCTCCTTTAGGAAATCAGCGTACTCGGCCATGAAGTCTGCAACACTTGCCCCTTAATCACTATGCAAGGGAGGTACTTTATGTCAAACTCGCTTAATTCGATGGCCCAGTTCATCAGGCGGCTTGAGGTGTTAGGTTTCTGCAGGATTTTCTTAAGGGGAGTGTCGATGAACACCTTCATCGGGTGGGCTTGGAAGTACAATCTTAATCTCCTAACGGAAACCACTAACACGAATGCCATCATGTCCATTCGCGAACACCTCGCCTTAGCTACAAAACGCCAGGCTTGTGTAGTACACCGGCTGCTGTCTACCCTCTTTATCTCAGACTAGGACCGCCGACACGGCATGCGGTGACACCGAAAAGTATTCCGCCTCGTCTTCGCTTGGTTTTGCTTGGCTGAGGAGTGGTAGATGAGCTAGGTACGCCTTTTGTTTGTTGAACGCTCGGTCGCAATCAGTGTCCCAGCTTTGCGCTTTCTTCAGGATTTTAAAGAATGGCAAGCACCTATAGATTGAGTAGACGATAAAGTGGTTTAATGCCCCATTTGGTCCAGCTAGCCTCTATACTTCATTGGTGTTTTGTGGAGTAGGCATATTGACTATTTGTTCGACCTTCTCCGAGATGTTCTCAATTCCCCGCTCAGAGACCTTGAAGCCTAGAAAATGTCTTAGCTCTACTCCGAAGGCACAGTTTTGCAGGTTGAGCTTCATCTTGTAGTGTCGTAGCACTGCGAAGGCTTCTCACAAATCAGCCAGGTGCTGCTCAGACTTTTTGCTCTTGACCAATAGGTCGTCCATGTATACCTCCATATTATTGCCTATCTGGTTTTTGAACACTCAGTTAACCAGATGTTGGTAAGTTGCGCCTGCTTTCTTTATCCCGAAGGGCATAACCTTGTAACAACCATCTTTTCTTCATCATTTGGGCTCATGCGGATTTGGTTGTAGCTCGAATATGTGTCCATGAAGCTGCGCAGCTGGTGGCCTGTGATGGAGACCCACAATCAAGTTGATGCGTCGTAATAGGAAGCTATCTTTTGGACAGGCTTTGTTTAGGTTGGTGAAATTAGCACACATCCTCCACTTGCCATTCAGTTTCTTTACCAACACCACATTTGATAACCATTCGAGATAGTGGATTTCCTGGATGAACCCCGCCACGAGAAGGAGATCAACCTCTTTGGTATGGCATACTTTTCAGCATTGAAACTCCTACGCTTTTGTTTGACCTTCCTGGCCTCGGGGTTAACACAAAGGCGGTGCTCATTGACCCTATAGTCGATCTCGGGCATTTCTTCGTGGCTCCATGCAAACACATCCTAGTGTTTGATGAAGAGTTGCGTCATGGAGTGCCTCAAGCCAGCTCCCACCTTAGTCCCGATTCTGATTGTGAGCTCAGGCCTCGCAGGGTCTACTGGGACAAGCTCTAGTGGTTCATTCGATTATGCCTGTAGGAGGGTCTACTCGTCCCAAGTCTCCTCATCCCGCTTAGCCAATCTGGGAGGCATTGGTGGTTTAGGGACAAAGGTCATTCCCTCGAGTGTCCTCACGCCATTCCCTCAAGTCTTCAGCTCTTGTGTGTAGCAGTCTCGGGCGAGCACCTGTTTGCCCTTAATTTTGCCGACCTCTACACTGGTGGGGAACGTCATTTTCAGGTGACAAGTTGACATTATCACCTTTAAGTTGTTCAAGGTTGGTCGTCCCAATATCGGGTTGTATGATGACGGACCCTTTACCACTTGGAAGTTGACATTATCGCCTTTAAGTTGTCTGGGTGCTTTTTCAGCCAGAACAAACAAGGTAATTACACCGATCGGTTGGATCATGCTCCGATGAATCCCTTTAGTGGCATCGGGGCCAGACGTAGGTGCAGCCGGTCGGGGCTGATGCCCTTCTTGGTAAATGCATTCCATAACAGGATGTCGGCAGAGCTACCGTTATCGATTAGGATTCTTCAGGTTACGAAGTTGGCAACCCACATGGTGATTACTAGGGCATCGTCGTGAGGGTGGAGCACTCCCTCTTTGTCCTCCTCGTCAAGCATGACAGCGGCATTCCATGGACCCTGTGAATGTTGGCCTTTCATCTCGCTGAGGTTGGTCTGCTCCCGCATATCTGCCTACTATAGTGTGGATCTCACCGAGGGGATGGTCTGGCCAGGCTGGGGTCCGACAAGGAGGGCTTCTGGGTGCCTCTCTCCTGGTCCTACACTTATTGGTGATTTTGCTCTCTCGCTATCTCCTATGTTTGTTCCCTTGGTGCTCCGGGCATTGGTTCCTTGGTGGTGTCGGGACAATAAGCTTTCCAGTTCTTCCATCCTTCTTTTCAGGGTGTAGTAGTGTTCGATCTGGTGTCAATCGGTTTTGTGGTAGGTGCAGAACCATTGGTTCTAGCGGGAGGTTTGCCGTGGAGCTAGTGCATGTTCTTCTTCTGTGGACAGAATGGTGTGGGTTCGTCTTATGCCGTGCATCCCAGTTGGTGCATTGTGTTCTCGTCCAGTGTCTTGGCTTTCTCACGACCTTTTCCTGATGTCAACCTACTAGCCTTCTGATTGGCTTATTCCAACTCCATTCTCCTGAAAGTTGTGAGGGCCCGCAAGGTGTCTTCTATGTTGATGAAATTATCAGTGCGGTCCATGAACTCCCATAGAGTAGCCGAAATTCTCCTTGCCAATTCTTCCATAAATGGGTTTTGTAGCGAAATGCCGCCCAATAGAGTTGCCAGGTTGATTTTCTCATCCTAGTCGTTGGTCATCATTCGCTCTCAGTTGAATAGGGACAAGTATGACTTCAGGCTCTCGTTGTCGCGTTGTTTGAAGGTCAGAAGATACGTTGCCAGTTGTCTCCTTTTCCTACTTTCCATGAACTACATCAATAACAAACGGGCCTGCTCTCCAAACCCATCAATGGAGCCTTGGGTTAGTGACCATAACCAACCCCTCGCCACCCGTTTTAATGTTAGGGGAAAAGCCTGACATGAGATATCGTCCGGGAACACATGGAGGGTCATGTGGGCTTTAAATGTTTCAAGTGCTCCAAAGGGTCTTTAGACCTTTCGTACATCTCTGTTTGAGGGACTTTGAACTTAGGCAGGAAGGGTGCCGCTATGATTTCTGCACTGTAAGGTAAGTCAGTGCTGGTGAGAAGTTGGTCTACGAAGGATGATGCACCCATCTTCTTAGCCATTTTGTTTTCTTCCGCCGCGTCAACCTCTGCAATGCTTCGCGACTTAGCGTGCTTATTTTGGCTTGGCCCTACATCTTCCATGAGATCACTATTTGCCCTCCACAAAACTTCATCTTCTTGCCGAAGACTCCTTACTTCCGTGGTGAACTTCTTTATCATGTCTTCCATCTCAACTAGCCTCGCCTCCATGTTCCTCAACGTTTCTTCCTATCCGCACATGGTTTGTGAACATGTTGTTGCCGGCATACGAATGACAGGCTAATAAAAAGATATCACAAACGGCGCCACTGTTGATGTTGTGTTTTGTAGCCTGGGCAACTCAGTGATTCCTCCTCGTGTATTTGCAAGACTTAAGGAGATGAAGGCTCGGGGTGGTATGAGACACCTCTAATGCCTAAGTCAGAATTATCTGAATGTGTTGGAATGTAAGGAGAAAGTGTTTTTTCTAGAAAAGAGGAAGCAAACCCTTTTACCTAAGCTCATGGTGTGCTTATATACCCAGTCGAAGTGGTCCCCTCTACTGCTAGTAGATCGTGCAGAGCTGTACCAAATGCCGGACCATTCTCAATGCTTTTCCTGTCTTGTCGACCATAACCCTGTCTCATTGTGCATAGTTCGTTCCCTCTCCTTGAAGCTTTTCCCCTGCGGCAGGCGAGGGATGGCGTTCCCACTAGCCTGTAACCAGGGTGAGGAAATGGCCATTTAATGCAGCGTGAGGGCTCCTTGCGTGACTGCTCCTCTGGTCATGTAATGTGGCGTGTCCATTGTCTGCTTGCGTGGTTTGATGGGTTGCCCTGATGAGATGATTGTCGTCTCCACTGGGTGGGCCTTCCTAAGCTAGGCCCAGCCCATTCCCTTTCTTTGTTCCTTGTCGGGCTATCCGCTGATTTGCTTGGGCCTCGATTGGGGTGTACTCTACACGGCCCATGACAGGAAACCCACTCCCTTCTCAGTCCTCTCTATAGTTTATCCTTAATTATTGTGACCGTAGCTGTACATGTAACTAATATGCACTCAATATATACAAATAGAAAGATAGAACAAAAAAGAATGTGCATTCCACCATAGTATATTGCTCCATAATTTGATGTTTTCTCCCCTAAAAACTGAAAACCTAATTTCTACTTAAAGTACCACTAATTTGTTACAAAGAATCTTATGAGAAAGCTGGTATAGTTTTAGACATTGAGCATCCAATTTAGATCATACATAGTCAAGTTCAGATTGATGTTTTGGCTCCCCTTTGCTCTGGATCAAGAACAAGTTTGTATGAAAGTCCAACATCGATTATGCTATAAAAGAGGTCTGATTCCACTACTCCTCTTTTAACAAATAAAAAATAATTTGTATAGTTTTAGAATATGCAAATTTCTTTTTCCTAAACAAAAAGTTAGACCACAGGAAAAAGTGATGATGATTTAAAAAACTTTTCAAAAAATGTACACTTACATATTTTAAACTTATATTTAACGTTACTCTTAACAAAATTAGGCAAACTCCAGCATGAAGTTGTTTAGTCAATTGGCAAGCATTATCCATCTGTCATAATTTAACATGTGATGGGACCACCAAGCACTAACCGTAGATCGTATTGAAGTTACAAGAGGAATATTGTCAAACACATACAAGGCCACCAGATTGACAAATCATGAAGAAATTAAATTCATTTGATGTGCTGTAAATACATATTGTTTATTTAATATTTCAATAACCAATTCTCTGTAACTACAAATAGCCATTGTACATGACATATCAATACACAGAAACTATTCCTTTAGACTACTTGATGCGCCTCTGCCATTCTGTTATTTTCCTCTAGTCCGTGTATGTCCAAGGCGATTAGATCATCTTCCTCCTTGCATCTGTGTCATTCTTAATATGGTACTAGAGCAATGAACGGCAATTCTGACGCAACATGTCATCCAGATCTCAAAAAAACTGCAAAATCCTGCCAGCCCATATTTCATTCAACCAGGTGAGGGTGCTTCCTCTTCCTTAGTCCCTGATCTTCTAACTACCGAAAACTATGTCACATGGGCGAGGACGATGCGCCAAGCTCTCAATATCAAAAACAAGCATGGATTCATTGATGTAACAATCACCAAGCCACAAAACACTTTTGATCCTCTCTATGCTCCATGGGAACGCTGATGACATGATTATAGCATGGATACAACATTCGGTTAGCTCAGACCTTAGATCGAGCATTGCACATGCCGATATAGCTAACAATGTTTAGAATGATCTTAGGGAGCGTTTTTCCATTCAAAATGCCCCTTGGATATTTCAACTTGCCAAATCCATTTCATTCTCCACACACGACTCTTATTCCATCAGCCAGTACTACAACAAACTCAAGACATTTTGGGATGAACTTGAAATCTATGAGCCCATGCCAACCTGCACTTGTGGTGCGGTCAAAACCTTGCTAGATTACAGCCACACTCATAAGGTGATGCAATATCTCATTGGCTTAGATGATTCCTACGACTCTGTTTAAGCCCAAATTTTGCTTCAGGATCCTCTTCCACCTCTCAATCGGGTTCTATCACTTGTCCAACAAGAGGAGAGGCGACGACAACCACACTCTGTACTAGCTCCATTTGCTATGGCCACCAAGACTTCAGAAATTTGCAACTTAAGCCGTGAACGACTTTTTTGCTCCCACTGCAACATTCTTGGACATTCATTGGAGCGTTGTTTCTAAGCAAATCCAAATTTACCAGTCTACTCCCATTGTCATATACCTGGACACACGCGGGAAAAATTCTACAAGTTGAATTGATTTCCTCCAGGACATAAGAACAACTCAAGATACAAATCCAGTGCTAATCAATTGTGGCGCCCCCAGCCCCTGCTTGGGATTGGACGGTGACTGAGTCGCTGGGACATGTAACACAAGGCTACACACCCCTTGCACATGACAGATAATATGCTATGCACCTAAGTACACTAACAGTATGCAATAGCGTAGCAGCGGAAAGTTAATAAAAGTCGGATAAACTAAGCAACGTGATAAACAATTGCAAAGCACATGACACCATACGAATATTATAACCCCAAACATTGTCCAAACGTAAACATGAGCCATAAAGGTGTAATGTCCCAAAAGCATAAGCATAGTTTAAAATTTCCAAAACACGGGTTTTCCTCAAAACAACATAAATCCACAAAAGTTGGCTATAAGTACTGTTTTTTTTTTTCTTTTCAAAATACTTAAAATTTTGTACTCTTCATAACCATTGTCCCATCGGGAGATAGACACCAAAAGACCCCCTGGGATTGTTGAGGCTCGGGCGATATCATACCTAATTCCATTGCTACTGCCTTTGCGTCAGTCGAGGCCTTAGAGGCTCGCTCTAGGTATGTAGACAATTGGTTCATATTCCACCAAAACTTCAAATTCTTAGAGGGTTAATAGATTGTAGCATCGATCTCGGTCTCACTAATACTATGTAAGATTTCCTTGAGAAGCTTAGCCGTATGGATTAATGCATCAGCAATGTAGTCTTGACGAGCCTGAACAGTGAACTCATCCTCTAATAGGGAACCATCTGGGTTCATGTTTCCTGGGTATCTGAGAGACCTGTTACAACTTATACTATTCCGATTGGGAATGGTAGTGGAAACTATCAAAATGAGATTTCAAGAAATCTCAGCAAGTAATCACACAATATACCACAGTTAACACAAACATATAAAAGGTATATCATGAAATGCGTGTATGGACATGTACTCGACTTATGTCTTTGACCAGAACTTGACTTATGCACTTGACCATTATCAAAAGACTTATGACAAAGACTTGAGCTTTTCATAAAAATTTCATAACTTTTTCTTATTCACGTGAACTTATTCAGAACTTGTCTTAGCAGAACATATCACAAGATTTACATCGAGTGATCCTTAGCACTTATGCTCATATTCTTATTCAGAGAGTGGATACAACACGATTCCCCTTAGCACCGCGTGTTCTTGCTAGTTACAACACTATCAACGGTTCGTGCACCGTGATGAATATGTTATAAACAGAGATTCATATTAACTCGATCTTATTTCGTCGGGTTACATGCCTTATACACCCACTAGTATTAGGCACTTCCTCGCTCTGATATCCTTTGAAAAGAATCCATTCAAGGCTTGTCGACAGTACCTTGTCAACCCAGGGGTTACCACTCCATTCTTAAACACTCCAAAGTGGACAGAGGAGTTTTACTAGGACATTCCCCTGCCCTAGCACTTGGGGTCGTGATAAACTTTTTCTTTGAAAACATTTTTTTTCTTTGAAAACACTTTTTGAAAACACTTTTTTGAAAACACTTCTTCCCCAAATGCATGTGACATGAGACATAAACATGCTTACTCATACTTGACATATGACTTATGAAATGCTGTGCATGAATAACTAAGCATAAGATGTTCATTTCATAGCATGATAACATAATCCAGAAAAGATATCAAAACATATACATGGAACTATGAAAACTTGTTTAAGCCGAAACTCATGGGTACAAAACATGAAGATTCATCTCATAAACATGTTTCGATCCTCAAGCATATATCATAGAATTCAAAACATAGTAAATTAAGACATGAAATCATAGATTTTTGACTAGGTCTAAAACTTCCAAGGCATGTTCAAACCGAAACATCATGTTGCATAAACCATCAACCTCAATCAAGTGAAAACCGAAACTCATAGACATATTTCATGGCAATTTCATCACAAATCCGAAACATACAATTCATTCCTTAGAGTTACTCAAGATCATATTAACATATTCAGACAAACAACCAAGAGATAACAAACAAAGCAATCAAAACCATGGAAGGATTTACACAATCATATACGAATATTAATCAAGAGTAAGTTGAGTGTATACTTACAAAATCCACATAAGGAATACTAGCAAGCTATAAATCTGAATATACTATATTAGAAATAGCATCTAAAACCCTACCTCATGTTCTTGAGTGTGCGTGTGGATCTCTAGGTGATCACTTGGTCTTAAAACATTCGGCTTCTAGGGTTTTTAGGTTAAAACCCCTTCATTTCACCCATAAAATAAAACAAAACCTAAAGTAAGCAAGATACATGTGGTGGTCGAAACATGGAGGATGAACTCCCCTTTCACTAATTGGTCTCAATTGTTTTTCCCTAAAAACCCTAAGTTATTTCCAAGAAAATGGTAGAAAGTGTGTGTGTTCTATCTTTCTCAAAGTCTAATGAGATTTGAATCTCATTTTCGGATTGAGAATGACTTGTGTGTGTGCAAGACTTAGAGGAAGCCGATTCTTACCTTGCTAATCCTTGGTAGTGCTGAAATCCCTTCTCTTGCAAGGATTCTCCTTGTTTGTTTGGAAAGAAAATACAAGAAAATGAGAAAACTTTCAAATGAACAAGGGAGAATTGTGTGGAGAGAGTGAGAGCTCATACAAATCTGAAAAAATGGCAACGGAAAAGCCCCCTTGGTGTGAACCTTTCTCTTTTTATATGAGACCCTTCACTTCCCTTCTTGATTGTATCCAAAGTCCTTGCATGGATGACAAGTGGCAAGGTTTCGTCTTTCCCTTTTCCCTATTGCCGAAATGCCTCTTGGAGTTCTCCACTTGGATTGCATTGGGAAGAGACACTTTGGGGGTGGCATGTAGGACTCCTCCTCCATGGCCTCAATTCCTTCTTTCCCCCTTTATGCCCTTCATTTCCTTAAACAACTAAATATCTCTTCAAGTGTAGCTTTGTAAAACCGTACATGCCCTTTCCTATTCCCAACAAGTAACTCTTGGCATGGAAGACAAGTGGCATTGGGCGTGTGTCATAGCCCTAGCCGTCCTCTCCATTTTCCTTTCCCAAGATGTTGTTTCATCTTCCAAATACTCATTCCCTAGGTGACCTTTCATATACCATTGGTCTAAAATTCACTAAGTGACAAGTGAATGGAATGCTTGGGAGTGTGCTAGCCGAAACCCTAAGGGCAAACTTGTCCTTGATACAAAAGTCTCTTCATAAAATCGTCTAAAAACTTGGTGCATGCTTGACACATCGCAAAAAGTTAGCTAAATTTGAAATCTCATATGCCTCCCTTCAGTTTCCAATGCAGAACTTCTAGAAAACTCCATTTCACTAACCAAGGCTTCCCTTTCCAAGAAACCTACCTCGGAACTCAAATGGACAAAAACAATGGGCTAGGCATGTAAGCCCACCTTGGTGCCTTCCTACATATCTCTTTCCCCCTTAACCCACTATCAAGACTAGGTTTAAGGTGTAACATTTTCATGACACATGGCACTAGTAACTTAGAATTGGATTATGGGCCTAAACCATTGGACCTAAGTTTCTAAATAGGTCCGAAATTCCAAAGTAAACTAGGGCCACTCTCCTCTTGGGCTCAAGTTACTACATCAAAGGTTCTAAGGCCTTCCAAAGTAACTAAGGCTCCTAAAATACCATGGCAACCTAGAACAAATTCTAAGGGCCAAGCCTAGACAAAACTCGGGTCATCACACCAATCTTCTCTTGTGCAGGAGGAAATTAACCATGGTCCGCCTATTACTCAAGAGCAGTACTCCCAGCTCATTACCTTACTCAATTCTAATCACAGCGAAGCCACCATCCTTGTTGCAAACAATGTTAATGTCAACTCCTCTCCCGTGTCTGGGCCTTTCATCTCGGATGACGATTGGAGTGGGGACGGTGTGTAACAGCTTGTATCACCTACTATTGTCCAGACCAGAGCCTTCTCTCTTGCAATCATTTTTCCACAAATTATTTCCTTCAATCTCTGTTATTCATATCTCTATTTCCAAATTTAATCAGTTTATATTATGGCATTATAGGCTAGGACATAGTTCCATGACTAAGCATATCTTACATGATGTTAATCTAAATTTCAAATACTCAGATCATTCTCAACTTCCTTGTGATGTTTGTCCACTAGCAAAACAACACAAAATTCATCTTCCCAAATCAGAATCCAAAGCCACCAGACCATTTGATGTTGTTTCGGTTAACATTTGGGGTCCCAACCCAACACAAGCATACAATGGAGCAAAATATTTTCTAACCCTTGTTGATCAATTCACAAGATGCACTTGGATTTACCTGCTTAAAAGTAAAGCTGAAGCTCGAACCTCCCTAATCAATTTTTTTGCACTCATTGAGACCCAATTCAGCAGCCAAATTAAAATTCTTCGATTTGATAATGGCACCAAATTTCACATGCCACATTTCTACAACTCCAAAGGTGTCATCCACCAATTAACATGCATTGCCATGCCCCAACAAAACGCCCTTGCCAAACGCAAACACCAACACATCCTCAATGTGGTACGCACACTCAAATTTCAATCCAGTTTACGCCTACAATATTGATCTGATTTTATCACCACCACAGTCTACCTAATCAATAGAACACCAACACCAATCCTTAGCAATAAAACCTCATTTGAAGTCCTCTATCAAACCAAGCCCTCTTACTCCCACCTTGAAGTATTTGGGTGCCTGTGCTTCGCCTCTACCCTATCACTCTCCCGAACCAAATTCGACCCTCGTGCCCAAGAAATGTCTTTTCCTGGGATACCCATACGGTGTCAAAGGATATAAATTACTTGACCTCACCACCAAACAAATATTCATCTCTCGCGACATCATATTCTATGAAGAAAATTTCCCACTCAAACATCAAACACCTTCCGCCACCAGAACCATTCCACCCACACTCACTGATACCCTCTTCATCGACACCTCTTTTATTCCCTTCAATCTTCCCAACCCACCCACCCATACTGACGAACACATGGCCTTACCTCCTAGTACCCAGCATGACGAATCCAACCCCACCAACAATTCACTCTCATAACCTCCTACTCCAGCCACTCCCAATCAACATATAGATGATCAGACCTTAACATTCCCTCAATCTCGCCAAACCACACACACTGGCAAAGCTCCTACTTACTTCTGTGAATATCATTGCCAACAAGCTTCCACACCTGATGTGCACCATTTGGCATCCACGATCATGCCTCCTAAATCACATGCTCTCTCAGGTAATGTTCTCTTCCCCATTTCTTCTGTTCTGTCTTATGCCTCCCTCTCACATTCATTTTGTGCTTTTACCACCTTTGTTTCCCTCCATTCCGAACCCACCTAATATTGTCAAGCCATCAAACACCCTATTTGGTGTGAGGCAATGAACCAAGAGCTCACTGCACTTGAGCTCAATGAGACCTGGACCATTGTTGATCTCCCTCCAGGCAAGTCACCGATTGACTGCAAGTGGATTTACAAGTACAAATTCAAGGCTGACGGCAAAATTGAGCGCTAAGCCTCGACTAATCGCAAAGGGATTCACCCAACATGAAGGTATTGACTTTAAAGACACATTCTCACCTGTTGCTAAATTAGTTTCAATTCATTGTCTCCTAGCAGTTGCTGCCATCAAAGGTTGGGATCTCCAACAACTCGATGTCAACAACGCTTTCCTATATGGCGATCTCGTTGAAGAACTTTATATGCAACCACCTCATGGTCACTATGCAGCCAAAACCAAACAAGTTTGCCGATTACAGAAGAGCTTGTATGGCCTTCGCCAAGCTTCTCATCAATGGAATACAAAGCTAGCCTCAAATTTAGCTGAATTCGATTTCACCCAATCGACAGCTTATTTAACAAATGTAGAGATGATTCATTTATTGCCCTTCTCGTGTACATTGATGATACATCCTCATAAGTTCAAATCCCAGCTCAAGCTCTACTTTCAAACAATTCTTGGAAACCAACTTTCGCATCAAACAGTTGGGTCCCTTACACTACTTCCTCGGCATGGAAATTGGACGTTCCAAAGTAGGCATCCAAATTTGCCAAAGCAAATATGCACTAGAAGTACTGTTGGAGACAGCCCTCTTGGCAGCAAAGCCCTCCCCATTGCCTATAGAACCGAATAGCAAACTCAGTAAAGAAGAAGGTAAAACTTTCCATGATCCTACACTCTATCGAAAATTAGTTGGCAAACTGTTTTATTTGACCAATACACAGCCGGATTTTAGTTATAGTGTCAACTTGCTAAGTCAATTTGTGGAAAATTCCTGTGTCCCGCATTATGATGATGTGATCAAAGTTCTTAAACACATTAAAGGAACCCCTGGACAGGGTATTGTTTTCCCTGCTAGCTCGAAACTGGAGCTTGTAGCCTATGTTGACGCCAATTGGGCAAATTTCCTAGACACGCGAAGGTCCACCACTGGATTTTGTGTATTGATTAAGACCTCTCTTGTTTCATGGAAATTAAAAAAAAAAAAAAAAACAAAGCACAATTTCCATGTCCTCCGCCAAATCCGAATATAGAGCAATGGCTGCCGTCGTATGTGAACTCACTTGGATTCGCTACTTACTCAACGATCTACGCCTCACCATTGGCACCCCCTCTACTCTCTACTGCAACAATTAAGCCGCTCTGCATGTTGTCGCAAACCCTGTATTCCATGAATGCACGAAACACATTGAACTTGACTATTATCTAGTTCATGATAAGATCTCCGAAGGTCAAATAAAAACTACTCATGTCTTCTCCTCCTTCCAATTAGCGGACTTGCTTACCAAGCCATTACACTCTCCTACTTTCAATCGATTATTGCTCAAGATGGGAGTCATCAATATTTACTCTCCATCTTGCGGGGGGCTATTGAAGTTACAAGAGGAATATTTTCAAATACATACAAGGCCACTAGACTGATGAATCATGAAGAAATTAAATTCATTTGATGTGTTGTAAATACATATTTTTTATTTAATATTTCAAAAACAAATTGTCTATAACTATAAATAGCCATTGTACATGATAGATCAATACACAGGAACTATTCCTTCAGACTACTTTATGCACCTCTGCCATTCTATCCGGGTAAGTCCAAGGTAGTTCGATCATCTTCCTCCTTGAGTCTGTGTCATTCTTAATAGATCGAGACTTGTGAAATCAACCAATTGAATTTAGCATTTGATTTGACACCATGTTGCAGACCACAAACTTGGGTTATCTAGTTAACTTAATTTGGCCATAGCAATAGTCTTATTTATTTATTCATTTTTTTTAAAAAAAGTTTGAATCTTGTGCTTGAATCAAAATTCACAACTACTATCTTACAATAATAAAAATAATAACAGTTTTAATTCAGTGGAAAATGTCCTATTACTGTATGATAGTGCTACATAAACAAGTTGTGTAAATGTTTTATACCCTATCATTTTTTTGAAGGGATACTTTACACACTTCTGGTTGTGGCTCGGGTGCCCGACTTGCCTGCATCATTTAGTGTAGCACCAGAACCAATTAGAAGCCACCTAGTTCCTCCAGTTAGCCGAAAGTCACAATAGCGACTCTTTGCCTCTATTGCACCACATGCTCCTCCATGCTAAACTAAGCCATGGCTGCCGTGAACCACCATGGAAACCGCCAATTAAAATGCCCCTTTTTTCTACACCTGAAAGAGAGCACGATCTCTCTTCCTCAAAGCACGACAGTTCCACCCAAACTGCCCATCCCTTCACGTCGCCACAACCCTACATCGAGAACCACCCAACACTGAAATTCAATCATGTTCAACCAACTTCAACCAACACCAAATGGAAACCACTGCACACGGCCTCATCCCATGCACGAAAGCCTATGTTTCCTATCACCAAAAATAGAGTACTTCATCCCATCAGAAGCACCCATTGCCCACCTTTACGCCACCCTATAAGGCACTAGTTCTTGTCGGAAGCCACCAGGATGGCCAGAGAAATCGTCGTCCACCACGCTCGCACCAGCAACTGCCATGTCCAAGTTGCACTACAATGAGAGCTTCACATACTATCCCTTCCATGCTCAAATCCACCGCCAGGCGCCGCCAGTGACATCCAGAACCACTGTCCGCAACACCCTGCCCACCCCCCATGTTGCATGGTGCGAAACTCCTACTCCCCATCTCTTAGCGCTCTCTCTCTCTCTCTCTCTCTCTCTCTCTCTCTCTTATTCTCTCCTCCCTCATAGCACCTCACCATTCTCTCATGTAGCCCTCTCTCTATTTTGATTTCGGGGCTAGCATAATATTAGAAGATCAACAGCTGGACACACACAAAGGGTAGGAGTCACATGTTCATCCACTGATTGCACCACCACTGCACATTTTAGTTTCTATGAGCTTCACATGTTTATAGGCCGTGGGTCATGAATATCATGAATTTAATATGGACATTTTTCGGGGGTCAAAGGACATGGGTTTGAATGGGAATTATTAGAAGGTCAAATTATGGGGTTAATATGATATTAGGATTTAATCGGTAATTGTTTGGAGAACTTACGTGGGAATCAATTATTTATAGGATGATGATATTTAAGGGTTTTGAGGATTTTAGACATTAGGAAAGTATAGATTTTTACTATCTCGGGTTTTGATTATGAAATGCGTGTTCAATTAGAAATTTACAGAAGTTATGTGACGTTTTTATAGGTGATGTTTGATATTGCATGGCACTGTTGTGAGGAAATTCAGAGAAGTTAAAAAGTTCAGGTAAGCGGGGATCTTATCCTAGACTTTGCATAAAAAGAAAAGAACAGGTGCTGATTTTTGAAAAATATGCATATTTTGTTATGAAAGAAATTTGAAATAATCTCAGTTATTTGTTCTGCATTACTCATGAAATCTATATAAACGAAAGAAGTATTTTTGTCATGACTGGTATAGAGATGAGCAAATTTTTGGCATTCTGTTTCTAAACTATGCAAAAGAGCGAATATGAAATCTGAATATTTGTGCATGTTATGAGAAGATGCTCTAAATCTATTTTTGATTATGTGAAAATGATCTAAATCTATCCAATACTTTGTTTCGGTATGATGTGGTATTTGAAAAACCTTCGGCATGACTTTTTGATTCTGTTTTTGTTCTGTTCCGTTAAGGCCCCATCACGTGTGATAATAGTGGTATACGACCCTGCCATGGGTAATAATAGTGGCATACGGCACTGCCAAGGGTGATAATAGTTGTATACGGCGCTGCCACGAGTGATAATATTGGTATATGGATTATAGTAGTGGCCTCTATTTGAGTGCACACCATTTGGTGACAGAGGAGTTTATGTTATGCTTGGATATCTTCATATGGGCAATCCTACCACGAGGGTTACACATTGCCTCTATTCTAATTTGATGCTCTAATATGATGATCAGTTATGCTATGCAAAAGCATACTTTTGGATAAGAATATTTCTGAACTTTTGTTGTGATATTTTTTATACTATGTTTTGATTTATGCATTTTGAAAGTAAAATTGGTTTGTTCTGCATTCTGAACTCTATAAATGATCATGTTTACATACTAGTATATGTTCTCTGCTTATTGAGTGTTAAATAACTCACCTCATATCTCCACAATATTTTTTAGATAATTTGAATATTTCAGTTGCGAATCAGAATTAGGGAGCATGGGTGAGATAATTTAAGCTTGGTGATTTAACCATAGAAGGTTTCTGTGATTATTGGAGAATCTTATTCAATAATTTTTTCATGCTTTTATGACTTGGTAGTTTGAGAGTTTGACATTTATATTAAGATTTTGTGGTGTTCCCAATTAATTATTTGGAGTAATTGAGTTATAACAATGAGATCTAAGTGTAATTGAGAAATTGGAATCTATATTTGCACTATGAGATGTGAGTTTAAGTGACAGGAAGTAACTTTTCAACCCATTCAGAACCAAGGCATTACAGTTGGTATCAGAGCCAAGTTGTTTGAGGTTCTACATATTATAATATCTGAAGTTTTGGATATTTGTGAGTTCTAGGAAATAATTTTGAGATTTGTGGTGTAGACATTTGTGGATTGCAAGAGATTATTCTGTTGATATTTAAGGTTGTAGAATCTAGAGGCATTAGGGAATGTGTCCTATGAAATTTGAGGTTTTAGACTTTGTAAAGCTTAAGAACTGATTGCATGATGTTTGAGGTTTTCGATTTTGTAGAATTTACAAAATGAATTTGATGAGATTTAAGGTTATTGATTGTGCATACTTTATGGATTGAGTTTTTCGGAAGTTGAGGTAAGATTCTACAGATTTTATAAATTGAGTTTTGGAAATCTAAGGTTTTACATTTTGGTAGATTTTAAGAAATGATTTTTCATGACATTGGACGTTTTAGATTCGGTAGGCTTATTTTGTAGACTGTAGGAAATAATTTTGATAAGATTTATGGTATAGACACTAAGCTTGATCAAAAGCTAGGTTTGAGATTCTGTAGACATTAATATATGGGATTTTGGATTTATGAGGACTTTAGGAAATAATTTTCAGATTTGATGTTTAGAGTTCTATGGACTTTAGGAAATAATTTTTAAGAGATTTATGGTTTTGGATTCTGCAAACTTTAAGAAGTGTGTTGATAAGATTTTAAGGTTTGAATTTTGTAGACATCAAGAAATAATTCCTTTGAGAATTAAGGTTTTAGGTTTTGTAAATTTTAAGAAACATTTAATAAGATTTGAGGTTATACTTTGGTAGATCTTAGGAAATGATTGTGGTCAGATCTAAGGATATAGATTGGCTAAACTATAGGGCATGATTTTTGTCACATCTAAGGATATAGGTACAACAAACCATTGGAAATGATGTAATTTTTTTTGATAGGTGTGGAACACGGACTGGGTAGATTAGCCTTTATTCAAGTTGGTTTTGATTATGACTTGGGTGGACTTTGAAGGTCGTTGAGATTGATTTTGGTTAACACAAATTTAAATACAAGTTGGAATCATGGAGATAAGCTTTTAAGTATATGTTGCCAGGATGAATTTATAGGTCTGTTTGTTTGGTTGATTGGAATGGTGTTGAGACTTTTGAGCTCGTTTATTTTAGATGGCATGACTTTCAACTAGTGGGCTTCAACTTGCATTAAGTTGTATTAAAACGTATAGGAGTTGAGGAAATAAATTTCAACTATCTTCGCTACGAATGCTTTGATTGTCGCTACCCTTGGATTTCACTCTAAATAATTCCAAGTTTTATTCTTTCCAAATACTCAAACCTCCTTACATTGTACTTGTTACACTCCTCGAAAAAAGATTTTTAAGGGATCTACATTTTAGATTCAGCAGTTTAACAAAAAAAAAAAAAAAAAAAAAGCGATCGCGATAGGGTTTAAGATTTTGATATGTAGATTTATGGAATAATTCCTTTTGAGATTTAAGTTGTACATTCTGCGGACTCTAGGAGATTGATCTTTCTAAGATTTTGTAATCTATAATTATTCTCAGGTTTGAGGTTATAGACTTGGCATATTTTTGGGCAATCGATTATTATTGGATTTGAGATTATAGGTTCAGCAGGTTTTAAGAAATAATTCTTTTCATATTTAAGATTGTTGATTGCAGCTAAGAAAGAAAGAGAGTGTGTAAGAGTATAAGTGAGTGTGCATGAAATTGGGAGACAAGAAGTTGATTGCTATCAAAGTGTGGTAAGAGTTATCTTGGTAGATATGTAGAAATTTGGTAGAAGTTGTCAGATTGCGCAATGGAAACATGAATTTTGGTAATATGATGGTTTGAGAGTAAACTTTGTGACAGTTTAGAAATTAGTGACTTGAATTCACTTAGGACTTAACTTTAGAGAATGTTAATATTATATGTTGAGAGTTCTATTTACTATTTCATATATTAAGCTAAGAATTTGGGTAGAATTATTTCAGACTTTGCTTTAGGTGCAGCAAATTTCGAGAATGAATTTTTTTTTAAGAGGGAAAGGATGTGACACCCAGGCCCAGCACCAAGCCCAAGCCAAGCATGAGTTCTATAATTTTTTTTTTTTAAGTTAATATGTATGGGAAGCCTACTTGAGATTTAACGAATAATTTTAAAATAGGTTACCGGCCTAAAAATTTATTTTGGAGGAATATGGATTTTTATTGGACTTGATAATTAGGTTAAAATCTTTTGATATTTTATGGACTAAGTAGGACCTATTTATTTGGTACTTGGCCCGAAAATTTTATGGGATGAGTTGGATTATTTTAGAAGTTGAGTCGAGGCTCATTATTATTTATTAAATACTCAATCTATGAAAATACGGACAAACCAAACAAATTATTTTGGATTGCTCTAATCAGCCCAACCCATTTAGTAAGCTCATTCACTACCCAAGACTTGGTCAAAATTTTTGAAATGAACCTACCTGATTACCCCACGGCCTAGGACCATTTGCTCTAAATCGTGAGACCCAAGATCCAGTTTAGTTATAAACTCTCTCTCTCGCTCTTTTTTTTTTTTTTTTTTAAGGATAACCTGATTAGAAATCCCTCACTTTCGGTGGAGGAATACCCTTTACAATACAGAATCTCCTTACAAGCTTATTGCTATAAAATGAAAAAATAAAACCAATCAAAACCACAATATAAACGTGTAACTAGCATGAAAATAACGTCAAAACTAGTGCTAAACCATTCGCAAATTCGGCAAGCCCCTATGATCAGTTCTCAATATTCCTGTAAACAGATGAGGAAGATTTCCATGTGACTACATTTCAATGCAGCCCCTACTACCCAATCTCGCAAGCCAATCTGCTACAGAGTTCCCCTCCCTAAACACATGTTGATATCGCACATTCATCTCCCTGAGTAGGCTGCAAGTTTCCTCCCAAAACTCCTCCAAGTACCAAACACTATATCGACCTTCTTTTAGCCAGTTGACTATCAAAAGTGAATCCAATTCGAGGAAAATATTATTAAAGCCAAACAATTTACAACGTTGCAAACCAAGAAGGAGTGCATCAGCTCCTCCTGATTATTCGAACCGATACCAATATATTCTGTAAATGCAAATTGCAAAATACCATCATGATTTCTTAAAACACCACCTGCACCAGATTCTCCAAGATTATTAAGGCTACTTCCATCCACATTTAATTTAAACCATCCTGAACTTGGCTTATGCCAAGAAATTGCATGCACCTGTTTTGAGCGAGAATGAGCAATTGGCAACTTCAATTCTTGCAAAATAGTAATGTCCCTATTATCCAAACGATCACAGTCTACTACCAACCCAACTAATCCAGTATTTAACAGATCGCCATAAAGCATCGAAAGGCTCCTTACGACCTTCCATATGAGCAAAGCACCTCCAGGACCACAATCTCCAAGTCAGAATCACCAGAACCAAACCAACCATTATGCACATCTCCTTCCACTAGGGCTCACGACAGCACACGAAATTCCTACCTTCCTCATTTAGCTAGGGTTTTCAGCAGAGCAATATTATATATATATATATGTATATATATATACATTCATAATATTGAAGGTTACACTTCACAGCCGCCACCACCCTTAACCTAGGACTGCTACCGCCAACCTCCATCACACGGAACCACCTCCCTGTGAACCAACATGAAGACCCAAGTTGCTACATAGTGAGACTATCTCAAACTCAACGTGAAACCACCATTGACCCTCCCTCTCTTTATGAATCAATATAGCCTAGCAGAGGACCCAACCTCACCCTGCACATCGAGGATTAGATAGTGCAGCCCAATTTCTCCTCTTAGCAACCACTTGCCGACATCATTGAGTGTAGCACCAGAACCAATTGGAAGCCACCTAGTTCCTCCTGTCAGCCGAAAGTTACCATAGTGATGCTCTACCTCTACTACCCCACAGGCTCCTCCATGCTAAACTAATCCATGGCCACTGTGAACCACTATGGAAACCGCCAATGGAAATGCCCCTCTTTTCTACACACGAAACAAAGCACAATTTCTCTTCCTCAAATTCATCTCTTTATTTTTTTTTTTAGTTCAAGTATGATCAATTGACAACCAATCCCACCTCCTTACCCACCTAAGAAAGCCACTCAATGATGGTCATAATGCCCCCAAATTAGACCAGGAGGATGGGGCAATAGAGGATCAAAAATCTGGACAGCTTTGGTGAAGCCAAAACCGTTGGCTTTCAACTTGTATTTCCTTGGGATTTTTGTCCAAAATTCTGGAACTACTCAGCCTCTGCACCTATGACCATCCTCTAGCACTTGACAGGAGGTAATCATCCATCTTTAGGTCACTATTCAACTGACCAAGGAATGAAAAAACTGAAAATGCACTCGAGCACTCACCACCCACAGAAATCACACTCACTTCATTTCAGCCAAACCAACACCCCTTCACCTCTCACCCCTCACTTCCTCACACACATCCCTCAAGCATTCTCTTAGCATTCTTGAGAGCAAAGTACTCCTAGTGTGAGAGAAGTGTGAAACCAAGTGGCTTGAGAGTGAGTTCTTAGAGTGAGTTGATTTTTGGAGCTTACATTTTGGTGAGTAATCTTACTCTATATTTTTGTTGGATGTTAGATTAATATGTTAGGATCTGATTTGTGCCAGGAGAATGAAGTTTTTATTGAGTTATATGAGGTTTAACTTATAGAGATGCATTTCGGTTCAGATTTGGAGTTTTGATTGAATAAATTATTTTTGGATGAAATTTTAGTCATGAAATGTCTCGATATGATTTTATATGTTTGAATAATGTCTTGGGAGATTTATTGAAGGTTTGAATTTGAGAAAAATAGCATGTCATGATAGGTTTATAAATTCATATCTTGTGTTGATCATCTAAGTATTCGATTTGCACTTGTATGAGAATGATCTTGACATATCATGTTTTGTTTCCTCAAGGATGGTCTTATGAACCTTTAAGAACCAATTATCATCATGTTAGGCATTGAAATGCATGATTTCTTTAGGCTTTAAAACTTGCATTGACAAACAGAAGCTAGAAACATCATGCATACACATGGTTTGAAGGTTTCTGGAAGATTTGGAGTTATTCAATGCCAATTGTAGGGATGAACTGGTGTGGCATTATTCTAAGTTGTAAACATGTTCTAGGATCACTTTTATGAATTTATGTTTAATGAAATTGGATCACACATGCATGCAAAGAAGCTATAGGTTTGAAATCACACAATGGTCACCAAATTGCAAGCCACGGGTTGGATGATTTTGACATAGTAGTTGTTTGATTTTTGAAATTATAAGGTCATATATGGATTTAGAACATAGAAAATATGAGGCTTGTGAAATTTGGTGAATTTTGGTGCCAAAATGCAAATAGTGAAAACTTAGGGTCTTAGTGGAAATTTTGCAAAGTATATGGGTAGTTTTGTAAATATTGATTTGTGAACCCTTTTGATTATGAACATCTTTCTTAGTGGTGCAATTCCTAACTTAGAATAACTTTGATTACAATTGCACCAATTCTCTAAAAATTTCAGAAAGTTGGTAAGTTAGCTTCTAACTTACTCTTAGATAATTTATCTATGACTTATGTATAAATGTCACATTCATGATATAAATGTCACATTCATGATATAAATGTCATTTTGAGCATGAAAAATCATGTTATATGATACATTGAGTATTTGGTTACTTGCTTATATGACATGTAGGATTTCCACCATTTTAGCATATCATATTAAATTGTCATTTTCAAATGAAGCATACTTTACGAGCACATGTCATCAATAATTTTTTCAACCATTGCATGAAAATAAATTTTTTCATGACTCTAAAGGCTAGGATGGGAAATTATCCTAGTGGAACTCCTATGTCCACTCTAGAGTGAGTAAGAATTGAGTGGTAACCCCTCGGTTGACAAATAATCGTCAACGGGCTTCGAATTGATTCTTTTTAAAGAATGCCGGAGTGAAGTCGTATAAGGCACCTAAAGTTGGTAGATACATATGTTATGATGAAATGTTATGATACCAATGCATTGGGATACGATGTCTGCAGACAAAAACGTAGTGTTAACATGAGTTGTGCTACGGTCACGGGCAAGTGCTCACGATGCATATGGAGAATCGTGTTGCTACCATATGTTATGTTAATGATGTTAAGAATAAGTAAAGACGTTATGTTTTCGAAATGATTAAGTATGAGATTTTCTCTTTCAAAATGTCATGTTTTTAAAATGAGGAAGAGAAAAAAAATGATCTATGAAAGAGAATGCGCATTAAAGTTTTTCTGAAAAACGTTGAGGAATGGGAGAGAAATACGGATTTTTCTGCATAGCATGCATCTCATGTTTATCATTAATCATGTATATATTATCTTTGTGCAAGTTAGTTGTTTAACTTACTGAGATTTCTAGTAAATCTCACCCTTGTGGACCCACTACCATTCCGGTGAGTTGTGTCAGAATTAGCATTTGACAAACAAGATGAACCATTGGCTTTAGATGGTTGAGGAGGAGCCTGATCTGGAGAAGAGGCTAAACTTGATTTTAACTTTCGTAGCAATGGCTCTATATACTATAGAGCAGATGTGAGAGTTAGTCTGATTATGTAGATTCTGTTTTATGGAGATTCTATCTCCCACGTTATGTTGAACTCAAGTGGACCTCTTAAGTAAGGAAGTACCTATTTATGGTTTATAAATTATCGGTATGTTTAGTTTATTCTAGCATCAATGATTTTTATCACTCTTATTTCCGCTGCGATTATTTCATACTACTAGTTTTTTTTTTTTTTTGGAAAAACCAGAAACCCAAACGCTAAACAACCAGGACAATTATTAAAAAATCTATACCAAGAATAACAAATAATCAAGACCAAACCAAACGAAAATGCTAACAGCCTCCAAAAACGTAAACGACGTTAACCTCCAAACCCTAATGCTCCCGTCAACGTGAAGAACCCCAAAAACTTGCTGACAGCCTCCACAATTTACCTCCTTCTGAAGCACGGTAGTCCACATTTATCCAAACACAAAATCCCTTTGTGTTCCCTTGGAATATTATCCGATGAATACTCGTGCATTACACCATTACTTCCACATTTAGCAAGCCAGTCTGCAGCTTTATTTCATTTTCTAAACACATGTTTAAGCTGAATGTTAAGGCCTCGGATGAGCAAGATGATCTCCTCCCAAAAATCCTCCAAATACCAAACCTGACATCTTCCTTTCTCCATCCAATTCACAACCAAAAAAGAGTCTAATTCAACAACAATATTCACCAAACCCATAGTCTTGCATCTGCGCAAACCAAATAGAACCCCAAACAACTCCACTTTATTATTAGAGCTAATGCCAAAATATTCAGAGTAGGCAAAAACAAGATTTCCCTCATGATTTCAAAGCAACCCCCCAGCGCCTGACTCTCCTGGATTCCCCAAACTACTCCCATCAACATTTAATTCTAACCAACCCAACTCCGGCTTATCCCAAGATACTGTAATAAAATTCCTTTGCGAAGGGGTTATAGTCGACAAATTTAAATCCTCTAAAATTTCTTTGTCACGTTGATGCAAATTTCTTGATTGTCTCAGTCTCAAACCGACCCAATGTAGCCAGTGTTTAACCATCCTCCACAAAGCATTAAAACCATCTTTGTGCCCCTCCATACATGTCGAACACCTCCACATCCAAAGATTCCATGTTAAAATACATGGAACCAAACCTATTAGATTATCGACCTTTGAAGACTTCTTAGTTCTTTGAAACCAAGTTTCAGCTGTTGCCAACCAAGACCGATTAGCCACATAGGGAACTCCTAAGAAAATAGAGCACATATGCCAAAATCTAGCAGCAACATGACCACTATATAAAACATGATTCAGGTCTTCAACACAACCCTGAGAACAACACTCACATTTTGAGACTATTGGAATTCCAATACGTCTAATCTGCTCATCCACACTCAGGCTATTAGACATAGCCTTCCATAGAACCACAAAGAATTTCTTTGGCAAAGCTGAATGCCAAATCCAGTCCGTCCATTGACGCTTAGGTACCGAAATATGAATCCGGTCCCAGGCACTTGCTGTTGAAAATCTCCCATCCCCACTACCAAGCCATATCAACATATTCGTCCCCTGTTTAGTTCCACCAATACGATATAAGATCTCATCTGCAACCTCTTGACCCACTAGCTGAAATTTCATACTACTAGTTACATACTAGGACGTATTTCATATTAACTATTATGAATGGAGGTATGTTACCTTTTGTTGAATGTCTAGACACTCCAAGTCTTTGTTCCATCCTAAGAGAGGTTGGGGGTGTCACACCGAGGTCCCCTTTGGAGATTGCAAAAATCTCTACAAACCCAAGCCAACCCAGCTTTAAATGGCAGGGGCAGAGGAATCCACTAGATGATGCATGACCAAATATGCTTTGTAGGTTAAAATTGAAGAATCGCACGTTAAACGAGAAAAATGGTGCAGGCACAAGTGGCCTTGTCGCAGATGGACGTTTACAGCCTTCATGGGGAACTGAAATCTCACACTGTGGTGCCTCCCAGCATGCAGGCTGGGTTTTATGCCAACATCACAATTCAAAGGGTGTGTCACTCCTAAGGCTAGCATTGTCCTTGATGGAAATGGAAGAAGGCATATCAAAAGAAGGGAGGAGAAAGGGAATGGCATGGATTGGGTTTCCCAGTGATTGGTTTCTCAGCATTGTGGAATGGAGGAAGAAGGGAATGGCGTGTATCAAACTAGGGAGGAAGGGCAACATGAGATGAATTTCAAGCTCAGCCTTGGGATCAACTTTGTGGACTGTCAGTGTTGTGCCCATTTCCTCAATAAAGGATCTGGTGAGGATCCATGGTGCCAAGGTACATCACCTAAAAAGCCCATTACGACTTAGCCATTAGGAACCTTAATCTTGGTTAGCTTTTTGGTTATTTTTTTTAAGCATTAGAATCACACTTTAGGCTAAGCTAGAATTTTTGGAAGGATTTTAGTATTTTATCTACCATAGGACCACTAGTGAAGTGACATTTGGCAATTACTTTTGGGCTAAGAGATAGGTTAAGTGTGGACAACTTTAGAATTGAACCCAAGAGTGTTTAAGTAGGTTGTGATGGGCCAAGAATAGGAGCCTTTAAAGCCTAGACCCATTAGGATTTATGGTGTAAGAGGCATTCCTTGAAGAGATTTAGAATCTAGGCCAAAGTGTGAGAAGGACTTGATGCCTTTAGGCCTAACTTGGTTATAGTGAAGACCTTAGGCCCAACCTTGGAAAAAAATTCCTTGTGGACCCAATCTTGGTTGATCTTCGAAGCCCTTATTGAGGCCTCAGATATAGACCTAGGACCCACTCATTCACCCACGCCAAAAGCCCACATCAAAGCAATTTTCACAAAAGGCCCCTCAAGCCCAACAAGGCCCAAAAGCCTTATATTCCAATTTTTGCACTTCTATTTGAAGCCCACATGCACCATACCTTTGTTTTCCCTCAAGCCCATATTGTACCCCATGCCCCTAAGGTTTTCTTTGGACCTAAATTAAGTTTTCAACTTGAGTTAAGAGCATTAATCAACTTATACATGATTAGTGATCTCTAAACCATGTTTTAAGCTTAAGTTCCTTTTTAATTATTTCTCATCTTTTTTATCTGAATTCAATTTTTTTTCATCATTCTTAGACTAAATTAGAATATTATTCTTGATCCAACACATGTCAATTAAGGCAAAGACATGTGATTGACCAAAACACCACAATCGGCACATTCATACATCACTTGGTGCATTGTACCAATTCAGCCCCTATCCCACGCCAATTACACCTTTTTCTCAAGGTCATTTTCATCTTTTAACCCCTCAAATTATCCCCCTTAGTTCAGTTTGAGTGTTGATCAAATTAACTCCAAGGAACTAAACCAAAAAGATCCAACCAGTTCCATTGGAAGCCTAGTTAAAGCCAAACCGAATGGCTTTGTGGTTGTTTGAATTTCGGCACTTGGCTGAACCACCACGACAAGCCACCTCCCTCCTCCTCCAATCCCCAAGAGCCCCTCAAGTCATCATGGCAAGTCTTTACTCAAGCCACCCCGAAAAGAGCCAAAACCGATTGGCCTTGACACTAAGTACCACTCGACAACCACCTCACTTCACTCCCTTCTATGGGCTGCACTCTCATAATATTTTGGCAGCCAATCCCTCCACCTTCCACCACCTAAAAATTCCATCAAGAGGTGTCATTTTACCTACATAAACCAGCCATGAAGATAAAACAAACAAGTGATGAAAACTGGCCAACCTCGAAGACCCCTACCCGGCGGCATCAAGCATGACATCACCTAGCAATCCATTGCATTTTGTTTTGCAATTTGAACCAAATCAGCCCCTGTGCCCATAGCCTCCTTGTAGCACCTGGTCTAGATGAAATCATGAAGAAATGGAACACAATTCATCTGCACAAAGATGACACAAGCTGGTTTTTCACCACCACGCTCCACCGCCCACTTCCACCACTCACAAGCCTCTCCATTGTCGTGCCTCTCACCCCCCACCCCCAACCCCTCCCTTGAACACTATAAATACCCCCTTCATCTCCTCACTTCCTCACACTACTTCTCAATCCTTTCAATCCTTCTCTTGAGTTATTGAAGAGCTCTTCTCCTCCTAGTGTGCAAAAGAGTGAAACAGAGTGAGTTGTGTGAAGTTCTTAAGTGTTCTTGTGTTGGGAGCTTTAAGGGCCACGAATTTTGTAAGTGTTCATGCTTAACCTTTTGTTGAGTATTAGAATGATATGTTAAGTTTCAATTTATGGCATTAGAATGAGGTTTGGGTTGTTTTAATTGAGGAATTACCATGCTTCGTTCAAAATTGGGTCAAATGGGGATTGTTGGTTTAATAAATTATTTTCGGTGACATTTTAGCCATGGCTTGACTTGTTATTATTTTTATATGTTGCATAAATGTCTTAGATTATATTGAAGGAATTAGAAACATGTCATAGTAGGTTTCAATTTTAACTTGTGTTGATCATCTAAACATGCACGATTTTGATAAGTTTATGCTTCACCTATGAAGTTTTGATTTATTTTACCTAGGCTTGGATAATGAGCATTTAGAAAACCTTGTGATTGGGAGAAGAAGGAAAATGCATGATTTGATTTCAGTTTTTGAAACATTTCTTGATGAAAAAGACTAATAGGTATCATGCATGCTTAAGGGTTAGATTAATGGTGATTAAGGTCTTGAGCCAAGTTTTAGTGTTGGGATGAACTTGTAGGACCTTAAGCTAAGTTTTTAATTCATCATTAAGGTTGAAGTTATTACTGGCACATGATGATTGGAGTACAAGTGCATCCGTGGGGGTTAATTAGTTGAAATCACACTTAGGCATTAGTGAATTGTATGCAACGGGTTGAGTGTAAATTAGCATAGTTTCACTTTGGTTTATATATATATATATATATATATATAATTCTAAGGGAATAGATGGTTTTAGAATATGAAAAATATGAGGTTTATGAAGTTTGGTTAAAGTTGGAGTTTATTATAGAGAAAAATTAGGGCCTTAGTGGCAATTTTGGAAAGTTTAAGGGTATTTTTGTAAATACCTATAATTGATCCCTTTTTTATTGTGAACCTCTTCCTTAGAAACTCAATTCATAACTTTGTATAACTTTGTTTACAGCCGCTACGATCTTTCAAACTCAGGACAGTTTGTAAGTTGGCTTCTAACTTACACTTGATAAGTTATTTATGATTTATTGGTAAATTCCACATACATGTTAAAATTGTCATTTGAGCATGAACCATCATATTATATGATACATTGAGTACATGACAACTTGCTTACATGACATGTGCAAACTTTTCATCATTTGAACATGTTTTACAAATTTTCATTTTCACAAACAAACACGTCATGAAGAGAATTGTTTTCAAAGCATTGTATGAAAAGAAATTTTTGACATGACCCCAAAGGCTAGGGTGGGGCAATTACCCTAGTAGAACTCCTCTATCCACTCTAGAGTGTTTAAGAATAGAGTGGTAACCCTTGGGTTGACGAAAAATAGTCAATGGGTTCCTTTTAAGAAACGCCGGAGCGAAGTCAAATGTTATGACACCTAAAGCTGGTGGCTGTATATGTTATGATATTATGATGATGTTATGTTATGTTATCAATGCATTGAGGAGGAGTGTAGTCATCGAAACCGCGCGGAAAGGGAAGGGGGAAGAGAAGAGAAGAAGTCGAAGAAGCAAACCCTAGAAGAAATGGCGGAGAAATTGGCACCGGAGAAGCGCCACAGCTTCGTACACAACGGTCAGAAGGTGTTCGAGTGGGACCAGACTCTGGACGAGGTAAATATGTACATAAGCCTTCCACCTAACGTTCTTTCGAAGCAATTCTACTGCAAGATTCAGTCGAAACACGTCGAAGTCGGCATCAAGGGCAACCCTCCGTACCTTAATCACGAGCTTACAAGTCCAATGAAGACGGACTCTTCTTTCTGGACCATAGAGGATGATATAATGCACCTAACACTGCAGAAGAGGGACAAAGGTCAGACCTGGTCTTCACCCATTGTGGGTCAGGGTCAGCTGGATCCTTACGCAACCGATCTTGAACAAAAGCGTCTCATGCTTCTGAGATTTCAAGAAGAGAACCCAGGTTTCAACTTCTCGCAAGCACAGTTTTCCGGGGCCTGTCCTGATCCAAGGACTTTTATGGGTGCGGTGTGGACTGGTTGACAATCTTGGTATGATGCATTGCTTCTTAAATTTGTATATGTAAGATATAGTAAATGAAATGATCTTTATCTTATTCCCAACTTAGGTTTAACTATGATAATGTGATTAGTTTATCTCCAAAGTCCTCATGCAAAGCGCTGTAAGAACTTAATTAACATTAAATGGAATATGTTGTGGCTTATTTATTCTAAAAAAAAAAAAAATCAATACATTGAGAACGAGTCTGCAAACAACGTAGTTTCAACATGAGTTGTACTACTGTCACCAGCAGGTACTCACAGTGTATATGGAAAACTGTGATGATACTATACGTTATGATGTTAATTGCTAAGTATGAATGTTATTGCTAATAATGATGTTTCTCATTAATGAAATGCCATGTTTTTAAAAAATGAATGGAAAAATGTTCTCTGTAAAAAAATGTGCATCAAAACTTTTCTGAAAATGTTGAGGAATCTAAATAGGAGGAAAATATTGTTTTGTACATAAGCATGCATTTCATGTTTATCATTTATCATGCATAATTTATCTTTGTGTATGTTGGTTGTTTAACTTACTGAGATTTTAAGTAAATCCCACTCCTTGTGGACCTACTATCATTCCACTCAGAATGATAGAAGTTGTGCCAGAACCCGACGAGGACAGACCGGATGGACCAATGGATCCGACTGATTGAGGAGGAGCCAGACCTTGACAAAAGATTGAATCTCATTTTAATATTTATAGCTCTAACCCTTCGTGCTTTAGAGCGCATGAAGTAGTTGATCTAGTTATGGAGACTTGTTTATATTAAGGATATGCTACTTTATGATTTGAACGTATGATGGTTATTAATGATATTGGGATGTTTTTAGTTTATTCTAGCATAAGTTTTATCTAGTCACTCTTATTCCGTTGTGATTACTGCATACTGCTTGATGCATTTTAGGATACATTGCATTTTAACTTTCATGAATGAGGGTATGTAACCAAGTGTTGCATGTCCTAACGCCCTAAGTCTCTATTCCATCTCAAGCAAAGGTTGGGGGTGTCACACAAGGGTGTCACCCGGTCAATAACACCCCGAATTTAGATCGGGAATAAGGGTGCAATTTTCATAAGGAAGTGCACGTTTAAGCAAAATAGACATGTATATGTATATTGCAGCGGAATAAGTAAAAGTTTAGTAAGAGGCTAAATGCTATTTGTATCAGACATCTGAACCAGAAGTAGGTTCATTCATTAAAACATAAGTATTCATATGTCACTGTCATTTCCCAAATAATATTATACAGTACCCATTTGTTCATTCCCTACATTCATGTACGACATACCAAACATAATTTTTCGCTTGACTAAATAGTACATCCCAAAAGTACAAACAACTATTAATGGAGACAGGCCTTCATTACTATCACTTGGGTCTATATTATCATAAGTATATAAGCAAGGCAAGGAATTACCCTCTATGCAAATCTCAAGTATACATACTTATCATTGAGGCAAGTGACCACGCTCTTCTTCAGCACATAAAACTTATCATATAAATCCCGTAGTGAATCACTTCACCATTCGACTTGGGGACTCACTCCCACCCGACCAATGTGCAAACAAACTCACCTGTTTCAAGTCTTCCAATACACACTGAGATAAACTAAAATTGGCTCGAGGATACTATCTACCCAGTCAGCCAACTCGAAGACACCACACATGATATGCTCGAGGAATCTCTCAACCCATCTACCAAGTAAGGTCAATATGAAAGCATTCCACCCCGATCATCACGAGGACCCTTACTCATTGTATGAAGCTTGTGGCAACGTGTCGTAGGAATGGCACGAGGACTTCTTAACCCATCCATGATGCTTGACACACAATAAGACTCACACATCCAAAAGTCCACAAAATCATCAATCTGAAGCATTCAAACTCAACATCTCAAAATCATAGTGTAAAGATAATCCATAAACATAATGAAAGAGATCTATATTATTTTCATGGAAAGAAATGGGAAGGTTACAGAATATGCAAGGCTAAATCTTACCATATACCCACAAAATTTACTCAACATTCATAGTATTATCTTAGAAGCTAACCTACCTCAACAGTATTAAAAATAGTACGGCAGCGCTGACGTTGCTCCTTGCATTGCTCTCTTTGAAGCTGCTTTCTTCAAATACTTCGACTATAAATAAACTCCAATGCTTACGATCTCAAAAGTAAGATTGTGTCCCTTGTTCAACCCCTTTTATAGGACGAGACCATCAGGTGTCCTTCTAATGTAATTCTGACTCAAGGCATGTTTGGATAGGAGCTCTTCAGTCTTAGTCGTTCATATATAGGATGAGAGAGATGGACTAACGGGACAAGTTATGCACGTTCTTATGGCTTGCCTTGCACCCATTCTACAGTCCCTCCCCCAAATAAGGGTCTCCCACGTGGCGCTAGGCCATACCTCTAGATTCAGATGATATGGATGCAGGGTTGTAATCTTTCTTCTGCATACTCACTCTAGATGTAAACTTTCAGATGGAGTATGGACCTTTGCATACGACATTGCTGCCTTCTAAGCATTTTCGTGCTATCCCGAAAAGCCCTTGAGTCCATATAGGTCTTGTCCTTGACCATTGCTCACCTTAAGCACGTAACTCGCCCTCTGCACCAGTCTTTCTTGCCTTTGTATGGTTGGTGCCTTTTCTCATTTGAACAATTCTAAGTGACAAATCCTTTATTTCATCCTATGCTAAGGTGTGTCAGTCCAGCCTTCCAAATAGTGATGCTTGCCCTGTTGGACTAGCTGCACTCTTCAGGCCACTGCTACCTCGTGTTCCACCTTTTTAAGGAAATGTTCTTTTCTTTGCCTTTCACTTGTCCTTGGAAGGCGGTCTATCCCCTTGCACTAGCGTGGTCCTCACAATCAATGATATGTCTTCTTAATGAATAGTATAGCAGAGAACACATGGCATGAGATATCTGGGTGTATCTTAACACATTTGAAATATGAGAGGATGAGGGAAGAGATCTATCTGTCTTAGGGGCTACAACTTTCTTTTATTATATGTTTTGAATGTTTAAAAATCTTATTCTTTATTCAGATAATTATAAAGTTAAAGAAAAATATTGTAGAATTGTCATTAATCTTTCATGGAAATCCTTGAGAAGGATTAAATTCACTTTCCAAGGAAATTATCTAAAGAGATATATAAATATTGGTCGTATTAGCTAGCTATTCAAGTTTAATAATGATGTTTGGTCGTACGAAAGTTTCTTTGAACTTTTGTGTTTCATGTTAACCAAACCAGGCTGGATAGAAAGTGTTTTTGAATGTTTGTGAATAATATGAAAAAATAATAATAAAATATTAAATAGTAGTAAAAAGTAGGTGAAAAGTGATGAATAGTAAAAAAATATATAAAAAGTAATAATAAAGTAAAGAATAGTAGTGAAAGTTATTGATGTCATGTTTCGTAGGCCTGGGCAACTTCACCCCCCTCAGTATCCAAGTGCTAGCCTGCACAGTTACAATGGGGGGGGACGTCAGGGTCCGTTAATCCTCCGATGCTTAATTTAGTATCTTGAAGAAGATAACAAAACGGAAGCAAAAACGATAATGTGTATGAAAGATGATAGTGTTTTTCTCATTACCTCATTTGCTGCTTGGTTGACCCTTATTTATAGTTACCGTTTAGGATTCTCCTGTTGTGGGGTGTTGCGCAGCATGGGGCAATACGCTCCTTGCAATTTATTCACCAAGCAGCTTCCATGTCGTCACCTTGCCGAGCTGCCATGGCCCCCAGGCCTTCTCTGTGCACTGCTCAGGTCTTGGGCCGCATTCAATGCAACACACTCTACGCTCTGGGGCGCATTAAATGCGACGTGGCCTCTATTCTGGGCCGCATTAAATGAGACGTGGCCTCTGTTTTGGGCAGCATTAAATGCGGCGTATTTCCTGTCCCGCGTCCCTTCCATCCGATGATGTATGTCATGTTCCCCTCCCCTTTCTTCCCAATCTTCACCTAGATCTCCTATCCCGATACCAAAGCCCGACTCGAGTTTCCTATCCATACTCTGATCTGGGCATTTACCTTTCTTGCCCAGACTTAGGTGACAAGGCTGGGCCTTATTTTCTGCCCAACCTCCCGCAATGTATTCATCCTGCGACCCTGGGCCTAATGTAACGGATTTTCCCCCATCACAGTACCCCGTAAATTTTTAGCACACTTGTGGGCTGGAAATTCAAAAACTCTCTCTTTCTACCTTTTTTTTTTTTTGTAATTGTAAGTGCTGGTTCAATAACCTGGCTTTGGTTCGTTCTTCGTGCACATGTAGTGGGTAGCACCGCGCCATCTTTCCACTATCAAGGTGCCTCTTCGAATCTAGCGCCGTCCCTTTAATTTGGAGACCGTTTTATCACGCCGTCCTCATTTATACTCGCATTTCGTTTCTTCCTTTTCTCCTTCTCTGATACCTTCGTCTTGCTCTTCCCACCATTTTGAATTCCCGACTATCCTTCCGGTTTCTCCTCTTCGCTCTTCATCATGACTAAGCAGAGTGCCAACGAAGCTCGCTTCAACTATTTTGCAGGGCATCGATGGACGTCGACCATGACCAAAACTGAATTTCGTGCTTTCTGCAGGGAGTTTTCTCTTCCCTACGGTACCTCGGTTGAGGTCCCTTCGTCTCGTGTTACTATGGTGGATGGACAAGGCCCAGTGACGGCCGTGGCGCTTTACCCCCCACATGTGTTCCATTGGGCTACTTTTTTCATTCTGCGCCCAATGCGCAACGTCCTAGACTTTCTGAAGCTTGCCCCTACGCAGCTCAATCCCAACGCCTGGCATTTACTCCTCGCCAGTTGCGTGGCCTTTCGAGTTGTTCTGAGCAGTTCGAAAGACTACCCCGACCTGACTGCCCACGAGTTTCTAACTGTTTACCGAATCAATCGGCTTAACGAGAACTGCTGTAGCTTCCAGTCCTATATAGCCAAAAGTCGTTTTGCCACCTTAGAGAGGCGCTATTATTCAATAAAGGAATGGCATCGGCGATTCTTATTCGTAAGGAGCACCGGTTGGGATTGTCCCGAAGGGGAGAGGGACTACGGTGAGTTCCCAGTTTGATCTGTTTGGGGCAAAGTCCCGACCACCAAATCTCTTGCAATCACTTTATCGGAGAAGGAGGAATTTCGAGTTGCTTCTGTAGTATCCTGGGTATTGGCCCATCTCGACCTATCCGAGACCGACGCGCTATTCAACGATTACTACATTCATCGTTACCTCGTTCTCCCGCCCCGCAACCACGTATTGGGCCGGGACTTCTTGTCAGGCCCACCTTCCCCGACCAGGAAAAAACGTCTCGCCCCTTCCCCTTCCAAAGGGGACCACCCCAAGCGTCAATGCAAGGAGACGAAGGCGTCTACTCCCCTAGGTCCATCCCTGCCGAGGAAGTCCCAGTCACCTTGCCCCGCACCTCTAAACCCAACGCTACTCGGTGAAGGGGGAAAGGCTCTCAACGAGTGGTTCCCGGAGGCGAGTCTGGCCTGGCTCCTCCCAAGGATGACTTGGTTAGAGTCGCTCCTAGAGATGGCTCCCACCGAGCTGTTCCTAAGGATAGCTCTCTCCATGCCGCAGAGAGAGCCCCCCGATCCGTTCAGGATGTCGGTCCTTCTAGAGGTAAATCATCGTGAATCTTCAAGTTTTTTTTTTTCTTTTATAACTGTTTGAGCTGTGAGTGATAGCATTTATCCTTCCTGAGCAGGCCTTGTGGAGGAAGGAGATGCCGAAGCTGCTGTTGCCTCTCTTTTTGCTTCGGGTTTTGAAGGCCCAGAGCCTTGGTGGTCAGCGCAGGCACTGGGCTCCTTTACCTTTTTTGAGGAGGCTCTCCTCGAAGAAGAAGAACTTTTGCGCAAGCGGCCAACCTCCTTCGAGGAGATGCTTGCCGAGTTCGACGCATCTTTTGAAGGGTGCTTTCCTCCTTCCCCGATCCCTACTCCCGAGCCCGCTAGCTCGGCTCATTCTAGTGGCTCTCCGATCCTCATTCCTGCAGCCCTACCTTTGGAGGAGGAAGTTCCACCCGTTGCGGGGCCAGGATTCCCTAAGGCTACGGAGTCGAGCCCTGAAGGGGTTGCCCCTAGGTCTGAGGTCGTGGAGCCAAGCTGTCCGGAGATTACGGACCCCATTCCCCCTGAGATCCCAATGCCTATACCAGTATCGGCTCCACTTGCCGAGCCAGGCCCCTCGACGACCCCAGAACAAACTCTCCTTTCAACAGAGATCGCTCAGGTACTTGCTCTTCCTTCTCTGTTTTTGTTGTTGTTGTTCGTTTGACTGTTTGTTTTGCATGTTTTCTTTTTGTTGTCTTACCTCATGCCGGGTAAGGTGTTCGGCTCAGGAGTGCCAGGTTCCTCAAGCTATGCCCTCCCCTCCAAAATGAGGTGTCGCTATAGTGGAGGTGGAGGACGATCCTTCCCCGAGCAGCTGCCCCCTCTGCTCGGGCACTATGCACGGTGAGAGCTCGGCCCAAGCCGAGGGTTCACCAAGCTCTCACTTCGCCCTTCTGCAGGATCCCCCCATTGAGGTTTCCTTTCCGAGTGAGGGGGAGAAAACTCCACCTCCCGCACATCAAGAGGTTATTCTACCTCTAATGCCTACCAAGCCCTCTTCTTCTTCCAATCCAGAGGCATCACAGGGTCCCGGGTCTAGTCATGTGAAGGCCCGGACATCTTTTTCCGAATCATGCTTCTAGAAGTTCAAACCCCTTTTCGCCAATGTAAGTGTTCATCCGTGTCGCTTCTCTTTCCATTCTACCCCCCGCTTCGTTTTGTTCCCTTCTTTTTTTGCTAACGAAATGGGTTGATGTCAATTTCCCAGGCTGTCGAGCAGTTTGCCGATCTTGTCTCTCCAGAGCAAGAGGCTTTGGAAGAGGATCTCAAGACTCAGAGGGCGTTAAACAAATTGCTGAACCTCCGCGAGGAGAAGCTGTTGAGTGAGAAACAATCCTTAGAAGTGGAGAATGAGTCCCTGAGAGAGAGCAACGCGCTCTGTCTTGAGAAGATTCGCTACCAGAGGAAGCTGAATAAGGAGATGAGAGAGTTGATGAAGATCATGGGCTTGGAGCTTGATCTCAAGCGCAAGGAGCTTTAGCTGAAGGGCTTAGAGATAGACACACTCCAGGCTAAAACGGCCTCAGTGGTCGCCGAGTTGGAGTCTGCACAAAAGGATCTCGAGGTCCTTCGTGCCTAGTCTGGTCTCCTTTTAGCTAAGGGGGAGGGTGCCGGTGCCGAGGTTCAGAGGCTGGGGTGTGAGCAAGCGTCTACTCAGGAAGCTCTGGAGAGGAGTGTTGGGGTTGCTGATGCCTTGGCGGATGAACAAAGACGCGTGGCCGAGCTAGAGCATGAGTTGGAGTTCGCTCAGAAGGCGTTAAAGCAGGGCGAGGGAACAATTGAGACGTTGGAGGCTTAAAAGAAGCGATCTACCCAGATTCGGGTTCACATGTTCCATCGGTACATGGGACTTGTCAAATTTGTGGACGTGACCAAGGCTTTAGCCCGTGCCTCCGTTTCCCGCATGGAGTCCTCTTTGAAGGCTGCTCAGGACCGCGCAACCCAGCTGGAGTCCTAACTCAGGAGGGCCCCTGCCCTCCACAACAGGCCTGGATCAACAGGTACAGGGAAGGCCTTAAGCACCTCCCGGGACTGCTCCTTCAGAACCCCGGGACTGATCTTAGTACTCTGAATCTTTGGGAGATTGAGCTGAATGTGAAAGCCTACGTGAAGATGCTGACATGGGGCGTAAAGGAGATGCCTTTGGCTTTACACGACACTCCTCCTTAGTCCTTTTTTTTTTTTTTTTTAAACACCCATGTGTAAATTTGCTTACAGTAATGAAGATGATTCCTTTATTCTGCCTGCCCCTTTCGTTTACTTTTGTAGTGAGCATTGTAATCCCTCGGCATTGAGTCCTATCGGACCGAGTAGAGTGTAAGGCTCCCCTGCGCGGGTAAACACCCCGCAGGGCAATTACTAAGTTGTGGTCCTTCGCAGCGATCTTGGTGGCACGGGTGTTACCTCACCGTTTTTACCCCATATGAGACCTTCAGCATAGTTCTGTCTACTTGACATAAAGTAATGCATCCCTAGCTCTGCCTAGGTCTGGCTAGTCCCTAGCTGGGCGGCGTACTACGCGGGTACCGTGGTGTAGTTGCTCGCTTGGACGGCATTTCCCCATTTCGGTCTAATTTCATGTTATGTTTCTGCGTAGGCATGGATGGATGACGTTAACCCGCATTCGGTGATTCTTTAAATGTGAACCCCACCCTGTGATTCTATCGTGCAACGACCATATATGTCCAAGTGTCCACCGAGTCGTACGTCATAATGTTCATGCACGTGGGCGTCTGGACTTACTGTTGATCTCATGTTTGTCCTGGAGCTGCTTTTTCACCGACACCTCTTCCTTCCTCGTTTGATCTAAGTGTCGTTCTGCTTCTGTCAGCCGCGCCAACTGTCTTTATCACACTCGTGACTTAAGTTTTGTATTTAACTTTTTCTTCAGTCACCCTTTATACTCCATTTTACACGTCGGTTGAGATTTCCCAAGCTCGATTTTCCTTATTAACTGCACCCCGGGATTTGTGTATCATAAGGGACGCATGAACAACCCCGGAGGCCCCACAGACACATGGGAGCCGAGGGAGCTCTTAGGTGTCGCGGGGCCCTGGGGACGCCCTGAGTCATTCCCGCCTATAAAAAGGGACGCTTCCATCTTCCACTAGAATGTATCCGGCCCCGCCTTCTCTCTTCCCTATTAACTTTGCTGATCTTCCATGGCCCTTTCCTTCCCTTCTACAGCTTACGGGAGGTGGACACGTTCTGTCTCAGTGCTCGAGATGCCGTCGGTGGTGGCTCGGATGTTGGGAACACGACAAACTTCACACATCTCTTGTTCTTGCCCTCTTGCTTACGATGCCTCACTTGTTCTTGCCCCTTGCTTACAGGGGTCGACTTCTGTGAGCATTTGAACCAGAACCTGCATCCCACAGGTTCTAGATGGTGCTCGATCAAGATAGTGGTGTGGCACCCCCGGCTGAGGAGGGCGGGAACAAACAATTGAGGGGAGCAATTACATCTTAGTCGTTCCTTGCCCATCAATCTTTTGTTACGCAAGTTGCTGCCGCCTCCTGGCTCAACCTTGAATCCCAATTCGCCACCTGGAGACTCTCGGTAGGGTGCCCCCCGACCTCTCACCCGTAGAAGGAGAGACATGTGTTGCTGAATCTAAGGGGCGTCCATCTTTCCAGTGTTGTCGTTCCACCTTTGTAGTAGCTTCGTAGTACCCCCTCTTTTCGCTCTTTTTCTCTTTTCTTTTCTTTTTCTTTCTTTTTTTTTTACCCTGGTCAATGTAAAACTTTCCTTGTTCCTCTGCTTGTAACCATGTTCGGGATATAAAGGATTTTGTCTACCTTCTTTTCTGTGGGCTTTTTATACTGCACTTTGCTCTCATTTTTGCACTGAGGATAGCTTGTTTGCAGGTCAAAGGTCATGGCTCGGTTCCTGTGCTTTATACATCATGGATTGGCACTTATAGGTTGGTAAAGCCTGAGGGCCCTGATCCCTCACCAACGCGTTTCTTTCTTTCTTTTTGCACAAAACTCGGCAAGTCATTTAGACTGCGTTGAGAATAGCTGTTAGTAGGTCAGAGCTCATGGCTCGGTTCTTGTGCTTTTTATACTTCGTGGATTGGCACTTATAGGTTGGCAGAGCCCGAGGGCCCTACTCCCTCACCAACGTGTTTCTTTCTTTCTTTTTGCACGGAGCTCGTCAAGTCATTTAGACTACGCTGAGAATAGATGTTAGTAGGTTAGAGCTCGTGGCTCGGTTCCTGTGCTTTATACTTCGTGGATTGGCACTTATAGGTTGGCATAGCTCGAGGGCCCTACTCCCTCACCAACGCGTTTCTTTCTTTCTTTTTGCACGAAGCTCGGCAAGTCATTTAGACTGCGTTGAGAATAGCTGTTAGCAGGTTAGAGCTCATGGCTCGGTTCCTGTGCTTTATACTTCGTGGATTGGCACTTATAGGTTGGCAAAGCCCGAGGGCCCTACTCACTCACCAACACGTTTCTTTTTTTTTTTTTTTTGCACGAAGCTCGACAAGTCATTTAGACTGCGTTGAGAATAGCTGTTAGCAGGTCAGAGCTCATGGCTCGGTTCCTGTGCTTTTTATACTTCGTGGATTGGCACTTATAGGTTGGCAGAGCCCGAGAGCCCTACTCCTTCACCAACGCATTTCTTTCTTTCTTTTTGCACAGAGCTCGGCAAGTCATTTAGACTGCGTTGAGAATAGATGTTAGTAGGTCAGAGCTCATGGCTCGGTTCTCGTGCTTTATACTTCGTGGATTGGCACTTATAGGTTGGCAGAGCCCGAGAGCCCTGCTCCCTCACCAACGCGTTTCTTTCTTTTTGCATGAAGCTCGGCAAGTCATTTAGACTGTGTTGAGAATAGTTGTTAGCAGGTCAGAGCTCACGGCTTGGTTCCTGTGCTTTATACTTCGTGGATTGGCATTTATAGGTTGGCAGAGCCCAAGGGCCCTACTCCCTCACCAACGCGTTTCTTTCTTTCTTTTTGCATGAAACTCGGCAAGTCAATTAGACTATGTTGAGAATAGTTGTTAGTAGATCAAAGCTCATGGCTCTGTTCCTGTGCTTTATACTTCGTGGCCGGTCTTGAGATCGGGCTTATCTGACTTAGGCTGTTTCAAAGAGACATAGTAACACAGCATTTCGAAATTAGTTCATAAAATTTTAACCAGCAGTAGTCTTACATTCGTCCAAGTTCAGCTCGGATTTTTTTTTATACAAAATACTTTCTTAAGTGCTCTGTGTTCCATGGGTGCGGCAGCTCCTTCCCTTCATAGTCCTTTAGCAGGTATGAGCCAGGCCTTCAGATCACTGTTACCAGGTACGGCCTTTCCCACTTGGGACCTAGCTTGCCTTCATCCTGAGTTGTAACTCCTATTTGCTTTAAGATCATATCACCTACTTTGAAGTTACGAGGTCAGACTCGTTTGTTAAAGTAAAGTTCAACTCTCCGTTTATTGGCTGTCGTTCGGCTTATAGCTTCCTCCCTTCTTTCTTCCAGGAAGTCTAGACTCGCTCTCAACTACTCGTTCCGATCCGGGTCATATTGCTGCACCCTATACGTGGGTATGGCAACTTCTGCTGGTATTACGGCTTCAGCTCCATAGACCAGGGAGAAAGGAGTTTCCCCAGTTGGGGTTCTTATTGACGTCTGATATGCCCACAATGTGCTTGGAAGTTCTTCAGCCCATTCCCCTTTCTGCGCTCCCAACTTCTTCTTGAAGATGTTGAGTAACGTCTTATTAGTTGCGTCTACCTGACCGTTGGCTTGCAGATGTCCCGGAGAGGAGTACTTAGCCTTGATCCTGAGCTCTGAGCACCACTCTCGATAGTGAGAACAATCAAATTGTCTCCCATTATCCAAGATGAGGCTTTGGGGAATACCGAAATGGCAGATTAGGGATTTCCAGAGGAAATTTGTTATTGCCCGAGCTATGATTGTTGCTAAAGCTTCCACCTCTACCCATTTGGTAAAATAGTCTACTGCTACCATGACAAACTTTACCCCTCATTTGCCCACTGGGAGGGGACCAATGAGATCCAACCCCCATTGGGCGAAGAGCCACGAGGGAGTGCCAAAAGTAAGTTTTTCGGGAGGACAACGAGGTATAGGAGTGTTTTCCTGGCATTTAAGACATTTCTGGGCGAACTCGTCGGCATCCCGGTGAGCATTAGGCCAGTAGTATCCCGCTCGAGCAGTTCGTAATGCCAATGCCCTCCCACTCGCATGATTCCCACAAACTCCTTCATGGATTTCAGCCAACACGTATTGAGTGTGCTCAGAAGAGATGCACCTTAACAGAGGCTTGGCATAGCCTCTTTTATACAGAATTCCCTCCACCAACGTGAATCTGGCCGCTCGGTTCCTAATCTTTCGGGCTTCCTCCCGATCGTCCAGAAGGATTCCCTCTTGAAGAAATTTCAAAATATCTGTGGCTCATTCCGAGGCCTGTAGGACCTCAAAAGCTGACACCCAAATTCCCACTTTAGCTATATCAATAGTTCGAACAATCACATGGTCCGGGAGTGAGACCTCTTCTTGCCCTGAGGCCGCCTTGGCTAGCCGATCCGTTTCCTGGTTCTCTCCTTTAGGAATCTGATGGATGGTAGAATACTAGAAGAGATCTCGCTCTTCTCCAACCTGTTGAAGATATCTTTTCAGATTTTCTCCCTTCATGAGGAACTGTCTGGTTACCTGTCCCACCACCATCTGTGAGTCGACTTTCACTTCAACTTCAGTTGCACCAAGGGACCTAGCAATCGTTAGCCCTGACAAGAGCGCCTCATACTTTGCTTCATTGTTGGTGACTTTGAATTCGAGTTTGAGCACGTAGTCAAATCTTTCTCCTGAGTCCGTCACTATGTGCACTCCCGCTCCACCCCCTGCCCTACAGGACGAGCCGTCGACGTAGATCTGTCACGGCTTGCCTTGGGGTGTGACGACCACTTCTTCCGGGAAGTTTGAGAATTTGGCTACAAAGTCTGCTTGTACCTGTCCTTTTATTGACGTTTGTGGAAGATATTCAACCTCGAACTCGCTTAGCTCGATCGCCCAGTTAGTCATGCGACCCGAAGTATCAGGTTTCTGCAATATTTTCCTCAGGGGAACATTGGTTTGGACCTTTATCGGGTGGGCTTGAAAGTAAGGCCTTAACCGCCTGGTAGTGATTACTAACGTGAAAGCCAGCATTTCCGTTCGGGGATACCTGGCTTCTCCGCCTTGAAAAACTCTGCTAACGTAATAAATTGGGCGTTGAACCCCCGCCTCCATTTGGGTTAACACAGAGGACACCGCATTGAATGACACAGCCAGGTACACGGTCAGGTTCTCTCTAGGCGTGGTTTGGCTGAGCAGCAGCAGGTGAGCCAAGGACTCTTTCAGCTCGTCAAAAGCTCTACTACAGTCTTCATCTCATTCTCATGCTTTTCGGAGGACATCGAAGAAAGGGAGGCACCGGTCGGTTGACCTGGCGATGAAGCGGCCCAGGGCAGCTATCCTTCCTGTCAACTTCTGAACTTCGTTGATATTCCTCGGCGGAGGCATATCCATGATGGCCCTGATCTTTTCGGGATTGGCCTCAATTCCTCGTTCAAAAACCATGAAGCCCAGGAACTTCCCCAATTCCACCCCAAAGGCGCATTTATGCGGGTTGAGCTTCATTTTGTACTTTCTCAGCACCACAAAGGTTTCATAGAGGTCATCAAGATGTTGTTCGGTCTTCTTGCTCTTAACCAGCAGATCGTCTACGTAGACTTCCATGTTCCTCTTGATCTGGTTCTTGAACATTCTGTTAACCAGGCATTGGTATGTTGCTCCCGCATTCTTGAGACCGAACTGCATTGCCGTAAAGCAATAAAGTCCTCGATTGGTAATAAACGTCGTTTTCTCTTCGTCATCAGGACTCATTCTGATATGATTGTAGCTAGAGTATGCATCCATGAAGCTGAGTAAAGGATGCCCGGCCGTCGAATCTACCATCAAGTCAATCCTTGGAAGAGGAAAACTGTCCTTTGGACAAGCTTTGTTCAAGTTGGTGAAATCGACACACATCCTCCACTTCCCACTCGCCTTTTTGATCAGTACAACATTAGAGAGCCATTCGGGATAGTAAACTTCCCAAATCAAACCCATAGTGAGGAGGCGTTCCACTTCCTCAGCAATAGTTGCGTACTTCTCCGCACTGAAACTGCGGCGTTTCTGCTTGACTCTTTTGGCCTCAGGATTTACACTGAGTTGGTGCTCTATCACCGATCCATCGATACCAGGCATTTCTTCATGGCACCAGGCAAAGACATCACGATGCTCCAGGAGTAGCTGTTTCATGGATTAGCTCAGATCGTCGGTCATTTTGGATCCCATTTGTACAGTCCGCTCTGGGTCTCCAGGATCCATTGGTACCAAGAGTAGGGGTTCGTCAAGCTCTGCCTGCCTTAGAGCTTCTTCATCCCTTACTTCACGATCTAGCTCGAACACCGCCAGAGGTGGTAGCAGGGCTACCCCTTTGAGTCTCGCCTGTCTTAATGCCCCCTCGTTTCCCTCCTCGTGCTCTTGTTCGGTCAGAGCAGGAAGTGCCGGTTCGGCAGCCTGCTCGTGGTTCAATTCTAGAGTCTGTATGGTTATCGTCTTTGACTTCAACTCCCTGGTGTAGCAGTCTCTCGCGCTCTGCTGTTCACCCCGTATCTCCCCCACCCCGAATGTGGTTGGGAATTTTGCTTTTAGGTGGTACGTGGAAGTCACAGCCTTCATTTGGTTCAAAGACGGTCGCCCGAGTATCACATTGTACGAGGAAGGAGCCTTGACCACTAGGAAGTCTACCACGAGGGATGTGGTTTTGGGAGCCATGCCTACCAGTACGGACAGAGTAATCACACCGATTGGTTGGATGGTATCCCCTATGAAGCCTTTGAGGGGCGTTGGTGCTAGCCGTAATCTGTCGGGAGTGATCCCCATTTTGCTGAAAGCTTCCCAAAAAAGGATATCCGCGGAACTACCGTTGTCAATCAATACCCTCCTGGTCCGATAGTTGGCTACTCAAGCTGTTACTGCCAGCGCATCGTCATGAGGTCGTAACAATCCCTCCCCATCTTCTTCACTGCACGTTACCAAATGTTCCCTGGAAGGGTCTCTACGGTATGGCCGTTGGGTGGAGAATACTTCTTCTTACTTGGCCTTCCTTGCATGGGCCTTTCGAGCTGAGGAAGCCGCTCCCCCTGCATATCCCCTAGCTATGGTATTGATTTCCCCTATGGGGGGTTCTTCCCTCCTTGAGTTTCCTTGATGCAGGTCCTCTTTACGAGGGTTTGTAGTTCTTCTTCTTTCAGGACTTGCATTATTCCTCTGGGCATAGCCCTGGCCTTTACGAACTGGGCTATAGCTCTTGCGGACTGGATCCCGACTTTCCGAATGGGACTTCGATCCCAACTTCTCCGAAAGGGGCTCCAGTCTCAATTTCTTCAGACGGGGCTCCAATCTTGGTTTCTTCGGACGGGGCTCCAGTCTTGGTTTCCCCAGGAGTAAGGGCGGTATTCTCGCCGTGACTCACTTCTTTCATTATTGCGTCGGTCGGTTCAGGTCTCCGGATCGTCAGATCTTCCCCATTTCGTATAAGAATCTTGGGTGTTGTGCTCGCTGCTCCTTTAAAAGGAACAATATTTGGGTCGCGACGGACCTTGTCTCCACTCTCCTTGTCGACTCAAGTCTTCTTCCAATTCTACAGGCAAGCTAGAGTGCAAGCGTAGGCCATGCTTCCCCTTGCCTTTCACTTCGTAAGCCCCTTTCTGGCAGGCTCCTTGATCTGGCCCTTGATGTCGTTCTGTCGCTTTCTTGTCTGCCCTTTCCAAGTCACGCTTCCTAGGCGCTGTCAACGCTTAGAGCATGTCCTTCCCGTTTATGTAACCATCTGCCCAGTCCATAAACTCCCTCAAAGCTGATGGTGTCTTACGGGCAATTTTCGTCATAAAGGGACTACGAGGCTAGACTCCTCCTAATAGTGCCGGCAACGTGATCTTTTTGTCTTGGTCGTCCGTTGTCATTCGTTCCTTGTTAAAGCGAGAGAGGTATGACTTAAGGCTCTCGTCATCCCTCTGCTTCACAGTTAGCAGATAGGCAGCCGGCCTCCTCCTCCTCCAGTTGGCCATGAACTGCATTAAGAACCAATGTGCCAGTTCGTTGAAGCTATCTACAGTTCCGGGTCGTAAGGAAACGAACCACACTCGCGCCGCCCCCTTTAAGGTGAGGGGCAACACCCTACATGCTATCTCACTGGGGAAACCATGGAGAGTCATGTGGGCTTTGAATGTCTCCAAATGCTCCAATGGGTCCTTGGTCCCATCGTACGCTTCCATCTGAGAGACTTTAAACCTTGGAGGTATTGGTAACACTAAAATCCTGGTGATGTACGGTAGTTCAGCGTTAGTGAGCAGCTGATCCACCATGGTGGGTTGACCCATTTGCTTTGCTACTTCCATCTGGATTTGCAAGTTTAGTTTACGTCATTCTTCCTCTATGGTGACTGCGTTAGGTTGGGGGTGGTCCCAAGAATGATGGCTTTGTTGATCCGCTTCGGTCTCTTCAACATTCCTTCGTAACGCAATGTTCTCTCGCCGGAGAGTCTCCATATCTGCCATGAGCTTCTGTATTGCCTCATTTTGCTGGTTAAACCTTGCTTCAACTGCTTCGGATTGCATCATTTCACGCTGTGAATGCTGGGAGCGGGTTGTTGTCGGCATACAAAGGACACGCTAGTTATAGGACAACAACATCCCACAAACGGCGCCACTGTTGATGTCGTGTTTCGCGGGTCTAGGCAACTTCACACCCCCGGTATCCAAGCGCTAGCCTGCACAGTTACAATTGGGGGGGGGGGGGACCTCGTGGTCCATTAATCCTCCGATGCTTAAATCAGTATCTTGAAGAAGATAACAAAACGAAAGTAAAAACGATAATATGTATGAAGGATGATAGTGTTTTTCTCATTACCTCATTTGCTGCTTGGTTGTTGCGCAGTGGGGTGTTGCGCAGCACGGGGCAATACGCTCCGTGCAATTTATTCACCGAGCAGCTTCCATGTCGTCACCTTGCCGAGAAGTCATGGCCCCAAGCCTTCTCTGTGCACTGCTCAGGTCTTGGGCCGCATTCAATGCAACACACTCTATGCTCTAGGGCGCATTAAATGCGATGGGGCCTCTATTCTGGCCGCATTAAATGCGACGTGGCCTCTTTTTTGGGCCGCATTAAATGCGGCGTATTTCCTATCCCGCATCCCTTCCATCTGGTGATGTACGTCACGTTCTCCTCCCCTCTCTTCCCAGCCTTCACCCAGATCTCATGTCCCAGTACCAAAGCCCGAACCGAGTTCCTTATCCATACTCTGATCTGGGCATTTACCTTTCTTGCCCAGACTTAGGTGACAAGGTTGGGCCTTATTTTCGGCCCAACCTCCCACAATGTATTCTTCCTGTGACCCTGGGCCTAATGTAACGGATTTTTCCTCATCACAAAAGTGTTTGATAGTACTTAAGGGTACTCTCATTAGCCAAACCAAAATGCGAGTATGTGCGACTTCCCAGAGCTCATTAAACTCCATTTTTTCCAACGTATTATGTTTGATTGATCCCGGTTACCCCACCAAAGAGCTTACCATCATGCTGTTAAGTTTTAAAATATATTAATTTTCATTCAATAAGTAAAAACTTAAGTTGATAAAACCAAAACGCCACAATATATAAATTAGTAGACGACGAATTTTAAATTTTAAATAAAAGCTAGTAATTAAATAAATCTATTTAATTTTTCATTTAATAAAATTTACTTTAAAAAAACTAGATATATTATTTTTCATTTTATAAGTTTAACTAAATGACGTACATTATTTTGTAATGATACAATCTGATGTGTTTGATAGGGCTAATTTTATTTAATGCTAATATAATAATATAGTACTAGATGGTATGGCTTCACAGGAACAAATGCCGTGGAGCTACATTATGTTTAGTGGGTGCAATTGCTCCCATCGAGCTTCAATCTAATTATGAATATTTAAATTATTTAAAATTGTGATTTTTTATAATTAAACCCGTTAAAGATATTATAGACTCACTTTTGAAACATTTTCTTAGTTGCACTAAGAAAAAATAAAAAGAAAAAGTGTCTGTTCTACTTGTTAACGACATGTTTCGCACACTGGGTAATGGGCTCGATCATTTGCAATACAAGGAAGATGGGGGGCTCGGGGTCGATGGGTAACCTTCGATGCTTAAGTTAGTTTTCCTCTTCTTTGGAGAGAGTTTCAATATGCAGGAGAACGTAACTCTTGATTCTAATCTGGTGCCTTGCTTTTATACTGCCTATCTGGGTGGTCCTCCGCATCCCACGTCAGAGGTGCTGTCTCCCATACGGTGAATCACATTGTAGTCTTAAATACGGCGTGGCCTTCAGGTGCACATCTTCGTGCAGGTTGGTGAGTGCGGCCACCTTCTGTGTGTTTTGTCAGGGACAAAGGTTTGTTACTTGCACTCTGTCAGGGACAGGGGACCTTACCGGGATCCTTGTCCATGATTCGCATCCTTCCTTCCCACTACTTGCATGTGCAATGTGGTGTCAGAAATGTCAGTGTCCTGTAATTCCATACATGCTTTCTTACTGCGCGAGCCTTGGGATAACTACGCTTTGACTGCTTGGGCTCCATAGACAACTGGACCCTTGGGACAAGTTGAGCCCAAAACAATAGGGGATATAAACATCCATTCCACAACCTTTAAACAACACAATATACCCTATTAAAAATAGAAATTCTAAAAAGATAATAATAATAATAAATAATAAATAATAAATAAAAAGAGCCTGCCTTGATTCTAATCTAAACCTATGCATCAACATTGGTTTATGTAAATGCAAAGTCATAATTTGCATAATATCACCGACTTTGCATTTGGCTATTTCACTCAAAACCAATTCTCATATTGGATTATCCAAATACCATATATAATAATAAATTATTAATAAATTATTATTTAATAACTAATAGAGCAGAAGTCTATTGAAGAAAACCACACCATACTTCCATTTCTCTTCCCTTCTCACTATATTTTTAAAAGAGTTTGGAAAAGCTGCATCTAACTCGAATTTGTCTCATCCATATCAAAAGAAAATATCTGTCAATATATTCTTCCTTCTCTTCTGGTTTATCATCAGTGTTGATATTTTTTAATAAATAATATTAGGTTTTGCCTTTCACCCGTCTCTTTTTGTTTATCTGTTTTATGCATTCAAATTTTGAACTTTTGAAATAGGCTGTGATCTGGATTCGATATCTTTGACTCCATCAACCCACGTGCTTGTAATCCTAGTCAAATTGGCTTTAACGGATGAAAAATTAGCCGTTTTGTATCTCTTCAGTTTCTAGAATCTAAGAGCATATTTTGGAACTCAACTTCTACTAGTAGGTTCCGTAATAAAGCCAAATTCTTGTTTTTCAGAGGACTAATCAACGTTCAGTTTTTTCTTTTAAAAAAAAATCTATATAAAGGTGGCTGGGGTTGCACGACCAGGTAGAGAGAAAAATAAAATAAAAGAGGCTCAAAGCCATTCTTTCAACTTGCTACGTGTAGAGAGAGAAAAGAAAATAAGATAGTGTCTTGAGATATTGAGAGTTTCCAAACAAAGGAGGTGTTATTTTTAGAGGTGCTTTGAGCTCAATATCTTGTGCAGAGTTTATTCGAGCTATACGACAATCAGTTGGGTTGTTATATCCTGGAGAAGACAAGTCAAGAGAAGATTTGCTATACCGGTTCAATTGAAACTTTACATACGGTAAAGGACTTGAATCTCCTTAAAGAGAGCAAGATTTACGTGCCTCAATGCAAACTGGTTTCGTTTGAATTTTTTATTTCATTGTAATTTTTTATTTTATTACTATGAATTTCACTAACAATCAGTTTTCGCGTCGACCAAATAAGAATTTGTCCATGAAAATTTAACATAAAAAAAAATTACAAAGTCAAGAATATAAGCCCGGTCATATTCTATAGCTAAAGATTTTTCCATGAATTGTCAATGTTATAAAAACAATTGGAGAAAACGAGCCCCTGTTTGAGATGAGCCTAGACGGCCGGAGAGAATCTTAGCCCTAGCGGTTTCATGTAGACGATTGAGAACCGAAGAAGGATGAGAACATGCGGAGAAATTTGGAATTGACGGATCCTTTTTGTTTAAAGAGGGAAAGGTGTGGAGAAATTTGGTGGATAGGCAAGTGGGAAAGAGCGAAAATGGTGAAAGATGGATTTCCCAGTAGCAGGTTGATGAAGAGAAGTTTTCGAGGGAAATAAAACAGTAGAACCGAACTTTTTATTGATTAAATTATTGCTTTAGCCTTTGTACAGTTAAGAACCAAACATGACTATGGGATGGTTTCTAGCTAAAAGTCATAATTTTGGAAAATGGGATGCGGAGACTTGGTGCACACCGGGCACGAACAATTGGCAGGATCCGCATGAAAAATAATACGGTGCGTTTTAAGTGGGAAATCTAAACAGTGTCTTTCCCTAACATTCGACAGGAAAAAACTCCCCTTCTCATCGATCCTGCCAAGGGACTCTCTCTCTCTCTCTTTCTCGATTTCGTTTTGTTGCATATTTTTCCCCAATTACTCCTTTTGCTAGATTGGTTTTTTTCTTTTTTACGGTTTTTTTTCCCATTTCCTATTCTTCCAGCAGAGATCCTAATTTGGTTTAATATTTGTTAAAATCAGGTTGTGATTAGAAATCCCAATCTCTAAGAATAAGTGTGAGCCCTGATATTTAAGCTTCATTATATAGCATTTAACATTGACGAAATGCATATTGTAGACTGTAAAGGATGTGTCTCACTCCAGTCTGCAACCGTTCACCTGCATGATATGCTTGGAAAAACTCTGATGCTTAAGTCAGTAAGTGTAACAAACAATTCAGAATTCAAAAGAGAGAGATCGATCCCTTACTATCAAGGGTTATCTGGTATATATAGATTCCAACGTGATGCCTATCTAGTGTAGAGTTTATAGGTGTGGATCCTTACCCAGTAACCGAACTGATCACGTATCTGCATGAAATCTCTATCTTCCTGTGAAAGGTGGCGTGGGGTGTGTGTGTGTCTTTGTTGGGCCTTGGACTCTCTAATTCCCCTCGGTTAACAAAGAGCCTTTTATACTTGGCTTCTTTCATATTGGGCTTTTAACACAGAATGGGTCCTCAACTAAAATAGGCCCTCCATATACTTATTGAAAATGCTAGACAAAGAATAAGTTTGAATTTCTTATTCTGCTGCTTTCCCAATGGCTTTGTTCTTTTCACTGGAATTTGAAGTCCTAGGATTATATGACAGAATTATATGACACTTTGGAGTTATGTTCACTTTGCCTCCTATATCCTACCTGCCTCCTCCAATATGACAGAATTACCATAGTTGTCAATCGGCCCAGCTTCATCAATCCCATTCTAGATATTTTGCTGCTATATGATCTTATCAAGCAAAATCTGCACAGTTTCTTCTTCTTGGATACGGAACTGCTGTGATTTTTTTAAAAAGCTAAGGAGAAGAGTGGAAAAAGAAAGGAAAATGGAAGAATCACGAAACTGATTGGAGTATTTATGTATGCTAGCAAGCTTGATCCCCAAATAAATGATCAGGACATCTAAGTGTTTTACTATTGCTTACTTGTTGATGATTGGCACATGATCAACGTCTTCATTATACATTGTAATGCCAAAAGGTTGAGCAACTGTCTCTTTTCCCCCTTTCTATTTTTGCTTGTGATGGTGCGGGCATAGTTGTTAATTCAAACGGCATTTAATAGAATATTGTAAAAATTATAAATGAAATTGCATGAAGGCTAAAAGAACATGATTGGTGATCTCGACTTGTTGATCATATTATTTTCCCAACCTTGAAGACCTAGGAGGCACAATACCTTAGAGTGTTTCCTTGTACAATGATGTTGATCGGGAACATCAAGTTCTACATTGGGTGAGTATTTAGGATACATCAAAATGATTAGTTGTTGGACATTGTGTTGCACATTGTTTTAATTAAGGGATAGAAGTGTAAAAATCATCATATTCATGCATGGACTGACTTGGGTTTAGGTGCATTAGGGCCACTCATGTTTGCTTCTTTATTTTCTGAAAGTGACAGTGCTCCAAATCTTGACAAGAACAGAGTTTTTAAAAATTATTTTTTTATTTTCTTGTCAATCATGTCCGAAATTATTTTTCTTGCAAGTGAGCATGTGCATAATATACTTGTAACTCCTTGTGACAGGTTGTAACAGTCCACTAGAAATTTACTGGTAGAATTTCTATTGACTTTAAGAACCTCGTGAAAACTCCATAAGTTTTTACGAATCGACCAATCGCGCAGGTTTTAGTCTGTCAACATAGTCAGTGTTATTACTCACTATGATGCTAGAAATATGAGTTTAATTATTTGAGGTAGTTAGAAGTGTCAGAATGTGTTTTGGTCTACGCCATTAGACTCAAGTGATTATTTTGGATTTTATGGCGCAATAACTCATTTTCATAATTTCAGACGAAACGACTGTTCGAAATTGTGAAATTATTTTCACGGGCACTTCAAGGTTGAATTTCGCTAAACGATTTTCACTACAGGTTAATATGAATATTTAGGATTTTTCAATACTAAGTTTATTATGCATTTCTTCGGAGTGAATACTAACCTTGATAAGCGCACCTAGTGCAGTGTTTTCAAAATCACAGTGTGGAATGTCCAAATTAGGTTAGAGAAGTTTTATTTGGACATTTGGCAAGATCTTAGCCACACATAGTGAATAGTATTATACACTTGGCACCATGAGGAACCATGAGATGGATTTGTAAAGGAAGTCAAGGTGTGAGATCATGCCACCTAAGCAAAACTTTGATTCATCTGATCAACCAAATTGTGCCAGACCAAAGAGGGTTTCAACCCTAGCAAAACCCTAAATGGTTGGAATCCATTTGAAACCCCAAAAGCTTGATTGAAACCAAAACCCTAAACGGTTTCCCCAAACCCTAAAGTTGGCCTCTAAACCTTTTTAATCCGATTTCTAGCATTGTATTTAATCACTTGATTAAATCACTTCCACATGCTATTAATTAATCAAACTCTTTTTATGACATCATTATCTGACCTTTTAAACCTTGGAAATTTGATTGGGCCAAAAAAATTGGTTTTGGGCTTATAGCATATCAAACCCTAACCAAACCACCTTTAAACCCTAAATTGAAACCCACTTGGTTGGGGCCCACCAAAGCCCACGAATTTGGCCACCTTGGCAAAACTTCTTGAAGAAGTTTCCTCCCCCACATGGCAGACCATCCACTGTCATTGGCTGCAACCCATTAGTGCCTTGATGTGAAGAGAAGTCCACTTCATCAACCTCCATCTCTCAAAGCTGCTGCAGGCAGTCCTTTGCCCTCATTACTCTCCACTTTATGTCACATAGCCAACTCCAATCAAGGGTCTTTCAAGCCCATAACTTCCCCCTCCATGAGTCTAAAGTCGTGCAAGACACACTCCTCTCCATTTTATCACTTCTTCCCCCCGTTCTTAGAAAGAAACCCAAAAGAGCTCTCTCGGGCAGATTTCTGGATCTTCTTACATGGCTATTTTTTACCCTTTGTAAGTATTTTCTCATGATTACTCCTTCATAAAAGTTGTTTGTATTTGATTTTTATTTCCATGAGAATCTTATTAGTCTCATTCCATGCTCATTTGGTCGGTCAAAAGTATTTTTAACCATGAAAATGTCATTCTGGGCGTGAAACTGCAGAGTCTGATATGTTTTGGAATTTTTAACCAAGCTAGTGGATATATCTTGGTCCGAAAATTTTATGGAGTGTTGTTAGCATGTGTTTATGAATGTTCATTGAGGTTTTTTTGCATGGATAAAACTTTTGATGATAGATTTTCTTAGATTTAGAAACTTAAAAACTGGAAGTGGAAAAACAGTTTTTGTTTTGTTAAAGTTGGAATATTTCGTGGTTTGATCTTTTTCCAAAGGCTTTGATATTTTTATATGATGATCCTAAGCCTCTTATATACATGTTAGGATGTTATTTTGAAGATATTTAGTATTATTTTTAAAGGTATGATTTTTCTATGCAAGAGGATTTCAGTTAGGCCTAAGATTTGATTTTTTTGGGTTAGATCAATGTTTTATTGAGTTTTAGCCATGTGATTTTAAGTTTGATAGTTGGATCTTCTTTAGGACACATTTTTTAAACCATGATATGTTTTATTTTGAAGATCACATGTGTTTAAGCCATGGATCAAGAGATTGATCAAAGTTAGTGGAGAGAAAATTTATGTTTTGGACTAAGTTTAAAACCAAAAACTCCAAATGTTGTTTTGTGATTTTTGGTGGCTTTTGTTTGATGATTTAAAGCATGATTGATCTTAGGATGATGTTATGAATGTGTTAGAAGTAAGATTTTCTTTTTTTAGAATTCTTGGAGATGTTTTTATTAAGGCCAAAACTTGTGATTTAAGGGTTTACTTTTGTTAAAAAGTTTGGGTCTTTTTACAAGAAGTTTGGTGTTGATGATTAGCTTTTCTTAATGGATATTTTAAGTGTATTTTTTTTTAACTTAGGATAGGAAGATCCTTATTACAAAAATTTTGGTTTAAACATGGGTTTTGAATATAGAAGAAATTGCAACCAAAATCAAGAGAAATGGCCTATGAATGTTTCGGCCATTGTGGGTTTTCAATAGATGTGAATGGTTTTAAATTTTTTCTGAATTGATATTTGAGTCTAGGACAAAATTTACATGAAGAATGTAAATTTTGGCAATTTTTGGAGTTAGGATGTGAAATCCTTAAGTTAGGGGTAAAATGGTCATTTTTTCACATGTAGGGGTAAAATGGTCATTTTATTCTAAGTTGTCTCTTTTCACATTTCTAATTGTTAGTGATTAAATTTCTAACTTTTAGAATACCCTCTTACAGTTCCTCGTGTTTCGCGCTTTAATCTCGTAGAACGCGACGATTGAGGTAAGTTAGTTCTTAACTTACTATCAGTTTACTATGTATGTGTGATGGGTAAGAGAATTTTAGTTTATGTTCGTATGTTGTTATATATGCCATGTCATCACATGTTTATCTATTACACAAATTATTCTGTCACGAAATACTTATCTGTTAGACAATATATTATGTCTCATGTTACTATCTGTTGCAAGTATGTTACATTACATATGCCATCATGTTACATGTATGTCATGTCACGTAATATTCACTGTCACATGTTATGCCATGTTACGAAATATTGTCTGTTACATGTTATGAAATGTTGTCTGTTACATTTATGTCTTAAAGTATGTCATGTCTATCGTCTTACATTCATGTTACGTTACGCTACGCCAGGACTTCTGTCTTTTATGTCACGTTCATTTCACTTCACGTTACGAGATGTCATGTATGTCAGTTTAAGTTATTCATATCAATCACGATCCTAACTGCTAGGATGGGGTAATATCCTAGTGGAACTCCTTTGTTCACACTGGAATGTCTAAATAGGTGTGAAATTTCTTGAGTTGACGAAGTATAATCAACAAGTTGCGAATGGGGCCTAGCTAGCTGGTCACCGGAGCGCACCAAGCACTAACGCCAATGGAGCCACACTTTATGTTACGTGTGTCCACAGCAAGTGTGGCACAAACAATTCATGGGGCCACAACAACTGTGGAGCATACACTACGTGAGACACGGCAATTATAACACGTAGAATACGTGGGGCCACAACAATTATAGAGTACGTATTAATGCACTCACAGCTGGTATAGAACACATGTGTTGTAATGCGGTAATCGGCAGAGACACATGGTTCAAGAGAACCCGTGTAGCACCCGTATGGTCACTTTTATTAATTAAGTCTATTGAATAAGATTCCAAGTTCATGTATTTCACGTTATGTTATGTTCAAGTTCACGTTCATGTCAAGTTTCAAGTTCATGTTTATGTCATGGTGTGTTCATGTTCATGTTATGCTCAAGTTCACATTCATGTTATATCATGTTCATGTTCACGTTATGTTTCAAGTTCATGTTTATGTTATGTTGTGCATAGGTTCATGTTATGTTCAAGTTCATGTTCAAATTATGTATGTTCACGTTCATGCTATGTTTCAAGTCCATGTTATGTTTCAAGTTCACGTACATGCCATGTCACGTCAAGCTAAGCTTCAGTTTCAATTTCAGTTCAAGTTATGACATTTATGCCATGCTATATGTCAAGTTATGTTATGCTTACTTATGTCTTTGATTATGCATTCATGCTTTTACTGCCATGCATGCATCATTAACCTGTATGGAAGTTTCTTGTTAACTTGATGAGATATGTAATCAAATCTCACCATGGTAGTCCCAACTACCATTCCCCCCGAATGGTAGGCGATGTGTCAGGATCAGAGTAGGGAGCAGACACTGGCAGTCTGGAGGAGGTTGACTAGACGTCGTAGACGCAACACAAAACTTGCAGCCTCCATAATTAGGTCTTTGGATAGTATTCCGGCATCGTTAGTCGAGTTACGCAAGTTACTCAACGAACTAGCCCAATAGTGTATTTTGGCAATGTAATTATGGAGTCAGGTTTCCGTTGTTTTGAGATTATAGTCTTCTGAGACCCATGCTGTAATCATAGATGTTTTAAGTATGCGTGATTTATGTTTTAACTATTTGGGATATTATAAGTTTGGTGCATAATATTGCTTAAAAAAAAATTATCCGCTGCGAATATTGCATAATGCTATATGCATGTTAGGAATATTGCATCTTATATGTCATGAACGAGTGCAGGTAACCTTGTGTTGCATGTCCCGACACTTCGGATGTCCATCCGATCCCAAGCGGAATCTGGGGGCGTCATACAGGTATAGAATGATATCATCAGTTTCTTCATCTTCTCTTGTTAATCGTTCTAGGAGGGACGGTCCAATGAATGGTCTTGGTATCATCCCTTAGGAGGTGTTAAGAGATGTGGATAGAATGGTCTTGGTATCATCTAAGGAACAAAACCAAGACCATTAAAACATTTACATTAAAGCAAATTATATATGCAGCACTTCCTGCCTGCTAACAAACCCAGTTGCTTTTGAACAAAATATGGGCAGGGAATTGAAGTTTCAACAAGCGGGGATGTATAGAGTTATGGTATCATGCTGCTAGAGATGATGACTCAAAAGAAGCCCACAAGTGAGCTTTTTAAAGATGGCCTGGATCTAAGGAAATGGGTGGCCTCTGCATTTCCTAATAGTATAATGGATGTTCTGGAAACCTCATTAAAGCAGGAGGCAAGTTCAAGGGCAGGCTCAAGTAGTGATGCACAAAGGCTTTAGGAATGCAGAACATTTTAACTTTAATTGATGAATACCTGGGTTGATGGATTTGTTGATGGATCTACAGTAGGTGTTATTGGAGATGTGTACTCATTCCCTGTCTCTATCTATCTAGAGAATAGTTATCATTTTATAACATTAAAAATCATCTTAAACCAACTAGAAAAAATCAAGCAATTAATTAGAACAGAAAAATCCGTTGCACCATTTAAAGTGTGCGTACCATTCATAAAATGTGATAAGGACCTTTCAATTTTGTGGATGCCAATAAGTCATTACACCATTCATAAAGTGTGCATACCAGAATGTCAGATTTCTAAGATGAGACATAGAGTTTTGGGTAGTAAGATCAAAATTACTACCCAAAGAGAGCACACAATGGAAAATAACATAACATGAATGAATGGATAAGTCTATATTTCTTATTGAAGCAAATTCCTAACCATGAATTGATATTGGAGCATTTGATCCACTTGTCAGTTTCGTGTAAAAGCTCCTTGTGACGCTCCCAGTCCCTACTTGGGATTTGACGGAAACTGAAGCGTTGGGACATGTAACACAAGGCTACATACCCCTCGTACATGATAGTTAAGATGCAATGCACCTAATGATAACTAGCAGTATGCAGTATGCAGTATATCGTAACGGAAAGTCTACTTAGGTTAATAAATAAGTCAGATATCGTGGTACCGAAGCACATAAATCCCAAAACAGAAATTTCATAAATGTCATCAAAAAACTTAATTGTTTCAAAAGAGACTCTCAAAACGTGTGACCATTACATCAAGTGTTATAAGTCATTCCTCAAAAGAGGTCCCATAACATAAGTCTTTTAATGAGGTCGATCCTACTTGGTCTTGTCCTGATTCAGAATCCTCCTCAGTTGCTCAAAAAGCTGCAACACCTCAAGGATGAATTGGTCGGCAAGTTCAACCTTTCTAAAAGAGACGACTCTTGAGAGACCTCGTGTCTCTCCGAAGACTCCTTAGGCATCTGGAGAGTTGGTCTCTTGCGTTTCCCCATTACTATCATCTTGAGTTTCTATCACAACTTCTATCATCCCGAGTAGGGGAATGGTAATAGAAATTACAACAGTGAGACTTTAAAAAATCTCAGTAATTAAACAAATAACATGTAATAGATATCGTAAGCATATGTAAGCAAACTTAAAAATGAATGCATGGACATGAGACTTTACTTATGCATTTGACCTTTTCAAAAAAATACAGTGTACATCATAACTTTCAAAATCCTTTCCTTCATAAAACATCTTTCATCATTTTCATACTTGTTCATTTAACATACTTGTGAGCTCGGGTTCTTGTTCATATATCATAGCATAACTTTGAGCTCAAGGCATTTCTTGACTTTTAACTTATAAATGGATACCTCACAGCTCCCCTATGCACCATGTGTTCACCTCTAGTTACCGCATCAACCATTGTCCATGTAACGCCCCGTTCCCGAAGCTCCGAAGAGTTAGCTCTTATTATTAATATCAACTTCAATAACACAACTATAAAATCCAGAAAACTCCATAAAATGTTAATCCATTTACTCAAACCAAATACCTATGTTCCTTCATAAGGACAATACATAAATTCTTAATAAAATAAATTGAAACTCTCCAAAAGACTCGATAATATTCTTAACGCATCAAATCAAAATAACTGAAAATAACCAAATTACTAGCTAAGACTCTCAAATAAATATTTATACCCTCGGGTACTTATTCCTCTGTGAACATCAAACCTCTCTAATACTGCCTACTCTTGCTCTCCAGTAGAATCATCAAGATTATCTGAAAAATGTTTAGAAATAAGAGATGAGTTATCAACAACTCAGTAAGTAGAGAACATATACCAGTGTGTAAACATGAGCATTTACAGAGATCAGAATGCAGAACAAAACATTTCATTTTCAGAGTCCGGAAGCAAAACATGTTATCAAAATATCAAAGCGAAGATTTAGAAATAATTTCATTCAAAAATATCCTTTGGCATAGCATAAATGATCATCATCATCATCAGAACATCATATCAGAACAGAAGCCATGTATAACCCCTGTGGTAGGGCTGTGTGTCTGCGGATAGCCAGGCAGAAAATAAATCACTCTATCACCAAGGTGTGCACTCTAAACAGAGACCACTACTATAACCCATGGCAGGGCCGTATCCACTATTATAACCCGTGGTTGGGCCGTATCCACTAGTATTACTCTTGGTTGGGCCATATCCACTATTGTAAACCATGGTTGGGCCATATCCACTATTATTACCCGTGGTTGGGCTGTATCCACTATTATAACCCGTGGCAGGGTCGTAATTGAACAGAGTGGAAACAGAATCAAATTCAGAATCAAAGAGTCATGTCAAAGGCTTTCAGAAATCACATCTTATTTAAACAGAGTACTGAACAAAACCATATAATCTTCACAATCAAAACAGATCCAAAGCATATTTACATAATTATGCACAAATTTTCATATTCGCTCTTTTTGCATAGATCAGAAATAGAATGTAAAAAATAAGCTCATGTCTACACTAGTCATGATAGAAAATACTTTCTTCTTAAACAGAATCTCATGAATAATACAGAACAAATAACTGAGGTAGTTCAAATTTCTTTTTATAACCAAATATGTATATTTTTCAAAAAGTCAACCTCAGCTCATTTTATTTTAATGCAAAGTCTAGCATAGGAATCCCGCTTACCTGGACTTTTTAGCTTTTCAGAATTTTGCTCAAATCAATGTCGAGTCAACTATAAATCATCACCTATAAAATAATCATGTAATTCTGTAAATTTTCAATCAATCACAAATTTACACCATTTAAGCCTAAACTTCTACTATATCTATTTTAATTCTTCAATACCTAAAAATTTCCATAACCTTAAAATATCCTCATTCTCTAAATTTCCTTGATATCAATCAATATTTCAGATAAGTATGAGTAGAAATTTCATTAAATAATAAATTAAAAAAATAGCTTTAATCATAATTTAAATGTTCAAAATAAAATTACACACTTACTATAAAAATAATTTGCTACCAATAGTACAAAATAAACATCCTATTTATCTTCTGTAAAAATTTCTTATACTTCCCACAAAGACCATGTAAAAACAGATTTAATATAAACATAATACCAAATTGAAACCATCCAATAATAAGGGCTATATTGTAATTTCAAATCCAAAAATATGGAAAACTAACTTTACATAAACTCTTGAGAAAACGTTGAATGTGTTTACGGTGCAACAGTCGACGAGGCAAGGGCGCGAGATACTCACCGAGAAGAGAACGAGAGACGCAACGGCAGTGCTGGCCAGAGGTTGAAGGTGGTCCACGCGACGGCATAGCACTGAGATTGAGAGAGAGGGAGAGAGAAACACGGTGAGAGAGGGACAAAGTCATGCTATAAAGAGCAGTGTGTGCATAGAGGTGTTACAGAGAGAGAGGGTGGTGGTTTGAGCCGGCGGCAGTGTAGCAAGGTGGTGTAGGGTGTAGCAAGATCGGGTTATGGCTGTTTCCGTCGAGGACAGTGGTTGAATGCATGCTTGGGAAAGATGGTCTGGCTATGGAAGTACTCTGTTTCTTGATGCAAAAATAGAGCAGTTTTGGCTTCTTTCGAGGTTTATCTGCGGGTCGTGTGGCTGCCGGTGGAGGCTTGTAGTGGTTGGTTCTGCTTCGGGCTAGAGTTTTCCGTCGTGCAAGGGGCCAGTCGTGTGGGTTGCGGCGTGGAAGAGCTTGGCAGTGGTACTGCCCTTCGGTGGTGGTAATTCGGTTTCTCGTGGGGCTTGGGCAATGCTATCGCACAATGGTTCGTGTGTTTTGGGCCGGGTTCGATCGAGGCAGTGGCTGGGATGCTGCGTGGCGGCTGGTCTTCAAGCGGGTGTGAGGACGTGCACTGAAGTTGGACGGTGGGAGGGCATGCAACGCTATAGTTGCTCACTCTAAGGCAGTGCACGTGTTTCGTGGTGTAGGAAGGCAAAGGTGGATGGTTGTTCTGCCGAAAAGGAAGAGAAAGTGTGCAGGACGTGTTGAAGGTGAATATATATAACAAAACCGATAAAAAACCTAGAGAATTCAAAGGTAGAAAGAATGCCGTGAAAGTATATCTCCAAAGCAAGTAGTTGCCGTGAATGTCGTGGGGATAGGAATGTGCATGCGGAGAAAACTGAAGTCCGATGTCAAGAGTGAACCTAGTTAAGGGAGGTTCTACGTGCATGAGATGATGCCAAAAAAAAATAGTTGAAACCTTAAGAGAAAAAAATAAAAAAATAAAAATAAAGAAACGTGCGTGAAATGTGTAACACAAAATATATATATAGTAAAACAAAAAAAAAAACAAAGGGAGAACAATGCAAGAAAGACGTGCAGGAGGAGAAAACAGGTGTGTGGCGTGCATGGCATGGAGACTAAAGGGATTTTTACGGCTTGCATTTTGGATGGGGCTTATTCCTTTTTAAAAAAAAATTGGATCTCGATTAACCTCTAAAAAAATAACTTGTCCCACTAATTTTCAGTCCAATAAAAATTTCACCTAATCCAACGTATTTAAAGATTTAAACCTACTCGGCAAAACCCAGAAATTATTCGATATCCATCAAAAAATAAAATAAAAAATTTGAGCTCGTAGTCTATTCCAATAATAATTAAAATTTCAAGTGGGTTTTTCATAAAAAAATTTCGGACGCGAATTCCTTGCTTGGCCCAGGTGTTACAGTCCATGTTGACCAAGCAACATATAATAATAAGGTCAGAAGAATCCATTCTTTCTAAACCCTAATCCGCGCATTAGTGAGTGTTGTGCTCACAACATATTTCCAAGAAATAATCTCCCAATGTTCAGACCTCCCTTCCTCAAGTCCGAAGCTTACATAACACAAAATCCTAGCTCATAAAAATGCTAAAGTCGTGGCCTCCTTTCCTCAAAACATTATGCTTACGAGCTTAAAGCAATGAAGTTGAGTCTATATCCTTTTAGAAGAAAACAAAAACCCTAATCTAGTCGAGTATGTGCATGGGTATGCTCAAGTGTGAAACTTCACAAAAACCAAAACTATAATCTTCTTGGCCGTGGGTGCGTGTGTGTGAGCAAGTGTTCATGGTGAACTTAGTCAAGTCCGAAACTTGCTTCCTTTGTCCGTGTGTGTAGTGTAAGGAAAAAACAAGTATCCTCTAGCTTTTCTTACACATAGAAAGGTGTTTGAAAGAAGTGAATGTAATGTGGATAGTGGTTGGATAGAGAGAAAGTGATGGAAAGTAGAGTGAGTGTTGTGGCCGAAAACTTCAAGAGAAATTTCACCAAGTGACTAAAAAAAACTTTAGGATTTTCGGCTCTTCCTTTTATATAGGCCTTTGATCCTTCTTGAACAAGCTAAACATCCTTGCATGGATGCCAAGTGGCGTATTACCCATTGAGCCTCTTCCCCTTTACCATCATTGGATTGTGTTGGAAACCAAATGCATCTTTTTGGACAAGTGGCATGGCCTCCTCAAAACCAAAGCTCCACTTTCCTTTTTGCCTTTCATTTTGTGTCTTGGTTCATTGTATCTTGTGGCAAAATGGTCCTTCTTCAAACTAAGATCTTCTTCAATCCTCTACAAGTGTGCATGTGTGTCATGTGGCGTGTGAAGAATGTGTAAGTGTGGTGGCCGAAATGCTCATCTCCTTCCCAAGAAGATCTTTCTTCTACCAATGTCTTGGACATTGTATGATTGTTCATTGTGGGTGACAATGCACAAGTCCCCTTGCCCTAGCCGTCCACCTTAAGTGTGCCCTTCACAATATTCTTCTAGAAGCTCCAAAGGCGTATGGCTCTCCTTCTATGTAGATTTCGCCCCTTCCCAAGACATGACATCCTCTCTTTCCCTTTTTGCATGCATGACACATGGCAAAAAGCAAAACACATTTTCTCTGTGGTTGTCGTGCATGCTCTTTGGGATGCCCTCGAGCTCCAACTTTGGGCTTCCCACTATTAGGGACAAGTGTCACAATACCTCTTCTTACAAGCAAGCCTTCTTGCATGCATGACACATGGCAAGAAGGTGGGTGATCCTCTATGGTAGGCATGCAAGGCCAAACCCTAGACTCTCTCACCTCTCTTCCCTCAATTTGGTCCAGATTCATCAAGTCCTAGCTATAGGCTCCATTGGATGACATGTGGTGTCCAAGAATTTGGGTTGGGCGTGTGCCCTAATTCTATTGGGCTTCAAAACCCTAATTCCCTTATAGAGGCCGAAACACTCATGGGCTTGGGCCTTTCTCAAGGCCTTAGGTGCCTAGTAGCAAACCAAATTTTTGATTGGGTTACTCCACCTCTCTCTTGGCCCAAAATAACAATATTTAATAGAATGCATAAAAATCTTAGCAAAAACCTTGGTTGTCACAGTCCACAATCAGTTTTAATAACATAAGGAATGAAAGAGAAATCAAAAGGTCCATGGAATTCTGAAGAGGATATAATTTGGACACATCTTGATAAAGCCTTATGTAAAACCCACTGTTTAAAAGTACAAAAACTCTGGTTGAATGCACAGATGAAGTACCTCAAGCACAGATAAAGAAACCATTTCGTGTGCACAAAAATGAGCACGTCATTCTTGTGATAAACATGTTTCAAACCCAAGAACAAACCTAATAATAACTACCCCTCTACCACTTGAGCCAAAAACCCCCGAGCAACCACATAATTTTCACTATAAAGGGAAATCTTGAAATCATTGTGAGGGTGTTACAAGCAGCAAAAACATATCATTTTCACTATAAACTTCATCCTATTGCTAATTGATATATACATTTAAGCATATGTACCCCCAATTGAAGTTCCAATACATTAATGGAAATAAAAATTAATTAAAGGAGGTCGGCAGGATCATGAACATAATATATTATCGAGCATATACCACAAATGAAAATGGTCTTTCATAGAAATGGGGGTGTTGATGCGGTAAAAATTGCACAACAAGCCGGAAGGGGAGAAAAAGTCATTCTCAGCCCACTAGGGCGACTTGGGCCTCATTCGGTGTTGTTTGGAGCCCCTGACAATGTTATGGTGCGACTCTACGGTGGCGATACATACGTCTATGGCAGTGAATGGAAAACATAAGTGCATAGAAATAAAAGAGATGAACACATGAGTTTATGTGGTTCGGCATAATGCCTACGTCCACGGGCATTTGGAGAGGAGAAATCCACTATAATATTCTTGTTTACAGTCTCTCATGGTCTCTCATTCCTCACTGTAGAATGGTGGCTTTGGGTACATTTACTGGAGGAAAATTGGTCGCTGGAGCTCCTTGTTCCCAGGTTGGAGGAGAGGTTGAAGAGGAAGAATGAGAGCTGAAGAAGATCCCTTGGTCATCTAGTTGAAGGCCTTTTATACATCTTTTTGTTGCGCGTGCCCGTCATTGCGTGTGTTAGGATACATTCTCTTCCCACTTGCGCCACTCATGTTGATGCTCTAAAGCTCCCTGCCACCTGTCTGTCATGTCCCCCCTTGTTCCCCACTTGATGCCTTTTTGTCTTATCTTCTATGTGGCCTGGTGGTATATTGGGCTGCATACTTTTAGCCCTTCACAGTTCCCCACAATTCTTAAGGGCAACTTTTCCAATAAGAACCTTGAGAATTTTTAAGATAAAATATGCAGCATAGAGTCGTCAACAAGAAAACAAAATGATCTGCTTTTGTTAAGTAATAAGTGTCCCCATAAGTGAACTCTTACAGGGATGTATTCGATCGCATATGATGCGAGTTGTAGAGCTCGGATGTGGTGGGAGGTTGGCTTGACCGTGTATGGGGCGAGCGCGGAGCTCAGATGTTTGTTGTTATTTGTAAAGTGTATGTTCGTTTGATGCCTTTGTTTTGTTGTTAGTGTTGGAGTTTGTGTGAAGTAACCCATGCAAAGTGGTCAGAGGGCCCGTCGACCCCTGGGTCCACCTTAGGTGGTTGCTGAGCCGGTTGACTCATTCCCGAAGGTAACCCACTGGCAGTGGTTATGGCTGGAGCTTGACACTCAGCTTGAGTCTAGGGACTCGAATTGTTGGACAGGGGGTCGACACCAAGTCTAAAGACTTGGCTTTACCCAGCAGCGGGTCCAGGGACCCGAGTTTTTGCGAGTGTAGGGACTCAACTTTGTTGGACGGGGGTCAGCGCCAACTCTAAAGACTCGGCCGTACCCCGCAGAGAGTCTAAGGACCTGACTTTGTGGCGAGTCCAAGGACTCAGCCTTACCACGCAGCGAGTCTAGGGACCCGACTTCATAGCGAGTCTAGGGACTCGGTTTTATTGGACGAGGGGTCAGCGAGTCTAGGGACTTGCCTTACCTTGCAGCAGGTTTAGGGACCCTACTTCTTGTGAGTGTAGGGACTCGACTTTGTTGGACGGGGGTTTGTGAGTCTAGAGACTTGGCCTTACCCCGCAGTGGGTCAAGGGACCCGACTTATCACGAGTGTAGGGACTCGACTTTGTTGGATGGTGGGTCGGCACCAAGTCTAGAAACTTGGCCTTTCCCCGCAATGGGTCTAGGGACCCAACTTCTTGGCGAGTCTAGGGACTCGACTTTGTTGGACAGGGGGTCGGCACCAATTCTAAAGACTTGGCCTTACCCCACAACGAGTCTAGGGACCTGACTTCTTTGAACGAAGGTGCTCTTCTGTGCCAAATCGCTCCGTCAGAGAGCTGGGCCACATGACCCGTGTTTCCGCACTATAAGAAGTAATTTTGTTAGTATAAATAAATTCACACAAATTTTGAGAGACAATACCAAGAAGTTTTTAGTTGTTGTGGTCAATCTTTTCGCTTTGACTAAAAAATTTTCTGATGTTGGTTGTGATTCCCGCACATGTGAGTTCCAACGAGGTGGGGCCTAGCAGACGAATCCCAAGAAATGAATCATGTGCCGAGCATATAAATCTTGAGCGGAGCAACTACTTTCCCGAGTTGGGCAGTGACTTTCCTGAGTTGAGGAGGCCTTACGCGCTGATGAGATGAGTCTCACGATGAGCTTCCTGGGCTGAGTGAGTTCGGGGCAAAGGAGATGCCAAGCAGACCATTTGGTGCAGAGCAGATAACTTCCGTGCTACGTTAGGTGCTGTGGGGGGGCTGTCCATGCCACTGAGTAGGTTGTGCCGATCGAGTTGGTGGGCTGCTAGGCAAGTGGCTCCTGAGCAGAGCAAGTTCCAATTGAGACTCCCGAGCAGCGTGAGGATTGGTCCCTAGCTGGTGGGTCCCAAGCTGAGGGGCTGCTATAGTGACTCCTGAGCCGCGTGAGGGTCGGTCCTAAGTCGGTGGGCTGCAGAGCAGGTGGCTCCCGAGTGGAGCAAGTTCTGGTTGTGACTCCCGAGCAAGTGGCCTATCCGAGTGGAGGTTCCATTGGCACGTTGATTTCCAAGCGGTGGTTCCCAAGCTGAGCATGTCAGCTTCCGTGCGGTGAGTGGTCTGGTCTAGACTGGGTGGCCGAGGAGCTGGGCAAGTGGGCATTGTGCTGAGCCCTGTGCAAGCAGTGGGTTTGCCAAGCAGGTGAGCATGGCGACAAGCCACGAGACCAGGTGGTCTGAGACAGAAACCTCCGGCGACCCAAGTGGTGGCTGCTGAAGGGTTAGGCGACTTATGGGAATCCCTGTGAGCTTCCAGGTTGCGTGGGGCCAAGTTTGGTCTGACGGCAGTGCATGGCCAGCTGCCGCCACTAGTCCACTAGGGTGGTCAACAACCACCTTAGGAGCGACAAATAGCGCCGACAAACTGTTGTGTAGTCACAGGCAGCCCAGCCATGCGACGACGAGGCTGGGCGATGTACATTTGCCACACAGGTGGCCGCTCACATGGTAGAATTACCTCTGTTGGGGGGGGGGGGGGGGTCGGTGAGGTGCTCGGTGGAGGCAGAAAATGCTAGCGACCCAGGTGGTAGGTGCCGGCGCCCTCTCTCATCACAGCAAAGCTTGGTCGTGCCATGGCCTCCGTGCGCACAAGGTGCACCGTCCACAACCCCCTGGCGGGGGTCATGGCTATGGAGGCAAAGACCGTTGATAGTCTGAGTGGTGACCACCAGCAGTTCGACTGGGCTCACGGCGTGGCGCCACGAGCTCTGGACGTATGCAGAGCTGTGCCCTGTGCACGGTGGTCGTGCATGCATGGCACTATGGACGTGCATGCATGCATGGTGAATGTGCATGGCGTGCCCTCCCGAGTATTGTACACATGGGGTGCAGTGCTTGTGTGCTACTGTGCACTTAAGTGCATAGTGTTTGCCCGCTAATGTCCTGATAGTGTGAATTTTGCACGATCGGTCCTTACCGTGCACTTACCTTTGCATTATGTGTTAGAGCGAACTGGTGCAATGGTGAGGAGCTTCGCCTGGGCAAGAAAAGATTTACTAGCCCATTTTCTACTGAATCATTTTTTTTAATAAATGTAAAAGTTAATAAAATTGAGAATACTCATCTGAGAGGGTGTTTTCCGTTCGTCCAATGATTTATTCAATGTGCTGAGAAATCGTCATTCTCCCACCTCCAACGAACAAAGGAAATCAGATCCCACAGACGGCGTTACTGTTGATGCGATAAAAATTGCACAACAGGCCGGAAGGGGAGAAAGAGTCATTCCCAGCCCACTGGGGCGACTTGGGCCTCTTTTGGTGTTGTTTAGAGCCCCCGATAGTGTTTCGGTGCGGTTGTACGGTGGCGATGTGCACGTCCATGGCAGTGTATGGAAAATATAAGTGCAAAGAAATAAAAGAGATGAACACATGGTTTTACATGGTTTGGCATAATGCCTACGTCCACAAGTGTTTGGAGATGAGAAATCTATTATAATATTCTTGTTTACAGTCTCTCATGGTCTCTCATTCATCACTGTACAATGGTGGCTCGGGAGGAAAATTGATCGCTGGAGGTCCATGTTCTTAAGTTGGAGGAGAGGTTGAAGAGGAAGAAGGAGAGCTGAAGAAGAAAATTCCTTGGTCATCTGGCTGAAGGCCTTTTTTACATCTATTTGTTGTGCGTGCCCATCATTGTGTGTGTTAGGATGTCTTTTCTTTCCACTTGTGCCACTCATGCTGATGCTCTGAAGCCCTTTGCCACCTGCCTGTCAGGTCCCCCCTTGTTCCTCACTTGATGCCTTTTGTCTTATCTCCTATGTGACTTGGTGGTATATTAGGCTTCATACTTTTACCTCCTCACAGGGGAAAATGTACCCACTTGCCACAGATGATGCCGACGACTAGTGGAGGTGGAGTGTTTAGAGCTAGCAGAGATGACGTCGATATAGACGACTGGCAAAGGTGGAGGTTCTCTCTGAAAAATCTGATGACGATGGGGTGGGTGGCAAAGGAATGCAGCGTAGCCAAGGAATGACGTGGGTCGCGGAGGAACGATGAACGTGAAAGTAGGGTCGGAAATGGGTTGCGAAAATGGTGGTGTAAGGGAGAGGGAGACGAACGGAACTCTCCTCAGAAGTTGCAACTTCGCTTCATTTTCACCTTTCGTTTTATTTTTTTATTTTTTTAATTACAACCGATGTGGTAGGAATGCACAACTTCCTACACCAACTCTCTTGCCCGTAGCAGAACTGTATAATTTTATATTTGAATAATCCAATACAGATAATTTTATATAAAATGAGTTAAATTTTACATTTCACTTGCATTTGAATAATTCAATGTCAGTACTCTAAACTACAACCAAATCAAACAATTTACAGCGTCAAAAAAAAATAAAAATAAAAAGTCAAATTCCTAATTGTTTAAATCATATATTATATTTATATAGCTAAAAGCAGTCTCTCATTGAAAGAATCAATTTAACTTATTTCCAATTTCTTTTTAGCCATAATAATCTTAATGAATTTGAGAAATACGGATTCATTTTTTTCCTTAGTTTTTTATAAGTTAGATTTTACACCCTCTCAAGCAAAATCCTGACCATCAATGGGAACAAAGCTTCATTTCTTATTTCCCTTTTTTATTTAAAATTATAGATATAGTATATAGAGATATTGCTCTCAGCTGCTCCCTCTCGGCCACTACCGCTATTTGCAAAAAATTTCGGAATCTATGCTCGGGCTTGGAGGTTTAGGCTTCATTTGGTTACTGAGTTCAGTTTAATTTTAAACTGAATTTAACATCTAATACTCAACTCTCAAATTACTAAATCCATCCCAACTCAAAACCTTCTTACACGTGAGACCTACAATCTTTTTCAACTTAAAACATCTTTATACGTAAGACTCACAACCTTTTTCAATTTCCATAAAAAGTATTAAACTCATCTTAACATCCAAACACACTTTAAACTCATTTTAGATGAGTTCCACATAATTCTCTTCACTATTCAACTCACTATTATTCATAAAGAATTCAACTCAGTTGAGATCAGCTCAACATTCAAATGTAACCTTACCCTTTCAAACCCATTGGAATGGGAGACCACGGCTGCCCTATTTAGACCACTATTTAGACCAGTTGATTCTTGAGAGGGATTCTCTTTCAAAAATAAAAATTAGAGAAATACTTGCTCTAAAAATAAAATTTTATAAAAGAGTATTTCGATGCATCAGCTACTATTCACTTTCACGCCTCACACCTATAATTTTTTTTCATAAGATGCGAATATGTTTTTTATAAAATGTAGAGTATGAGATAATAAATAGTAACTGATGAGAAGAATTTTTCTTTATAAAAATATACTTAAAGGACTTATTTATCTTGACATAATACCTGAGATTATGATTAGTAAAAATTACATATGAACCAAATCACATTTTGCTTGTAAGTTTACTAACTTTTACAAGATCCCTTTATATATTTAGAATTTCTCTACAAACTGTCCATGCTCCGACCTCAAACTGATATTTGTCTTGATCCTGTTATTAGCGTCATTTGGGTCATTCAGGCTACCCTGCTGCGTCGGAACAAGAGGAGAATGGAGATTGGAGAAAATTACAGTCAATGAAAATAGGCAGGAAATGAGGCAAAATTACTGAGCCTCTCGGTTAGTCACTAGCACGGCATTCAATAGGGAGAACATTATCCATCATAAGGAATTTCAAAATACAAAGGAAACCATCTTCAATGCATATTGTAACTTCAACTTTCCTACGTGGTATGTGCAAAAGGCATTCCATGCCCATGAAAACCCTATGATTCTGAAAGAGATCCACAGACTAATTTCAGATTCATTTGCAACATTATACACATCCACATAAAAAGCAAAGAATTTACAGCAAAACTGAAAATCTAGAAAAAAAAAAATACAAACATAATCCAGTGACAGCTGTGAAATAATTCAGGTTTAAAACAAACATATTAGATACATAAGAGAATAAGAGCGGATAACAGAACCGAAATATGTAGAAGCGAAAGACGGTCATAAAACAAGGGTAATAGACTGGCCAGCAGTATGCCCGAGTTGGGCAATATAATCACAACCAAGTTCCACTAGTCTACCACACGCCTGCGCCATTTGATTCCGGAATCATGCTCATTTAATACTTTAGCGAAGGGCCATATAAAATTATCATCATTCACCAAATGAACAGATGTATTACCTCATTCACTCTTTTGCCATGCATCTCCTGCCAACAATATCAGCAAGGGCTCTAACACAAAAACTCATTAGATTCGTTGGCTGCAATGGAAAAACGTGGAGAGCTCCAACAAAGTATCTCGGGTGTGAAAGAAAGGACATAAACAGCCTCAAATTCAAAGATTTCTCAGATCTTACTCCGCATTACTTTATTTCATTGCCTTTCGAAATTAAACCATCCTTCCCTGCTTGCAACCCCAAGGCATGAGCAAACATTCTCTTTGCAGCTCCCAAATGCTCCCTTTGCAAGGAGTCTTTATCGATCCCATTCCCACTGCTTCCATTCTGAGCTGCTTTAAAATGAGGGCAAATCTTGTCAGTTTGCTTTGGAGCCATATTGCTTTTACTTGGTGATGATCCACTTGAGATATTATCATTGATTTTCACTTTTGCATGAGGGTTGCTATTTTGGCCCGATGGGGAGTCAGTCTTCTGAGAAGATACTGCTGATACCTTAGGCTCCCTGCATTGAATATCTAATGCATCTGTTTGCCCACTATGCTCTTTGCATTCCCCATTCGTAGCCTGATTGCATGGATTTATTCTGTGGCCTAGAGCATGTGCAATCATTCGGCGGGCGACCACAGGAACATTTCGTGGCTTCCGCTCCACAGGTTCAGAGACTTCACCCGAATTCATTGAAAATATTCGGTCACGAGCAACCAGATAAGCTGCTTTTCTCTCCTCAAATGAATGTTGAAGAGAAGGCATTTCTGTTGTCAACACTGAACATGAGCAAATTTAAGGTTGGGTACAACAATGGATGTTGTAGAAAAAAAAAACATAAATAAATGATCAAATGGGACTTCATTATTTTAATTTATTTAAGAAAAACAAAAAAATAGGCTTCAAATTTTGAGATGGTAATGGCCCTATAAAGTTTCTTCAGAGAAACATTAAGCTTTCAGTAACCATGGAAAAAGGGCTGCTGTTATGTGAAATGGATTTTTTTAACCTCCCATATTGTTGAACTTTATGCATTCTGAGCAAAAGATTTATTCCACTGGCTAATAATGTTCTTCCTTGTGCTACCGTATATGCCACTTTGTTGCAAGAACAGTGGACAAGGTCTAATGATCCAAGAAAAACATTAGTCATATATGCACTCATACTCTAAGAGGACAAATAAATGTTATAAGTGGAACTCCTTGGAATTAGGGGAGGGCAGCGGGGCCCCGCCCCTGCCACCTCCTGGGCAGGCCAGCAGCCTTGTAGGCCGGATGAGCGGTACCCCGCCCTCGTCTGGCCAGACATGCGAGGACGGGGGGCGGGACAGGGCTGGGCCACATCTGCTTTTCCCCCACCCCAGATATATATATATATATATATATATATATATATATATATATACTATAAGACTAAAATCTCCCCCCCCCAGTCTAACCCTAAAATCACTCTCAGTTTCTTCTCTCTCTCTCTCTCTTTCCCCCTGCAGCTTCTCCTCTCCTCTCCTCTCTTCTTTCTCAGTTTCTCTCCCTCTGCGATTTCTTATTTCTCTCCTCTTCTGCTTCTCCTCCTCTTCTTCTCCTACTCCTCCTTTTCCTATTTTCAGTTTTTGACTTTTCTTCTCGACGTCTTGAAGCATGGCCATGGAACCACGGCCATTCTTGCTGTGTGTCGTGGCAGTGATTTTATTATTAATATTTTTTTTTTTGTGCCGTGTGTCACTGTATGTACTTTGTAATTTGTGGGATTTTCTGTTGGATGATACATTTGTGGATTTTAGGGATGGATCTGTAGATTTGATGTTGTTTTGAAAATTTTTGGATTTTTTTGGTTGTTTTCCACTGTGGGTGGGCGGTGGATGGCAGGGGATGGACAAGGGGGCCAATCCACCCCCCGGCATGCAGACGGGGCACCCTACCCATGGGGTGCGGGGCTGGATTCCAGGCGGGGGCTGGGGGGGTGCAGGTAGAACCCCTACTCAGAATCATTACAAGGCATAATTCTGCCTAATAAAAGAAATCAAAGTGGGATTTGAAAAGCATCTCTATACAATAATTCACTCACCTGATGCGGGGACTTACAGTCTGCCCCCCCCCCCCCCCCCCCCCCCCCCCCCCCCAAAACAAAGAAAACCCTTGGCATCCTTGTTAAGGCCTACATATTGGTAGTGTTCCAGTGCCCATAGTATGGGGTAGAAGTCTACTCTACTCTATAAGTACTACTAGTTGAGTTTTCTATAAGTACTACTAATTGAGTTGAAGAATAAAACTCAAACCATATCAATTGTTTTACAGATCATTCTGCAAAGTCCTTTCTATTTTTCTTTTTTATTTGTTTTTGGCTTCCCCTCCTTTCTTACTGCTCAAAGATATATAAAAAAAAATTGTTATATCAAGTGTATACAGACAGAGGCTTACAATCTCCCCCTCCAAACCCTCTACATCCTTGTTAGGGCCTACGTATTGCAGCATTCCAGTCCACATGGAGTTATTAGTGGACTCTACTACCATTTGTAATGATCCAAGAAAGGTGCTAGTCACCTATACCCATATTCTTCAAAAGAATTAGTAAATATTACAATTGGAGTCCTCTGGATTCATTGTTAGGCCTGGTTCCATATACTAAAGAATTAAGATGAGACTAACACTCATGTAACTCTAACAATTCACCCATCCATCACAGGATCCAGGCATCGCTCAAGGCATGGAAGGCATATTTTAGCTATTACATATACAAATCTATTTCTTGCCAGTATGGCTTAGAAGACATGTTCTCCCTTCCTTCGTTTTATAACACTTATGAACTCAATAACTGGAGGTCATAGACATAAGCTTTTGGAGTGTTGGTGCATGTGATCATGGTTAATATTTATTTGAATATTCATCTAATATAAAGAATGATACAAGAATTTGAAGGGGTACAGAATGTAGTGATAAGTATGCTTTCTAACCAAGAGAACTTAACCAATAGCATCAAGAGAAAATCAACTCAATACTATCTGCTATCACAGTCAGCGCCATAAAAGTGATGTTTCAAAGCCCATATAATCCTTTAAAGAGGACAGGAAAAAGGTTACCTGGGAAGGCCTCTTTTTTTCTCAATAATTGATGTGAAACCATTGGAGATGGATGCTCTTCCGACTGCCACAAAATATCACTAACGAGGATGGAAGGTCTGCATTCCAAATATGTATGTCATTCAAAAGAGAAACATAACATGCACTGCAAAGCAGCTGCACACTAGCTAGGCTAGGCATTGATTATCTGTGACATCAATGTATATGTTGGTCCCCCGACTGCTGTATTTTCAGTATTTAACAATGATTCAAAAGTACCTCAAAATTAATAGATTTTCCACAAGTTGAAGGAGCAAACTTTGATTTCTCAAATTTCATGATCAGTCTTGAGGTTATAACATTTGTACACCCCCGGTTGCATGTTTAAATTGTGAAAACAACTTAGCTCTCACAACCAAAAAAATTAAAAATGAAAAAAAAAAAAATCCAATTTGACATATTATTATATTCTCCGTCTAATATATTAGACTCCCAAGATTCTCGCACACTGCTTAATTTTCAGAGTTTATTCGTTACTAAATCTTCATATTATGCCAGGTTCCAACAAAGAGGAGACTTATTCTTTTAACATTGTCATTTGATGTTACTTACTTAAGTAATAAAGGAATTGTTCATCAAACTTCATGCTCTTATACACCCCAATAGAATGGGGTGGCTGAACGCAAATCGCCATCTGTTAGATGTAACCCGAGCACTTTTACTACACATGCATGATCCTAAACGATTTTGGAGCGATGGTGGTCTTACTGTGTGTCACCTTATTAACCGTATGCCTTCACATCCTCAATGGTTCATGTTCCCTTCCTCTCTACCTTTTGCTCTCCCTCCAAAAATCTTTGGGTGTGTTTGTTATGTTCATAATCTTGGCCCAGGCTTTGATAAGCTTGATCCACGTACTACCAAGTGTTTCTTTGTTGGTTATTCCTAGACTCAAAAAGGATATCGCTGCTATAGTCCTGCTCTTAGACGTTACTTCACTATACTTCACTAGTGCTGATGTCACCTTCTTTGAGTCCATACCTTATTTCTTAGCAACATCTTCAGTTGTTGAGTGTGATCTTCTACCATTACCTACTCTTACCCTTTCTCCTGCACACTCACCCACCTAACCCTCAATGCCTTCCCTTGTTCCTTTATAGGTGTACTCGCGTCGCTTGAAGCCCCCCGGCTCCCATGCCTCCACCAACCTTATCTCTATCTTCAGATCCTGAGTTACCTAGTGCTTCAAACTCTCCACCTATTAATCTCCGAAAAGGTACTCGTTCTTGTGTTACTCAACATCTGATTAGCCAATATGTCTCGTCATGCCTTATCTCCATCTTTTTCATGCTTTACTTCTCAACTTTCAAAACTTTTTGTTCCAATTCAGGATGCTTTATCTGATCTGGAATGGAGGACAACTATGAAAAATGAAATGGATGCTCTTCACCATAATGGAACATGGGATCTTATTCCTCTACCACTTGCTAAACACCCTGTTGGTTGTAGATGGGTATATACAATCAAATTTCATCTTGATGGTTCTGTTGAACGTCTGAAAGCTTGCTTGGTTGCTAAGGGTTACACTCAAACTTATGGCATTGATTATGACGAGACTTTTCTCCCCGGTTGCCAAAATTTCTTCTATTCAAGTATTGATCTCTCTTGCTGCTAATTTGGATTGGCCTTTATTTCAGTTGAATGTTAAAAATGCATTCCTACATGGCGACTTAAATGAGGAAGTGTATATGGAGCAACCACCTGGGTTTGTTGCTCAGGGGGAGTATCGAGGTACTGTGTGCAAGTTAAAAAAGGCATTATATGGTTTGAAACAATCTCCGCGAGCATGGTTTGGGAGGTTCTCTGATGTTGTTGATGACATTGTAATTATTGGGAGTGACTCAGCTGGAATTACTAGGCTGAAACAATTTTTACATGATCAGTTTCAGACAAAAGGCTTGGGCAAACTTAGATACTTTTTTGGAATTGAAGTCGGTAGATCTAAAAAAGGTATTAACCTATCTCAGAAAAAATATGTACTTGACCTTCTGGAAGAAACTGGCATGTTAGGTGCACAGCCTATTGACACTCCCATGGACCCAAATCGTAAATTCTTGAAAGATGAAGGGGAGTTGTTTGGAGATCTAGGTCGGTATCAAAGACTTGTTAGAAAATTGACTTATCTTACTACCACTAGACTTGATATCTCTTATGCAGTGTGTAGTGAGCCAATTTCTACAAACGGCCAGGGTCTCACATTGGGATGTTGTAATCCATATTCTTCGTTATCTTAAGCGAGCTCCTAGCCTTGGAATATTGTATAGACCAAATGGACATCTTAGAATTGAAGCTTTTTCAGATGCTGATTGGGCTGGATCTCCTTCAGATAGGAGATCAACTACTGGATATTGTACTTTTGTAGGAGGTAACTTGGTTACATGGAAGAGTAAGAAGCAAACAGTAGTAGCTCAGTCTAGTGCAGAAGCTGAATACAGAGCAATGGCTCATACTACTAGTGAGCTGACATGGTTGCAACACTTTTTTCAAGAGATTGGGTTTCCATCTCCTGTCCCTCTTCAGTTACTTTGTGATAACAAAGCTGCAGTACATATTGCGTCTAATCCTGTGTTCTGTGAGAGAACTAAACACATTAAGATTGATTGTCACTTCATTCGGGATAAGATACTAAGTGGTGACATTTCTACACTCTTTGTGAAGTCTGCTGATCAACTTGCAGGTATGTTTACCAAACCACTGTGTTGTAGTCGGTTAAAGCTTATTTGTTACAAGCTAGGTTTATATGATATATATATGCCCCAGCTTGAGGGGGAGTGTTAGAGGACATGGCTGTAATTAGAATAGTTTATGTGTACAATGGTCATTTGTATGTAGTATGTATAGCAAGTTGAATGTCAATGAATATACGAATTTATTCTCTATGTTTGACTACAAGGCCCACAACTCCCCAAAAAGCTCTATGGTGTGTAAATAAATGGTTTGCTGATCCTCCACTAGACTTTCACATACAACAACAGTCTGCAATAATCTCCCTTCTCTTTCTTAGATTGTCCACAATTAAAATCTTCCTCAAAGCTTCTGTACATCCAATGAATGCAACTTATCTGAAGAGTTAATACCCCTATTCCAAGGAAGCATGACAAAGAGGACCCTCTCGAGGCAGTATCCTCACCTTAACAACTTTAGTGACAAATTGACAACCCTTATCTCCCATTAGTGAATTTACAATTTCTTTACCATGGAATGTAAACATAATTAAACAAGTTGAAAAAGGGAACACGACCCAAGTATACAAAAAGCAAAAACAAAATAAAAAAGAAAAGAAAACACAAGGAAGGCAATGAAAGAAATCTTCTATTCCTAACATCCTAGACACCAAAAGTTCTAGTAAAGGAGCTTTCTTTCATTGCCTTCCTATGAGTATCTCCAGTTTGAAGGAAAGGATCAGCAGCGGTAGTATGATTTTATCAGTTCGAGTTTGGAAAGAGTAATGCTATGCAAAAGAATATGATAAAAAAAAGCACAAAGTGAGTGCAGAAGGACATGAAAAACATAGTGTTGATCCAGCAAGAAGAAAAGTTTGCATCTGGGCAGTGGTAGCATAAAGGTCCTTGATGATTGAAGATGTTCCACTGCTTTACTAGTAGCTTACACATGCAGTACCAATCAATAATAATTTGTTACTTTTTCTACATCATCCCCTACTAAATTCTGTTCCAATGCTGCCGAGTAAAGAAAGCTACTTTCAGACGAGCTTTATCTCACCAAATGCATTTACGAGGAAATCCAATAACCTTCCCTCCTTTGAATACCAGATTAAGTACTCAATTCAAGCTTTGTATCATACCCAATGACCATGTCATCCCTTTCCTTCCTAACTCTAATTCCAAGTCAGCACTCTAAAAAGTTGGAATTGATCAGAATAAACAAAACTTTGGACCGACCTATCATGTCTCTTCCCTCCAGCTCCAAATAAAGTCTTTTGCCTCCCCACAATGAAAGTCAGATACTGGTAGGAAGAAACTTCCACCATTAGACCTACACCGCTTATGCTCAATTAGAGTTTTTAAGTTGCCTTAAAAGACCATAAGAACCAGTGCATCCAAATTGACAGTAGGAAGAATCAGGCTCCATCCTTCAGCAAGTCTCATGATCAGTCTTCAAAATTTGGGCTTCATTTGTTTCTTTGAGAAGAAATTTTTCTTCTTCTTTGTTTTGCAAAATTAGAAGGGTGTCGTCCTGGTGATAAGTCAGCAGAAAAAAGAATTCAAAAACTTAAGGTCGCCACTCATAAAGTTCCAAAAGTCCAAAAAGGAATAAGATGATAAACCACTAGTTGCTGTCAGCTAAGGCTGTCAACAGCTCAAGCTTGGCTCAAACAAAATTGAGTTGTGTTCAGTCTGCTTATTTAATAAAACAAGCCTGAACACAATTTTGGGATCGTTTATAAAAGGAATCAGCAGGAAAAATTCAGTTTGACTCATATAAGCTTGATGAAAGTACTCATATAACAGCTCGGCTTGACTTATTCTAAGCCCATCTCCACACACACACACACAGAGATGCATGATTTGAGATTACACTTATATATGATCTACGTTAATCAGTAGTGTTATAGATGTGCCTATAAAAAAATTATTGTTGTTCTTTCTCTAAGTCTGAAATTAGAAGTAAAACAGTTGACATTCAATTCAACTGCTAAAAAATAAGAAGCGTTATAGATGTATAACACATATTATACGACATTTTCTTCAAGTGAGGCACCACATCTAATTAAAAGCGATAGGGCACAAGCAAAGTACATTGGGGGTATGCAAAGGGGAATGCCTATCTTAAGGAAGGATTGGGTTGCGCAAAAGAGTTAAATCTACAAAACTGCAAAGCAATTTACAACTATGTAAAGGCACCCAGCCAGCTAATGAAGTACGTACACCAAAAGTTTCTAGGAAATAATCATGTTTATTCACTTACATTGTTGTATCTGAGCATCTCTCCAACACTAAGTGCCGGTCATCTCCTTCACCAACAGATGAGTGGGAAAATCTAGCACCAATCAATCAAACAAGGTTATTAACGGAAGAACAGTAGATGAGAGATAGATATGTATCAATCAATAGAGATGTCCTCCAATATAAGCACCAAAGCAATAATATAAATCAACTTTTTTATAAGTAAAAGTAATAATATGTCATATTGCAAACACAAGAAATTTGAAAGACAAATACCCAAATATTTCAGCAAGGCGATGCAAGAGAAGACGACTATATGCGTCCATTGGTTCCAACTCCAGGACACCATCTGAACTGCAAGCAAACATTGTTTTTACTGGTTTGATAAAAGTTAAAGCTAAGGTATGCTTTACAAAACTTTAAGGAAGCAATTCTTCATCCATGCACGAAGTAGCCATAAAAGGTAGAAATAGGCTAGAAATCAATATCAGGAACAAGACAGATGCAACAAAAAACTACAAAAAAAACTGGCTACTTCATGAGTTCTGACATAGGCATGGAAAAACATAAACATGTGAGAGAGAAAGAGAGAGGCCCGACTGTTGCTTCCAGTTGCAAATATACTTCTGTTTTGTCGATCAAGCATTTTTTTGCTTCTCTAGTTTTCAGAGTTTTCCTTTGCTTAGTTTTCTCTCCGTACGAAGCCTAACCCGTATGTGAACAGTGATTCAAGAGAAACCCTAACCTTCCTATCCTGCCGCCACCCCCACCCACCATTGATCGGAGAGGGACACCACAGTCACAGACAAGGCCGACGGGCCCCAGCGTCCTCACTGAGGGCCGTCGGCGTCGGTTCGTCTCTAGTGAACACTTTTTTTTTTTGTTGGCGTCGGTCACTATGCACTTTGAATCCATCACAGAACTGATCGACAGACCCAGGCATCTCCGTCGTGTGGCCTCCGACGTCGATCTTTCTCAAGCGACTGGTATTTTTTCTGCTGCTCTTCCGTTTCCTTCTCTGGTGATCTGCGATCTGAGCCTTTCCATTAGCCACCACTACAGACTATTTCGACGAACTCCAACAACCACATTGTGGGCATCCAACGTCATCCTCCGGCGACTGGAAGTTCTCCGTTATCTCAAGGATTTTTTGCAAGAAAATCTGTGAACTCAGGGCCTCCAACAGATTTGTGTTTTACCTTAGGATGAAGTGGGAGCAGTAGGGAGCACTAGGAATAGATTTGCAGTGGGATTTGACAATGACGACGAAGCATGATGCAGTTTCATCCCAGTTGGAAGGTGAGAGGTGGTTGAAAGTGGAATAAAAAACTTTCGTTTTTACAAAAGAGGGAGGAAATATCTTTCGTATTTCTGAACGTAGCAAAAGGATAGCTAAGTTCATGTGTCTAGGGTGGACGACAGCTTCGTGGGTGGCTAAGGGGATTGAGGATTGTTTAGACCTTAACTACCATGAAGGTTTCTTCAGAGAGCTAAGGATGGGTAATGGAGTTTTTAGCATTCAACATCATGTTAATGCAAGGGGCAGTTTTTTGCAGCTCTCAGAATTCCATAATGGAAGGAGGAAGGGTTTGTTGGTGATTCCGGAGGGTGCAAATGGCATTGGATGGAAAGGCTTTCTGCAGTCCATTCTAAGTGTCACCGAATCCAAAGCCACTTCTCAAAGTGGAGAGTTTGTTGATGGGAAAACAATGGGAAGGTCTTCCTCAAACAAAGGTGCTTCGTACGCAACGGTGTTGAAGTCACTAGCAGGTAGTCAGGCCGAAACCAGCTCAGCGTTAGAAAGAAAGGGCAAGGCACTTGTAGGAGACAAAAGACCTCAAGTGACTTTGGGAGAGTTGGAAGGGGTCTTGTTGGATGTCAAATCTCAATTGAAGGGAGTTATGGATTATGTAAGAGATCTAATGATTAAGGTGGATAAAGGGCTAGACCTAGTCGTGGGTACAAGTGTGCCGGAAAGTGTGCAGGCAAAGGGTGCGTCAACGATAGGGTCGTTGGACATGCCAGTGTCACTATGCCTTCTGAGGGAGCTGTAGGGTCTCATGCACCAATTACAGATGTAGTTGGTCCTTCTGTCCAGTATTCATTTGTAGTTAAAGACAGGGGTCCCTCCAAGGTCTCGAGTATTTTGGAAGAAACAGTCGAGCCACTTTTAGAAGATGCAAACGGGGTAACAAAAGGTACTGCTTCCCCTCTTGAGGAAGCAGTACGGTCAGACAAAGTGGCACGTCAAGGATAGTCGAGCGGTGGAGCATATATACAAAATGTTGATGGAGGGGAGGAACCTATAATGGTAACCGATGGAGGGGAAAACAACCATATACCTATTGAGCAATCATTTGGCGAGAAGGACGATTTGTCATTGGTGCCTCGTGTGGGGGAAGGTTTAGAATTGTCAGTGGAGCCTCGTGTGCGGGAATGTTTAGAGTCGGGAGTGTAGTCGGGTACTGTGGCTGGGGATAACGCCATTCCCCTGGTTTCTCTTCCTCCGATTAACAATATAGCGGGTTCAACAGCAGATTGAATTCTGAATAAAGATAATGAGTTTCTACAAACCCTGGGACTTTCATATGGAGAGCAGAGAGAATATGAAGGCCAATTTAAAGCACTACTAACTGCAATCGAGGCGAGCCACACGCTTGAAACCAAATCTAAGTTTAAGAAAAGCAGGGAGTTAAAGAATCTTTCTTGGGCAATCAACTACGATACTAAGGGAGCTAGCTCAAGTTGAGGGAAGGCTAAAGGGAGGGCTTTGTGAAGACATTCCCATAGTGGGATGTAGGGGATGGGGTCGGGGAGGTGTATCGATAGTTTTCCAATTCGGGCTTGGTATATTTTGGGTAGGTTTTCATGGGCTTTTGGGTCATTAGCAGCTTTCTTGTATGGGCTAGGTGTTTTTCTTGTATACTCCAGTGTACTTGGTTACTCCTATTGATATATATATCTAATATTATTACTTATCAAAAAAGAGAGAGAGAGAGAGAGAGAGAGAGAGAGAGAGTCCCTTTTGCCTAATCTTGTGGTCAAATGGACACAAAACAGGCCATGAAAGAGGTTTAAGCCCTATGATTAAGCTGCGAGAGAAAAAGGGGGCAGACACACAAACTTCAAAGCTTAAAAACATTATATATATTAGCAGGTTATAAAGTCTACCTGGTATCATCCTGAAGGAAGTTGACCAATGCCTCTTCCACTGAGAGAACAAGATGCTTGGAACGAAGATTGTCCTTAACAAGAAAAGCCAATTCTTCAACCTGTATGTCGGTGATAAAAATGAAAAATCAATTTGACAAATATAATCTTGTATTTCAATGAAAAGGATAAATTTTGTTTCAGATGAGATGTATCAATACATGAGATTGATAAAACTACTATTAGACATAAACATTTGAAATATGTCCAAACAATTTGCCAGAACAAGCACAGTAACAGTCATGCAAATTATTGAACAGCACTGCCCTATAGGATACCTTATTTGTATCAGCTTAGCAAATAAGTACTAACAACAAGCAGACTTGGAAGAAAGGGAGATAATGAAATAACTTTCTACAGAGAGAAGAAAATGAAAGAAAAACTCACAATAACTTGTAATGCAAGGACATCAAAAGTTTGTACAAAGTTCCAATGCAACAACCTGTCTGTACCATGTCAGAAGGGAAAGCCTTGCTGATACAAATAGAGAGAGACACACACAGAGAGGAATGTATTCTTATATGCTAGGCACAGGATATACAAACGGATCAAGTTGATTGCTTGAACATGAGGTTCTCTGGATTTTCTTTTGCAATGAAATTGAACTAGTTGATGAGAGGAGGATGGGAGTCAACTACAAGTTGGAAGTTTGGAGAGAACCTAGCTGTATCGAGTGCAAATTTGGTAACAGCATAATAGAGATGGAAGGGCTACCAAACCTGATGATCAATAGATACCAAAAAGCAATCACTTTCAGCATATTGTATATAAAATATATAAGACCCCTTATATTTTATGGTACAGGAAGTTGGGAATTGAGAAGCAGTATTGACATAAAATAAACATAACATTGATAACATACATTTCGGATACAACAATCTCTCCTCCCTCCCTCCCTCCCTCCCTCATAGCAAGAGAGAATGTTAAGATGGATGCGACAAAATCCTAGGAAAGAAAAACTAAGGAATGAAGTCATCTATTTGAATGTATATTATACCAAAGGATAACATTAATGCCATACATTTTGGATACAACAATCACTCCTCCCTCCCTCCCTCTCTCCCTCCACAGAAATTCCAGAATTTGTCTCACTTGGGTCCAAGATGGAGCATATTGAGGAAATGATAAAGGAGAGTTGTTTAAGCCAATTTGGAAATATGCAACGAAAACCAATTAATACACCACATGACACGGGATTGACCCCAACTATTTGATTTGGATTCCATACTGCTAACCCCAATTTAATTGGGAGGAAGAGTTACCGCTGAAGAGTTTGTGTACAGTATCATTAATTTGAATTAAATATCATAAATTTATTCTTTGACACTCTTCCTATATCTAGACAATAGTTTTGAAGCATACCCAGTCAGTTAAGAAATTAATTCATAATAGTGCAGAATGATATGTTAAATAAAAACGTGACACAGGATTGACCAATTCAATTAGAAACATTGCCAGAATAGAGTTTAGCACAGTATCATTAACTTGAATTAAAAGTATTTCTTTTCTTATAAAAAAAAATTAATTTGAATTAAATCTCATATATGTACTCTTCACACTCTTCCTAAAGCTAGACAATTTTTTAAGCATACCCTGTTAGTTACGAAATTAATTCATAATGACTTTTCACGGCGCAATAAAAGTACAGTCCAAGTTATACAATTGTTTCCACCTTCTTAAACCTCAGTATATCTTCAATAAAATGGAATCAAGCTTGATATGCTTAATTCTTCAAAATATATTGGATTCTTGACCAGAATCACAAAAAAATGGAAAACAATATTCATCATCTACTGCATTATATAGACCAGCACCAAATTAGATCCTGGAAAAAAAATGGGATCTATGCTTTGTAAAGTATGATATAAGTTCTGCGCAAGGATGACATGCACAAATCGAGAAATGGTCCAAATTTTTAGACTTATCAAAAAAAGTTTTTCTTAGATTTAAATGCAAATTCAATCAATTTGTTTCATCAAGGCTTTCAGTGCAACAATGCTAAACATATTAATGTATAGATACCTATGAACTTGTACACAACACACGGAACATTTAATGCATATATCTTTGACCAAACCTTCCAAGATTGATATCATTGACTGAGATCAACCAAACATCTCATATGCACTACATGCCAAATTCAACTCTACAGTGTCTTATGACTCAACTGCGACCATAAATGTTAGCATAGAACTAAACATCCTCCACTCAATCCCCTTGCATACGTCTCCACGCAATTAAACTCAAACTCAAAACATTCACTTCTCTACCAAGCATGGCCGGCCTTTGCCTTAAAAATCTTCAATTGTTTTCCTCTTTTGTAACATCAATTGACAACCCAACTAAGAAAAATTTTGTCTCTATTCTTTTTACATTTTTTCCTGTTTTGTCCCTGTTACTACAATCCTTTTTTCCATTAAAAAATATCCGCTTTCAGATTGAAAATTAAAGATCGGGGCAGATAACACCCGCCTACCCTAATTAAATTAGCGAAATGCATTCTCATTTACAAATCACAATTCCCGGTTCATAAATACATGGAATTAAACCATAATATCAACTACGATTTCATATATCAGCACCACAGGAAAAGACCCGTTTCGAGCATTATTTTTGTACTTACTAAAAAATTGTCTTACTGCGTGTGTAGGTGTGTGCGAGAGAGAGAGAGAGAGAGAGAGAGAGAGAGAGAGAGAGAGAGGTTGAGAAACATACCATAGCGAAATGGGTCATGCTCATGTTGAAGTAGCAGAGGAAAAATCAAAAGGGAATTTCGGAGGAAGCTTGATACAACGCAGGTGTATCAACAAGAGAAAGAGTGCGAGAGGGACTTTGCTGAATGAAGGCAAGAGATATTCTTGAAGTTGAACAGGCGGATTGTACTTGTAGTTTTGGATTTGCTTTCTTTCTTCTTTTTCAATTATTTATTTATTTATGTTTTCATTTTCTAAGCATTGGACGGTGCGTTTTTTTGTTTTGTTTTTTACCCTTTTTCACCGAGTCGTATTTGTACCAGGAAAAGCCAATCATGCATTCGGTTAGGCGGCTAGCCCATGTTTTTTTTTTTCTTTTTTTTTTTTTTTAAAAGTGAGACAATCTCAAATATTTTACCAATAATAATAATAAAATAATATTAAATATTATGATAAATAGATAAAAAATAATAATAAACTAATAAATAATAGTTGAATATTCTCACAATACTTCACTACACAAACTATCTTTTAGTAATATTAGATATAGTTATTGAATATGTAAACATTGTACAATTCTTTTGGAAGTAATAACTTGTTTACAACTATGTAATAAAATAATATTATTTTAAATATTATTTTGATTTTACCTTTAATTTGATGGATTTAATTTTAATAAAAAAATTATTATTATTAAAGTTGTCTAAAATTAGAAGGAAAATTATAGGAATCCCGTTGGGAGATCCCGTTGATGTCCCGCTCAGGCTTTTAAAAATAATTTTTTTCACATCATTTTTTAACACTTTTAAATAATTTTTAAAAAAGTCAAAAAATTCATAATATTATTAAACTATATTTTCTTAATCACTATGTAAAAAAAAAAAAAAAAAAAGCCAAAAAAAAAACTGAACGGGACATCAATTGGATCCCTAGCATTGTCTAAATCATAAATATGTTATAAGTATATCACTAGTCAACCCCAAGGGGTTGGCCTATGTTGTAAAAGCCTTCGTCTTGGGTATCGCATCTCAAGGTCTAAGGTTCAAGATTTTATAAGTGCAAACAATCATCTGGAGCCACATCCTGATAAAAGACTAGTGACTTATCTAATTCCATGTATAGAAAATTTTTGAGAGTGTAGTGTACGGAACTGAAATTTATCCTGTAGAGATAGGTTCGAATGACTCTTGCCTTGGAGAGGTTTCCTCCCTCCAAATCATGAAAAAAAAAAAAAAAAAAAAAAAAAAAAAAAAAAAAAAAAAAAAGAGAGAAGGAGAAGAAGAAGAAGAAGAAGAAGAAGGGTCTGTCACTACTCATGAAAAATAATAATTACAGCGAGATGTCGCCTCCAATGAAGGTTCAAACTTGAATCGTGCTATAGAAAGGTGCTCTAGTACAATTAAACACTGTTGATGTGATTTTTCATTTCTTTAGAATAATGAAAGAACGTTTTGCTAGATAAGAAAACGATCATTCAAATCATTTTGGGCCTGTGAGATCGGGAACACAATTAATGGGAGAGGAACTCAACAAAGAGAATGATGATAGGATTCTCGTTATGGTAGTGTCTCCTTTCAATAGGATTCTCGTTATGGTAGTGTCTCCTTTTAATAGAATCCAAGATGATTGTCATACGTCATGTTTGAAACGGTTAAAAGATTGGAGTGATTAGTTTCTAAAATTGGAATTGAGTGGTTTACTTATACTGGGGTTTTATTGTTCGCTTTGCAGTGGGTCCCACTAGTTGGGTTGCTAAATGTGACACAATCCGTAAATTTAAAAAGAACGCGACACGAAATTAGTAGGTTTGAATTTGATGTTAATAGGTTCGGATCAAAACTAATTGACCCGTTAAGACACAACTTATAAATTGGTCAATAAAGGGTCAACTTGTTTAATCCGAAATTAACCCGTTTTGATCCCTTTAGATTTTATTTCAAATTACAATTTTATTATTGTTGAGTTGTAATATTGATATTTTTTAGTATGCTTATGTTTTTATTGTTAGGATTATAATATGAACATGTGCTCATATTTATTATTGTAGGGTTGGTAATATTAATTTTATTGCTCGATAAAATTTGAAACATTGATATTTTTTATTAGTAGGTAGTCTTATTTTTTTTTAAAAAAAAATATTGTAGTTAGTAGCTACTAATAAATATATATTTTAATTTTTATATGAATTTATGTTAATCAGGTCAAATGAGTTATGCTTCTTAGTTTAATCCATTTACATAAAATGAGTTTAAATAAATCGTGTCATGTTGAACTTTGTTTTAATTACTTATTAAACAGGTTAAAACGGATAACACTACACGATTTATTATCTAAATGAGTCGGATTAGAGTTTGATATATTTAACTTAACTGGTCGAGTTCGGATTGATTTATATAGTCGAATATTCATGACTTGATACGAATACGACTTGAAAACATGAGTTTCTACCGCTACCCACTAGCCAACTTTATCCCCAGTAGTTGTTTGCGCTTCCCATATAACTAGTTTGACCAATCAAGCTTGAGTATCTTGTTTGTTCTCTCAATCGGGTAATCTTTATCCTTCGACATTGTGGGTAGTCTTTGGTAGGAGTTTTTAAGGCTTCGTTTGTTTTCATAAAATTTTTTAACTGATCATCTCATCTCATCCCACTTAATTATTACAACTTTTCTAAATTTCTATATAAAATAAAATAAACAATTCAACTTTTTCAAATCTCAAAATAAAAATAATATTAAAAATATATATTCTAACAATATTTTATTCAATTTTTAACTTTAATCTCAATTTATCTCATCTCATTTGTGAAAACAAACGAGCCCGACTTGTGGCTCAGTACTTTGCCTTACTGTTATCCCTTGTCGGATGTTCTTGATTCCTTTACCTCACTCGTTGTTTCGAACAAGGTCTTGTTTGTGCCTCGATCATTTGATTCCAAGTGAGGTATTCCCTTGTATTTGACATTTAATTCAAAGTACAGTCATCTCTTTTGCATAGTTCATTTAATCTCAAGCAAGATATTCTCTCATTTCGAGTGAATTTAATTTCAAGTAAGGTCTTTTTGTCTCTTGATAATTTCATTTTGGACAAAATCTCTTTGTGTATTACTCATTTGATTCCGACTAAGGTCTTTTCTAAACCCTCGCTCATTCAATTTCGAATAAGGTTTTTTGTGCCGCACTCATTTGATTTTGAGTGAGGCTTCTCTTGCGTCTCCTCCATTCGATTCCAAGAGAGGTCTTTTTGCGCCTTACTCATTTGATTTCAAGTGAGGTCTTATCTTCTACATTGCCCATTCAATTTCGAGCAAGATCTCTGTGTCTTGCTCATTTTATTCTCAACGCAGTCTAGTTGTGCGAGCAAGGTCTTCTTTTGTCTCCTTCATTTGAATTCGAGCGAGGTCTAAACTCCTTGAATCTCTGCTTGAATTTGCACACATTCTAACGTTTCTACCACTAAGTAAATATGGTAGGATCTTTGACTCAATTGATTCAGCCAATTGCAGTAAAGGATTTAAAGCAAATTGCGGATGCCAACATTCAGGAAATTTATGCTCATTTGATTGTTAGATACTAAGACCAGGCATTGTTAGATAGGCGTGGACGTAGGCATATTTTATATGACATATGAAGTGACCTAATGAGTGTTTTTGCTTCATCCCTCTTTTCATTATCGTCTTGATCATTGTAATTTTGAGCATCTTGACCTGAATTTCCCTTCTCATTCTGGACTTTCCACACGATTTTCGACAAAACATTCTCTCTTCTCATTCTGGACTTTCCACTCGATTTTGGACAAAACATTCTCTCTCTGTGCCTCCTTTTATTTTTTGAAAATCAATAGACATTTCATAACCTGAAGTCGTGGAGTTCTATGGACTTACATTGGCTTACAGGGTATTAAAACACCGCTCGGTGTTACTGCTAGTTGTAAAATTAATTTTTTTTTTTTCTATTTACATTTTTTAATATATTTAAATATGTTTAAAAAGTAAAAAAAAAAAATACATCAATACATTTATAATTACTTTCTTCATTATTCAGTTAAAAAAAAAAATACCGAACGGTCAAACCGAATGGTATAGTTTGAGTGGCATAATAGAGTTTTTCTTAAAACAATGCAACAAATAAAAGGTGACATCAGTCTCAATAATTTCACAAATTCAGCAGTACACTACTACTGTGTATTTAAAATGGTACAATGTACATTTTTTTTCTTTTTGCCGTATCAGAGAATGATAAGTAATGAATTATGATAGTTTTATAAATCAGATAACGCAAGTAAAGGGTGCTGCTGCAGAGTCGCCGAACTGAAAACGATTCAAGAACACATCGCCTTCTCGAGTACTTCCTGCAATTGTCCGTTCTGTATGCGTCTGCAGCCAAAAGATGTAATTTTTAAAAGAAATTCACAAATGAGAAGAAAGCAGCAAAAATGCATACTTGCTTGTTATTATAAGATATATCATCTATATATATCATAGCTAGCTTCTAAATTTTGATAAGGGTCAACTCGTTTAATCCGAAATCAATCCATTTTGATCCTTTTAGATTTTATTTCAAATTACAATAATAATTGAGTTATAATATTGATATTTTTTTTAATATGCTTATATTTTTATTGTTAAGATTGTAATATGAACATGTGCTCATATTTATTATTGTAGGATTTGTAATATTGATTTTATTGCTTGTTAAAATTTGAAACATTGATATTTTTTATTAGTATGTAGCCTTATTTTTTAAAAAAAATAATGTAGCTAGTAGCTACTAATAAATATAGATTTTAACTTTTATATGAATTTATGTTAATTGGGTCAAATGAGTTATGCTTCTTAGTTCAACCCATTTACATATAATGCGTTTAAATAAATCGTGTCATGTTGACCTTTTTTCTAATTAATTATTAAACAGATCAAAATTGGTAACACCACATGACCTATCATCTAAATGAGTCGGGGTTAGAGTTTGATATATTTAACTTAACTGGTCGAGTTCAGATTGATTCATATAGTCAAATGTTCATGACTTGATATGATATAAATACGACCTAAAAACACAGAGTTGCCACCGCTACCCACCAGCCAACTTTATCCCCAATAGTTGTTGCGCTTCCCATAAAATTAGTTCGACCAATCAAGCTTGTGAATCTTGTTTGTTCTCTCCATCGGGTAACCTTTATCCTTCAACATTGTGGGTAGTCTTCTGGTCGGAGTTTTTTAGACCTTATTTGTTTTTAGAAAAATTTTCAATTCATCTCATTTAATTATTACAACTTTTTTAAATTTTCATACAAAATAAAATAAATAATTCAACTTTTTCAAATCTCAAAATAAAAATAATATTAAAAATATATATTTTAACAATATTTTATTCAATTTTTAACTTTAATCTCAATTTTATATCATCTCATCTGCGAAAACAAACGAGTCAGTGTATTGTATATCGAAGGGCTTAACCCTCAGCCTCATGGCTCAGTACTTTGCCATATTATTATCCCTTGTCGGATGTTCTTGATTCCTTTACCTCACTCGTTATTTTGAACAAGGCCTTGTTTGTGCCTCGATCATTTGATTCCAAGTAGGTATTCCCTTGTATTTGGCATTTAATTCAGAGTAACGTCTTCTCTTTTGCATGGTTCATTTAATCTCAAGCAAGATATTCTCTCATTTCTAGTGAATTTAATTTCAAGTAAGGTCTTTTTGTCTCTCGATTATTTCATTTTGGACAAAATCTCTTTGTGTCTTGCTCATTTGATTCCGAGTAAGGTCTTCTCTAAACCATCACTCATTCAATTTCGAGTAAGGTTTTTTGTGCCTCACTCATTTGATTTTGAGCGAGGCTTCTCTTGTGTCTCTTTCTTTTGATTTCAAGAGAGGTTTTCTTGCACCTTGCTCATTTAATTTCAAGCGAGGTCTTCTCTTCTGCATTGCCCATTCAATTTCGAGCAAGATCTTTGTCTCACTCATTTTATTCTCAACACAGTCTATTTGTGCAAGCAAGGTCTTCTTTTGTCTCCTTCATTTGAATTGGAGTGAGATCTAAACTCCTTGAATCTCCACTTGAATTTGCACACATTCTAACCGAGGAAGGCATAACGTAGTTTCGACCACTTAAATGAAGGAGACAAATGAAGACCTTGCTCATTGGCTTGGCCTCGCTCGAATGAAGGAGACAAATGAAGAGCATTCTCATTGGCTTGGCCAAATGTATCTTCAAAATTTAGTCAATATCACATTTTTTTACATTTGTCTATTTCATTTAAATTCAATCCCCACATTAGATTAGTCATTCACTCTCTATATTATAATAAAATCTTATTAAATTAATATTTTTTTATTTAATTTATTTGCATCACATTTTATAATTCTACCAATTTAATATTAATAATAATTATATTCTAATTAAATGGATATTAAAAAAATCATATTTTCAAAAGTCATTTAATGCTAATAACAAAAAATATTTGATTAAACTCATCTAAAATTCTATTTAAATTTCTTAATTACAAACCAAATAGTATTTTTTCTTGGAATGAAAAACTAATATTTTAATATTTGCTTGGAGTGAGAAATTAATATTTTAATGTTTTGGTGAATCAATTGTGATTTTCCATCTTTGGCTAACCACTGTAGCAAAAGTCTATCTTATTTTAGGTTTGGTCAATCCAATGTGAAGTGTTTTTAACATCAATTATATAAATTTTAGCTAACTTTGCCAAGCCAATGTGAATATGATAGGATCTTTGACTCAATTGATTCAGCCAATTGCAGCAAAGGATTTAAAGCAAATTGCGGATGCCAACATTCAGGAAATTTATGCTCATTTGACTGTTAGATACTAAGATCAGGCATTGTTAGATAGGCGTGGGCGTAGGCATATTTTATATGACATATGAAGTGACCTAATGAGTGTTTTAGCTTCATCCCTCTTTTCATTAACGTCTTGATCATTGTAATTTTGAGCCCCTTGACCTGAATTTCCCTTCTCATTCTGGACTTTCCACACGATTTTCGACAAAACATTCTCTCTCTGTGCCTCCTTCTATTTTTTGAAAATCAATAGACATTTCATAACCTGAAGTCGTGGAGTTCTATGGACTTACATTGGCTTACAGGGTATTAATATCGCTCGATGTTACCGCTAGTTGTAAAACTATTTTTTTTTTCTATTCACATTTTTTTAATGTATTTAAATATTTTTTTTTAAAAAAAAAATACATCAATATATTTACAATCACTTTCTTCATTATTCAATAAAAAAAAAAATACTGAGCAGTCAAACCGAGCGGTATGGTTTGGATGGCAGTAAAGTTTTCCTTAAAACAATGCAAGTAATAAAAGGTGACATCAGTCTCAATCATTTCACAAATTCAGCAGTACACTACAACTGTGTATTTAAAATGGTACAATGTACATTTGTTTTTTTTGCCGTATCAGAGAATGATAAGTTATGAATTATGATAGTTTTATAAATCAGAAAACGCAAGCAAAGGGTGCTGCTGAAGAGTCGCCGAACTGAAAACGATTCAAGAACACATCGCCTTCTCGAGTACTTCCTGCAATTGCCCGTTCTTGTATGCGTCTGCAGCCAAAAGATGTATTTTTAAAAGAAATTTCACAAATGCGAAGAAAGCAGCAAACATGCATACTTGCTTGTTATTATAAGATATATCATCTATATATATCATAGCTAGCTTCTAAATTTTGCCTTTAATTTATTGGGCAATATTTAACAGTACTCTTCATCCCAAGTCTTGTTATCCTTTATCGCTTGTTGATGTGGCACATTTTAAGTGGTTATATATGTCAACCACTTAAAATAGACCACATAGCGAGTGTGACTTGAGACAATAAAATATATGATGAAGAAGGCAATTCTCTTAAAAAATAGCTTTGAACTCGTATGCTGCTTTCACCTAGTTATCCTTAGAATGAGATTCCTTAACCCATCAAATGTCCAAGATTACAACAGAAGTAAACCAATAAAACTAAAGAGGGAGGGAGGGAAGGGGCACACAATCCTAGTCAATTCCACACGCACGCAAGGTATGTATGCATAGCATGTGGTTGTATTGGCAGTTTTAATCTCATTCTTAATACTATCATATGTATACTACATACACGCGCACATATTAATAAATTAAGTGTGCGAATACAAAATGTTGTCCAAGTATAATAATGAGTAAAATAATGAATTACACATTGCACAGTGCCGGGACCAAACAAATTACTTATGAAGGGACAGGCCAAAGCTACTGATGACAAGGCTTGGTACCCTGAGGACAAACCGCAACTACCTATAGATATAACCTTAGGGGTGGGACTCTTGTATTGCCCTTTGATGAGTAATGCTACTCATTATCCCAACTTCCATCATCCTTCCATCATTCTATGATGTGGCATTCTATGATGTGGCATTAGGTGATAGGAAATTATTTATTACATTTTACTTGTAAACCTATCATTTAATGCCACATCATGAGATGATGGAAAGATGATGGAAGTTGGGATGATGAATAGATTTTTTCTTTATAGATTGTCTTCACAATACAAATCTCACACTTAAGCAATATGAGACTCTTGTATTGCCTTCGCAGGATTACTACACTTCAACTTACACAAAATATGCACTAACAAATTTAAAAACTACATAGTTTTTAAATTATAATCATATTTACAAATTTAAATTTACAATTTAGGTCAAGAAATGTGTTTTTGATCAATTTTGAACCCAAAAATAATTTTTGGGCCTAGTGAACTATAATCCATTATTGAAGTGGTCTGGGGACGAGGCGGATTGGGAGTCCGCCCCTGCCCCCATCCCCCTGATGCTTAGGGTGGGGTACCCCACCCCTGGGATGCGGGGGCGGGGAGGTGGGCTACCCCCCACCATACATGGGCCGGGGGGTGGGAAGGGGGGCTACCCCGCACTGTATGGTGCTAGTCGCACCCCTATATAACCTTATGGATAAAGTCTAGGCCCTTTTATGGATGCTAAGGAAGAAGTTTTATTAGAAACGAATGCATAGGAGAAGTCCATCTACACAGGAAATATACAAAAGAAAACATTGACGTAAATTCTAGGAAACGGAAAGCAACATAAAAAAATCATGAACGGAAGATCCGTTAGTCACTAAAGCAGAAAACCAAAATAGCGCAGAGTGCACAAAGAAATTCCAAAGTTGCTCCAAAGTATGCACCTTGTCGTTAAAGCACCACTCAATTCCTTTCCATCCAAATGCACCACATGAGACACAAATGGACCATCTTCCAAGCCACATCCACTTGAGTGCAACCATGAAACCTTTTTTCCGGTCCCATGCACTGTACCCTCTGAAGTTTCCCTCCATGGAACTGGCTAAATCGCTGGCTTTTCACCAAAGGGTGTGGTTCCAAAGGATTGTTTGCACCCATGAGATGATGAAACCCTTTCCAACATGCTAGAAGATCTACCACTCTCGAACGCATCACCCAAGCTAAGCCAGTTCTACAAAAAATGCCATCCCATCCCTTAAAGCCCTTGCCACCTCACAATGCAAGAGTAGATGATCGACAGTTTCCCCATTATTTTTACACATGTAGCACCAATCTTGACATTATTCAATATCAAAATTTTCCCAACAGAGGTAGTCCCAAGTGAAGAAAACAACTTTGGAAGGCACGTGAGACCTCCAAATACACTTCCAAGGAAAATGAGGACTATTATGAGAAGTCAACGGCTTATAGTACGAACGAATAGAAAACTTTTTACCCCCCTTAGACTTCCACAACATCTTGTCCTCATCATTACCACCAAGTCTCAGAGAGTATAAAAAACTGTAAAAGGCTGAAACTTCGTCAATCTCCCAATCATGTACAGCTCTAGTTAAACACTGGATTGAGACAAATGACAAAGCAAATCAGAAATTGCAGCATACCGATCAGATGCCAATCAAAAGATAATTGGAAACATGCTATTGAGGGCTTGGTCACCACACCAAGTGTCAAACCAGAAATGGATCTTAGATCCCTCTCCAACATCAAAACTATCATGACTAACAAAACTCTCCCATCCCTTTCTAATGAATTTCCAAAGTCCTACATCATAAACACCCTGAACTTCATTAGAGCATCAACCCCCCCAAGCACTTCCATACTTCCGATCAATGACCTCCCTCCAAAGCAACTCTCCTTCCAATTGATATTTCCATAGCCACTTTCCCAATAAAGCCTTACTAAAGATTCTCAGAAGGAATCCCATACTCTCTCTTCAGCCTCCAAATCTTGCAACTCCTCTATAAGAGAATTTTTCTGACCATTATTATTCACAAAACCTTCCGCATTCCACTTTTTAAGTTGAACTTCAATGCTCTGAGCTTGCTAGCAAGAATGAAACAGGGGGTACCCATGAACTAATAAGAAGACCACCAACTCTTAACGTTGTCAACAAAACCATCAACTCCCAACCACACGTTTTCAAACTTAAAATACCTTCGACCCCCATGAATACCACCATTGTCCAGCAAAATAGGGAAATGATCCGAGCACACATGAGGCAATCTCTTTTGACACAATTCAGGATAATGTACTTCCCAAGAAGGAGAAACAAGAAAGTGATCTAATCTCGACCAACCTCGACGGTTAGACCAAGTGGATACACCCCCCACAAGTGGAAGGTCCAAGAGATCCAAATCAAAAATAAATTCAGAAAACTCCTCCACTGCCGAGGAAAAACTAGGTTCACCAGAACATTCTCAGAAACCGAGTAATGTTGAAGTCTTTGCTCATACACCATGGCACATCCCAAAGATCGCTAATCCTCCCACAAAAAAGTCATTTACCTATCTGAATTTGGACCATAGACACTCGCAAAGGCCCACTCCCACCCATCCTCCACATTTTTAAAAGAACAAGCTATAGAAAAGTTCCCAATACATTCCTCCATTGACACCACCACCTTGTGTCCCACATCAGAAGAACACCTCCAGAGGCTCCCATAGACGCCAAATAAGCCCAACCCACAAAAGAACACCCCATAGACTACGGATCAAACATGCCCCTTCCTCCACTTCTGCTACTACTGAACCTGACTTAAAAATATATTTGTTTTTTTATTCTAAAGGAAGCACCAAGTACAAAGATTCCTTATATTAACTATAGTCGTTTTGTATTAAAATATTGAAATCATAAATGAGAGTGCACATAAGCATTTATTAAAATTTCTCAAAGTCCGTGCCATAAAAATCATAACTTAAAATCTTTGTACATGATCTAGGCGACTGTCACGCCTCCCTAGACTAAGTCTCGTCCTGCAGCTCTACCTTCATAAATATTCTGATCTAGGATGATTTAAAAACATAAAACAACTAAAATGAGTCGATGACTCACCCATGTGGACCCACTACCATTCCTGGGGAATGGTAGAAGTTGTGTCAAGACCAGAATTCGACGAACAAGATGAACCATTGGCTTCAGATGGTTGAGGAAGTGCCTGATCTGGAGAGGAGGTTCGACTTGATTTTAACTTTCGTAGCAATGGCTCTACATACTATAGAGCGGATGTGAGAGTTAGTCTGATTATGTAGATTTTGTTTTATGGAGATTCCATCTCCCAAGTTATGTTGAACTCAACTGGACCTCTTAAGTGAGGAAGTACCTATTTATGGTTTATAAATCATTGGGATGTTTAGTGCATTCTGACATCAATTATTTTTATCATCTTTATTTTCGTTGCGATTATTGCATACTGCTAGTTGTATACTAGAATGCATTACATATTAACTGTTATGAATGGGAGGTATGTAACATTATGTTGCATGTCCCGACACTCCAAGTCTCTATTCCATCCCAAGCGGAGGTTGGAGGCGTCACACTTATTCTACCCTCAATAAGACTTATCCCATACTGAATTATGTTAAATTGCAAAGACTATAGTAAAGAACTACCATAAATTCTCGGTATTCGCATTACCTGCATGCGTTCTTGAATGGCTAGTTACTCCCCACCCCCAACCTCTCTTTCTCATGTAGCATTTGCGGATTTTTTTAATTTCTTTATAAATAATAAAATTTTATTGAATGCAAAGAGGGGCACAACCCTAGTACACAAGAAGTATACCAATGGATACACCCAACTATCATGAAGAAGAGAGAGAAAAACTGTGACATCTAGAACATAGACAATGCTAAACACTGGCTTTTAGTTCTGTCGTTGTCCTCTCACAGTTTTCAAAAGTTCAGATTTGGCATTCTCACCAAATGCTCTACGTTAAGCACAAAGGGACCATGTTCAAAACTTCTAAATTTCTATGACTTCGAGCAAGAAAACTGAAGCACTAATGTGCAACAGCTTCCTAAATTTCAATAAGGACTTCACTAGCATGCCAACAACTTCAGCTCTCACTGAGGCATGACCCACTCAATATCAAAGGTGCTGAACATTGGTGCCCTATAATTCAATAGCCAGCTCACAATGTAACAAAGCTCATCATGCTTTCCCCTTTCTGCTTGCATATAGAGCATCAATCTGTTATTAAAATGTGCTTTCTGAAATTGTCCATTGTGAGAATCTTCCGAAGGCAGCCACCAAAAAAAAAAAAAAAAATCATCCAAATACATTTCCTCGGAATGGAGAGCCAACTAAAGGAATGAGCTCATGGAAGAAAGATTTAACCTCAATGATCTGCCTTTTGGATCAGATCCTCAACACCACCTCCGCCGCCTAAAGGAGTAAAACTTGCTAAAAACAAATTTATCAACTCTATCTACCCATCATGGGCTGATCTATATAGTTAACATTCCTGTGGAGCATATTATTGGAAATCTGATTGTGTTCTGCAACTTAAGCCTCCAAGCATTGGGATAGATGGAACAGTTTCAAGAACATAGTCTTCAAAGGATGGTCCACACCACACAACATGCAAAAATCTGATTTCACACAACACACAACATGCAAAAAATCTGATTTCAGACCTTTGCGGTGCCGGCATCGATAATGAATGCTACCCATAGGAAAAAAAAAAAAAAAAAAAAAAAAAAACAAACTGATTTTAGACCCATCACGTCCTCATATATGAGGAAACAAGCACCGCAGAACCTCCATTTTTGTACCATAATGCCATAACCATTTCTCCAGCAAAGCTTTATTGGATAAAAGAAAATTTTTAATCTCCAAACTGCTTGACAGAATCGGGGTGCAGACATTTGACCACTTGACTAGGTGGAACTTGACCTCCTCGCCAATTATTTCCCACAGAAAATCTCTTTGAAGCTTTTCAAGATGCTGAGCTACACTAACAGGGAGGGGAAAGAGATAAGAGCCTCGTTGCTAGATTAGAGTGTACTTATGTTCAAAGTAAGCTTCCCACCTTTTGATAAGTATAGTCGCTTCCACCCCGTTAAAACTCCATCCAAAATCGATTTTGCCTTAAATGAGAGATAAACCACTATGTCGTCTGTTGCACCAACCAGTACTAATTCATACTTGCACAAATTGATTTTTAGACCATAAATAGATTCAAATCAAAGGAATAAACTATGCAAATGATGGATATGTTGCTGGACAGCATTAAAAAAATATCAAAGTATCATCGGCAAACAAGAGATGAGACAAGATAAGTTATTCAATATTCAGGTCCCCATTGAGAAACATGATAAAAGCCCCTTTTTCATAGCAGTTAACAACATTGTGCTATTACCACTTCAAAGATTGAAGGGGATAAAGGATCTCCCAACTGCAATTCCTGAGAGCTGTCAAGGAAACCAGTGGGTTACTGTATATCAAAATTGAAAACTGCACTGCAAAAATAAAGTTTACAATCCATGCACTCAATCTCTCCCCGAAGCTGCATCTCCTGAGTAAATACGAATCCAAATTGTAGACAAACACCCATAATCACCAATTTAATCTTGCAATTGAGGCACTCATTGGCCATAAGCACTTAGTCTAAATTTTGGTCCCCCTTGATGCATTGAGAAAGTTAAGAAATAATCTTCCCACCACTAGCTTCATCCGATTCACAAGAACTTTTAGAGATGATTTTATAAACACTACCTACCAAGCTAATAGGACGTAAGTCCTTAATCTACATCACCCTTGCTTTCTTGGGATCAGGGCAATAAAGGTAGCGTTTAGACTCCTTTTGAACTTGCCATGAGCATAGAACTCATATAACACATTCATCAATTCCAATTTGAGAATCTCCCAAGAAGTCTGAAAAAACAGCTGATGACAATCCATCCGGGCTCGAGGCCATATCACACCATTAAGCACCTTCACCACCTCGAAAACCTCACTCTCCTCAAAACCTCTTTCCAACCACACCACATCCTCTCTATCAATAGAATCAAAGCTAAGACTGTACAACTTGGGCCTTCAAGAAAATCATTGGGTCAAGTGCTAAATGCCTAATTTTGGTGGTTGTCTGAAGAAACTGCTCCACCAAACACTAGACAGTTCATCATGCTGTGCCTGTGATTTGAATGGGCCATCCGATGAAAGAATTTTGTATTCTTATCTCCGTACTTGAGCCAAAGGGTTCACAATTTCCATCACCTTTGCGTTTTCTCCATGAGAATTAGCCTTTCCAGCTCACTGGAAATGTCCACCATTATTAACTCAGGCTCATATGAAGTGCATTCCTCTACAAGATTATCCAGCATATTGAGTTCCTTCAAAAATTGTTGCTTCCCTCCCCAGCATGGCCAACCGCCACCACATTCCATTTCCTCAAATTGAGCTTCAAGGCTTTCAATTCGCCACCCAAGATAATTAAGAGAACCTTGAAATTATAGGAAGCCCACCACTGTTTCAGTTTTCACTCTATCCACAAAACCCCTTGTCTTCAACCATGTATTCTTAAACACAAAGGATTGTATACTTCGTGCCACATTACCACAAACAAGCATCAATGGAAAGCAATTGGAGAGAAGTCAAGGAAGCTGCAACTAGGACAATTCTGGGAATTGGGCTTCCTCCATCAGGAGACATGAGAAATCTATTTATTCTAAACCAGGTCAGAGAAAATGATTATTAGACCATATAAACTTTCCCCCTACAAGAGGAATACCGAAGGCCTTGTTCAAAAATGAACTTAGAGAATTCAAACATAGATCAAGAATAGAGTGTCTTTGTAGATCTCTCACTAGTAGTAGTATTAAATACACCCCATACAGCCTGGGAGGTTGCACCAACTCTACGCCCGCCAATTCACCCAAAGAGAATATTCTAGTAGCATCATCATTAGAGCCATAAACCCCCAAAAAAGCCCACTTAAAATTGTCATCAACATTCTTGAAAGTGCAGGCAACAGAGAATTCTCACCACATGCGCCAACGTTTTCCACCACACTCCTATCACACAAAAGAAAAATCCCATCTGAAGCCGCATTTGAACTGACTGAACACCAATTCAGGTGTTGACAACTCCACAAACTTCTAACAACAGCCCGAGACACATTCGTCAACATCATCTCTTATAAACAATCAATATCTACCTTCCACTCTCTTAAGTAAATTCTTGCTTTTTACAAGATGATTGAGAACATCCAGTATTAGGAAGGTGGATATTGATGCCATAGCAGCAAGGTGATGGAAAAGATGGCTCTTTGGCCCCAACACAAGACCTACACCGTGCACATGTGGAAGCTTCCAAGCCTCCTCCAGCTTTCATCAATGACTTTTAATCATTTCCATGTTCCCTACCTCTAGACAAGCAACATGTTTTAAAATCTTGACTGTTTTGTGTGTTTCATCACAAGACTATGGGTTATCTAGGTTAGCTAAACAAATCTAATGTTATTGACAATATTATTATAGTAAACTTCTTAAACACGGAAAAAAATCATTGGCTTATCAAATTATCTATTGAGCTATGAAAAAGATTCAACAAAAGACAGAAACGAATCCACTATCTGTTTTTCGTCAAGCAATTCGTGGAGTAACTCCTAACATAGCAATAAAAGCAAGATGTGCAGGCAGATCGACTCATAAAATTCCCATTGAAATAGGATCCACACAAGGAAAAGCACTTGCCATTCATTGGTTATTAGGGGCATCCCGAAAATGCCTGGGTGAAAGGGCTTTCCTGAATAAAGTATACCATATGGGGTATGGTAGTCAAGCTTGTAAGTTTTTTCTATACTATAATTGAACCGTGGGAGGTAGAATATATAACTCGCCTCTCTTTATGAGCAAACCATAATTAACATGGTATTAAAGCAATATTTTCTAGGGTTAGGGTCCTACCTTCTCCTGAGTTTTTACCTTCCTAAATAACTGATTTAGGGGTTGGGGAGTGTGATGGTTGGCATAAGTGATTTACACTGATTTGTGGTGGTGTTGGGGTTGTCTATGATGTCTGTTGTGGATAATTGATTTTTGTTTGGTTTGGTTTGGTTTTGTGGTTTTATAGTACTCAGTGGTGGCATCAAATGATTGGAAGACTATGTGTTATTTCCACTTATCTGTCAATCATTTATGCCATGTCAAGGAATGCTAAAAAGTCAATGAATAACTTTTTTCTTTTCGTGTAATCTTCAACAATTGTGTTTTAATGCCTGCAGTATTATATCAAATTATGCTTGCAAGGCTAAAGAAAATTTATTGTAACAAATCTCAAACATATTAAGTACTTGAACAGCTAGATAAAACTAACCAATGGTGATGTCACAGCCACCAAAAAACTCTCCTTCAATGTAAAGTTGAGGAAAGGTAGGCCAGCTGGAATACTCCTTCAATCCTTGACGTAGCAATTCATTTTCTAGAATGTTGAATGTTTCAAAAGGTACATTGAGAGAGTTCAATATTTGCACCACGGTGTTTGAAAATCCACACTGTGGAAACTCCTTTGTTCCCTTCATAAAGAGAACCACTTTGTGCGAAGTAACAACTTTATCCAATGTCGTCTTCAGCTCAGGAGTTAACGCTGCAAACACATACACAAATTGAGAGGTGGGGCTTATCAGCAAAGTATTTCCAAAGAAAAATGTTAAAAGGGCTGCAATAGAGAAAAAATTTCACATATACAAATTTTCCTTGAAAATAAAAGGGAAGGATTTTAAAATGATTAACATATTTTCAGGATCTTTGGTATCATAATACAAGTTTTAGGAATGAAATAAAGGGAACATGTCAAGATGTTTCTCTTCAAGTAACAAAGAATATGCCAAGATTGTTTTATTGAAGTCAAGATGTTTCTCTTCAAGTACCATCTTGTGTACTTGGGCTATGCCTATTATCATCAATAAAATCATTTACTTATAAAAAAAATTCAATCCAGAGTTTGTACACAGTGGGGATGCCAGTGAACCCAAAGGGGAAGGATTACTTTCAAAGATGATGCCCACTTGGAAGACCAATATTGCTCTTCATGGTAACCAATGGAACAACTGTATAAGTTGTCATGTGTATTGTCCTTTCTTATACTCTTTTTCTTTTTCTTTCTTTTGATTGGTGAGCTTCGCACACATTGTGAATTTTAAATGCATGATCACACCCTCCACTCCATTTTATGAAGTGTCATTACCTCGTTAGCAAATATCTTTTTTATATGTAATCGGATATTTTATTTTTTGATAGGTAAACAGAATGGATTAAAAAGTAATTGGATATATTACTAAAAAGGCACATAGCACAAGAATGCATGAAGTATATAAGAAGAACACCTAAATTAGTAAATGTTTACAGAGGTCATTGTCATTCCATGCACACTGACACTAGATTCCAGGGTTTTTATTTATTTATATATTTATTTTGCAATTCATAAATAACATAAGATTTATGAAAAGAAAGAGAGATGGCACCACCCAAGTATACAGGATGTACAAAAAGAGGCATGAATTAGATTTTAAATCATTGGAACAAGGTAAGACTCTCCATTTGAAACATAAAAGAAATCACTAATGCGCATCTGAGTGTTCAAATCAAAATTACAAGGTGGAATACACTTTTTAAAAAATAACACCAAACTAGAGCATAGCCTCAAAAGATGAAGGGACGAAAAAGGCTTTTTTCCAGTGAAGCGAATCCTAATGTAGGCACATGATAGGTTGAGTAACACCACTAGGCTCTTTTCACACCCTCAAAGTAATAAGTCAACATATACTGCAATCCGAACTCAAAGACAACCATGAAGAGAAATTAGACAGATATGCAACATAAAGCTTTACATCTTAGGTTGCGGGAAGGAGGTATTACCCCCTGTCAATTTCCAGTACAGAAATAGGGATAGTACTTAATGAAAAACTACCAAAAACATTTACGGAAGCGGCCCATGACACAATCACTTGCGCGCAACGATTAGACTCTCAGTGGCCTTTTTTTTTTTTTTTTTTAATCTCTCACGATTAAAATTTTAGGAGGCAGAAATCAAAGTATTCTATTATCGTCTAAATCTCTCTTTCAGCTATGAATTCCCAGAGACCCTAATCTTAAAATAGCTGAGAAAAGAAAGAAAAAGGGTGGAGTACCTGAGAAACAACGAAGGGATGCGATTCTTCTGGACCTGCATCCGTAGGGGGCGTTATTTGCAAGAGCAGTGGATGTGAGAGGGGATGTGAGAGGGGATGTGCCGAGGGGACGCTTAGGGTAGTGGACGAGAGCATGGGAAGTGACTGTTTTGCCCACTCCAGAGGTGGAGAAGGTTGATGGAATTATTCTCGACTCAAAGGCCCGCACACTAGACATCGTCGTTCCACTCACTGCACCGTTCGCTCAAAACCAGAGACGAAGAGAGAGGAAAAGAAATTAGAGAAGAGAGAAGATAGACACAAACTGATTTTTTATTTTTATTTTATTTTATTTTTAATTTTATAAGTAGAGCCACGCGAAGTGAGTTTTTTTGTTTTTTTTTTCTTCTCCTTCTAATCAAGCATATATATATATATATATATAAAGGTACAAAAGTTTAAGATAGATCATTTTCACTATCAATATGTAAGAAGTAACTAAGAATATTATCTAAGAACAGGCTTTCAAAAATATGATTGGTAGCTGCCCACTGCGCCGTTGAGTATGTACATCGATTTTGGGATTAATGTATTTTAGTAAATTTCTAATATTAATGATGCTGGGAGTTGAGAAGAATGTCCTCAATAATAGCTGAGATGATCTAGAATGGTGTGGAATTTGGATTCTCAATAGATGTAAATATCGACTGAGCATCCCTTTCTATTGTTGCTAGATTCTGGTTGGAAGCCATGTTGGATGCTAACAGCGCTGCCAAGGCTTCTGCCATTAGAGGGATAATGGTTTGTACATTTTCTGTTTTTATCCTCAGAATGTCTCTACTGTGCTTTCTTTGTATTACTGAGACTATTGAGAATTGGTCATATACTGCTGCATCAAAAGTGAAGTTTTGATAATTTGGAAGATAAGGTTTCCATTCTTCTTCTTTGCTATGTTGACTCTGTCTTTCTTTCCAAACTTCTTTATAATCTTCATAGATGTGTTTCAGCTGGACATTTGCCTCTTCAAGTGACAATGAGGTGTGATTGTGGACAATGTCATTTCTCTTTTTTCAAATAAAATCTAGCATTACAACCGCAAATAACTAGAGGTGGTGTCTTTCTTCTGTTCGAAGTCCCAATTTTTTTTTCTGGATATGTGATCCTTCTGATCTAGTCTGATATAGAATCAATAGGCAATCTTACTAGATTTAGTGGGCAACTGCTCTGTTGCCACAAAATTCTGATGACAGGACATTCTATTAAAAAATACTTTAGGGTCTCTTTCTCTTGATTGCAGAGTGGACATTTTTCTATATCTTGAAGCAGAATGAAATCACCAATTCGTGATTTAGTAGGAAGAATATTCCAAAGTAGTTTCCAGATCAGTAATTTATGACAATCATGAATTTTAAGACTCGACATTAGCTTGAAGAGTGACATTGAGAAGCCATGTTGATCTAAGACTTGGGATTGCAATGTTGCCTGATAAGCTATTTTAACAGAGTATTTCTCATTGTGACTTAGTGCCCAAACAACTTTGTCTTGCTCAAGTGATCTTACT